>NW_027509219.1:2337500-3540000 GCF_051911475.1 Siphateles boraxobius | reverse complement strand
TGAATTTTGCAATAGGAAGCATGACTTGGTATTAGTTTTCAATTAATTGCATGCATGAAAACTCATCTCTCTACCTTTGAACCATTTGCTTTTTGTTTCTCTTGTTCCCTTTTCTCATGTGCATGCTTGAATGGTGTTATTCACACAGGCAGAGTCTTGAGAAAGTGTATACCGGCAAGTATAATCTTGTGCAGGCGTTGTCCGATATGCCATAATTAGGACAATATGTGGTTTCTGACCTCCGTCCCTTTGGACTCCACCTTCTCTCATTCACCATGTCCCACAAGGATCATGACTCCATAGAGGAGATTTCTTGAGGAGCAAGAGAGACTAGCGAGAACAGGTGATAAAGTCTCAGGTTCAGTTGACTGTGAGAGATGAGTGTTTTACTCACTATGGTTTCTATGGGTTCATCGGTGTGTCGTTTGACAGCAGAGGATATGTGATTCTGTTGGTTTGGACAATGTACTATCTGAAAAAGAAGGTAAAGACTTTTCCCTTTGCTTGACTTGTGTTGCAGTTTGGTTATCTAATTTCACAGGTCTATGATTGGTCTAGAGGTTTTGTGGGATTCATTACCCATCATGCTTTTTTCCTGAACTTTGAGTCATTACTGCATGAGACTTGATATAATCATGAGTCAAGTGATAATGGTAGCATTTTCTTTAATTTCTTTTCTTTTTAGGTTTTCAAGGTAATTTTTATATCATATTTATATAATTATAGCGTAATTTCGATTTTTACATTGGATTTCTGTGGAAAACACAAGTGGTGCTTGTCCGTGAAAACCTCTGCAATGATGGTAGAGTGTTGTGGTTTCTTGGACATTGCTATCTGGTGCATAGAGTGTTCTGGGTGGTAGCTAGAGTGTTTCTAAGTTGTGTTGGGTTGTTCTTTGGTGGGTCCTCACTGGCCCAAGTCAAAAGCGCCCACCCAAAGTCTCTTTGATATTATCATTTTTAGCTATGACTACAGCTTCCAATTCTATGAGTTTTTCCCCCCACATTTTATAGTCCACCATATGTGAGATCGTAAGTCTTATAACTTAGAAAAATAATGACACACCTTTCTTCACCAAACTGCACAATTTGTAATGTCACACAAATGGTATGAGATGATTCACTAACCCTAAGTTTGAGTAATAGAAATGTTAATATTTATTAAGCTTGAAATATAAAAAATGCATGGAATTATGAAACAAATGAAAAGGTCTATATTTGGGGACTTTGAACTCTTCAAAAGCATGAGAATACATTCACTTGTTACCAAATTTGTCCAGCTGAGCTTTACTTTTATCACACCTGTTGAGGGAATGCTAGCCCAACACATGGAAACATCATTTATGAGTGGTGGGTATGATCTGTAAGTTATGTGTTTGCAAGTTAGAGAAGAGAATGGCAGGCAATTAGACATTGGACAGATTATGGTTGTGTTTTACAACCTACCTTTTGCCTGGAGGCATGGCTCCCTCTCGTACGTCCCAACACGGTGTAACTGGAGCTGTAGAAGTGGAGTGGATGGAGTCTTATCTCCTCCCTCTTTCCTTCAATATTAACTTTTTTTTTGCCTACCTCCTTCACCTGTCTCCCTCCCACTCTTTTACCTGTCTCACCCTCCTTCACTTTCTGCCTTTTCACTCAGTCTCAGTACAGCCTACTGAGCAGCAGTATGGAACAAGGTTTGGGGAACAGACCAGCGTCTACCAGTCCCTACAGCTCAGAGACCACGTCCAACGTGCCAACGCCGTCACCCTACTCTCAGCCAAACTCAACCTTCGAGGCCATGTCTCCAGCCCCGGCCATCCCCTCCAACACTGACTACCCTGGGCCGCACAACTTCGAGGTCACCTTCCAGCAGTCTAGCACCGCCAAGTCAGCCACCTGGACGGTGAGTAGAGCGCCTCGGTTGTGGCGCAACTGTATCACGTGTTTCTTTATGAATCCATGCGCACACTGCTTTTCCCACACTAACTGGCGATCTTCATGTCAAAATGCACGCAGAACTTTTACATTTCTTTGGTTGCTTTTGCCCTTTCTTCGATGCCGGCTTCTCTTATAGATTCTCATGTTGGCTGCATTCCCGCTTTGTTCCTCTTTTTAATATGTTTCTTAGAACGAAACATCTGTATACGGATAGATGACCTGAAATTTCAAGCAGTGACAGCAGTGTCATGCGGTGTGATATGCTATTAATCTCCTTATCGCCTATACTGCCTTTAAAAATGTTTGATTATGTTTTTGAAAAAAAGGATCTAATGCTCACCAAGGCTGCATTTATTTACTTAAAAAAACAAACAGAAAAACATTAATACTTTGAAATATTATAAAAATGTACAATAACTATTTATATTTTAAATTATATTAAAATAGAAATGCATTCCTGTGAAGACAAAGCTGAATTTTTTTGCAGCCGTAAGTCCAATCTTCAGTGTCACATGATCCTTCAGAAATCAGAAACTGTGGAAACCACAATATGTTTTTCTTGCTTCAGAAAAACAATTAGTTATTGTTTAACAAATATAAAGTTCAAAAGAACAGCATTTAATTAAAATATAACTATTTTGTAACTATTTTGTTACTGTCAATTTTGATCAATGCATCCTTGCTGAATAAAAGTATTAATTTTATTTATTTATTACTTAATTTTCAATCTTATTTTTTCTATAACTATTATATATGCACTGTTATAAGTAATGAAATATTCCAGAAATGTGGTCATTTTTGGAATATTTGCACTTCATTACTTACAAAATGTTAAAACACTTGTCATGCAACATGACTTTTAAACATGACTGCAAAATAAAAATTTGAAGAATTGAAAATATGATTACAAGTAACAAAACCTGCACTATATTCCTTCCCGTTAACATCTGGTATATTATTTGTCATCTATCCATAAATGTTTATATTTTAAATAATTCAGTCTCTGTCCGGTTTCTTGTACTTCGATTGTTGTTTTAAAAGTAAACTGCCACAGACAGTTCCCTGATATACTGCTCTCTCTCTCTGAGAGACGATAATTCAAAAAGCTTTATCAAAAAAGTTTGCCTTATCAAAAAATCGTTTGTAATTCCCTGGTGAACCTTTTTAAATTATAGAAACATAACGTTTAAATCGTAAAAAAAAAAAGAAAAAAAGTCCAACATGTTTTTTTTGTTTTTGTTCAAGCTCAAAGCAAGTTATTCACAAACTATAAAGATTTATATCATGATAGTCTGCTCTGTTACCATTTTCACATGGTTCTTCTTGAGTTTTAAGGAGACTAATGAAACTTAGGAGCTAAATTTCATCTTTTTTTTATGTGGTTGATCAACATTTACCTTGTAAGTGGTCCGAAGGGGTTGCTCATTGAAATGTTGCTTGACTGATGCTAGGGTGTTCAGTTTAAAGTGGTTTCTACAGCATTGCTAGATGGTTACTGTAGTGTTCGGGTGGGTTGCTTACAGAATTATGCATCAAAGTTTAATACTTAGGTTTAGTGGATAGTTCAGATATTTAGTAAGAGAGATAGCGCTCATACTTTTTTCTTATACATATATTGCATCCACCGAAAATAAATCACAGTGATGCTTGAAATGAGAGCTGTCGATGTTTTCCCCAAAGTCCAGTGTTGCCCTGATGAAAGGTGCTACATCAGTCTGTCATGAAGATGACCCTCTGAAACAGGAGATGGGGCTCTTTCTTGTTTCGGTGGCTCTTAGGTTGTTTGTGAGATGAAGTCAAGCGTGAGGCTTGGTCTCTGACTTGATGTGGATGTGTAAGGTGATAGCAGTTCCAGGAAGGTGAGTGCTATGGCCATCACTCAGTGTCTGTCTGTGAAGACTGTCACCTTTGACGCGCCATGTTCCGCTCCATTCTCAAAGACTAGGTCTCTGTGAACAACAATAACAGGAGGATAAGCTTCCAAAATGGGCATACGTGGAGTTTCCAGCACAGATTGCTGTTTACGTTTCAGGGTAAGAGAAGCAGACTTTAAATGTGAGTGCGTTTGGTACCTCAGTTACCGCCATATCTAAATAATGATACTGGTATACATGCTATTAGTCTTGTTTTCTTTATATTAAATCTGTGGAACTCTGTGTTAATATTCCTTCCCTGTTCAAAAAACACCTGCCTATCTTGTTTCACAAATTCCTGATTGGTCTAGATTACCCATCAGATTTCTCTAGACTTTGAGCTATCACCTCATGTTTTGGAGTGTTAAATGTGCATGAATCGAATTATTAATGTTAGCATTTTCAATCAAAAAATTACTTTACTGTGTTTTTTTAAGTAAATGTATATGTTTATCTTCGACATTTCTTTTATCATATAGAAATAACTTTTAGAAATTATGTTATTATCATAAACCCATTCCAAACCTGCAAGACTTTCTTTCTTCGTTGGAACATAAGATATTTTGATTAAAATATTTTAGTTTTTTGTCCATACAATGAAAGTCAATGGTAACCAAAAGTACTTGATTGTCAACATTCTTATTTTTTTTATTTTTTTTATCTTTTGTGTTACACAAGAAAGAAAGTCATGCATAAACTATCACTTTAAAAATGCACTCAATCATTTTCATGCGGTAAACAGTTTTGCCCTTAACAAAATATGAAAAAAGGTTTAAAAATAAAGATGACATGTTATTGGAAAATTTTTCTTTCATAATAAATTAACAATGGCTGACTGCAAATAGCATTATTTCAATCCATATCTGAAAGTTTTTTTTTGTTTTTTTTTTGCGTGATGCTACATGCAAACAATCCTCCATGCCACTAGTTGTCAGTATAAGTCCAAGATGACTGCTGTATGATCCCGTGCAACATAAACAAAAAGGGGATATATTTTTGTTTATTATGCACTAGCTGATATCATACACTGAAGCAAATATGGTGAAGGATTTACTTTGGAAAAAAAAAATTCACACAGAAATTTCACAAATAAGTATCACATTGAATACAATGTGAAATTCAGTAGAATTAATAAAATCGTTTTTTTTTTTGTAAAACATATTCAAATATTAAAACGTATTTTACAAAGAAGTAGTTTGGGATTTTATAGTGAAACTTGTGTTGATGCAGAAAACAAAGTGGGTTACCAATATGCCACTGTAGAAATACCTCATTGTCCCAAGAGTCCAGTAATGGAAGGATTATCAAGACAAAGTACTATTCAGCTGATCATGTGACCAACTTTTCGGCCTAAATTTTTGAGGCATCAACTTTTAGTATACTGTAAGTGTGTGTATGGATTTAAACCAGACATACTACAAAATTGCCATGTTGTCATTATCATGTGACCTACCAGCGTCAGTTACGTCACTTTCCCGCCATTCATAAATCCACCGAATGCACACTTCAGTATCACGCCAGAAGTAGGTTTTCTGGGTACTTTTTTTCTACTTTTTTATGAGTGAATTCTAATGTACTTCTTTCAGATGCAGCCCTTCTATTGGTTCTCCTATTTTAAGTAACATCTAAAGGTAGTGTTAGGGGGAGGAACTTTCGCATTCTTGCATTTGATTGTACAGAAATATCTAAAAGATCATGAGTGCAAGATGACTGACTATTATTCTTAGTCTGTGTTCCTGGTTGTAAATTTGGAGTATGTGTCTGCTAAAAGTTAAATTCAATATTTAATATCTTGTGGAAGTACAGTAGCACATTAGTGTTTTGGGTTTAAATCTAAAATACATACAAAATGCCACAAAAGTTATTTAAAGCCATATCTTTTTTGAAATATTCTTTACATCAGGGGTCTTTAATGTTTTTCAGGGCAGGGACCCCTGATACAAAAAGTGTCAAAAAGAGTTACATATTAAGCATATAGCCATCCATATTAATTGAAAAATAAAATTGAGATTTATGCATCATAACAAAATCACAATTCATCAATCGTTCACAGTTATTTTAATGGATTTGCAGTCATATATATTAATTGTACTACACTGTAAAAAATTCACCCGTATATTTACAGTAAAGAACTGGCAGCTGTGGTTCCAGCCCTTTACCGTAATTTTACAGTTTCAACAATACTGTAATTTCACAGTAAAGTACTGGCAGCTGTGGTTCCAGCCCTTTACCGTAATTTTACAGTTTCAACAATGCTGTAATTTTACAGTAAAGTACTGGCAGCTGTGGTTCCAGCCCTTTACCGTAATTTTACAGTTTCAACAATGCTGTAATTTTACAGTAAAGTACTGGCAGCTGTGGTTCCAGCCCTTTACCGTAATTTTACGGTTTCAACAATGCTGTAATTTCACAGTAAAATACTGGCAGCTGTGGTTCCAGCACTTTACCGTAATTCTACAGTTTTTAATTTTACGGCTGTGCTGTAATTTTTAAAGTACTGGCAGCAATGTTTCCAGCTATAATTTTACAGTATAAAAAAGTTAGAATATAAATACTGTTTTCTATTTACTCTATTGTCTGATATCTATTAGCATCCCTATATGTAGCATAATGTATACAGACATTCCAAACAGACATTTTACTCAATGGAAAAAATAAAGACAAAATAGAGTACATTCTTTGACATTTATTTAAAACAGGTACATGTTTTAACAATACATTAACATTATTTAAGAAAATAAAAAAAATAAAACAATCACAGAAAATACATTTTAAATTCCAATGAGAGGATCCAAAAACAGAAACCTTACGAAGAGGTAAAAAAACCAACAAAAAAAACAGCCAACCTCAGCCACCATGCCAGAGAAGAAGTCTGGGACATAATCAAGTGAACCCAACGTAGGAAGAGGCGAAAAACAGCCAACGCGTCCCACATCATCTTTTGACATCTGGTCTGAGGGGAAATCCAAGTCTGAGAAGAAAGAAAATCAAGAAAATCTTAGTGGTAAAATAAAGCACATGGCAAAAACTAGTGATCACATACTCTGCAAACACTTTTAAAAGATACATAAAATTATCATGTTAATGTACTTAATTAATCTTAGAGAGCAAATGAGGGTGTATGTTTGATACAGCATGGAGGAAAAACAATCTTAACAAAGATTATGGGGTTAAGACAAGACCAGAAATTTTAGCTGCATGTGTGTAAAAGAAAGTGATTGTGTGTTTTCCAGTTAGCCGGAAAGGAGTAGATAATTAATTGATTTGAGTGTGTGTATGTATGTATATTATTAGTGTATATATGTATAGAGATCTGATAAGTTATATGTGCAAACAAATGTTTAAAGCACGTTTGAGAGTACAGTGGGAAAAAAGCTATGTTAACCCTCAACCTTTTGGAATTGGTTGGTTTTCTGCATTAATTGGTCATAAAATGTCATCTGATCTTCACCAGTCACAAGTATAGACAAACACAATGTCCTTAGAGGGATAGTTCACCCCAACAATTCTCATTTACTCACTCTCATGCTATAATACATTACAATCTTTGAGTCCATACAATGGCATTGATTGGCTGCCATTCTTTTGACACCTAAAAAACAACACAGCGATCAGGACATTAAAGGAACACGCCGACATTTTGTGACTTTAACTTATTCACCGTATCCCCCAGAGTTAGATGAGTCCACACACACCCTGTAACTCTGCCTGACGCACCCACCGCTAGCCTAGCTTAGCACAAAGACTGGAAGTAAATGGCTCCAGCTAGCATACTGCTCCCAATAAGTGACAAAATAATGCCAACATTTTCCTATTTATATGTTGTGATTTGTATAGTCACAGTGTGTACAAATAACAAGGTCATATGATACACAGCCATCTTTTAACAGTATACATAATGGGAACTATATTCTCAGAAAGCGTAGCACTACTTGGGCAGAGTGATTAGTGCAATACTCTGAGCGAACTCTCTGCTCCTCACCACCGGGCTTCTCAGGCGCTGCAAGCAAATCACTCCGCCCCAAGTAGCAGTGCTTCGCCTTCTGAGAATATAGTTCCCAGTATGTATACGGTTAAAAGATGTCTGTGTCTCATATGACCTTGTTATTTGTACACACTGTGAATATACAAATCACAACATATAAATAGGAAAATGTTGGCGTTATTTTGTCACTTATTGGGAGCAGTATGCTAGCTGGAGCCATTTACTTCCAGTCTTTGTGCTAAGCTAGGCTAGCGGTGGGTGCGTCAGACAGCGTTACAGCACGCACAGAGATGAAAAGGGTATGGACTTATCTAACTCTGGGGGATACGGTGAATAAGCTAAAGTCCCAAAATGTCGGCGTGTTCCTTTAATGTCTCGATCGCTGTGTTTTTTTTTTTAGGGTGAACTAGCCCTTTAAGCTAACAACACGCAAACAATTACAATCTTTCATGTCTTTACTAAACACATCTCATTAAACAGTAGAAAGGAATCACTTGCGCCTCAGCCTAGCCAGTGCTCTCGGAACAGGACACAACAATCTGAAAAAAGGACCCAAGGTCTATAGGACCAAGGAGCAGGACCGGAGCACAGAACGTTTTAATAAATTTATTAGTGTAAAATGACCAACGTTTCGACGCACATGCGTCTTCTTCAGAGTCTCTGAAGAAGACGCATGTGCGTCGAAACGTTGGTCATTTTACACTAATAAATTTATTAAAACGTTCTGTGCTCCGGTCCTGCTCCTTGGTCCTATAGACCTTGGGTCCTTTTTTCACATCTCATTAAACATTCAAATTGCTGCAGTAAGTGAAGTTCTTGTTGTTACTTAATGACCCACAAATGTTTTTTTGTTTTTGTAATAGTTGTTCATGATTCCCTTGTTTGTTCTGAGCAGTTAAACTGTCCACTGTTCTTCAGAATAAAATCCTCCCCCTGGCACCCCTTTTAATAGTCCATCAGTAGTTCTCATTGTGAAAAGATGGGTCTTAAAATCATGCAGTCACTATTGTAAAGGTTTCAATGTGCAGAATATGCTGGAAAACCAAAGACTGTGCAGGACATGGTGGATAGGATTTTTTTCTGAAGAACATTGGGCAGTTTAACTGCTCCAATCAAAGAAAGTACTCATGAACAACCATCACAAAACAAAAAAAAACATTTGTTATTCATAGAGGTAACAACAAGGTAGTCACTTACACAATTTACATTTTTATTACACAGCACTGATAGTGGCTAATGGGATGTGTTGAGTAAAGTCATGAAAGATTATAATTGTTTGTGTAGCTAGCTTAAACACTTTGTGTTTTGTCTATACATGTGACTGATGAAGATCACATGAAATTTTATGACCAATTAATGCAGAAAATCATCCAATTCCAAAGGGTTCAGATACTTTCTTACCACTGAATATGAATGCAGTTAAGAGGTGTTGATTCTTTTAGGAAGCTGCACAAATGTGAGTGTCAGTGGGCATTTAAGTTAAGTTACCTAGACAAAATCCCATTCGAAGTCGATGAGGTTCTTCAGGAGAGAAGCAACTTTGGGATTGACAGTGGCAGACTTCTTGCTGACAAGTTTTCCCGTCTTCTTTGAAATCACCTTGCCTCTGCGAGCCTTTGAACCTCTTTCAGGGTTTATCCCAACGAATCGTCTAAGGGTAATAAAAACACACACACACACACTTTAAAAGAGAAAACTTACAAAATCTATCTTTTATCAATTTAAATAGTGGATTAAATATAAATTTGCTAAATTAGGGAGCAATAAAAAAATATATAAACCAATTTAAAGGGTACTATAAAAGGTGATAAAATACCTTTGAATGAATTCCAATGTGCCACATGCCTCCTCTGGATACTGAAGATTAAAGACATAGAACATAGCAAACATTGTTGCTATTGCAGTCAGAAATCGTGGTTGTATGCCCTCACAAACAACAAGACCCTCTAGGGTAATCATCCAGCGTTCAATACAGTTGTCTGCACTCCCTGAAATGATTTTTTTTTTTTCAAATTATACACAACACTTATACACAAAAAATACAATTTTATGATTATTTACTCACTCTAAGGCCATCCAAGATGTGTATGACTTCGGACATCAGAACACAAATATTCTTTTTTTAAGGAAATTAGAGCACTGTATATGCATGCAATTGAAGTGAACGGGTCCCATCCTTTTGACAATCCAAACAGCATATTATGGCAGCATTACAGTAATCCACACAATTCCCATGCATCAGTTCATGTTTTCTAATGTAAAATGATACATGTTGGTAAGAAACAAATCCAGTATTAATATTTAATTATTAACTTTCCTGTTCAATCAAAACAATTTGTGGCGCTGTGTCAGATTAAGTCAAGTACATCTTTGATGGCCTGAGGGTGAGTAAAATATCACTTCATTTTCGAACGAAACTTTCTTTCAAAAGTACTGCCTTTGCAACCAATTATTTATCTCATTAGTTATGACATACTTACCACATAGAATAAGACGAGGGCTCGCAGGTAGATTTTCCATCTTCTCTACATCAGCAGCAGTCGCAGAAACCTGGAAGAGAACACAAAAATTAGAATGATAGATAAATAAATGAATTAGATAAAATGAAACAAGAAACAACAGATAAAAAACACTCACATCTGCATGTAATATCAGGCCACTTTCACTCTCATTGAAATGTGCCAGAAGAAGCTTGATGACCAGGTCTGCAATTTCAAGGTGGTCTGCCTGGGACAGGACATCCTTCATGTTTTTGTCTTTTGGTCTGCTTTTAAAGTACTCAGGAATGGTCTTTCCAAATTCTTCCATGGACATCTCTAAAGTGTGCAGTATGTCAATTTCAGTAAGTAAGTGAAAATGGGCACAGATGGACCTCTGGTTAAAAAGGTAAGGCCACTGGCACCTTATGTCCTCAACGGAAGGAGATGGTGTGGAATTTAAAAGCTGACGCTGCAGACAGAATGTTGTTTCCATCAGATTTTGTACTTCTACTTTCTCAAATCCAGCAGTTCCCTCCTTGCTGTAAATGTCTTGTAGTCGCTGACGTTTTGCCTCTATGGATTCCGTGGTTTCTTCTGGTGGGAGATGTGGCTGAAATCTCACACACCCGTAAGTGTCAGTGGGTCCTCGTTTGCATCCAGACTTTGTCATGGTTCTTCTATGATGGCCAAAACTACTCTCACGATTAAGATTTTCCACACGTGTCTTCACTTGCAGTAAGAGAGATGTATACCCTCCTGCTATTAAAGCACCATTTGGAAACTGGTCCGCAAAGCTGTTAGGGTACTGCCTAACAATATTTTGGCAGACTGTAATACATTGAGAGCGCGTGGGGCAAAGCTCATATTTGCGCATTTCATCAACTAGGACTCTCACCATCTGGCGCCGTTCAGCAGGTTTGGGCCTCTTGCCTGCAGCAATAGCTGATTGGATCTCTGGTGGCATTCGGTCCCAAGAGACCTGGAAAGTTGTGGGCCATGTCTTGGAAATGGTAAAAGTATGTGAAGAGGATGTTCCTGGGTTGGCTGTCTCTGGGGAAAAGGACATGCAAGCTTGGCTGTCAGGTGTTGGACTTGAAAGAGGAGAGGATGAACTTGACTGACTGTAACGTGAACATGGGCTGGAGATGGCTTGTAGGTCTAGAGTAATCACTTCAGCTTCTGATAAAAGTACAGAGAATTAACATTATTTACAAACTCTAATGATGATACCATGCACAGTGTCACTATTTTGTCTCACAAACTATTTTTACATTTATTTACACATTCATGTAAACTAAAATTTTACTTGGCAAAACACATTAAAAGGACCTTATATATCGAAAAAAATGTATTTTAAATCTTACTGTCTGTAACATTTACATTTGTATAGGCAGGTAACGCTCATTAAATTCATAACTTTAAAATGTCTTTGCTACATTACCTGATTTAAAAACTTGAAGAAGCTTTCTAAGCTGGATAACTGGCAAGAGATCTTGAAGATCATCTTTCTGAACATACTGCAAATCATTTTTGCTTTCTAGCCCAGAGCTCTGAAGTTTTGAAACAATCTGTTGCAAAACATCTGAGGATAGGTTAGGCAATGCCTGCAAAATGATGTCTTTAACCTCATTACTCCAGTCAGACATTGGTCTATAGAAAGAGAAAAGAGTGATGAAGAATTAGTACAGGCATGCCACACACTCTGTACTCAGGCAATGGGTAATAATCTAACAGATTCGCGTGTTTTACACAGCACACTCTCTCGGCTGGCTTAATACTGTAAACACCCATGTTAGGAACCAGTACAGCCTGATATTCCTGGGTAACAAAATGAACAGATGAACCCTGATGAACAAGAACTAATTTGATCTTTCCAACTACAAGCGCTTCATCATCTGAGTCTCTGATCAAAACAAACATGTTTTTTTTGTATTTTGTACCTCTCAGTGTAATATCATTGGCAACCTCAGTGTTTACAGCCTCAAAATTCATATGCAAAACTGCCGTTCTGATCTCCTCACTGTATTCAGTAGAATAAAATTCTGTGCTTTTTTCGAGAACAATATCTGGTGGAAAGAAGTTGCCAGCATAAAGGTATGCCTGGAGAAGCTGATGTTTCTCTGCAAGTGTTCGACAAAGATTCTTGAAGTTATGTGATTTCCGAGCACACTGCTTGAAATATGTATGCTTGCTTTCAAATCTTAGCGTCCACAAACGGATTAAAGGGCCAAAGTGAAAAATCAGTTCAGGATAATGAGTAATGTAGTGGTGCTTTGGTTTCAGTGTGTGATTTGGAAATGCTTTACATCTAGTGTGCAGGTACTCATTAATCAAAACTTCTAGGTAGGCTATCTGCCCTGCAGAAATAGCTGGTGCACATATAAGCTCTACTATTTGTCTAAGCTGTAACACCAGCTGCCACACCTCATTTTCAGCTGGACTTTCAATCTTATCTCCAATCAAAACTGGAAGCATCCTAAGGAAACACCAGTTTTGCACTGCATGACCAGACAGTTTATCCCCCCCTGGAGCAAGCTCAGCAGGTTTGTCATTAGAATCACAGCCAAAGTATGAGAACTGACTTATTCTGCGATTTAATTCCTGGTAAGTGAACTGCTTATCCACAGTCACAAGGTGTTTTATGTATAATGCTACATCATATGACGCAACACCTTCAAATATGTCATGGCCAAGACAAGGTGGTAATCCAGGTTGGCATACATGAAAGTAACTTAGGCTATTGAACAAAGAGTCAAATTTGATTCCTTCAACTGCACATGAAGTGGAATCACTCTCAGCATGCTCTCTATATGAATCAACAGTGCGTTTAGTACCTTTGGATAGAGGAGCTTCTCGAAAGGTCTCTCTTTCAATGTTGCAATATCTGCAGAAATGAATACTCTTGGAGAAATTCTCTACAAATCCACCTATGCAGTGTGAGCCCAGGTTGTCCCCAGAAATTGCAGTTAATGTTCCCAAGGACACTTGTCCGTCAGGCAAAGTAACACCACTTATCTCAAGATCTTTAAGGTCTTTGATGAGTGCCTGGAAGATTTTTTCTTGCCCGAAAAACTTAAAATCTTGCTCCCTGCAAATCATAACAAGTTGCATCTGGTCAATGCTTGACCTATGATGCGGAGGAATGTCTGTAAGGGTGGCGTATACACAGAGTAATTTGTGTTTTTTCCTGCCAGATCCGAGAGGGTTGGCAACTTCTAATGCATCCTGGTAGAGAATTATGCCAAAGGATGAGGGCTCATTTTTGAGCAAACTACTTTCTCTCATACCGTTGCCATCCCACACGTCCCGAAAAACATCTTTACGAGGAACACTGTAGTACATTTGTTTATGGTGTTCCCTTACTGTGTCAATTTGTAACAGAGAGCTGACAGTTTCCTTGATTGGAACATATTGTGCAAAACACTCTTTGCCTGCCTCATTTTCTCCAAGACGGACTGGAACTGGTGCTATGTGGTGAAAATTACTTTTGAAGTAGGTTTTTCGTCTCTGGTCAGTATAAAGTACCTGTGAATTGTAAGTCTGAAAGAGGTCATCACTTCGCAAAACATCAATAATGGCACATATATCCCTTTCAGCAAGCTGTAATGCAACTAATTTGTCTCTTAACTTGAAAAGCAGGTGTTCCTTACTCATGTCATGAATTTCTTGAAAGTGACTAACAATTATTTGAATTACAGATGATGGAAGTAGACATTTAGCTTGTAATTTGAGATAAAATAAAGCAAGATGTCTCAAAAACAATGCTTCGTCAACACTTTCTGCACTGTCATCTTGTTCCATACTATGGCTTTCATCACATGGAGCCTCATGTAGTACTTCTGACAGGTGGTCAGAGCTCTCAGTCAGGCTACCAGGATTAACAGAAACAACCAGATTTCCCTCAGAACAATCACGATGTTTTCTAGACAAGTGTGCAGTAAATGTGGAAACGTTGGAAAACACTCTGCCACATCCCTGAAATGGACATGGAACTATTTTTCCCTCCTTAATATGCATCTTTATATGCATGTAAAAGCTTTTCAATGACTCACACCTGACCCGACATAACTCAACATGACATGTTAGGTCAAATGAGGTGAAGGACCTAGCACTATACTCCGTTTGGCCCTCTCCATGTCTATAGCTGTGAGACTTAAAGGCTTCAAACTTTCGAAATGTTTTGTTGCAACCAGGCAGAGCACAACTAAAAGTTATATTAGAAACATGCCTGTGAATTCGCATGTGCCTTACAAATGCACAAATGGTACTGCATGCTTGTGCACAAAGTTTGCAAGTATACATGGTGTGAAACTCACCAAAGATTAGGGCTGTGTATGGTCTCAGTAAAACATTAACGTCATCAAGTGAATAATTCCTAGAAAAAAAAGAAGAAGAAAATAATTATTTCGAAATCTTTAACCAAGCAAAGAAATTCGACGTCAGAGCACGGAGAACATTGAATAGTGATGTCTCAGCTGCTGAGATTGAACTGTCTGTCTGCAAAAACGCGTTTCGCGCCTAAAAGTGCAGTCAATAATATCCACCTCGTCTTTCAAAAAACAACCTCTTTGACTTTTTAATACTATGTGCATGTCAATCTCACAAAAACGCAGGTACTATCACCACTAAATCGAATATATATAAATATCTAACGTTATTTTGCTTTTGGGAATTTTAACAGCTTTACATTATTTGCATGGGAACTAACGTTAAACAAATTGACCACTAAATTTTAATTACTATAATGGTTCTGGATATTTCGAGTAGTTTTATAATTATTCTCCATCTTATGTGCATGATATTATGCGAATAAAATTAATGCATCTGGTAATTGCTAAGAAATTCGACGTCAGAGCACGGAGAACATTGAATAGTGATGTCTCAGCTGCTGAGATTGAACTGTCTGTCTGCAAAGACGCGTTTCGCGCCCAAAAGTGCAGTCAATAATAGCCACGTCTTTCAAAAAACAACCTCTTTGACTTTTTAATACTATGTACATATGAATCTCACAAAAACGCAGGTACTCGCACCACTAAATCGAATATATATATATATATATATATATATATATATATATATATATATATATATATATATATATATATATAAATATCTAACGTTATTTTCCTTGTGGGAATTTTAACAGCTTCACATTATTTGCATGGGAACTAAACAAATTGACCACTAAATTTAAATTACTATAATGGATCTGGATATTTCGAGTAGTTTTGAAATTATTCTCCATCTTATGTGCATGATATTATGCGAATAAAATTAATGCAGTAAGATTCGCATCGTGTAACGTTAGGCTACTGAATCAGAAATTAATTTTAAATCGAGGTAAGGGTTAATACAAAAGAAAGCCAAACTAATTTATAAATGGTAACTTAACTTTAACCAAGCAAAGAATTCGCAGTCATAATTGGAGCTCAGAGAACATTCATGAGCAGGCGAAAGGCCTCGACCGTTGAGAGCTCTGTCTGCAAAACGCGATTCGCGCTCAGTAACTTAGCACAGTCAAAAATACCTCGTGAAAAAGGCGATTTTACAGGTTGGGAGCAACATAATAGAATAACAGCAAATAAATAAACTTACCTTAAACAGTGTCCTTCTTTAAAACAGCCTAGAGGAGTGCTGCGAAACAATTCTGCTCTTTGACGAAAATAGACGGCGTTGAATATGCCCCGCCCCCACGTGCTATTTTTTACAGTCCAAGACTGTTTTTTCCAGGAAAAAAATGGGTTTACACGTAAATGCTGTAAATTAACCGCAGGTAATTAATTTATGGAACATAGACTGTAAATTTACAGGATTAAACTGTTTATTGAAATAACAGTATTTTACTGTCGGAAATTGGCTGTATTTTTACAGCAATTTTTAACAGTGTAGTCAGATGGACAATAAAACATTTACCTGAACTTAGAGCTTAAAGTGTTAGTTCACCCAAAAACAAAAATTCTTTCATCATTTACTCACCCTCATGTTTTTCCAAACCCTTAAGACTTCCGTTCATCTTCATCTACCAAAACTGATGTGTGAGTTGATGATTAATTAAAAAAAAAAATCTGTTTATCATATAAAGCGATCAAATCTCTTCAGAAAATTTGAAACTAAACAGCTCAATTCATGTGGATTAGTTTTACGATCTCTTTATGAACTGTTTGAAGTGTCAAAGTGGTAGTTGTCAATGGAGGGAACCAAGATATTATAAATATCTTCATTTGTGTTCCGAAGATGAGCGTAAGTCTTACGGGTTCGGAATCTGAAATGGGTGAGGGTTCTCTAGTAAAGTGCAGATGCAATATGTAAGCAACGGCTCCACCAAAACATGAATAGCAATGTACGTTGTAACAAAGTTACATGATGTTGTGGAAAGAAGGAGGCGGGAACCGGCGAACATTCAACAGCTTTAATAATAAAATAAACAAATACAAAACTAAAGTAAAAGACAGCAGCCCCTCACGGACGACTGCTGTCACATAAAATAAAACATATACACATCAAATAAAATAGTCCAGATCGGGAAAGGTCCACGAGCCGGGACTCGAACTCGGGTTGCCCGAAGCACAACGGTGCTACATGACGGCACACTTGCCCACGACCGACTACAGTCAGACATTTAAATCATTACTTTTAATTGGATACCAAATAATTGGAACTGAATATCAAAAATACATTGATATGAATATTTTTCTATTAATCTATTAGTCTGCTTTTACATTCCGCGCATCTATTTTGTCCCATGCTAGTTATCACTATGTCAATTGCAGTTTCAAGAGATTCAAGAGTGAATAATGCATTTATATGTAGATGCCACTTTTGAAATTTTGCAGCCGGCGATCCTCTTAGCAGCATGAAAAACAAAACTTTTATTCAATGGATTATATATAGCCTCGAAAGCGTGCAAAGACTGCTCACTTTACAATCACTAAAAAGCTGTCACTTGTTTCGCGATCTTACAGAGTTCCATTAAAATCAATAAAGTTGTGTACACTGCATAATGAATCTCTTACTTACATTGTGTCTTTGTTTGTTAATAAGATGATTCGCGAGCGTACAGAACTGCAGTGTTTTGAAAACTGATTAAATTAAACACCTCCGATTGGCCATTGCGTTCAAGAGTTTAACAGACATGACTGTGATTGGATACATGTCTCATAGCTGCAAAAACACGTTCTCCAGAGCGCAAACACAAAACCGCTCTGCACGTTTGCCAAATCTATTTCGCCACTGTGATATTATTACAGTATCAACAGAGGGTTATGCTTTAATTTGAGTGTGCTAATATTTAAATTCGAATTTGTGATGTTTTTTACCCATGTAATGTTTTAATTTTTTAACAAAAAAATTATTTGTGATCAAACATTAATTGGCGGACCCCCTAGTGGTTGCGGACCCCAGATTGAAGACCCCTGCTTAATAATAAATAAATAATAGATTCTTGTTATTGTTTGTAACTCAAACGCCTTTTTTGTAACTTCTACTGGATGTGAATGTCTGGAAGACAGGAAGACAAGAAGCTGCTTGCCTTGCTACTTTTTTTTTAAACAACTTTTAATTTCACTCTGCCACTCACTCTAAAGACCATTAAACTTTTTACTTTATCCTCCAAAAGAAACAGAGAAAGGTAAAAATGACTTAGGATTATTGTCATGATAAGTGAAATCTCAATGTAACCTCAAATTCAGGGAATTTCCAGGCATAATACAAAGGCTTGCAGGATGAGGATATCTGAGATTAGTGTGTAACTGGGAAGTGACTCATTGTGTCGAACTGAAGGGTTAAGACATGATGCTCTTGGATTTGTGTAGCCTCGGGGTGCTTTGGGAGAGGCATGGGGGCATTTTGACTGTAATCTACTTGATCCAAAGTGGGCTTCTCACCGCTACCTGAAACAACATTCCTCTTAGCCAAACTCGGGGATGAACCATTTGTCAATCCGGGGGAATTGCACAATTGACTGTTAGAATTGTAGGGGAAATGTTTACTCTGGTTGTGATGTTTACCAATAATTATGCTTGTATTAACTGTTTTTGATTAAGACACATCACATGATCAGGAATTGCACACGACCTGCTAAAAGGAGTGTGTGAGTGACACGTAAAAATGTAAAATGTATAAAAAATGCAAAGGACATGCTTTGCAGAATGTCTTAACTGCTCTTTTCCATATGTGGAACAGTGGAATTTTGTTAAAAAATGTTTAGCTTTAAAATAAAATAAACAAATATCTGTTTAACTTGAACTTATTTCACTTTTAGTTTTAGTAATTTCAGTACTTCAATTTAAATTTATTTTATTTTAGGTCATCTCTAATGTTTGCTTAAGTTTTCTATTTCAGCTTGTTTCATGTTAATGAAAATAATTTTTAACAGTTTTAGTTTTAGTTAAAAATAATAACACGGATGAGGACTGTAGCTGTCAGGTTCCAAAATTCCAAAAAAAAAATCATAAAAGTACCTTAAATTTTGTCCATACGACTTTTGCACTATATTCCAAGTACTCTGAAGTTGTACAATAGTTTTGTGTTAGAAGCGAGCAGAAGTTTTATTCTTTATTCCTTGAAAACATTCCCATCGGTTGCTTGTGCATATTTGAAATTAGTACGTCAAGACATGTTACACCAGGTTTGATATTGGAGGGGAAGATTTTTAGGGAGTAACAAATAACATTTTTGTCATTTCATCGCACATAGATCACATGACATACATTTACATTTACATTTAATCATTTAGCAGACGCTTTTATCCAAAGCGACTTACAAATGAGTAGAACAATAGAAGCAATCAGACCAACAAGTGGGCAACAGTATACAAGTGCTGTAACAAATCTCAGTTAGTCTAGCACAGTACACATAGTAAGTTTTTGGTTTTTATCAGAAAAAAACGACAAATAGAATAGAAAAGGGAAGTGCTAGTGCTATTAATTCGTCAGGTGCTGACGAAAAAGATGTCTAAAGACTCAGGTGCTCGAATTGAGATAGGCAGGTCATTCCACATGATTTCAGAAGATAGCAGAATATAGTATTTATGATACTTTATTGAGACCATTTCACCATTCATTTGAATTAAAAACAGGTACAAGACATGCCACAAAACAACTACTGTTGTGTTGTATGGGAAATAAAGTAATTCGGGTTTGGAATTAATTTGAAAGGGTGAACAAACTATTGTGTGAAAGAAAAAAAACATTTAAACATTTTCTCCTCACCATTCCCTACCTGTTTTAGTAATAATGCTTGAATTGGAATGAATTGCTCAAAATGGACCTGTGTAACCTGGGCTTGACTTTAACATTTGTAACATTTTTTGCTCACCAGCCAAAATTTTGACATTGATAACATGGGGAAAAAATGCCAAATATATATTTTTAATAATATCTCATAATTTGGCAGCTGATATATTAGGCTGCAGTCACTTTAAGACCTGACGCATGGATCCATTATACTGTTACACGTTTGTTTTCTTTCTCAACTGTTTACGTTCACTTAAAACATAACTGACTGTGTTTACGTGAATACTCGCCAAGACTGCCATTTTTACTTTATTTTGTGTGTATTTGACCGTTTAAGCACAATAAGCAACGAAAAATAACTTAATTTAGTGCTGAGAGGCGGCTTTATCTGCGTGCACTTCGGGTGTGAACACAAAATATGTGTCAGAGAGATGAGAGAGAGAGAAAGCGCAGCTGGTATCATGTACAGTATCTAGTCGGTGGAAAATGAGAATTGGAACCGTTCCTGATATTTCAGTATCGTTATGTATCAAAAAAAGCTATATTTTTGACAACACTACATTGCACTTAGTTTATTATTTCAGATGCCTTTTTAAAAGACTAAGATTGACAAATGTATTTGTTATATATAAAATTCAACCTACCAAAGTGGCTAGTAGGGGTGACTGCGTTACACGCCACTGCTGAAATACACCCGCATTTGGCAGGTTGGCGGGTGTTAATATCAAGCCCTGTGTGTAACAGTCGGATTGGTGCAGAGTTCAGAGACCACGTCCCTGTCCTTGGTTCTGAACCCCTTCCGTTCATTCAGTTTTCTCAAATGACCATGTGCAAGCTCCTAAAGGTGTTTTCTTTTTCATCACTGAGGTTTTGTTAGGGTCATTTTATGATATCTTCCTAAATCATGTCTGTTTCTGCCTGGGCCGTTGCCTCTGTCTTCTTAGGTCCCAATTAAAGTATGATATCACTGAGTGAATCATAAAAACAAATTGTGTGTTAGGGATAACTGTTTAAAACCTCCCTCTCAAATGCACATTATAGGCTTAAAGCATGAGCTGTCATAAGGGATGAAAATGAGTTCTGACACCTCAGCTTTTCCAATAAAGACCCCAACACTTTTTTTTTCATTGTTGGCATATAAGTAGGGCAAGTCTGAGCATGTTTTTGCTTCTGGAATATTTGAGGTTGCTCTTCTTAGTTTTTACCCTCATAGTCAGCTAGCGGGTCTAAACACGCCCCAAAGCCAGTGCATCCTTCCTCTCCAAGTGACAAAACCTAACAGCAAACACAAATGATGAGATTCCCAACAAATGTACACTGAATACACTGCATGCATACTTTGTTTATTTTTAGATGTAAAATCAGGTTGGCCCATCATTCTTCTAGTTTGGTTTAGTCTTATTTGTAATGAAACTAGAGTGATAGTTCAGCTAAATATGGAATATCATGCACTCAATTTCATGTTATTCCAAACCGCATGAGTTTTTTTTTTCTTGCACAAAACACAAAAAGGGAAATTTCGCAGATTGTACAAGCTCCTTTTTCCATACAGTTAAATTGAATGGGAACAATGGACATCTGTTCACTTTCATGGCATGGAAAAGTACATCTTGTACATTCTGCTAAATATATCAGTAGCATCCTCCACAATATATTTCTTAATTTTACACTTCCTTTGCAATTATAGCCAATTTTATTTTAACCTTTTACTCTATCCTAACATTTTGTGCAGAAATGTTATTTGTCATCTACCCAGTTTCTGAATTCAGAGACCTTTTTATGTTGAACATTTTAACAAAACAATTATTGTTTTAAGAAAAAATGGTCTGCCCCTCCCTGTAAAGAATACTTGTTTCCACATGTCTGCAAACAGCAACTCCAAAGTAAATCCCTCCAAAAATATGGAAATAAGTTATGTGCACTGAACTGGCTCAAATAGACGTTAAGTGAATCTGAAAAACTTGAGAATAAATGTGATCAGCGTGCTGTAAAAATGCCAAATATTAGTTTTGATATGACATGGCGAAAAACTAGAGGTGATTTTTAGATTTATTTCTTTGACGGGGCCTTTTATTTAAGAACATCTGGATTATGTTAGAACTGCTTTTGTCCATACAATGAAAGTCAATGGGGTCCAAAAATGCAGAGCCCCACACATGTCATGCAGACAAATACAGTATATATATATATCGTGGCCACAAATTAAGGATTAATTCCCACAGCTTATTATTTCTTTCCCTCATTTTAGCAATTAGTTTCTTTATTTGATTTCCTCATTTGAAAAAGGGGAACAGGCCACGACGATGGAACAAATCCTTAATTCATGGCCATGATAGATATATATTTTTCAGCATGTAATATGCAGGGAAACATACAAAACAACAATGGACATCAGACATAAAAAAAAAAAGATCTATTGTCACAACATGTGGGCAAGTAAATGATGACCGTTTTTTTTTAAATGCTGTATGTTTTATTACTATATAAAAAAGTTCTTTATTTGTGGAGTGCAACTATTTCTCCCAAGCATGTCCTTGGAGGGACAGTATGTGATGCTGGCTGCAATTTCACAGCCGTTAGCATAGGCAGCACATTTGTGAATTTATCGACGGAGATGGGGAGTTGGCTGAATTTGCGAGTGGCATGCTGAAACATGTCCATCAGGCTGTCAGACTCGTCATTATCACTTAGGCCCGCGAGCCTGCCCGAACGTGTGCCTTTCCAATGCTCACCTTCCTCCTGCCCATCATCTTATTTTACCTTACATCACTTACACCGTCTCCACACTGCAGGCGAGCGATGCAGCGCTGCATTATAATCAAGCAAGATGTCTAAAAGTACACATTTCGTGCTTTGTTTCTTTTGCTTGCAGTGCAAATGGCTTTGTGTGTTTTTGTTTGTTGCATTGCTTACAATGTAGATGGGTTTTTATCTTTATTCATGTAATGCTTAGCCTTGATTTCTTCTTCAAACTAATAACTTTATTGTATTATATTATATTATATTATATTATATTATATTATATTATATTATATTATATTATATTACGTTATATATTATTTTATTATATTATTTATAAAAGTTCTTCAGGGGTTGTTTGTGAATGTTTTGTTGGAAAAAAAGTTTTTTGAAAATGATCATGCAACACAAAGCTGTTTTCAACAACACAGTCTGTAACACACATTGTAAGCAATCATTGATCACTGAGAATTTCAGACAGGTGGGTCCAGCTTTTGGAAATCTAGTTTTGGATTCCCGCTTGATTTTGATCCCTCAACAATAACACCCTTTATGTATGTTGCACATATTTTATTAAATCAAAGTCCTTGAAGTGGAAGCACTCTTAAAAATTAAGGCTGCAATTAGAACCAAAAAGTTTGGTTCTGGATATCTAATATACTCTTATAAAATAAAGTTTTTTTTATTTTTATTGTCATATATGGTTCCATGAAAAGCCTTTAACATCCATGGACCTTTCGATTTCACAAAAGTTTCTTTATAGTAGAAAAGATTCTTCAAATTATTAAATTGTTCTTCACACTTATAAAAGTGGATATTTTAAGTAGTGGTTCTTTCGGAAACCAAAATGGTTCTTCTATGACATTGCTATGAAAAGCCCCTCTTGGAATCTTTACTTCTAAGAGTGTAGGAGAAGCTTTTCAGCCAATAACTATTTATTCTCTAGTTCTTATAAAAGTTAAGTTCTTTCAGAAAGAATCCAGAAACCAATACTTTGATCTGGAGCACCTATAATGTAAAGTAGAATGATAAGCAATTCAAGAACCCAATGCAGCAAAAATGGTTCTTGATAAGAATTGTGTTGGTTGAAGATGTGCTACAAGGGAAGAATCTATAGAAGATTAGATCATTAACATCATTAAAAATAAAGGTTCTTTATTAGCATTTATGCTTCTATTAAGAATAGCCTAATTAACATTTCATTTGCACAAAAGGACCTTTTTAGTGAAGAAAGGTTCTTTTGACTATTTAAATGTTTTTCATACTAAGAAAAAATGGTTGTTTTATTTAACTGTTAACTAAAAGTTTCACTAAAATGGTTCTTCTGTAGCATCGTTGTGAAACCCACCTTTTTGGGACATTTATCCATTAGCATCACTAATTGAATTATCACTCTTCTTTCAACTCTGAATGATAAATGGTGTATCTCCAAAGCAGATGGACTAAGTGTAAAACAGTGGCAAGATGGTGTTAATAAGGGTGTGTGTGTCACATGGGCTTGTTGAGACGTCTCCCTGTGCTGACACATCTGCACCCAATGATCTATGCGTCTCTCTTATGTGTGTATGTGTGTTTATGTTACTCATTTACATAATCTCTCAGTGAAAGTTGAGGTGATGTTCTCACAGTAAAATAACTGTTAAACAATACTACAGAGAAAAGAGACTATTATGCCACTTTTACTGTAGATTTACTAGGTTAGCAGGGGAATCAAATCACTTTGTGGTGTTTGTGGCTTTTTTATTATTATGGAAATTGTATATGAAGGAATACAATAAAAAAAAACTCAGTTCAATTAGCGGTTCCTCATAATGGAAACATGTTATCCCTACTCAAATACCTTGATGAACTTAACTGAATTGAGTAAACTTAAACTTAATCATGTCCAAATAACTTGATTCAATCAAGTTCATCCTACCTGAAGTATTTGAGTAGAAATGACATGTTTCAATCACATGGCTCATTATGACCATTATTTATTTGAGTTAACTTACAGTAAGATATATTTGAGTGTAGCTGCTAATAATAATAACTCATACTAACAAGCTAATCACAGCTTTTCTTGTTAGGTGTGACATCAATGGCATTCCCATAGTAGTTGCTGTTTTATTGTTAGCAGGTCCTCAACTCTACCCCCCCCCCCAAAAAAAAAACACCAGCTTAATAAAACATTAAGGGCCCGATTTTAACGATCTAATCACATGGTCTAAAAGTGCACGGTGCAAGCGCACTTAGAGCATGTCCGAATCCACTTTTGCTAGTATAACGATGGGAAAAATGGTTAGCGCACCCGGTGCATGGTCTAAAAGGGTATGTGTAATGGGTATGTTTTGGGCATAACGTGCAATAAACCAGTGTTTAAAAACCCTTTAAATGCCAGTTGCGCTTCCACTTTTGCTAGTATAACGATGGGAAAAATGGTTAGCGCACCCGGTGCATGGTCTAAAAGGGTATGTGTAATGGGTATGTTTTGGGCATAACGTGCAATAAACCAGTGTTTAAAAACCCTTTAAATGGCAGTTGCGCTCGCGTCATGGCGGATTTGCTATTTACATGACGGAATTTGCAAACGGAAAGACTGAACGCTTATCCAGAGGGCAAGCGGATCTGCTCATGCGCGAGGTTAAAGCGCGCAAACAGACCATCTACAGGACAAGCCGGATTCCACCATATCTTTACACAATAATAATCTTTTACCGTGTACTCCTTTTATTTTTAATATTTGGCATGTTTTTTGCGCTGCTGCACATCACTGTGTGTTTAATAAGCAGAGTGTACGCGCTCTTTAAATAACAAAAAAATATTTTACCATGATGTTTTATTGACCAACTGAAACCTGGTCTAAAGTCAATGCTGCAATATTTTTTTTGTATTTCAGTTCCCTCAAAATAGCAACACGCCAACACACCTCGTTTTCAGCCCAGCAACGCCATGGGCGCGCAGATGGGCGCAAACAGCGTGGCGCAGGATGTGAAAATGATAAATGCATCGGGCTGAAACTAGCAAAAAACACTTGCGTTGCGCCTGGTGCTGCATTGCTCCCGGCGTATGATAGGGCCCTAACAAGTTTGCATAAACAAAGTTTGCATAGTAACAAAGATGCATAAAATAAAACTTAATTTCAACATTTAGCTGTGTGACATGGTTGACCCTCAGGTTTTGAACGGCCGTACTAAAGTTATTTTATAATTCACGTTGGATGGCCATCATTGTAAGTTAAAAGCTGTCATAGATGTTTGTAGCGCAAAATCTGACTGAACGAATATAGACCGGAAAATAACGGTAATTTTCGTTTGTTATTTTAGTAGTGTGATAAGATTTAATTAATTGGAATGAATTCATAGAAATTAACAAGAGAGAGAGAGAGAGAGCTTGTGAGTGTGAATGTAAATGTGCGTCTGTATGTAATAGTGAAGCTTGTTAGTTTATTTACAAAAACAGTGAATGTTATCACCTCATTGCTGAGAAATGGCTTGTAATGTAGCTTTCCGTAGCGAAGCTCTTTTATTTTTTTTAAATAACAGGACAGAGGTTGGTCAGATGTCCAGATATTGTATATGTATCTGATTTAAAGCCACATTTGGAAGTGACTTAAAATGAATGCGAAAAAATCTGATTTTTGCAAATGTTTGTGTTTACACCAAGTGGCAATCTTTCTGTCTCTCTCTTGAAACCAACATGAAAGTGACTTAAACTGCAATTCATCGACTGGACGCTAGAGACTGGATTCAAAAGAGAGTCAATCCCATAGACCCCCCATGTTAAACTGCCCAACTTTACAGCAACAAGCAGCGAAATAAATTTTTTACCTACTTGATTGAAATATGAAATATGCTTAGTTTGCTAGGGTTTTCTGGGTGGTTGCTTTCTGACCCCGTCAAATCACTATAATAGACTTACCCCTAAATATGCCTCACATCTCTTTGATAATATTATAATTTATTATGATATTAACTAAAATATTATGAGATTATCAATTCATCATTCAGTAAATTAAATTGTCAGATCCGGGCTGAACTGGACTTTGTAGGTAGTATTGAATTTTAGATAAAATTATGCTAAGATAAAAATATTTTGATAAAATGAATGTTTATCTACCAGTATTAGAAAGTGAGTTCTGAACAAAGTCAGTAAGTAATATAAATATGTCTAAATATTTGTACAAATATATAGATATTTCTTGAGTTTCTTTTTGTCACAATTTAATTTAAGTATGAGTTGACATTCATTTTATTTTTGGGGGTAATGCATAGCCTTGTTTAATTACTTACTACTAAATCAATAAATGTATATAATTATTTATAACATATTTCATATTTACTTCTCCAAAGCAAAGAAAAAAAAAATCACAATTTTATTGTTTTCCTGCTAAAGTTCATTCAACTATTTTGGTTTTACAATGCGATTTCTGTTCAGTTCTGACACTTGTGACAGGTTGTAAGGCGTCAGATGTCATTTGTACTATTTAAGTTACACTTTAAAAAATTTCTAACCTCCCCAACTCGAAATGTTCTAGTGACTGGTCACATCTAAATTTTTCAGTTGGCCCAAGTGAAATTCTGCTAATTTAATTTGATCAATTTGCAGAATTTCACTTGGGCCAATTGAAAAATGTATATGTGACCAGTCATTAGAATTTTTTGAGTTGGGAGGTTATTTTTTTACAGTGTACACACTTGTATAACACCATGAACTCCATGAGCTTTACTTCATGAGATACATTACATATTTGATAGAGTATGATTGCAACATCAGTAGAATTCAGCAAACAGTGCTCATCACATTTGTTCTTTTGCCGCACCTGGTGTACAATATCCCTTTCATAAAATCTGAATCACATTAATACATGTCCGCACAAAGCAGGCCTGTACATTTGGATTTTGAGGGAATATCTGGGATGTCTTTATAGTTTTAGACAAGCTCTGACATGTGCCGTGTGTGTGTGTGTGTGTGTGTGTGTGTGTGTGTGTGTGTGTGTGTGTGTGTGTGTGTGTGTGTGTGTGTGAGAGAGAGAGAGAGAGAGAGAGAGAGAGAGAGAGAGAGAGAGAGAGAGAGAGAGAGAGAGAGAGAGAGAGAGAGAGAGAGAGAGAGAGAGAGAGAGAGAGAGAGAGAGAGAGAGAAACCTTGTCCGGTTATGATTTATTTAGTGAAATGAAAGACCAACATTTTGCCAACACTGACCCAGGACCAAATTAGTTTTCAGAAAAATGTGCATTTTTAACATTTTGTCTTGACTTCGCTGTATAAGCACTATTTATTCAAATGCTTATGCATAACCCATTGTTTATTTCGATTTTTTTTTTCTGCAGTACTCTCCGTTACTTAAGAAACTCTACTGTCAGATTGCCAAGACCTGTCCTATTCAGATCAAACTTGCTTCCTTGCCCCCAAATGGCAGCGTGATACGAGCCATGCCCATCTACAAGAAGGCTGAACACGTCACAGAGGTGGTCAAACGTTGTCCTAACCATGAACTTGGACGGGACTTCAATGAAAGTTTGTAAACTTCATTCTTGTTAGATATTGTGACATTTCATTGTGTAAATGTAACAACTTTTTCCGTTGCTTGACTGTTCATGTTAGTGTAATAAATACGCTTTCTTTCTGTATATGTGATGACATCATAATAGATCAGACATCTGAAAGCATTTATAAACCAGTAAAAATAGACCAAATTGGTCAACAAAGACATCTGAATAACTATTGAAGTAAAGTCTTTAATTATCATTATTATCATTATTTATAATATTCACAACAAAGTTGCTGTATGAATTTAAATAGGCAAATGCTTAAGAGTCTATGATTGGATCATTATTGCAGTGATTATTATGTTTCTAGCATGTTATATGTTTGGCAACAGACCTTGACCAAAAATGTATGCACCTCTTGATGGAAATAACATCACAACATTTATTTACATCAAGAGCTGCATCAATATTTGGTCAATATCTTGTATTGACAATGCAAGAGTCCAGCTCTCTGTAAAGTCTCCTCCAGCACATCCCAAAGACTTTCATTGAATTTAAGATCTGGACTCTTAAAGATCTGAACTCAGAGAAGATTTATGTGTGAAAATGATTATTCATGCTCCTCACAACCATTCTTTCACAATCTGAGCCTAATGAATCTTGACATTGTCATCCTGGAATATGATCATTATGTTTCTTCCTACATGGTTGTTTAAGAAATGAAAAGCTACACACTCCATCAGTTAGGGTTAGAAGAACTTAACCAAACATATAACATGCTAGAAACATAATAATCACTGCAATAATGATCCAATCATAGACCTTTAAGTATTTACCTATTTAAATCCAGTGACAGTGTATTATTCTTATTATTCACCTCAAAATAACCAAAGCTATCATAAATTTGAGAAAGATTGTCAAACTCAAACAGAAATATTCCTCTTGTCCTTCCTTCTCTAATTGAGAAGCTTTCTTTTCCTGTTCTCTGTCCAGGTCAGACAGCTCCTGCCAGTCACTTGATACGGGTGGAGGGCAATAATTTGAGTCAGTATGTGGATGACCCTGTGACAGGCCGACAGAGTGTGCTGGTTCCCTATGAGAATCCACAGGTTAGTTGAATAGTTGCAGATGCATGTCAGTTCTACAGTGTCTTGCACAATGTTCAACAACTCTCAAACCTCCTCAGAACACATTTGCAAACCGACAGCAACACCCTGGCAACCAGGGCCCTACCCCTCCGTTTTGCGCGTTCACGTATAGGGGTAGGATGTCCCGATTCTTGTTGTGATAGAGGGGTAGGGCGAAGGGGTAGGGCTACATAGCCCTCGAAACGGAGATTTTTCAGAGGCACACTCCGAACGGAGGGCTACGAGAAAGTTCCCAGAATACACCGCGAATCACCGACGAGATTGCTTTGCAAACGGTTAAACATTTAAATTTAGCCCCAGGTGACACCACCATGCACTTTATTTAATCTTATAATAATAATATAGTCATTTAAATTCAGAAATTGTATAATAAATTACCTTTCCGAAACAGAAAAGGCATACATTTCAAGGAAGGAACGTTAAAATCATCATGTTTCCTCAGAGGTAAGAGCAGCGGCGCTCATTGTCAGTCGTTCTCATGGAGAAATCCTGTAAAAACTAGTCGCTTCCGTAACGTCAGAGCGATCATGGGAGACTGATGACGTATCCGTTTCATGAAGGGTTGTTCCATTTCGTAGGGGAATATTTCAAACCCTTGGCCCTTGTAACTCTGTTTTAAGGGCCAAGGGGTACACTCGAAAACAAGGGGTAGGGGCAAGGGGTGAATTGGGATTGAGACTTACCCTTGTGAAAAGCAAGTAGCATGCTTTAAACTCTTTCCCCGCCAGCATTTTTGATCCTTTTCACAAAAATGTCATGGCTCCCAGAATATTTGTTGTTGAATATCGGAACATGCAAGGAAAGAACAGACCTTCTGCTTTTAAACAAAAACCCTGTTTTATTTTAGCTTCATGCATTCTTTTTTTTATTAACACTTGAATGTGGGTAAGTTTAATAAAAAATGCAACATCTTGAGCAAAAAGCTGACAAAATCACGTTTTTTTCAAACACTGCATCCAGATGGGTTTCAGAATGATGATCAAAACATACCTCGTCCTGGGTCGACATTTCATTCAGTAACATTAGGCAGTTTTGATTTATATGCTGTTTAATGTTGATGATCGCGTTATTTTACATATGCATCTGCTTACATATGACATCGCTTGTTTCTGCATCTCCTTCGCATGTGCTATGATCAGGAAATTCAGTACTCTTTCAGAAGATGCCATAGCGCACCCTAGCATATAACAGTAAAGACACGGAAACCTGGAAAAAATAAACTTAATTAGCCTATGTGCGTGTAGCACAAACAGCTATAAAGTGTGTTCTATGAGCACAATGTTATGTACAATTACAAATTTGAAAATACAACCAGGATATTGCAATTTGGAGAAATTTTGTTTATACTTCAGAGTTACTGAATCCTGCTGTGAGGCTAAAATAACTCCCATGGGATGGTGAGCGTATGTTTGATTATTATGTTTTACCCACTCAGATTAGGAAACTATGCCGCTCAGAGGTCCTCGCATCTTCTCCGGGTCTCACGTTCACAATCTCGCCAGTTTTTGGGTCACCAAACAGGTTTTTGACTAAAATCTCAGACGGTCGGATTCACCCTAACACAATCAAAGATACTTTTATTTTTAGTCCCCTTCAATTGCATACACTTGAACTCAATTCAATTAAGTACTTTAGAAGAGGTTTTGGCAGGGTTCTCAAGTCTCACGCATTGGCCGTGAGACACACGCAATTCAACCAGTTCACACGCTCAGAGGCGACACCGTGTATTTCTCATGCTGAAAAGGCAATGCCAACCAAGTTGTCCTGCAAGCTTTATATATAACGTTGTATATGAGGCGCAGGCACACAAAGTGAAGTTTCCTGTCGCCAGCACGTATCTCGGCCAGATTGCGTTTGTTACTAGGCAACATAGATGCGCGAACACACGGAAGTTGACGGAACATTCTCGGCCACCGTACGTTCGTTACTAGGTAACCAACAACACCGCGCGAGCACACGTCGTGATGGAGAAGGTAAAGTTGGAAGAAAGCTTGTCTAACATTTTTAGGCTAGAACATTTAATATATAGCCCATCGTATACATAATAATTGATGCAGTCAAAAACTCTACAACTACTTTGCAACCAGGCCAGAAGCTTTGGCTCAGTTTGGCTAGCTTACGTTATCTGAAACTAAGAAATGAAGATGTATTTCTTAATTTTATTTTAAATTATATATTATACTGTATAAATAGTCTTTCTAGTTACATTAAGGCTACATGTATTAAAGCAGAGTGCTCTCGGTAATATTTTATATCCTGTCAAAGCAATGGGTAAAATTGGGGGGCGGGGGTGGGGCTCTATTAGGCCTCCTGCCCAAACCGCATGTGATCTCACTCCAAGCTTTTGATAAAACTTGAGAACCCTGTTTTGGCCCTATTATAGGCATGAGTTGACATACTATACTTCCCTATAATAGTTTGGATTGGCCAAGCCCCTGATTTCTCACGTACACGTATCTAAAGTAACATTAAATTAAGACAGAGGTAGAATAGACGTACCCAAATTTAGGTTGGTCAAGCAGCGCGTTTGCTGGCCTAAACAGAAAACCCCGTCTCTACAAAACAAGTACACTTGAACTAGTGCCAAAGTAAAGTATAGCCGTCGCAAAGATGTGGGAGCATACGAATCCAATAATCTACCTGGGAAAAACAATCTTAGAGTCAGTCAGAATAATTCAAATGTATCAATTTATAAATGTGTGTTCTCTGAGTGGGTTTAGCTATGTGGTCTGTTAGCCACTCTCAGAGACATTAAATAGCAAGTCTGCTTTGTAGCAGAAATCCTATCGAGCTGAGGTATAATTCTGGCCAAACAAAACGTTTCCTTAACCTTTAAACTTGTTGCATCATATCATCCTGTTTTTCCAACTTTGCTTTTCATAAACAAATGCATCGACTTGCCTTTCCATTTATCAAATCACATGCTTTCCCATTGCTTACAAACTTAGAATTTTCATTCTGGTTTGCTCATTTACATCAAGTGTTGCTAGTTTGTTGCAACGAGGTCAATAAAACAATGGAGAAAGCATTTCGCTGATTTTTTAAAACTTTAGGCTCTAATTTACAGATCTTCATTGAGTACCAGAATATAATTTGGAAGATGTTATTACAATTTTAGGTTTCGTTTCTTGTTGTGTAGGCAAACCTGGGGATCTTTAAAATCCATAACAAGGGTTTTCATTCTTCTACATTTCTAAAAAGGCTAAAAGAATTGACTTACCACAACGGCGGAAGAAAGAGAAGATGTCCAAACCTTGTTGATTTTAAAATCCCAATACTTTGCTGGATAGTACGTTGCTCGCTTGTGTTGTGTTGATCACGTCGGGGTCACCACTTGTGAACTCGCGCTTGGTCGGCCCAAAGTCCGGCATCCAACCAGCACGAAAGGTCTCTACGTGTTACTGTCTTTTCTCGTGGCAAAGTATTTTTGATTAAATTCAATAAATTTTCTCATATGTATTAACTTGTTATTTCATCTGACTCCATAAATGAAAAAGGTTTTAATGATATCCGTGCATCATTAAATGTGAGCGAATGTTTGCCTATTCCTTTTAACTCTAATGCGAATAATGTCAAAGTCAGTTAGAATAATCAAATGTAACAATTCATTATGTCAGGTAAATGTATAGTTACAATTTCATAATCGGTTCAAATATAATCAATACAAAACCACAAATGCTCTGGAATAAACAGGAGAAATGTTAACCCGACATTTAAGAAATACATGAGGCTGAGATTCTTTTGCTGCATTCCATTATATAGCCAGAACTCATTTCAGATGTAAACATGCGCTGACAATGGTCATTTGCATTCTGAGGTAACACCTTTTGTCTGAGGTCACACCCTTTAGACAACCATTTGCCTGAAATTCACACCCTTTTGTGTGCAAGATATTTCTAAACTCGTAAGAACTTTATTACCTTTTGGTTTACTTCTTTGGGAATGAGACGTTTGTACCAGTCGCACTGAGACATTTCAAATGATACCAAACATGTATAAAACTGTATGATAATTGTTCACATTAAAACCATATATATTTTGGATGAATTTCAGATGATATCAGCATGAGGGAAAAGAAGTGGGGGAAGAATGGGGGGGTCAAGGTAAAAGATACCTTGACCAAGGTAAAACATACCATTAGAATGATTCTGGGGTGAGACTTGCGTCTTGAATAGTGCACAAGAGTGAGTTCAAATGTTAATTTCCTTTGTTATTTTAGAGAATAGCCCTCTCTTACAGTTCTTCCAGTTTTTCCAGTCATACATATGTTAATCACGGTTAATAAAACCTAACTGTTAAAAAAATTTGAGAACAAAATAATACTGCTGCATTATTAATATCATCTATGATTTTGAAAAAGAAATTGCCTATCTAATAAGAAATTTGACGATCTCAAATAACCCATAGTCAGTAATTTTGGGCATTGCATTTGAGCTGAAACTGAAGAGTGAATGAAAAATGGTCGGTAAACTGCGGTGCTTTGCTATAGCTTTGCTGTAGCTGGTTAATATACTCAACCAAACACATCCTATAGATTAATCTGATATAGACAACATATCTTACAGTGATCTTAAAGTAATCTTACAACTTACATTTGCACAAAAGCACACTAATGCGCATGTGAACTTGACCGCACTAGTCTGATGTATAACTCTCGTTGTGGATTCCCTTAACAGCACGCTGATACATGGCCAACTAAAGCACAGAGAATTTACAACATATTAATCTATTACAATCGTGTTCTCATTATAATGTTAAGATATGTGCTGCATATCTTGCACTTAACTGTATTTCATCATCACTCAGGCATCACTGCCTTTCAAATCCAGTTTCACTTTATTTCGCCGGTCTGAAGGCGTGCTGTCTAACGCTAACCAATCAGACATCAGTTACCACCCAAAATGCTGAAATAACCAATCAGAAAAATAGAAAAATCTATTTTTTAAAGTTAGGGTGATCATCGTTTTCATGATTGATCATTGCTGTCACGCCCGAGTACTCGAGTACTTGTGCCCATCCCTATTTTTGAACCATGTAACCTTGTTAACAGTGCTTTCAGATTTTCAGGTAGGTCTAACAGGTAGGATATATATACAGAACTCTTTAAGGTATTCACTGCATAAATTATAAATTAAATATAGATTAATCCTTAAAGCTACTCAGTCAAGAGATTTGAGTGATTTTCTCTGTCTTTTGTTCTTTGAATAACTTTAATCACAGACATCACAGCACGGGTTTATAGGCTGCTGTCACTTTAAGACCTGACGCACAAGACGTGGATCTGCTACACATTCTATTTTCTCACAACTCTTTACATACATTTAAGACTTAATTTAACTCATTTAACTGTGCTTGTAAGGATACTCGACAAAACAGCCATTTTGGCATAAATTTGTATGTTTTTGTTAATTCAAGCACTGTCTGAAGCTGCTTTCTGGTGCGCATGAATGTGTGTGTGTCACACAAACATAAGATTCACAAATGCGCATACCAATAATACCACACTCTTTTGTGTCTTATCACGTATTAAAGCAATAAGCTACAAGAAGCTGTGGTTTAACAGTTAATTTATAACAGCTAAGGAGTGTTGTTAGGCACAATAGGAAGCATATGTACATACTCATTAAAGTGTACTCTCTTTAAGTACACTTAAGTTGCCTTTTATTTGAGTAATATTATTTTATCTGCAAGTAAAGTTTTTAAAAAATATATAAACTTTGAAGTACACTACGAATGTAGTGTTCTTAATGCTTCAGGGAGAACATTTCTCATTATAAACTGTTTCTATGGTTTTCTATGTGCAAAAGCACACATACACAAACATTCATGCACATACTCTCATAACACAATCCATATTTTCACAAATTTACACATACTCATGTTTGATGGTTTGAAAATGAGTAAAACCATGCAATGATCACTCGGATCAGGACGCTTAACATGTTCTGACTGGCTCATAAATAGCCCAAGGATTATTCTCAGTAACAATACCTGTAGTTATTACTCTGTTGCTCCGTTTTGCGGCAAATTGGTGGCGCCACCTAGAGGCACATATTTCTTACGTTCTGTCAGTTCTGATGTTTGATTAATAAATGCATTTCTGGTTCTTTTTGATAGTTTCATTAAGGGATCAAAAACAAAAAGTATTTTAACTAAAACTGCATTTAAAAAAATGCATGTAAAATAAAAAAGGGACATCTTGAACATTATTGACCGATGACTCAGATGAATCACTATATCAGTTTTTTGAACTGGTTCATTTCGGTGTTTCTGAGTGAACCTAAATGAAATTATTAAAGTGATTTTGACTTTCCAATGCCGTACGATTTGCTGTATTTGCAATATAATGCAATGCTAGAAACTGAACATGTTTCTCTTTGTTTCTCTTTCTCAAGGTGGGCACTGAGTTCACAACCATTCTGTATAATTTCATGTGCAACAGCAGTTGTGTCGGTGGAATGAACCGCAGGCCTATCCTCATCATCATCACGCTGGAGACACGAGAGTGAGTGAACTCCTCTACTGTTTTCTTCAGCACTGAAAACTATTTGCTTGTTACATGCTGAAAAATGTGATTCTTCACTTATTATGCTTCAGACAAACAGAATTCAACAAAATGTACTTAGAAATGAGCACTGAAATGTATTCATTTAACTGTGAACTGCATGACAACAGCATGCAAATTATTACCATGACTAGGAAAACTGAAAAGTTAAAGCTGAACTCTACCATCTTTTCCCACAGTGGACAGGTTCTCGGTAGGCGTTCGTTTGAGGGCCGGATTTGTGCGTGTCCGGGTCGTGACCGTAAAGCAGATGAGGATCATTTCAGGGAGCAACAGGCGCTAAATGATAGCGTGGCCAAAAATGGAAATGCCAATAAACGAAGTAAGCCATGAATGCATTTCTTTCTTCATATAATATTTAAAATAAGTTTCTAATCTTTTAAATGTTATCATAGTGTGTTCACACTTGGCAGGTTTGGTTCGATTAAAACAAACCCTGGTGTGATTGCTCTGTTAGTGCGGTTCGTTTGAATAAGTGTGAACGCTGCCATCTGAACCCTGGTGCGCACCAAACAAGCGCACTGAAACCCCTGAAAAGAAAAGAAAAGTCTCGGCCCTTTTCGAAAAGAACTCTGGCGTGATTCGACTGAAATATAAACGCAACACGGACCAAAGACATGTAACGAACCCAAAACAGGACGTGATGTCACAAGATTCACATCTTGTGACATCACATCCTGTTTTGGGTTCGTTGACAGAATGCTCAAGAATGGATCAGAATGGATGGATTTAGGAATGAATTTAGGAGAGAATGCTCAAGCATACCTGATTTTTCTCGTCATAGGAGCTACGTTGCCCATTACAGTTCGGTACAGGCATCAGAAACACAATCTCCTCGCAGCAGATCTTCGTTTGTGTGCGATGGAGGTATTCCTGTTGCTGGTTTGACTCCTTTACAGTTTTCAGCTGGTAAAAATACCATCATACAGTATGTACGCACAAGATGTCCGTAGCAAAATATACGTCATGAAAGCCGGTTTTTTTTTTGGCATCTTTAGGTGTGTTGTTAAAAATTGACACTGTGAATACTACATGAACTAAGACTAAATTTATTATTTTCTTTTTTGGTCTGGACCAAAAGAACAAAGAGAACCAAAGTGTGAGTGTGAACACACCCTTAGTTATTTTATCTCTGGTTAAAACTGGAGATTCTGTTTATGAATTTACAGATTTCAAGCAGACTCCAGCCAATATTACAGGCCCTTCCATCAACATCAAGAAGAGGCGGCATGGAGAAGAAGAGATGTATTACATACCAGTGAGTGTGGAAGCATGCAAAACATACCCCCCCCCCCCAAACCCCCACCCCCCATCAAATCTCTTAAGTTATTGTAATATTTTTGGATTGATTTGAAGGTGCGTGGTCGGGAGAATTTTGACATCCTGATGAAGATAAAGGACAGTCTGGAACTTGTGGAGTTTGTACCACAGCAGTTAGTGGACTCATACAGACAACAACAACAGCAGCTCCTACAGAGACAGTGAGTGTTTATATATGCAGCATATGCTCCCGTTTAAAAGTTCAGAGTCAAGTGACAGACAATCAGCGTTTCAAACAAATACCGTTGAAGAAACGTTCCTGGAAGAATCCTGAAAAAAAAAAAGATCAGTTTTCACAAAAATATGAAGCAGTAGAAAAGTTTTCAACTTTGATAATAGTTAGAAATGTTTCTTGAGCAGCAAATCAGTATATAAGAATGATTTCTGAAGGATCATGTGACACTGAAAACTAATGATGCTGACAATTCAGCTTTGCCAACACAGGAATAAATTGGATTTTAAAATATATTCAAATCTTACCGCCCCCAAACGTTGAACAGTACTGTACATATACTTATACAACTCTCCTCTTTTTTATTTGATTTTTTTTGCACAAAAAAAGCATTTTTGCTACTGTAACTTTAAAACACAGTATATAGAGTTAAATTTTTTGGACCATTCTTTTGACTTAGCCATATTTCTAACATGTAGTCCAGGGGTGCCCAATCCTGCTCCTGCTCCCAACCCTAATCAAACACACCTGAAGCAACCAATTAACGTCTTTAGGATCATTTGAACATCAAAGGCAGGTGTGTTTGATTAGGGTTATTAATATTATTATTTTATATATAATTTTTTTATTATAATATTATTTTATAATATTATATATTTATTTATAGTGATATTATTAATATTAAAGTATGTTTACATATCAGTAGAAAAGCATTTTCAGCTGTCCATGATATGGCCTCTTTCAGCTCATTCTTCAGCATCTAGTATTGTAGTGTTCCACAGAGGGCCGTATATAATTGTGTTCCTCTCATGTGATTCACAGGAGTCATGTTACCTCTCCTTCTCCATATGGCACACTCAATAACATGAATAAGATGCACGGGTCCATCAGCAAGCTTCCCTCAGTGAATCAGCTGGTTACACAACAGACTCAGCAGAGCGCAGGACCCTCTGCATCCATGTCACATATGGGTAAGCTCCTCCACAACATTTAGTATAAATATAGTTTTTCTTTTATTTCATGTCATATACTCTTTTCAAATACCAGTTCATCTCTAACCAACTCTTTAAAAGAAGTTATTGATTTTGTCTATATATTTTATTTTATTTAGTCTAAATTATTATAGTTGAAACTCTTATTAAATGCAATTGGTTTAATTTTTTTTTTTTACCCACTCAGGCAGGACTTACAAGTTCATCTTTATATGAAATTTCATAATTTTGTTGTCTTTAAAATGTGGTTATAGTATACTGCCAAATGTACTGACAAGCATTTATTTTAAACTGAAATACACTTTAATGTCATTTCTATTAAAACTTGTACTTCATGTGTTTAAATATATTTGTAATTGCACATTTGTGAGAATGTAGTTGCAATTTAGTACAATTGAAATATATTAACTTTAAATGTAATCTCAAATAACACTAGTTAAAATTATAATCAAGTACTTTACATGTGCTTTAGTATGTTTCAACACATCAAAATAAGTGTACTTTAAAACACGGCAAAAGATTACTGAAACATACATTTAAAATGTACATTAAAGTAACGCTTTTAATTTGAAACTATTACAAAGTGCACTTTTCAAAAGTGTCTCACTCTTTAAGTAGACTTAAGTGACGTTTTATTTAAGTAATATATTATCTGATAGTAGTTTTTAAGATTTGAAGTACATTACAATTGCACATTCAATACAATCAAGCATACTTCTTTTTTACAAGGGTCTTTGATTTGATTTGCTTTCATTCAATGAAAGCGAGACTATTGTTCTAGCAATGACATTTGCATTCATGAAAAGCTACCAGACATTTGGCCAATAGCAAAGTGTTATTTGATCTCTAAATGATGCTCATTTGATGTTTGGTGAGTGTTCATTTAGGTTTTGACGATTGGCTCTTGTGGATTTGTTCATGCAGGAACAAACATGCTGGGTGGACACCACATGCAGTCTAACGGAGACGTGAATGGAGCTCACCCGTCACAGTCTATAGTGTCCACCTCTCACTGTACCCCTCCCCCACCTTACAACCCCGACCCCAGCCTCGTCAGGTACTTCACCCTGCAGTAGCACCAACCGTACACACAGACTACAAATGATGTTCAGCTTCTTTCATATGGATTCTTACAGCAGTGCGACTGAAATTAGCCTCATATGTCTCATCAAGAGTGGCTTCAGGTTGTCTTATTCTGTATCAGATTCAGTTTTAGATGACCAGTGTCCTTCACAGTTCAGCTTCAATCCTTATTAAACACACCTGAATCAGCTAATCAAGGTTTTCGGGATACTAGAAACTGGTGTTTTGGAGCTGCATGAAGCTAAACTCTGCAGGACAGTGGCCCTCCAGGAGTGAACTTTCACACATGTGCACTAGGGCTTTTTTAAACCTAGTCACTTCATGCGTTTTTTCTTATCGGATAGACATCTGATCGTCAAAAGACCAGGTGTAAATGCCCTACGAGACTAAATGATCCGACCAGTGCTGATGCCGCTCTTTCTCCTATTGCGGTCCCATTGGAACTATTGATAAATAAAATGCAGCGTTTATCTGTTTCATTCGTTGACGTGAACTCCGTTAAATTTGCATATAGCACGGGAATTGAAGATCGTATTTATATCCGTTTTGCGGAGACACATTTATGTGGCCATGTGTAAATGGAACCGTTTTAACAAATCAGATATCTATTCGATCAGTAAAATGCATGAAGTGAACAGGTGTAAAAAGGCAAAAGATAAAGAGCAACCTTAAATCATTCATAATACCCCTTTAGATGCATCTCCATTTCACCACGACTTCATCGTCTCTTTACATAGTTACAGTTGTGGAATTACAGTATACTGATCTTTTTTTTTGTTTTGCTAATGCACAAAAGAGGATTTTGATTGTAATGAAATCTGCTTTTTTAAAGAGGTTCCTATTTCAAACTTGTACATAAGAGTAATATCTTTTTTAAATATTTCTCTGCTGGTCAGAGAAACATTTTGACTTTAAATCACACCTTTTTCATTAATATGCATATTCAAATTTCCAACACTTTATGTTTTTACATTTTACATCATTATACATGCGGCCGATCACATGCAGTTATTTATCACATTGGGCTGGTTTGGGGGTGGTGAGGTGCCTAAATGGCCTGTGCAGTTTTCATCAGGTGAATCTCACAAAAACATGTCTGGTATACCCCAAAAACAAAAGGGAAAAAATACATTTGCTTGATTTGTTTTAAATGGATAGTTCACCCAGAAATGAAGAAATTGTTATCAGTTACTCACCCTCATGTTGTTCCAAGTCCATAAGATTTTCATTCATCTTCGGAACACAAATGAAGATCTTTTTAATGAAATCTGAGATATTTCTGTCCCTCCGTTGATAGTACACGCAACTACCACATTGATGTTCATTAAGAGATCATAAAACTAATCCATATGAATTGAGCGGATTAGCTAAAATTTTCTAAAGAGACACAATCACTTTTTTCTTGATGTGCGAGATACATTGCTAATCCTTGAATTGGTTCTTGCAGAAGCTCAAACGTGCTGCGTAACACAAGAATGAACCTCACTGGTTCTTGCAGAAGCTCCAACATGCTGCGTAACACGAGAATGAAACTCATTGGTTCTTGCAGAAGCTCAAATGTGGTGCGTAACACGAGAATGAACCTCATTGGTTCTTGCAGAAGCTAAAACGTGCTGCGTAACACGAGAATGAACCTCATTGGTTCTTACGGAAACTCAAATGTGCTGCGTAACACGAGAATGAACCTCATTGGTTCTTGCAGAAGCTCAAATGTGCTGCGTAACACGAGAATGAACCTCATTGGTTCTTGCAGAAGCTCAAATGTGCTGCGTAACAGGAGAATGAACCTCATTGGTTCTTACGGAAACTGAAATGTGCTGCGTAACACGAGAATGAACCTCATTGGTTCTTACGGAAACTCAAATGTGCTGCGTAACACGAGAATGAACCTCATTGGTTCTTGCAGAAGCTCAAACGTGCTGCGTAACACGAGAATCAACCTCATTGGTTCTTGTCGAAACTCAAACGTGTTGCGTAACACGAGAATGAACCTCATTGGTTCTTGCAGAAGCTCAAATGTGCTGCGTAACACGAGAATGAACCTCATTGGTTCTTGTGGAAACTCAGACGTGTTGCGTAACACGAGAATGAACCTCATTGGTTCTTGCAGAAGCTCAAACGTGCTGCGTAACACGAGAATCAACCTCATTGGTTCTTGTCGAAACTCAAACGTGTTGCGTAACACGAGAATGAACCTCATTGGTTCTTGCAGAAGCTCAAATGTGTTGCGTAACACGAGAATGAACCTCATTGGTTCTTGTGGAAACTCAAACGTGTTGCGTAACACGAGAATGAACCTCATTGGTTCTTGCAGAAGCTCAAACGTGCTGCGTAACACGTGAATTAACCTCATTGGTTCTTGTGGAAACTCAAACGTGTTGCGTAACACGAGAATGAACCTCATTTGTTCCTGAAGAAGCTCAAATGTGCTGCGTAACACGAAAATGAACCTCATTGGTTCTTGTGGAAACTCAAACGTGCTGCGTAACACGAGAATGAACCTCATTGGTTCTTGCAGAAGCTCAAACGTGCTGCGTAACACGAGAATGAACCTCATTGGTTCTTGTGGAAACTCAAACGTGCTGCGTAACACGAGAATGAACCTCATTGGTTCTTGCAGAAGCTCAAATGTGCTGCGTAACACGAGAATGAACCTCATTGGTTCTTGTGGAAACTCAAACGTGCTGCGTAACATGAGAATTAACCTCATTGGTTCTTGCAGAAGCTCAAATGTGCTGCGTAACACGATCATGAACCTCATTGGTTCTTGTGGAAACTCAAACGTGCTGCTTAACACGAGAATGAACCTCATTGATTCTTGCAGAAGCTCAAATGTGCTGCGTAACACGAGAATGAACCTCATTGGTTCTTGCAGAAGCTCAAATGTGCTGCGTAACACGATCATGAACCTCATTGGTTCTTGCAGAAGCTCAAATGTGCTGCGTAACATGAGAATTAACCTCATTGATTCTTGCAGAAACTCAAATGTGCTGCGTAACACGAGAATGAACCTAATTGGTTCTTGCAGAAGCTCAAACGTGCTGCGTAACACGAGAATGAACCTCATTGGTTCTTGCAGAAGCTCAAAGATGTTGCGTAACACGAGAATTAACCTCATTGGTTGTTGCAGAAGCTCAAACGTGTTGCGTAACACGAGAATTAACCTCATTGATTCTTGCAGAAACTCAAACGTGTTGCGTAACACGAGAATTAACCTCATTGGTTGTTGCAGAAGCTCAAACGTGTTGCGTAACGCGAGAATTAACCTCATTGGTTCTTGCAGAAGCTCAAACGTGCTGCGTAACACGAGAATGAACCTCATTGGTTCTTGTGGAAACTCAAACGTGTTGCGTAACATGAGAATGAACCTCATTGGTTCTTACAGAAGCTCAAACGTGCTGCGTAACACGAGAATGAACCTCATTGATTCTTGTAGAAACTCAAATGTGTTGCGTAACACGAGAATGAACCTCATTGGTTGTTGCAGAAGCTCAAACGTGTTGCGTAACACGAGAATGAACCTCATTGGTTCTTGCAGAAGCTCAAACGTGCTGCGTAACACGAGAATTAACTTCATTGATTCTTGTAGAAACTCAAATGTGCTGCGTAACACGAGAATGAACCTCATTGGTTGTTGCAGAAGCTCAAACGTGCTGCATAACACAAGAATTAACCTCATTGATTCTTGCAGAAACTCAAATGTGCTGCGTAACACGAGAATGAACCTCATTGGTTGTTGCAGAAGCTCAAACGTGCTGCGTAACACGAGAATGAACCTCATTGGTTGTTGCAGAAGCTCAAACGTGCTGCATAACACGAGAATTAACCTCATTGATTCTTGCAGAAACTCAAATGTGCTGCGTAACACGAGAATGAACCTCATTGGTTCTTGCAGAAGCTCAAACGTGATGCGCAACACGATCATGAACCTCATTGGTTCTTGCAGAAGCTCAAACTTGCTGCGTAACACGAGATTGAACCTCATTGGTTCTTTTGGAAACTCAAACGTGTTGCGTAACTTGAGAATGAACCTCATTGGTTCTTGCAGAAGCTCAAATGTGCTGCGTAACACGACAATGAACCTCGACACGACATTGGTTCTTGCACGTCAAGAAAGAATGCTTGAGCTTCCGTTTACCCATGGCCGTAGCCAGCTATCAGTCTCTGAGGTCTGGATCTCAATATTTTTCCGAGGTGTAGGTTATATAATAAATGTTGTGACATAATTGCCTAATTTAGTATTATCACCACTTTAATGGTACAAGGATATTGCACAGCACCAAGATCTTCTCATCTTAGCTGCTTCAGTGGACTAACATCGCTCGTCAAGGTCAAAATATTTGAGATGACCAATCAAATCAAAGTAGGCGGGCTTTATGTTCACAGAAACTGCTGAGCGCGAATTCCAGCGCAACTCGACGCTTCAGTAAAGAGTCATTAAATGCGAGATAAGATGAAAGTAGCTAAACTAATCATTTCATATTTGACAGCGGTTTTAGGATAAAGATGTTTAACGACTGACAAAAATAATCAGGCAAACTAATAAACTTTTTTCTAATGTTGCCATTTTGAATTGAAAACAGGCCTATGTAATTTGCGTGAGTCATATAATGTAATAATTAGTAACTGTCAATGTGAGGGAATAAGAAACTCAGAATCTCTCCTGGGACAGAAATCTCTCAGATTTCATTAAAATATCTTAATTCATGTTTCGAAGAAGAATGACAGTCTTGAACGTCATGAGTATGACAGAATTTAAATTTTTGGATGAAGCACTTTAAATGGTTTCTGCATCTTGCATTTGATGATAATTAAGCACAATTTCCTCCATAAATACTAATCTCTGTCACAGATCTAAATTTCATTTTTGTAATTCTTATACATTTTTCATTAAATTCTCCCTACAGTATAAGCATTCATTAGAAACAACACAACAAATACTACAATTGTATTTAAACTCTTTTTATTACAGTTTTATGAGAAATTAGGAAAATATTATAATGTTATAATAATTTATTATAATTAATGTTATTTAAAAAATATATTACACATTTTAATTATAACTAGGCCTGAAAAAAAATCCTCGATTGCAATTGATGCAAGTTGATTGTTTATATTATGTATTTTAACAGTGTTGTTCTATAAAACCAATGATTACTTGATTAATCGTCAAAATAATCGACCGACTACTTGATTATCAAAATAATCGTTAGTGACAGCCCTAATTGTAATACAATAGTTGTCAAAAATTGTCACAATCTAAAAAATCGTAATAATTCTAAAAATTGTTTCTTTAAGCAAACTATAATTTCTTTTTTTCTTTGGATTAAAATATAATACCATGTATGATATTTTCCAGACAGGTTTTTTGAGATTCACTTTCACCCAGTTATGTGTTTTAGTCCATTGCCACCAACAACTTGTTTACATTATTTACAAAGTTAATAGCATTGTCATTTGTGCTACTTTGCCAACCATAAGTCTTATATATTGTCACCTAGAGTGATATTTATTTAAAACTAAATGAGTCATTTTCCATGCACAATGCATTGTTTTACTAACTCCATTGTCAAAAATGTAATTTATTATATATCAATGTTCCATCTCCATTTAATTATCAATGTGTCAGGGTGAAAATTAAGGGCTGCATCTATAATCATGGCAAAGCAACCACATGTGTTCGAAACTATGTTTTGTTTAAAATGACTAAAACTTCTTTATTAAATCAGATATTGTGATCATTAAGCTATTTCAAAACACTTTACATTCAGATGTTGAATTTGCTACACATATTTTACTCACTAGTAGTTTTGTTTGTCTTATTTGCTCTACCTTAAAAATATCTCTGTCGGCTTTAAATTTGCTACATTTCCTGTTTTGATTGTATCAAGCAAATCTTTTTTTTTTGGTGAAATATTTATAATAAAAAAATCAATACAATGAAAAACTTGTTATGCATCATTAATGTAATTGCATGTTTTGATTCTTTTATAAAATGAAATCCTATGCAAATTCTGAAAAATAATTTGCGTGCAGCATTTCATTTAACTACCATTCAAAAGTTTGGGGTCAGTAAAACTTTTTTTTTTTTTAAAGAAATTAATACTTTTATTCAACAAAGATGCATTCAATTAAGAGTGACAGTTAAAACTTTTACATTCCTAAAAATATATATATATTTCAAGTAAATGATCCTTCTTTTGTATTTTGTATTCATCAAAATGTATCACACGTTCCCCAGAAATATTAAGCACCAAAAGGGTTTTTAACATTGATAATATAAAGAATGATTTGAATTAAGAATGATTTCTGATGGATCGTGTGACTGAAGACTAAGTAATGATGCTAAAAATTCAGCTTTGATCACAGAAATAAATTACTTATAAAAACATTGAAAAAGAAAACAGTTATTTTAAATAATTATAATAATATTTCACAATATTACTGTTTGTACTGTATTTATATAACAAATAATGCAGCCTTGGTGAGCATATGAGACTTCTTTAAAAAAAAAAACATTTATACATTTTACCAAACATTTGAATGGTAGCATATATTACATTCACTTCTAGCTGAACATTTCAAAATATTTAAGTGGTGTTTGTATAATCAAAGTTTTAATCATAATTATGATTACAATACAAATGCTTTATTTTAATTAAGTATTTTGTTGCCTAAATACACTCACATTATTATTTAATCAGTACTTGATAATAATCCCTTTGCAGATGCAAATGCCGTGGTGCTTTGCTTGTTATGTTCTCCATGGGTGAATATGTAATTCACAGGACGCAGCCGCTTGGTCTTAGTGGGGTTCCTTTTGTCTCTGAACAGTTTCTTAACCAGCCTGGGCTGCCAAAACTGTATCGACTACTTCACGTCCCAGGGACTCCAGAGTGTGTACCACCTTCAGACTCTTTCTATGGAGGTAAACCAACAGTTCGGTCAATATGGTCTTTTCATTCTTGAATCATTTTTGGTTTATCCTTGTAGAGTGCATTGGTGTCCAGCCAATTTTGGCCACTGTGATTTTGCCAAGTTAGACATGTTCCTGGGTTAACATGTTTTGTTGATCCTGGAACAACATTCCTGTCTGAAAATGTAATCCTAAACCTAACCCTACCCATAACTTGTCCCTAAAATGAATCAGAGCGAAATGATAGGTGAATAACACTGAAGTTATTCGAAGCATCTAACCCTGGTTGTAAGCCTGAACTTAACATAAACTGTAAACTTGTCTCTCAGATCTGATTGGTTGATTGGAATGTTTCTCCAGCATCAACAAAGATATTGATCCAGGAACATGTTGCACTTGGTGAAATCAGATCTGAAATACTTGATTCTGATTGGTCAGGACTCAGCAGCATTTTGTGGACCAATATTTTTGTATAACAACACAAAAATTAGTGGGATACATAGATGTGTCATGTAATAGAATGCAACAGTGCCCGCCCACTTTTTCAGCGTAGTTGGGTAAGAACTACAATCCATGAAGCTTTATTAACAGAATAATTGAATTAAACACGATTGAGAAATATTTAAGTATTTTGAGAGCGTAGAGAATCTTGATTACGTCATTTGCAGTGCTTCATTAAAGTGGGCGGAGTAAAGAGCTCTTTTGGTGCGTTTGATTATGCGACTCTGATTGGTGGAATTGTCTGTAGAGCATCATGGGTAATGTAGTGTTTCACCACAGTTTCCGCTGTTAAATGATTATCTTAAAAATATGTTAAAATAATGAAGGCTTCAACAGAACCAAATACTTTCAATTAACTCTTTCCCAGCCATTGACACAAATTTCCGGCTTTCTGTGATTTCACCGTTCACTGGGTAGGGGGCGCTGTTAGGCACCTTCTGAAAGAGTACTGAATCTCCTGATAAAAACACAGGTGAAGAAGAAGCAGAAACAAGGATAGCATATGTAAGCAGATGCATATGTTAAATAACGCGATCATCAACATTAAACAGCATATAAATCAAAACTGCCTAATGTTAGTGAATGACATGTCGACCCAGGACGAACTACAGGACTGTGATGCTTTGAGGGTATTAATGGACTCGATCTACTCCATCTATGTTTTGATCATCGTTTTGAATTCGATCTGGATGTAGTCTTTGACAAAACCAAGATTTTCTCAGATTTTTGCTCAAAATGTTGCTTTTTTTATGATACTTACCCACATACCATACTTTTTTTGTTTAAAAGAGGGTCTGTTTGATCTTTTGATAAATTGTATCTTCAGATATTCATACATATTCTGGGGGCCATTAAATTTTTTTGAAATTAGCAGTGACTGGCGACTTTTTTCAAAAATGCTGTCGGATAAAGAGTTAACAACCTCGTAGCTCACTGCAGGTTTGTCTTTAAGTTATCATTTAAAAGGTTAAAAGAGTTTTTACTTACGGAACCCGACTCTTACACTCTATAAGGTATGATTCACAAAGGCCTGCTTTTTTCTACCGTGAACGTTCATAGCAGGATGTTTACTGTAAGCGCAATCTACTTACTACCTGTGATCTTGTGTTCCTCAGGATCTTGGGGCCCTGAAGATCCCTGAGCAGTTCCGGCTGGCGATCTGGAGGGGCCTGCAGGACATGAAGCAGGGCCACGACTACATCCGCTCCAGCAGTAACATGGCCACGATGGCCATCGGCCCCGGAGGAGAACTGCAGCGCCAGCGCGTCATGGAGGCCGTGCACTTCCGAGTGCGTCACACCATCACCATCCCGAACCGCAGCGGGGCCACGGGGGGAGACGAGTGGGCCGACTTCGGCTTCGACATGCCCGACTGCAGGATACACAAGCACTCCATCAAGGAGGAGTTCGCGGAAAGTGACCTTCGCTGAGAACTGTTTTCCATCTCTATATTGTTCGTACTGGGTTCTTAAAACTGCAATGGACGGTTTATATTTTCCATATAGTCGCACTTCCATGTTTGACAACTAATGATTTGACGAGTAGAAATTCCCTTTTTATGAGCTCCGGGGTTCAAGCGAATCATTTTTATTAGATGGCCTTATGCTAATATTACATCACACACACAAAAAAAGTTAACTAAAATGAATGACATTATTAGGACGTAGTTATGAATGGTTAGAAGCAGTGTATGATTTCAAAACATTGCCTTATTTATTTTTTTGGCTTGTTGTAAATTATAATTGTGCAATCATGTATGATAAAGGGAAAAAAATAGTGTGAAGTAAAGCCCGTAGATAAAGTGGATACTTTGACCCACTAAATCATACTTTATATTCACTTATTTTGACAAAGCTATATATATGTATGGCTAGGTCAAAACGCATTCTTTATTTGATTTATTGTCTCATTACAATGTCATATCATAACTATAATTTGTATGTTATCACAAGTTTCACAATGACAGTAATGAAGACCACACCATAAAAGTGCAGGTACATTTATAGGTAACAGAATTATTATTATTTTTTAACAGGACATCTTTTACTGCTTTTGAAGTGGTATTTTTTATGCATTTGTTAAGTATTATGTTGTTGTAAGGGAGACACTGTATCACCACAAGCATTTTTTTCAATGCCTTTACAATCAGACTTTTAAAGTTCACCTGTTTTGTGGTATTAGCCTTGCAGGACAAGGTTTTATTTATCATGCTGTACTGTTATAATGTCTATTTTTCTTTTATTAGATGCCTTATGGTATCGTTATATTTGTCTCTAATTTTAGGATGTTTAATAGTAAAATTATGGCTCAGCCAAGGTACTAAGGTGAATCTTACAAAAACAATTCCCGGTCACATTTCATCCCAGAATTAAAAGAAAAAAATATATATCATAAATTATAATTTTGCATAGACATTAGGGCTATTATAATTTTGACATTGTACCATTATTTAAAAAAATTCTCATCATAGTAATGCATTTTTAAATCAACATAAAGCACAACAAATACTACAATGATGTAGAAATGCATAAAAATTAATATTTTGTGCATTACCCCAATAAGAATTTTGGTGCTACAAATTGTAATGGCCTTAAAATTCTAAATTTGGTCTTTAATCAAAATATAATTATATTTTATTTGTATTTTGCAGCTGAAATATGACCTGAACATCATTTTGTGATTCACCTGTCTCAAGACAAAATAACTAAATCTTGTACTCTTTAAGACCCAGACTTTACTTTAATATCTCTAAAACTAGTACTAAGAAGACAAAGTCTGAAGTACTTTTGTTCAGCTGGCCACACAATTATCATGATATGATTCCATCAAAAATCACTGCTCCTAATTTAGAAAAGTGTTTCAGACAGAGCCTTCATCAGAGGAGGACATCCAGGAACATTGTCCTGTGTGGAAAATAAGGAATGTATTTCTATTTCTTACTCCTATACAGTCTGTGTATAAAACTGAACTAAGAGCTGTCTTGAACATTAATAATTTGGTGGATTGTATGTAGTTAAAGGTACATCTGTAACCTTTATTCAACAAGCAAATGCATTTGTAAATAACTAGTGTTAACCATATTATTCATGTGATGGTAACAGCACAAAATCTTAAATTGGATTTGCCACTAAAGGGTCCCAAGAGGTTCATTGAGGACAAAATTAGGTTTTTAAATTGGCCATGATGGTGAAATGCTATCATATAGATCCAAGCACTTTATGGCTTTAGGATATTGTAAACAATGTTATATTTACAGTAAATATCAGTCAGTATTATGTCACGCTGTGTCATTTTGACAACTACAGATTTTAGAAATGTTTTTAAGAGTTATCTTGTGTTTTCATTAAAGAGCTGTTATGCTGTTTCTTTTTTATATCGCCATGTTTGAATTATATAAAGTGATTGCTTTTTCAAATAAATACTAAAGTGTGCAAAACTGAGGATGTTTCAATTATGCAAGGTCAGTATTGGTTGAGGATCACCCACCAATGCATTGGTCTCTGCTGGACTTTAGTCATTCCAGACATTACATTTCATATTGGCCATCTATGAGACGACAGTGGAGAGCATCTGAAAGAGATCTTGACTTTTGCCAATTATCTGAGAGAAAAATGTGCTCTTTTCGGCCTTTGGTTCATTTATCACCATGCATGTAAAACTGGTTGGTTATGCCCAGTAAACAATCATGGAATGCCTACACATTTTAGTGGGTTAAAAGTACATTCCAGACATCTTTATTCATTAAAACCTAATGATTTCCATTACACAATAGTAGATGTTAAAACTTCATGCTGATTTGCACTCGGCTTTTGCCAAGATTAGCACCAACTAAGACGTAGCTTTACAGTAACCTATGCGTCTCAATCCATTTACGCTTCCTTCCATATGGTGATGTGAATATCCTTCTGTCTGGTATTAATGGCTGAAGTATATTTCCTGGCATGTCAGCACACACAACGGCTGCGAAGCTGGGTCGGGGCATCAACCACAGTGCCGTCTCTCCACCGGATCAGCACGACAACCGTCTGGATTGAGCAGAGTAGGGTACATCTCTGGGGTCTTCAAATGGGCACCTTCAGTCCTCAGTGTTTCATCAGTGTTTTCAGGTTGCTCCTTCCTCATAGTTCAGTGGCATAAACCCTTGATGTGACCTAACCACAATCTCTAACGCCACAATCTCACAGCAACCCGACCATTCGCGCCAACCCATTTGACTAAGGCTGTCGGAGCCCCACTGTCGTTGTTAAAGCAGGTTCAGTGGCAACGGTTCCGTATGGCATACCACCTACCGCAAAACAACAATATCTGTCCAACACAAATCCTCATTCACGCAAAATAGAGTACACAGGATTATAATAACTATGCAAACTTTACAAATAATCCAACTGACTCCAAGTTTTTCAAGAATTCTTTGAAACCGTAGCGTGGCGGCCTGTACACAGCCAGCCAGAATCTTTCCGTCTCAACCACAGCCAGTTGCTGCTCCTCTCTGCTGCTTCAGATAAGTTCTTCACTGTGCGACGCAACTCTTGGCCATTGAATCCGACGTCTCTGAGAAACCGAGTTGTAGAGTGTGCCACTAATTCTCGACAACCCACTTCCACTGGATAAACCCGGACTCTCCATCCTCGCTGTTCTGCTTCAGTGGCCAGATGAGCATATCGCAGTTTCTTCCTCTCATGCGCCTCATCTACAGCATCCTCCCATGGCACTGTTAACTCTATCAGGTGAACGAGGTGTGCTGATCCAGACCACAAAACAATATCTGGTCGAAAGTTAGTGGTGACAATCTCAAGTGGAAAAATAAGCCGTTGATCAACATCTGCCAGCATTTTCCAGTCTCTAGCAGCTTCCAAATGTCCTGGGCGAGAATTGGATTTAACACCTTTTCTTGGTGGTTGCTCTCCTGGGTGGAGGAATATTGTACTATAGGCTAATTGAGTAAAATCAATCAATTTGAATTAATATTGTTGATATTACTAATATATCTTTAATTAGATAATTGACAACTAAATATGTGTATATATATTCATATTCCTGTGGGCTTCTAGACATAGAATAATTTACATACCTTTCAGATTTATCTCTTTTGCTTGGTCTGTCAACGCTTATTCAAGTGTTTAAATAATTTCCAAAACAAAATTTTAATTGATTTAGTGTTATATTAATGATACTTTTTAAACACACACACACACACACACACACACACACACACACACACACGCACACACGCACACACACACACACACACACACACACACACATTGTAGTGCTATCAAATCAATTAATCACATCGAACATAAAAGTTTGTAAAAGTTTTTGCCCCAGGTAAATAATTTACATTTCTCACAATTTTAAAAAGTAGGCCTAAATGTAGATTTTCTTAAGGGGGAATCTTCACCCATCTTACCCTACTTGGATTTTTGAACCTGTTCATATGGATGTGTGTTGATGGACATATAGCTAGATACTTATAAAATCTTCTTCTCTTTTTCTAAAAAATAAATAAATAAATCACATACCCATTTAAAAAAAATAGTATCAGTATTGTAATCGGTATCGTTACAACTGTAACAAAATGTATCGGTATCATATCGAATTAAAAAAAGTTAGGTGTTAAAAAAAGTTAGTGTAACTGGCGCTGAGTTTGGATCTGCTGAACAGGGATCGATGTTGTCTACGCTCGGCTGATGTTGAACAGGGAGCGATGTTGTCTGCGCTCGGCTACTGCGGTCTGACGCGGCTGCGTCTACAGAAGCACTGACGTGTTCACAGAGAAGCAGCGCGACGCGCGGATCGGCAGCCGAGAGTGACACAGCGGCACAACCGGGTAAGAGAAACAGATTTCCTGTCATCTCACTCCTGTTATAAACCTCTCACAGGCGATCCGACTCTTCTAATATGTTAACTGTCCGCCTGGTTTTATTTTCCTCAAGTGGCATGACGATTGTAACATTAGATGTTCTCTAAGATGCAGTAAAAGGCAGTGCTAGCAAAGTTTACCACTCGCCTGCGTTCGGATTTCCCCGGAAGTGAGTTGTCCACTTTTCTGGGTGTCTGCTGGTCTTTGTAGTTCCTTCTCGATGCCTCCCAGCGGTATATTCAGGTACAAATTCGAAAATGAAAACTACAACCCTTGCGTTTCCGTCTTGTTGTATAGTAGAACGGGAAGTGTAGTTTATAAGTAGTCGTCCGTGTTTTGCGTCAAACGCAGAAGATCAATTCTAAAAACTAAATTAACCAGCATGCTTTACGCCTTAAAGGAATCAGCTACGGCTAACAAACCGATGCTAAATAGCAAATTAGCTTACAAGCTCTGACCACTAGCCTTCTAGTTATGAGATTACATTAACAGTGAGTTTATGAAATAAACATTGAGGTAAGTATCTGTCGCACTGGTTCGCTAATGACAACAGGCTGAGAACAAATCTGTACCGGAACTTTAGCTAGTGTTCATTTGCATGCACTGTCCTGTTTGGTTCAGATGTCAGGAAATAGCCTAGACGTATCTGGATCAAGAATCGCACGTTTTGCTCTGGGATCACTATAGTTTATTTAGCAAATAAATACACATGTTAGTATTCACTACAGTGAGGCATTAGATTCCACTGTAGCCGACAGCAGTGACTGGAAGATAAGGGAAATGAGCTGCTTCTACCCAAAACCTTTCATTGTATGGGCCGCTATACTGAAGGTGATCTTGATTTAGGTTGATTATTTTCCTCGAAGAAACTCTTGTTCATTGACGTGGTGGTTTTTTGGACTTTGCCTCAGATTACATCTGTAGGTTTTCATCACCACACGGAGGCTTCCCCTCTTTTACGATCAGGAAATCAATTCCTTTAACCCACTCGTGAGTGAATCGTATTTTATCATTGACTGAAACGGGGGAAATTCATCGATTTGCAAGTTAGATAATTTGGTCCACAGTAATTTAGATTTTAAAACCTACCAACTTTAACGTAATACAACACCGCCTGTGAAATGTCATTCAGTCAGTATAGAGCAAAGCAGGTGATCTAGAGAAAGCCTAAAAAAAATCATGGATTCCTATTGGGATTTCTGGACCCCGGGAGTCTTTATTAGAAACGTCCCTTTTTCAGAATACAGTATTTTAATGAAAATTTTGTAAAATCTAAATAAGCTTTACATATCTTTATTGGAAAGTGTTTGAACCGTGTTTTTCATGCTTGTACAATGAACTATAAACAATTATTGCACATGTACTTGTGGGGAACAGTCCTTAAAGGAGTAACTTAGTTCACTTCAGAATTCAAATTTGCTGATAATTTACTTACCCCAGCCCACGTCATCCAAGGTATTCATGTTTTTCTTTCTTCAGTCGAAACGAAATTAAGGTTTCTATATAGTGGACTTCAACGGTTTGCAGGTCCAAATTACAGTTTAAATGCGGCTTCAAATGGCTCTACACAATCCCAGCCAAGGAATAAGTATCTTATCTAGCGAAACGATCAGTTATTTTCAAAAAAAAAAAAAAAGATATTTTATAGGCCTATATATTAGGGCTGCTGCACGATATTGAAGAAAAATGTGATGTACGACAACTCATTAAATGATGCTATATTTGATATGCGATACGATAATGCTTGAAGTGTGTAAAATAAGCAAATTATCTTTAAATATAATATATATATATATATATATATATATATATATATATATATATATATATATATATATATACATACTATATACTATCCTGGAATGTTTTTCTCACAGTTCCAATGACTCTAACACTAAAGAGACCTTTTTACCGAATGGGCGAAAACAGCAGGAGAAAGGTGGCCTGGGTCCCTGATCACCTGTGTGAACCTGTCATAGTCCTGCTGCAGAAGGCATGAGGACTGCAGATGTGATCCGAGCCATAAACGGCAATATCCGTAATTTAAGACGCCTAAGACAGTGTTACAGGGAGACCGGAAGAACAGCTGACTGTCCTCGCATTGCCAAACTACGAGTAACACAATTAAATATCTAAATTAAACAGACTTACTTTAGATGACAACTTCTTGATTCTGTAGTTGTATTACAGTATTTTTTCACAAATAAAGAAATTGTTAGAAATAATATGAATAAAAAGGAAGTAGACCCTGTAACTAACATGGAAATGTGTTCAGTTTATGTCTCGGTTGTTTTATCTTTTTATGTGAATCGGTTTAAAAATTCAGAAGAGATATAGTAAACCATACCCAATGCAATAGGGCTGTAAAAAAATAGATAAGTATAAAATATCCTAAATGAATGTCAGATTTTCCAGTAGGATAAAAAAAAATTTTGGTAGGGTTTTATATGGTCTCAGTTGGATTTATAGGAATTGAGTAAAGGATTTATAGAAATATGGAAATAAAATATTTTTAATAATAAAAGAAGAGATTGCTTCCAAACACTATTTTAGGACACTTGGGAATTAGGGAAAATAAGAAAATAATAATGATGAAAAAAAAATGAGAACTTTTCACATCCCATTTAAGGCTCGATTTAGTCATACTAAATTTGCTGCACTTAGAAATAAGTGCATCAGGTTGTAATTCTCCATGCTTTGAGCGCAAAACTCTTAGTGTTGATGTGGCTGTTCAACACCATTATTTGCTTTATGAACGGTTATAATGTTTAAGAAAGCATGCTTGCCTAGGAGACTGTAGGATGGAAATGTGCAGCTGCACTCTTAAATGGTAGAATTATTTACATGCAGTTTTGAATATGCTTGAGTGAGCTCAATGAGGAGATTTATATTATGTTATGTTATTTTTGGGTTGTTTACTGTCAATATATAAATATCAAGCAAAATAATCTTTTTTTTTTGTCACTGTACCCTCATTATGTTACCCCTCATTTACAGACAGAATGCCAGAAGGAGACAGTGCTGGTGAATCCATCCATGGGAAACCATCAGCGATCGGAAACTTCTTTAAACGCCTCGGGCAGGTGAGGCTCTTGGAAATGCCACTGTCTGACTATAAGCAATTTTAAGATTGTAAGAGTAGGCGTGGGCGATATGACCAAGATCTTATATCACGATATGAAAAAATGTATTTCATGATAGCTATATTGATCACGATTTTTGCATTAGATAGGGTTTTTATATAAAAAAATTAAACTATTGAAATTGATAATTCTTTTCACCAATTTCAATATCACAAAAACACCCTAATACTAGCCTAAGTAAAAATAAGAAAAACTCAAGTTTACAGAAGATATGTAAACAGTGATAAAATAAGAACCTAGAAATAAATTACAAGCAATAGGACGATAAACTAAAATAGGAGAACGACTCAAATTAAATAGACATACCTAAAAAATTCAATTACTAGAAATAAAAAATACTACATAAATTGTATAAAGTAATCCAATGTATAAAAAAATTGCATAGTCTGTGATTCAGTCAAGAGAAGGTATTTCTGTTGTTTGATTAGCATTACTTAGACAGATGTCAGCAGGTATATTAGGCTTCCTTATTAAAATCAAATGCACAGATCCAACTTACAGTTACACGTGCGTTTTCTTTCTCAACCATTTACTTTCACTTAAGACAAATTACTGTGTTTGAGGATACCTTCAAAGATGGGCATTTTGACACGTAAGTATGTGTAATTAACCGTTCAAGCCCAATTACGCAGCAAAAAGATTTTGTTTCAGTACTCGCACGGTTTTATGAGCACGCCTCTGAGACAGCGCTCAGAAACCGTCTCTCAGGGTGTACTTACAGCAGGCGATCTCCCAAAGTCTGGTTCGTTTGACTAGTGTGATTGCTGGGTGATGTGTACACTGCACCATGCCCTGGCCTGCTTGAAGAGGTAGGATTGGGCACAGGTCGATTGGGCTCGAGTGCGGTACGCATGTATTGTGATCACTAACCGTGCCGGAGCATCTACTGCTTTTTTTCTGTGCTATTGTCATCATTACCAAACTTCTTACTACTACTTGGATGGTACACTTTTTTTGAGTATATTTATATTTATAACGTGTCTGCTTCTCACCTTATTGACGAACAGGAATTGTTGTTTGCGAGTAAAGCTGCAGATTCCTCTATCAACGTCAGCTACCTCCGTAAAAATTATTTTCATATGAGCAGTGCAGTTAAGTGAAAATCGCTGCATAAGTGATAAATCTATTAGACAGTCTATTAACGAAAGTGAGTTTCTTCCTGTTTTCTTCCAAACAAAAAGTTCCATCGTAATGGCGTAACCGTCCTCCGGCCCGTAATGTTAAAGAGAGAGTTCACCCAAAAATGAAAATTGTCATTATTTACTCAACCTCATGTTGTTCCAAACCCGTAAGACTTTCGTTCTTAGTAACACAAATGAAGATCTTTTTGATGAAATCTGAGTGATATGTCCCTCCATTGACAGCTATGCAACTGACATTTTGATGCTTCAAAAAGTTTATAAAGAGATCGTAAAACTAATCCAAATGAATTGAGTGGTTTAATCTAAATTCTCTCTTTATCGCTTTATAAGATGAACAGATGGAATGTAGGCCTTTTAATTACATATAAACCTTGATCAGCAAATATAAACAGATGCTCAACTAGGGGTGTGCCATATCATACCGTCCACGATAATACCGGTATACATTTTTACATGATAAAAAAGTGTCATATCGCGATATCAATGATATAGCGACACGATGACGTATGGCGCATTTACGTTCCCTAGCACGCACAACAACACCACCTGTCTGAGCGCGAGACCAGCCTGTCAGGCTCCGATGACGATTTAGCAATTTCACAAACAGCTTGAGTGTTCAGCGGGGCTGCCGACGCGCGTCTTCTCTCGCGCACGTTTAGGAGTCGGGACATGACTGAATGGTCTCTTGCACAAACGGGCCATCGGTGCATCGTAACTAAAGTTTATAATTTTCAAGTCTTCTTAATTCTCATCAGTTTAAACATTCAAGCGGTTTAAAACTATCCAGTAAGCTACTCGCGCACTCTCTGAGAGAGTTGCACTGCGTGCATACATAGAGTACAGCTCGCCAGAAACTAAAGTAATTTTTCGCGGATTATATCGCTTTAATGGGGGGAAAAACACAAAATTGTGTAAAACTTCCGGTCTTGGTAAGTATACTCATAAACACAGTCGGTTATGTATAAAACGCATGTGACAGTGTGACAGACAGTATAATGAAAACAGCAATGGATCCGTGCACTAGCTGTAAAAGTGACAGCAGCCATAGGCTATGCGTCTGTCATTAATGTTGTCGTCAAAACGACAAAAGATAGCTTTAATTGTAATGAATGAGAATTATTAGCCTATGTATTTAATTTAATCAGGAAACAGAACTAAAATACTATGTGTTATTTTACATTTGATTACTTTATTATGTTTCTGTAGTATTTCTGAATACTGCTGTTAGACCTACACACATTTAACATTTAATTCAAAGATTGAAATCAAGCTTCCTTGTGTTGTGTAAACTCTTAACAACAAACTTACCACATTGTAAAAACGCAATGAGTTCATTTAGGCGAGCAAACATTTAGGCGAGATAAACATAAGAAAATTTTCAACAACAACAAAAATTTTTTTTATATCGTCATAAATATCATTATCGCAAATATTCTTGAAATATCGTGATAGAATTTCGAGGCTATATCGCCCACCCCTAAGCTCAACCAAACCTGCTTGTCCTCTTGTGGAAACTCAAACGTGCTGCATAACACGAGAATGAACCTCATTGGTTCTTGCAGATGCTCAAATGTGCTGCATAACACGAGAATGAACCTCATTGGTTCTTGCAGATGCTCAAACGTGCTGCGTAACACGACAATGAACCTCATTGGTTCTTGCAGATGCTCAAACGTGCTGCATAACACGAGAATAAACCTCATTGGTTCTTACGGAAACTCAAACGTGCTGCATAACACGAGAATGAACCTCATTAGTTCTTACGGAAACTCAAACGTGCTGCGTAACACGACAATGAACCTCATTGGTTCTTACGGAAACTCAAATGTGCTGCGTAACACGACAATGAACCTCATTAGTTCTTGTGGAAACTCAAACGTGCTGCGTAACACGAGAATGAACCTCATTGGTTCTTGCAGATGCTCAAACATGCTGCATAACACGAGAATAAACCTCATTGGTTCTTACGGAAACTCAAACGTGCTGCATAACACGAGAATGAACCTCATTGGTTCTTACGGAAACTCAAATGTGCTGCGTAACACGACAATGAACCTCATTAGTTCTTGTGGAAACTCAAACGTGCTGCGTAACACGAGAATGAACCTCATTGGTTCTTGCAGATGCTCAAACATGCTGCATAACACGAGAATAAACCTCATTGGTTCTTACGGAAACTCAAACGTGCTGCGTAACACGAGAATGAACCTCATTGGTTCTTACGGAAACTCAAACGTGCTGCATAACACGAGAATGTACCTCATTGGTTCTTACGGAAACTCAAACTTGCTGCGTAATACGAGAATGAACCTCATTGGTTCTTGTGGAAACTCAAACTTGCTGCGTAACACGAGAATGAACCTCATTGGTTCTTGTGGAAACTCAAACGTGCTGCGTAATACGAGAATGAACCTCATTGGTTCTTGTGGAAACTCAAACTTGCTGCATAACACGAGAATGAATCTCATTGGTTCTTGTGGAAACTCAAACGTGCTGCGTAATACGAGAATGAACCTCATTGGTTCTTGTGGAAACTCAAACTTGCTGCATAACACGAGAATGAACCTCATTGGTTCTTGTGGAAACTCAAACGTGCTGCGTAATACGAGAATGAACCTCATTGGTTCTTGTGGAAACTCAAACTTGCTGCATAACATGAGAATGAACCTCATTGGTTCTTGTGGAAACTCAAACGTGCTGCGTAATACGAGAATGAACCTCATTGGTTCTTGCAGATGCTCAAACGTGCTGCATAACACGACAATGAACCTCATTGGTTCTTACGGAAACTCAAACGTGCTGCATAACACGAGAATGTACCTCATTGGTTCTTACGGAAACTCAAACTTGCTGCGTAATACGAGAATGAACCTCATTGGTTCTTGTGGAAACTCAAACTTGCTGCGTAACACGAGAATGAACCTCATTGGTTCTTGTGGAAACTCAAACGTGCTGCGTAATACGAGAATGAACCTCATTGGTTCTTGTGGAAACTCAAACTTGCTGCATAACACGAGAATGAATCTCATTGGTTCTTGTGGAAACTCAAACGTGCTGCGTAATACGAGAATGAACCTCATTGGTTCTTGTGGAAACTCAAACTTGCTGCATAACACGAGAATGAACCTCATTGGTTCTTGTGGAAACTCAAACGTGCTGCGTAATACGAGAATGAACCTCATTGGTTCTTGTGGAAACTCAAACTTGCTGCATAACATGAGAATGAACCTCATTGGTTCTTGTGGAAACTCAAACGTGCTGCGTAATACGAGAATGAACCTCATTGGTTCTTACGGAAACTCAAACGTGCTGCATAACACGAGAATGAACCTAATTGGTTCTTACGGAAACTCAAACTTGCTGCATAACACGAGAATGAACTGATAAAAAAACTATAAGCTAACTCTACAGCACAGCAGCGTCACATGAGTGTAACTGCAATAGAAACAATAGTCTAAAACCTGTTAATCTTGTCTACTGCTATATCTTCCACTCCTAGTGAGTGTTGTTGGATAATGAAAACTACTTTTTCTCTTTTAAATGCAGATTTATCAGTCATGGTTGGACAAGTCAACACCGTTCTCAGCATTCCGGTGGGCAGCCACTCTTCTTCTAACGGCCATATATATGATCAGAGTATATATTCTACAGGTAAAAACACCATCTGTTTAGGAATGTTTGCAAAATACTTCAACTTTATCTATTTCATTTATGCTTTGACAATAAGGTTAGAGTTATTATGCAGTTGTAGACTTATGGTAATGTTCTTGTTGTGTAATTGCATCTTGCAGGTCTACAAAGTTTGAGTAACTGTTGCATTTTTCATCGCAAAACATTAATCAAATGCACTGAATCATTTGTGTCTTTTATTAGGGCTGGTACATAGTCACATATGCTCTCGGGATCTACCACCTTAACCTCTTCATTGCTTTCCTCTCACCAAAAGTGGATCCCTCATTGCTTGATGATCCAGGTAAGACCGGCATTTGAAACTATCTTATCAGTGACATTTGCATCGCTGAGGTGAATTATTTTTTTTCTTCCCTAATTGATGTCTCCCTTCACTAGATGAGGGTCCAGCACTACCCACAAAACAGAATGAAGAGTTCCGGCCGTTCATTAGGAGGTTGCCAGAGTTCAAATTCTGGTGAGTTGTCACATTAAGGGGTGACATTTTAAGATCCCATGGAATCGCTTGATGAGTGCAGTTTTCTCCAGAGAACAATGAGTGGATTGGCCTTGATCCAGTGACATACAGAAATGACCTGAAATAGAGCCCAATGATTTCCACCACGTGGAAAACATGGGCATAATCCAGTGATAAAAATTAAATTGTGTAGAATACATAATGTTACAAAATTTGGCAAAATTAGTATGAATAAAAAGTAGGGCTGAACACTTAAAGCTACTTAAAGGAGCATTTCACCCATGAAAACTTTAATCTTTATTTAAAGTGGGTCATATATGTAGTCGAAATGTAACAAAAATTTTGAATTTGGTGCCTTCTTGACCGAGTAAAGACAGAATGTAACTTTAGGGCGCATTTTTATTGAAAACCACAACTCCCACAATGCACAACATTGCACAGCTCCCCAAGCCATTCCCAATAATCCAGAACAGCGCCTATGAGGTATCCGCCTATCAGATTCAGAGAAAGCACTCTTCCGTTTACAAGGCTAGCTACTTTTTAATTTCACAGAAACAAAATTTGGAGTGTCAAACGGTAGAGTCCGGACTTTTCCTGGTGGGCCGGTAGTGTTTCGATGCCCGGTCTGATAATAGTCATACATTGCAAGTCCTGGTGTGCGGCCGCTGCCTGCTGGTCAAACTGTACAGGCTCTCTGCTCAACCCATAAATAAATGTATCAATCCACAAATTTTGTTTGACTTCTTAAATGGTCTAGTGGTAGATCTTTTGCCAAGCGTGTCAGAGTTTACGGCTTCTAATCCGCACTCGTATAGTTTTTTTTTTTTCTCTCATCAAAACTGAATATGTTCATCAGTGGTTACAGTCTATATCAAGCAGGGACACGTTTGTGTGCATTTTATTTTGTGATTTCACCAAAATGAATAGAGTCCCCGCAACGGCGATAGATTGAAGCGCGCGTCCGAGTGAAGACTGCGCGAGTCACAAGAGAACTCTGTATCCGTGACACTGATAGCAGCGGACACGAGCGCTCCGCTTGAGTTAAAAACAACACAATTTAGCACTAGATCTCTTATTTAATAACGAACTCAATGAATGCTTTGCTAGTTAAATGGAGATGTTTTATTATTTGTATTAGGTACATCCGTGCCTCAATGTTTCAAAAAGTGGCGGGGGACAATATCAATCCTGAGAAAAAGTGGTGGGACACACTTCACTGGATCTAAACAAATCAATCTAACCAAAGATGTGACCAGTATTGGTGGCTTTCTTAATCTATTTAAAATAATTTTGCAAGGGTCCTTGGAATTTTTTATTTTTTTTTTTTAACCAAAAAATAGTCGTAACTTCCCATCTGTCTCCACAGCGCTTCTTAGCTTGAATTCCAAACAAGATGGCGGATATTGCTTTTAGTTTCTGCAAGTGAAGTCCCACCCACTGATCCGCTGATTATTAGCAGGAACTGCAACACTTAAATCCTTATTTCTCCCGTCTCTGGGGAAATGAGGGAATAATGCATGACCATTCAAAAATATGACTGGGTTTCTAATGATACAAAGCTTAATGCAAATGGTTGAAGTGCCCCTTTAAGAAATGTAATTATGAATACATCTGCCATCTCACTATATGAGGATATGAACACATAAACTCACTTCATGATCATTTCACCATTCTATTTGATAAAACTATCGTTAGATGCACAAAGAAACATTATTGCATTTTGAAATTAAATTAAAATTTTCTGCATTAATTTGATTACCACCATTTTTTTTATCTCTATTTAATCATAAAAACACCAGATAAATAAAGAGAAATTAAAACAGACAACATAATTTCTGGCACATTTCATAGGAATGAAAAAAGTAACAATAATGTGGTGATCTTTAAGATATTAAAATTGAATGCAAATAACAACTGCACAATATTGCTACAATAAATATATTTAAATTACAATATTTACTAAAATACTTTTCAAAATAATTTACTTTTTTTTTTTTTTTACATCTATAAAAACAAAACGGGAGGGAGATGGAGAATAGGGAGCTGTAAGCAGGAGTGCTTTAAAGGTGCAATATGTGATTTCTTAGAAACAATGTTGATATTTGAAATCAACCCAAATACACACCCATCCCGTCACTGCTCCGCCCCCAAAATGGGAAAACGCGCAATGCAAGATTGGATGTCTCTTTATCATAGCTGATGCAAAGCAAAATAATGCTTGGTGAATAATAAAGCAAAGATAACAAAAATGAACATGCAGTACACGAGTATGCAAGTAGGATTTTGTTGTTTGTCGCCAGCAACACACCAGCTCCAGACAACTCAACACTGTCCTGTTACTAAAGCTAAGATTACAACAACAGCATATATTGGTTCTGTGGAACACCAAAAGCATGTTACTCACATGGAGCAGAAACAACAAAACCTCAGCATCTGTTTTCCGGTCTTCCTGCTTCGGTCTCTCTAATGCTGGAAAGCTTTTCTAATATTAACGCGGCTCCTAAAGCTCTTGCCTGATCATAACCCTTCTTTTTCTGACCTTTTCTATTTTGTAATGTCTCTCAGCCATCTCTATTTGTAGTTTTTCTTCAAATCTCCCTCTTACTCACTCTCTCTCCTCCCCATCATGAGTGGCACGCCCCCTTCTGCTGATTGGCTACAAGTGTGTTGTGCTGCTCCGGTCCAATCCACTTTCAACAGAACCTTTAAATATATCAGCACTTACTGCACCTTTAAATCTCATGAGATCGTGTGCATCTGTGCTGGAATAAAAGTCTTGCTTGCAACACTAATCGGCCAAACAGGAGAACTTAAATGCCAAACGTCTTGCTAATATATCAGTTATCCACAAAATATCATTCAATTAGTATGTTCAAATAAGCTCACAGTAATGTTGTTTTTTACATATTTAATTTTAGACCTTTACCCTCGGTTTCGTCCCAGACTAAAATGCAGCTTGAGCTGTTTTAACTGAAAGCAACTTGACCTGAAATATCATTAAACATGTCATTGTTTTGTCTCAAGATGCACACCAGTAATGTTAAAGGCATGTTTATAAAAGCTGCTTAAATGTCCTAATCAAACTAAGGCCTAATCCTAGCTTAATCTAAGCTCTGTGTGTTAAACCAGCCCTTAGTGACTCATAAATGTGTATATCCCTCCAAGTGATTCAGTTTAAGTGTTTTTTTGGTTGATGTCTCAGGCATTCAGCGACGAAGGGCATCGTCATCGCTATGATTTGCACATTCTTCGACGCCTTTGACGTGCCGGTGTTCTGGCCCATCCTCGTCATGTATTTCATCATGCTGTTCTGCATCACCATGAAGCGGCAGATCAAGGTTTGCCAACGGGAAGCTTGCCTTTTAAGAGATTTCTGGTTCATATAGCTGAGCTGTTAAAAGCAGTGTTATCTAAATATAGAGTTCCAGTGATGTAATGTACTAAACTGTTGTTAACGTGAGGTTTTGACACTGTTTGTGTTTCCTCTACAGCACATGATCAAGTATAGATACCTGCCCTTCACACATGGGAAGAGGACTTACAGAGGCAAGGAAGACACAGCGAAAACCTTTGCTAGTTAAAATTCCCCTTCCTGAAATTAAAGTTATTGATGAAGAATGGTGCGTAACGGGGGTTGAGGTTTTTTTTATAATTTTTTTTTTCTCTCTTTTGCTTTTTCTGAGTAAGAAAAAGCCAAGCTTGTTGAAACTTTTGATCGACATTGAAACTGTAATGATGCCTTTAATCGTTTGGGGTTTGGGCCTTTGAGAAATGCTGTTGAGAGCTTCTACACTGACAATTTTTATATATATTTGGACAACTAAGTATGAGATTTGACAGATTTTTTGCTCAGTGGTCCCCATACTTCTTTAAACCTAGAGGATTTGATACTCATTTACAGTCCGTTTTAAAAAGGAAAGACAAATTTCATCACCATTCACTCGTCCTCATGTCATTTCATACCCGTATATCTTTTTCTCAGTGGAACACAAAAGGAGAAATTTTACAGAATGTCCCTGCTGCTCTTTTACATACTTTTTATTTAATGGAAAATGGCAGCATGAATATTCTGCCGTGTGTGTTCAACTGATGAAAATAGTCATATAAATTTGGGACTAAGTCATGATGAGAAACGAGTTTTGGTTGAAATGTTTCCTGATTATTTACAAACATGGGAATATAATATAAAATAGTTGGAAGTTTAATATTTGAACCCTGGTACATTTGATGTCTTTCATAGATAATAACATTGGATTCAGTATTAAGACTAACACAAAAAGCTTATATGAAGAGAGAGGAGACATTATTGATCATAGGGACTTAGTGGAGTTCCATCTTGCCACATGTTAATAATTGCCTTTTATGAACATTTATAAATCTCTTAATGTGCTGTAGCATTGTATTTAATTTTTGTACATAGTTGTCCACTTTATTCACATCCATTCGTGCTGTTTGTAAGTTATTCTTCAGTAGGTAAACCGTTTCAAACCCCCTTTACTTTGTACGTCAGGATTTTTAAAGCAAACGTGCATTCCATTAAAATGTTGATACAAAAATACTGGCTGTATGTTTTTATCGTTTAAGCATTCCCAATTAAAACTGTCTCTCTTTTTTCTTTTACAGAGGAAACATAAAGTTGAGTGCTTTAACTATTACAAATGGATGGCGAGGGTTGAAGGTTGTTCTTTGTTTTTTCTTTTCTGTTTTCTTTTTTGAGCTGGGCCATAACCAGTATAGATTTTGTTTTTTTTATGGGTAATTGGAGAGAACTTCAATAAGCATTTGAGATGAGGATACATTTTTCCTATTAGAGTGCAGTTTTTTTTGGAGGGGAGATATATATAAAAAATGTATAATGTATAATTTTTTTAATGGTTAGCATGTTTTTTTTGAAAATGCCATTTTTAATGTATTAAATTAATCTTCATCAAAACAAAATAATAGGTTTGTTAATTCCTGATTAAAGACATTGCATGTTTTAGGTTTTCTTGTGCTGCTGGTTAAGAGAAAACAAGATGATTTTAATAACTAAGTGTAAATTTTTCACTTCAAATGCTATTAAAAGGCTGTGTCCCTTCACTGCTTATTACTTTTTTTGTTTTTATTGTTTGTTTTTTTAAATACATTTAGTGAATAAATCAATTGAAGTCTGTTAATAATTCTGGCAACACTTTATTTTATTGTCCTTGTTGCATGTTATTGTAACAACAGTAAATTATATGCAACTAAACCAAACCCTAACCTTATGTTAATTAATATTACTCCACAATAATTACACTGTAACAAGGACACCTTAAAATAAAGGGTAACATATTTCTGTATTCTACTTGCAAGAGTGTTTGGTTGAGTCTGAATCGAAGATAAAGTGCAATGTATTAGATGCATTATAATTCTGTATGTACTATGAAAATTTGATAAACACGATCTTACAACATTTTGCATTTCCATTTACAGTACAGAAGCCCCAAGAGACACTTGGGTTCTACCTAAAAATGCATGAATGTCATTGCATTAGATAACAAAACATGATAGGATAGCATCTTGCAGTTGATGGAGATTTGTGGGATGCACATCCAGGGCACGAAGCTCCCGTTCCACCACATCCCAAAGATGCTCTATTGGGTTGAGATCTGGTGACTGTGGGGGCCATTTTAGTACAGTGAACTCATTGTCATGTTCAAGAAACCAATTTGAAATGATTCAAGCTTTGTGACATGGTGCATTATCCTGCTGGAAGAAGCCATCAGAGGATGGGTACATGGTGGCCATAAAGGGATGGACATGGTCAGAAACAATGCTCAGGTAGGCCGTGGCATTTAAACAATGCCCAATTGGCACTAAGGGGCCTAAAGTGTGCAAAGAAAACAAACCATTACACCATCACCACCTGGCAGCCTGCACAGTGGTTACAAGCAGACCCGTCACCAGACCTCAGTCTTAAAGGGATACTCCACTTTTTTTGGAAATAGGCTCATTTTACAACTCCCCCAGAGTTAAACTGTTGAGTTTTACCGATTTTGAATCCATTCAGCCGATCTCCGGTTCTGGCGGTACCACTTTTAGCATAGCTTAGCATACATCATTGAAGTGGACAAGACCATTAGCATTTCTAAAAAAAAAAATGACCAAAGAGTTTCGATATTTTTCCTATTTAAAACTTGACTCTTCTGTAGTTACATCGTGCACTAAGACCGACGGAAAATGTAAAGTTGCGATTTTCTAGGCTGATATGGCTAGGAACTATACTCTCATGCCTGCGTAATAATCAAGAAACTTCACTGCCGTACCATGAAAGCAGCAGGCGTAATGATATGACGCAGCGCCTGAAAATAGTTCCGTTGTGTTGACGGAAGGTGGCCTATTTTCAGGCGCTGCGTCATATCATTACGCCTGCTGCACTCATGGTACGGCAGTGAAGTTTCGAGAAAAAAGAAAATTATTTTTTAGAAAAGAGTCATATTCAGGTTTAAAACAATGAACTTATTCAGTTACTGTAATACCCAAGGTCAGTCTTATATAGCAATGACTCAAAATGGCTGCAAAGGTGAAAAGTCCTGTGGTGTGACAGCCCGTCCTGTAGTGTGACATAATCAAGTCAGACATCTAGCTAGATTCTCGTCTGTTATGTTTGCAATATTAAACATAAATATAAATATATCTCTGTCTCTCTATATATATTAAACAAATATTGTAAATACTATATATAATGTACCTATATTATACATATATTAAACATAAATATATATCTGTCTTCATTATACATAATATACCTATATTATACATATATTAAACAAATATATATATATATATATATATATCTGTCTTCATTTGTTTGTTGTATGTGTATGTTAACAGTCACTGATCATTGTTTTTAAAGTGATTTTTGTAAGTTTTTAGGCATGACCAAAGAAAGAGGGCAAAACTGGGATGGTTTGCAGCCGAGTGTGAAGCGGCTGGGATGAGTATCAGCACCTCCAAATCCGAGGCCATGGTCCTCAGTCGGAAAAGGGTGGCTTGCTCACTTCAGGTTGGTGGAGAGTTCCTGCCTCAAGTGGAGGAGTTCAAGTATCTTGGGGTTTTGTTCACGAGTGAGGGAAGGATGTAACGGGAGATTGACAGACGGATCGGTGCAGCTTCTGCAGTAATGCGGTCGATGTAACGGTCTGTCGTGGTGAAGAAAGAGCTGAGCAGCAAGGCGAAGCTCTCGATTTACCGGTCAATCTACGTTCCTACTCTCATCTATGGTCATGAGCTTTGGGTCATGACCGAAAGGACAAGATCCCGGATACAAGCGGCCGAAATGAGCTTTCTCCGCAGGGTGGCTGGGCGATCCCTTAGAGATAAGGTGAGAAGCTCGGTCACTCGGGAGGAGCTCAGAGTAGAGCCGCTGCTCCTCCACATCGAGAGGGGTCAGCTGAGGTGGCTCGGGCATCTGTTCCGGATGCCTCCTGGACGCCTTCCCGGGGAGGTGTTCCGGGTGCGTCCCACCGGGAGGAGAACCCGGGAAAGACCTAGGACATGCTGGAGGGACTATGTCTCCCCGCTGGCCTGGGAACGCCTCGGTGTCCCCCCGCAAGAGCTGGAGGAAGTGTCCAGGGAGAGGGAAGTCTGGGCATCTCTGCTTAGACTACTGCCCCCGCGACCCGGCCCCGGATAAGCAGAAGAAGATGGATGGATGGGCTCTAACAGCTTGTCATGTTTATGGTCTGATCTTTTGTTAGTGACGACTCCAGAATGTCAAATTTCTCTTGTTCACTGGAATCTTTGTTCAAAGAGCTGAATTGATGATTTGAACATGCTTTTAATTATTTTAGCATGATTTTAATGACTTTCTTTTGAGAAAAAAGATATTTGTTTAGTCTTTTAAGTTAAAAATAGAAATTAATGGACTTTATGACTGGGTCTGATTTGACGACTCCAAAATGTTAATTATTCAGTATGTCTTGTTCACTATGTTTTTAGTTCAAATTCATACACTAAGTAATAAGATTGTACTGATATGTTGCATTTTCATTAATGTTCAAATAGAGATGCAAATGAATTTGTTTGTTACAAAAGTATTCAATAAATTTCACCATAAAAGTTCATACAGTGTCTCATTTCGTCCTGTGGTGTGACGGGATGTCCTGTGGTGTGACATCATTTCAAACACAATTAAATGACTTTTACTATGTTAACTTGCTTAAATAATTATATGCATTTGAAAACATTGCATAATATAACTATATAAAAAGATAATAAACATTTTCAAATATTTTTTCTCATTTTACACAATATTTCTACTGGAGTGAGTGGTAAAAGATGGCACAAGCAAAGAATATAATCCAAAAACAGCTGTGAAAAAAAGAAAAAAAAGAATTTTAATGATTATTCTTTAAGAATACTTTTTAAACTTAAAACATACCTGATTTGTATTTGAAATTAATAATATTTCAATATTTGAATTTTATAGTAATGTTATGTCACACCGCAGGACATATTTTGCCTGGAGCTGTGAGAAAAGCTTAATAAATTACATAATGAGAAGAAAAATCTGCTAACCTCTAACAGTCTCAAAAACAACAGTATTTGAACTTTACAAATTCATACAATCTCAAGCAATTTAGAACTTTGTTTAAAAAAAATGCTGTTTCACCCTTATTTGTCATCTACCCATGTATTAACAATGAACAAAATACACTATATATTAACATTTATTAACAACCCAATTTTTAAGTAAAATTAAATGATTTACTGTATATGATTTAAAAAAACATACTTCTCTTTCACACACAAACTTTTTCACTCTCTTTAACACTAAATTAATTACTTTGGGGGGGGGGGGGGGGTAAATAAGGAATATCAACCAACATAATAAATTGACTTCATCAAACAGTTAACATGAGCTGAAGTACATACATCAACTTGGTAATATACAAACACATGAAACGTGATGAAAGCTTGCATCGAGTCTGTTTGCTACACTCACTCACGCCATGCGGAGGTACATAATAATGAACGCCCCCTGCTGGAGATGGGCGGAGCAGCGTCTTCACGTACTCTCCTGCTTTGTCAGCGCGCTAACTGATATTTTGTCAGTTTTACCATTTTTAACCATGTGTGACTGACTGGACTCAAAAAACTGTTAGGGTATAACTTACAATTAATTAATTAATTAACCCTTATTTATTTTCGACAACAGCCTGGTAGGAGTGAGTTAAAATCTAGTCACATGTGATGATTAGTCGGTGCACATGACAAACAGGCATCAATGAATTATGATATATTTTAAAATATGAAATATGTGGATTTTTAATTGAATCGACAGTCGACACACTACCTTTGATTATTGAAAAAAAAGGTTAAAAATGGTTTGGTTTATTTCTTCCTGCCGTCGATTACTCAACGAAAGTACCATATTTGGCTCGAGAGCATCAGCTCCCAAGCAGACTGGAATATCTACGTTTACAATAGTGCATTTTCGTTTTAAAACGCATACATTTTGCTACGGTTAAGCCTGCCGTCCACACTACTCCGGAGTTTTAATGGTGTGATTATTCACGCCAATAAAACTCCTCCTGCAAGGAGGGGGACGTCGCATTTTTTGAAGTAATTAATTCAAGTCATAGCCCGTTGTCAATGGTGAGAGAGGCGCTGAACAGACGCAGGTATACATCTCTCTCCCTCTCAATAATTAATGCAAATAAACGCTATAATTCATTTATTCAAATAAATTGTAATCTTATGCACTACTTTATCTCTGTGTCATATTCAAATCGGGCAGAATGCTAGATCTAACAAGACGTAAACTGACGAAAATAGCCGTCAGTTTTACCATTCCAGTAAAATATTTCACTGCAAACATCAATAACAGCGGAGCTGGCTGCAGTTGTCAATGCTGGCAAATTACCCAAATGACCATCCTATGTATGCACTTCGCGGAGGCAACGACCCTCCAGTTTGCATCTGGCGGTTCTTTGCCTCCATGTCGTGCATTAAAATAGTTTAATGCCCAGCTAGACGTGGATTATCCCTTACACAACTTTATAAAGATATACATTTTCTGCCAAAACAATAGCAGTTATCGTTTGCATGTCTCTGTGTTTATAAAAACGTTCGAAAAAATCCCTTGGCAACCGGCCAACGCGTGTCACTACTTGTGACGTCACAATGGAACTCCGGTCAGGTTGTAGAGTAGTTCAGTTGGTTTCTGGTAGTAGGCTACAAGTGATCTGATTCGTATTTCTGTTACATCTGGTGAAAAATTGCTCCAATTGTATTATATCTCTCGGTCTGTGTTTTATCTCTTGATTTTTAGTATTTCATTCGATCTGTACTATTTAAGTTCAGTCAACTTGTGTTAAGTTAGTGGCAGACAGAACATCAGAAAGACATCTGGAGCAATGGGGCAGTGCATATCTCACAACTACATTGTAGAGGAAGATGCTGCTGCATCTATGTCACCAAGGCCTGTCCCAGAGAGAGTAGAAAAGAAGAAAGAGAGGTTCTTTAGATGGGCTTTTTCTCAGAAATCCAAGAAAACTTCCACCGAAGCCCAACAGAGTCTGTGCAGAAATGACAGCAGCCAACAGCCTGAGAGATGCTCTGATGGTGAAGTTGAACAGAACAGAGACATAGACAACAATTCAGTGTACAGCTGGCACACCTGTGTTTCTTCTCTCACCACTGAGCAGGATGCTGATAAAGACATTCCCAGGCAAGAGCAAAGGGGCATCAGCCCTCATAACAGCAGTCCTTCTCTGACTGTGCCATCTATGACTGAGGAGAACAAAAGCTCTGCTCCGAAATCGGAGGACATTTCTTGGAAGAATGAGGAAGAAATTATCCATTTAAGTTTAAAGGGAAAGACAGGTCAGTTTATATAATTAGCCCCAACATGACTCATAAAATGTGCAAAAAGTACCTATTTTAACATCTTTTTCTGGACATTGTCATTCTTATCCAAATGAAAATGTGAACTGAGGATGGTTTTTGGTTGTGTGAGGTCCTAACACCACAATAATGTGTCCATTCTAAAGCGATCTTGAATCAGCATTTTTTGTGGTTTATACTGTAAATGTACTACGTTCCCCCTTTTTTTAACAGTGGACATCTTGCAGCACTATGAAATTACGAAAATGCTGGGTCGAGGATCATATGGAAATGTCCACGAAGGGATCCGTTTGTCTGATTCACGAAAGGTTGTATTTTGTACTCTTGGAATTTAAATTAATTAAAAGTAACATCAAGGTTCATTACTGGAATCATGTGACTTCTGCACATATAGTTAATTAATTGTAACACATTCTTACAAAACATTTTTTTTCCTTCTCTTGGAAAACAGGTGGCACTCAAACGTGTGGAGAAGACCGAATCCATGGAAGATGTCCGTATTGTAAGTAAGCAGTTCCTCTCTTCGTTTTCATACTTTCAGAGTATACAGTCACATTAGCAATAGGACATTTTAACAAAATTTTGCATTTAAAATGTCCATTGTCAATAGCGTATGAACTTTCGAACTAAGCAGCTTTCTGTTGGTCAGCATGATGAATTCATGTGAGGGTGAATCATGCAAAAATTCCCATTATAATTACTGATTTTTTATTTTATATTTTATTTTTTGCCGATTGACAGTAAAAGTGACCGAAACTTCAGTATTTATTTCCAGTATTTCAATTACAAGTCTTCAAACCTACTTGCCCAAATGCAGGACATAATTCTGTTGTAGTAATTCATTTAAATTAAACTATGTCCCCTAATTATCTCACTTTCGTATAACTATTCTCTCTCCTGTAGGGTCTATTTGGCAAATCCCTTCCAAATGAGGTCGCTATGATGGTTCTTGTGAACAAAGGTCCCAGCGTTCCTCAAATAATAAAGCTGCTTGACTGGTACGAGACACCAGAGGAATACATACTGGTCTTAGAGCGGCCCACGCCATGTGTAGATCTGCGGCAGTTTTTACGGGAAAATGGTGGCAGAATCAAAGAATCGACGGCACGAGCTGTGATGCGTCAGGTTGTCACTGCTGCAAGAATATGCAGTGAAAAGGGCGTCTTCCACAGCGACATCAAGCTGGAAAACCTGCTCATCAATCAAAACACCTTGCAGGTCAAATTAATAGACTTCGGTTGTAGCAGACGCTTGAAGAAGTCTCCTTATTCGAAATTCAGAGGTACGTATTATTACACAAATCTATGGTGAATAAATAGACAAAAAGCTATGGAATTACAAAATCATTGCAATGGTCGAAAACTTGTTCTTTCTTCCAGGCACAAGAGTTTATGCTCCCCCTGAGTGTGTCAGCCATCAAAGTTATCATGGCAAGCCTGCAACAGTGTATTCTTTAGGTGTACTGATGTTCAAGATGCTCTCTGGGCAGTCCCCTGGCAAGAACCTCCCTCAGATGATTGCTGAGCCCTGGTTCACAGAAGACATTTCCAAAGGTGAGAGCTTGTGGACGGGTCATACAGGAACTTTATTACTGCTTAAAATAATATGATCAGTTACACAAAGTATAACACTTACAAAAATAACCGGACATCTCTCTCCTCTTCACAGAATGCAGAGATCTGATCTCTTCATGCATGGAAATGGATCCAGCCAAGCGGATTGATTTGGAAAAGATCCTCCTCCATGACTGGTTCCAGGTATTGGTTTTTACCTAAAAATGTTTGAAAACAAGATACCGTCATGAGAGGCAGAACGAGAAACAAAAGAAACCCAGAGAGTAGGTAAAGAAAAAACATTATGTGCCTAAAAGAAAAAAGTAAGGAAAGGAAGTATATATGTGTATATATACGTACACTATAATGGCAAAAGTTTTGGGACGTCTGCCTTTACATGCACATGAACTTTAATGACATCCCATTCTGAATCCATAGGGTTTAACATGGAGTTGACCCACCCTTTGCAGCTATAACAGCTTCAACTACGTAAGGCTTTCCGCAAGGTTAGGAGTGTGTTTATGGGATTTTTTGACCATTCTTCTAGAAGCGCATTTGTGAGGTCAGGCACTGATGTTGGACGAGAAGGCCTGGCTCGCAGTCTCCACTCTAATGCCTGGTTCAGATTACACAATTTTTTTTGTCTGTTACGATAGTCACTGTGTCAGATTACGCGATTTTGACTCCTAAAATCTTGTCGTGTCGTGGACAAGAAACATGTCAGACTACACGTTGCTTCCTGACCAGTCATCGCGTGGCGTCTTTGACGACGCGCGTGATGTCATCGAGAAGGCGAAACTAGTAGCGAGTTACTTCCCGAAACGAACGTAAACAAACAATGGATGAAGCGGTGAGTGCTGTATTGGCTGTCCTGTGTTCAGAAAAACGTTAAAAAAAATAAAGAAACCCGACAATGGACACGTTCCTGGAAATAATATTGTTTTCTTATATATTTTTACTTTAGCCAGTTGTACAAATAATAATGATGCTAGCTTGCCACAACGATAACAGATTCCAAAAACAGACTGTTAAAAAATTTAATTGTTCACCAATGTAATTAAATACTTCTAACGTTCAGAAGTAAACATTTTTCGTTATGCAGTCACATGGGGTAATTTAGCCTTTAACATAACATATCAGTTCAATGGTTTAATGCCTTTGATTGATTCATAACACCATCATCTATAGGCTTAATCTTAATTATAAAATTGCAATACCATTATACGCAAAAATATTTTTATTGAGAGTGAAAAAAAACCTCTTTCCCTTAATGTCTTTAAAGTCACCAACTGTACACAAATAAATATTTAAAGACATTAAGGGAAGGAGTTTTTTTTTCACTCTCACTAATAATATTTTGCGTTGTAAACTATACTAGTATACAAAATGTAAACTATGCTATCGACCAACTCTAATCTATTAAATTATTACAAACACTAACATCATCGTAAAGCTTCTTTGAAATTATATGTATTGTGAAAAGCACATACATTTTAATTGGGGGTGATTATTTTTCGCCTTTGTAAACCAAACAACCACACCATGTTTTTTTCCTATTTACACTGTAGGACAGTGACAGGAAGGGTTTTCGTGATCTGCTTAGGATGGATGTGGAGGATTTCAGCTACTTGCTTGGCAAAGTCACACCATTTATCCAAAGAAGGGACACAAAACTGAGAAGAGCAATCAGTGCAAGAATTTATACTCTTGCGAGTCACTTACGCTAAGATTCCTTGCTACCGGTAAAAAGTCCATTTAAAAAAAATCATATGACCTTCGTTTCACAGACAAAATGTAAGCTAGTCCCAGACTAAAATGCAAGTTTGAGATGTTTAAACTGAAAGCAATAGCCTATGCACTTAAAATATGACTTAAAATATGTCAGTGACATTGTTTTGTCTCAAGATGCACACCAGTAATGTTTTTAAGGCAAGTTTAAAAAGCTGCTCAGATGCCCTAATTAATTGAATGCCTAATATTTGCTTAATTAGCCATTTCTGTAAAACCAGGCCATGGTGTATTATACACCTTATACACATGCTCCTTTCCACAGGAGAGACGTTTAGATCTCTGAGCTTCCAGTACCGGATCGGCCGTAGTACCAATCAGTGAGATAGTAATGGAGACTTGTCAAGCCTTGTATGGAGTCTTAAAGGATGAACATTTAAAGGTAAGTCATTTGATGTAAATAAAAGATAGATGTGCGGTGGACACACAAAGAGAAGCCTTTAATGGAGAAGTCCCAAAACCAAGTGTTTTACCCGGAGAGTCAAAACCAGAGTAGATCATGGATAATTTTCTAAATTATAATTAGTGTACTTTAGAAATTTTTTTTAAGTATAGTTTAACCTCTGTAAAAATGAGAGAACATGTATTTATACATGTATTAATTATATATGGTGTTTTTTCAGACTCCTACAACGGAGGCAGAGTGGAGAGAGGTGGCAATGGGATTTGAAAACAAATGGCAATTTCCTAATTGCTTAGGAGCCATAGATGGAAAGCACATCTACATCCAGCCACCTGCAAACTCTGGAAGTACTTACCACAACTACAAGTCCAGATTTTCTGTTGTACTCATGGCAGTAGTCAACGCAGATTACAGATTTATTTATGCAAATGTTGGCGTACAAGGAAGAGTGTCAGATGGAGGAATATTTGGCCAGTCAGACCTCCGAGCTGCCATGGACAGAGATCTGCTGAATGTCCCACCCCCAGAGCCACTACCAGGGAGTACCATATCTTTGCCCTATGCATTTGTTGGTGATGAAGCTTTCCCTCTCCGAATCTACCTGATGAAGCCATACCCCTTCCGAAATCTGGACCATGGGCAGCGAATATTCAACTACAGGCTATCAAGGGCAAGGCGTACAGTTGAAAACGCATTTGGCATTTTGGCCAATAGACTCTGTGTTTTTCTTTCCAACATTGCACTGGAGCCTGAGAAAGTGACAACAGTTACACTAGCTGCACTCTGTGTGCACAACTTCCTGAGGAAGAAGGCGTCAGATGTGCAGACCTGCCTTCAGCCTTTGCAGATGTAGAAGATGACAATTACAACATGGTTCCTGGAGCTTGGAGAAGGGATGGAGAACTCCCCTCTGTGGCAGCAAGCAGTGCACAGAATGCCACAACCACCGCCAAAAATCAGAGACAATTTAAAGACATATTTTCTTTCACCTGCTGGATCTGTTTCCTGGCAGGAAAATATGATTTAAACACCAACTGGTTAAATCTTTTCATATTGACCATTTTTGCAAGACGTTTAGAACACTCGTTCAGAAAGACTTCCTGTTTTTTTTTTTTTACACTATACAAATTAGTACAATATACAACCAACAGAAAGGTTGAAAACTTTAGTAAAATGTTAAGGGATAGTTCACCCAAAGAATTTATTCTGTCATTAATTACTCACCCTCATGTCGTTCCAAAGCTGTAAACCCTTCATTCATCTTAGGAACACAAATGAAGATACTTTTAAATATCTTAATTTGTGTTCCGAAGATGAACGAAGGGTTTGGAACGACATGAGGGTGAGTAATTACTGACAGAATAATTTTTTTGGGTGAATTAACCCTTTAAAGACTTAATTATATATGTGTAATTAAAAAATTAGTAGAATGTGTAATGGTTAAAGAAGGTAATATGATTTGTGTTTTAAAAATGCACAAGATACATTTTCTTTAGTAAAATCTTTTATTGAAATCAAATAACACTTTTCTTGAATCATTTCATATGTCGTAAGTTTTGATCAAAGGGAAAATGACTTGCAAACATTAACCCTTTTAAAATGTACAAATATTGCAAAACAGCTTAAACATAAACAGCATTCAAAGTGCCAACAACAAACAGCATTTAAGACACATTGGCCCTCATTTATCAAAAGTGCGTACACCAAATTTCCAGCATACACCTGGCGTACACCCAAAACCACGGTGACTTTGATATTTATCAATATGGACGTTGGTGTACGGCACGCTCAAATCCTACGCCAGGTCAGGAGGTGGTGTACATGTACGCACGTTTTGAGTTAGTGCGGAAATGCGCAGAAAAACAATTCCTAACACCACAAAAAGCACTGACAAACTAAAAGATATGAGGAGCTCTTTTCCAAAACGTTCATTTCTATTAATAAACTAGTGTTGTGTCTGCAAAGATGAAATTGATGATCACCATCTCCGTAGTGAACGGGCCTTTAGAGAGAGTAGCCTATTTCTTTTCGTTTATAATTGTTTCGTTTATAGACATTTCAAGCTTTTATTTATAGATATATTTCTCATGTCTGTGAGGCATATACTGAGATTCGGTTAATTTGTGATGAGATGCGCTCCAGTTCACATGCAATGCAAGGGACCGCGCCCGCGCCTCCATGTCATGACTCATGATTATATTGTCTGCTATTTGCTTCTTATTTATTAAATCCAGGCAATTGGTTGATGAAAAAAATATTAAAATTAAGATACAATTTATACAGAACGAAATTCACTTTAAAGAAAGGCTTTCTACAAAACAAAACTTAATTAAGTGGCCAAAATCATGTCTGAGCATGTCTCCCGATATATTGCACATCCTATCTTAGCCTATGTTCACTTTTCATAATCAATATTGATGGGGAAAAAATAACATTATTATTTTTTAACAAATATGAAACTAAATGCACTTAGTTAATGGCTACAACACGTAGCCTAATAGTAGGCCTGAATATTGTTATCATTACTTTTTTCAAGTTCGGCACGAATTACTATTAGCCTAAATGTGTTACTAAATGATTTGAATGTATTTTTAACATTGTTGTATTTAAGGACTGTATTTGTGTGTTATTTTTAAATTATTTGTTTTATGTGGTGGACAATATTGGAACGTGACAATGGAAATATTTATTTTATTTTTACTATTTAATTTATTTTACTATTTATTTTGTTTGGCTTTTATTTATTTCATGCAGTTGCACTTACTTAATTTATATTAATTTATAGTATGAGTCCCTGATTATGTTGCATGTTCTCTTCTTGTTGTTTTTGTTGTTGTTTTTTTAGACAAAAAATGGATGGATTTATAGCGTTTTGAAAAAAAAATACAATTAACTTTGAATTTATCATCAATAATATTGTTGTTTGATTTAATAATAATTTTTCATGATGGTGATGGTCTCGATCTCCAGAGAAGTGTCTCCTCTATGCCGTCTTCCATGTGTCCATGGTGTAAAATGAGGGTGTGGGGGAAGCGGATACTTGAATATATAGGGGCGTGTTATTCTAATGACGATCGTTTTCAGCCGCGGCATTTATCAAGGGCAGGTATTGCGTACACCTGGATTTCAAAGGTACGCACAGCTTCATAAATCAGGCGGTGAGAGGAGTGTAAGCATAATCTTACGCCAACATATACGCCCGTTTCTACGCAAGAATGATAAATGAGGGCCAATGTGACTGCAGTCTAGCACCACCACACACACAAAAGGGATCAATACTTGAACTTACACCCCATTTATTTCCTGGTCATATGCCACTTCTACTGCCCTGAGGTAGCTCACTGGAGGGGTTACAGAGGGTACATGAATGGATGTATTTCAAGGTTGATTCAAATTTGTGTGTCCCTGCCAAGGTGTTTGGGGGCCAGGATGTAATGCTTATCTGGCCTCATTTTCATGTGCATTGTATAACATCATAAGGATGTTACGACGGAGTCTCATCTTGGTCAGTGGGTCTTTAATTAGCTTAATCTCAGTAACTACCTGTTTGCCAAATGTTTGATTAACATCCGTACCGGCATTTACCAGTGTTTCAGATACATTTTTTAAAATGGTTACTTTCTCCATTTCAAGTTCATCTAATGATTTGTCTCGTAACTTTTTTGGGGGGTGTAATGTGCTCTTTCAGGAACCTGACGATGCTGGTGGGATGATGAGGCTTCAAGTAATGTATGTGGAGTTGATGGTCCAGATGTGTGGTGGGAGGTGGAGGTGGATGTGGATGTGGATGTGGATGACTCGAAGACATCCTCCTCTGTCTCCTGATCTTCTCCACCCTCATCTGCGATGCTGTGTTCCAAGTCATCCAACTATGATAAAACAAGTTGTATGAAATATCAGGCATAACAAGTAATGGCACAATACATATTTGGAAGCATCTACTATAGAAAGCTCACAAATGTATTTAAAAGTTGGAAAGTACTGTAACAACCTTTACCCCAAACTTACATTCAGTGTAGATTGAGACACGCGTTGTACGACAAAAGGCTGTAGAAACTGCAGGTTTTTAAAATCCACTTCTGTCTGGAAGTTAATTCTTTGTCGCCGCTGCCACTCGGTTTTGAACGGAGTACTTTCCCATAGTGTGTTCGGAGGGAAGCAGCTTTTGTTTGGACCTCACCGGCTGTAGGTAAGAAATCAGATTACAATTGTAAAATCTAGTCTCTGTAATTGTCAATCTCACTCACTCGGACGCGCTCGCGAGCGCACACACACACACACACACACACAGAGAGAGAGACTCGCTCATGCACTCACTCATTCATGCGCACGCAGGGGCGCAACTACCCAGTGTTAGAGGGGTATGCAGCAACAATTTTGGCGCCCCCCAATACACACACACACACACACACACATTATATATATATATATATATATATATATATATATATATATATATATATTAACAATGTTAACAAATTATAAAAAGTTACAGAATAAACAGTTACAAACATACACATATACACATTCATACACACATACATACACATAAATATATATATATATATATAAAATAATAATAATCATATTGTGTGTAGCTGTCATTTGTATCAAAATGATCATCCATCAAATCTTCCTTATCCCAGAAAATTTTCTTTTTTTCTTTGCAAATCCCTGTACTTGTGACAATGACAACAATGATGACATAAATTATGTCAATGAACAACAACAAAAAAACAGAAACAGATTTTGTCCAAGTGGTCAACAAAAGCCTCGTTGCTGTTTGCCACTTGATCATATACATATTATATAGCACAGATCTTTAAAGAGAGAGAGAGAGATGTGACCCTAAATACAGCTTCTATGTCACCCAGCAGATGTAACTATAGCTTGTATGTCTGATAGCACAGCTAACATGAACATACATGAATGGTAAAACAAAATCTATTTGTTTCCATGATAAACCAGCATTATTGCATAAGTCATGTTTTCCAGCTTCTAGTCATTTATTAAGTTGGCTTGTGAAAGCCAACTTACTGAAATCCTATTTAAACTTATTATTATTCTTTTTCTTCTTCTTTTTCTTAACCAAAATTTTCTGACTGCTACTCCTCCTAGAGCTTTAACTCTACAAACTCCAAACTCGGGTCAGACCTTCAGACTGTTCTGACTTAGTGTGCTATATCTTTTCAGACTGATTTGACTTTCAGATTTCTTAAAAATTAATATTAAAAATCATAAAAATCCCATTGACTTTCATTGCAACAGTTCAAATTGAGCCAAGGCTACGGTGGCCCAGCAGTGTACAACACAAAAACTCAAATCTAAACTCCCTGAAGCCCAAGACTCAATTAAACTACCATTCTATATGTACTAATGAACTTATCTATCTATCTATCTATCTATCTATCTATCTATCTATCTATCTATCTATCTATCTATCTATCCATCTATCCATCTATCTATCTCTTTCTATCTATCTATCTATCTATCTATCTATCCATCTATCTATCTATCTATCTATCTATCTATCTATCCATCTATCCATCTATCCATCTATCTATCTATCTATCTATCTTTCTTTCTTTCTTTCTTTCTTACTAACTAATCTTTCTTTCTTTCTAACTAATCTTTCTTCTTTCTTTCTTTATTTCTTTCTTTCTTTCTAACTAATCTTTCTTCTTTCTTTCTTTCTTTCTTTCTAACTAATCTTTCTTCTTTCTTTCTTTCTTTCTTTCTTACTAATCTTTCTTCTTTCTTTCTTTCTTTCTAACTAATCTTTCTTCTTTCTTTCTTTCTTTCTAACTAATCTTTCTTTTTTCTTTCTTTCTTTCTTTCTTTCTAACTAATATTTCTTCTTTCTTTCTTTCTAACTAATATTTCTTCTTTCTAACTAATCTTTCTTCTTTCTTTCTAACTAATCTTTCTTTCTTTCTAACTAATCTTTCTTTCTAACTAATCTTTCTTCTTTCTTTCTTTCTTTCTTTCTTTCTAACTAATCTTTCTTCTTTCTTTCTTTCTTTCTAACTAATCTTTCTTCTTTCTTTCTTTCTTTTTCTTTCTTTCTTTCTAACTAATCTTTCTTCTTTCTTTCTTTCTTTCTTTCTAACTAATCTTTCTTCTTTCTTTCTTTCTTTCTAACTAATCTTTCTTTCTTTCTTTCTTTCTAACTAATCTTTCTTTCTTTCTTTCTTTCTTTCTTTCTAACTAATCTTTCTTCTTTCTTTCTAACTAATCTTTCTTCTTTATTTCTAACTAATCTTTCTTCTTTCTTTCTTTCTTTCTTTCTTTCTTTCTAACTAATCTTTCTTCTTTCTTTCTTTCTTTCTTTCTTTCTTTCTTTCTTTCTTTCTTTCTTTCTTTCTTTCTTACTAATCTTTCTTCTTTCTTTCTTTCTTTCTTTCTAACTAATCTTTCTTCTTTCTTTCTTTCTTTCTTTCTAACTATTCTTTCTTCTTTCTTTCTAACTAATCTTTCTTCTTTATTTCTAACTAATCTTTCTTCTTTCTTTCTTTCTTTCTTTCTTTCTTTCTAACTAATCTTTCTTCTTTCTTTCTTTCTTTCTTTCTTTCTTTCTTTCTTTCTTTCTAACTAATCTTTCTTCTTTCTTTCTTTCTTTCTTTCTAACTAATCTTTCTTCTTTCTTTCTTTCTTTCTTTCTTTCTAACTAATCTTTCTTCTTTCTTTCTAACTAATCTTTCTTCTTTATTTCTAACTAATCTTTCTTCTTTCTTTCTTTCTTTCTTTCTTTCTTTCTTTCTTTCTAACTAATCTTTCTTCTTTCTTTCTTTCTTTCTTTCTTTCTTTCTTTCTTTCTTTCTTACTAATCTTTCTTCTTTCTTTCTTTCTTTCTTTCTAACTAATCTTTCTTCTTTCTTTCTTTCTTTCTTTCTTTCTAACTATTCTTTCTTCTTTCTTTCTAACTAATCTTTCTTCTTTATTTCTAACTAATCTTTCTTCTTTCTTTCTTTCTTTCTTTCTTTCTTTCTAACTAATCTTTCTTCTTTCTTTCTTTCTTTCTTTCTTTCTTTCTTTCTTTCTTACTAATCTTTCTTCTTTCTTTCTTTCTTTCTTTCTAACTAATCTTTCTTCTTTCTTTCTTTCTTTCTTTCTTTCTTTCTAACTAATCTTTCTTCTTTCTTTCTAACTAATCTTTCTTCTTTATTTCTAACTAATCTTTCTTCTTTCTTTCTTTCTTTCTTTCTTTCTAACTAATCTTTCTTCTTTCTTTCTTTCTTTCTTTCTTTCTTTCTTTCTTTCTTTCTTTCTTTCTTTCTTTCTTTCTTTCTAACTAATCTTTCTTCTTTCTTTCTTTCTTTCTTTCTAACTAATCTTTCTTCTTTCTTTCTTTCTTTCTTTCTTTCTAACTATTCTTTCTTCTTTCTTTCTTTCTTTCTTTCTAACTAATCTTTCTTCTTTCTTTCTAACTAATCTTTCTTTCTTTCTTTCTAACTAATCTTTCTTCTTTCTTTCTTTCTAACTAATCTTTCTTCTTTCTTTCTTTCTTTCTTTCTTTCTTTCTTTCTTTCTTTCTAACTAATCTTTCTTCTTTCTTTCTTTCTTTCTAACTAATCTTTCTTCTTTCTTTCTTTCTTTCTAACTAATCTTTCTTCTTTCTTTCTTTCTTTCTTTCTTTCTTTCTTTCTTTCTTTCTTTCTTTTTCTTTCTTTCTTTTTCTTTCTTTCTAACTAATCTTTCTTCTTTCTTTCTTTCTTTCTTTCTTTCTTTCTTTCTAACTAATCTTTCTTCTTTCTTTCTTTCTTTCTAACTAATCTTTCTTCTTTCTTTCTTTCTTTCTAACTAATCTTTCTTTCTTTCTTTCTAACTAATCTTTCTTCTTTCTTTCTTTCTTTCTAACTAATCTTTCTTCTTTCTTTCTTTCTTTCTTTCTTTCTTTCTTTCTAACTAATCTTTCTTCTTTCTTTCTAACTAATCTTTCTTCTTTATTTCTAACTAATCTTTCTTCTTTCTTTCTTTCTTTCTTTCTTTCTTTCTTTCTTTCTAACTAATCTTTCTTCTTTCTTTCTTTCTTTCTTTCTTACTAATCTTTCTTCTTTCTTTCTTTCTTTCTTTCTTTCTAACTAATCTTTCTTCTTTCTTTCTTTCTTTCTAACTAATCTTTCTTTTTTCTTTCTTTCTTTCTTTCTTTCTTTCTTTCTTTCTAACTAATCTTTCTTTCTTTCTTTCTTTCTTTCTTTTTCTTTCTTTCTTTCTAACTAATCTTTCTTCTTTCTTTCTTTCTTTCTTTCTAACTAATCTTTCTTCTTTCTTTCTTTCTTTCTTTCTTTCTAACTAATCTTTCTTCTTTCTTTCTTTCTTTCTTTCTAACTAATCTTTCTTCTTTCTTTCTAACTAATCTGTCTTTCTTTCTTTCTAACTAATCTTTCTTCTTTCTTTCTTTCTAACTAATCTTTCTTCTTTCTTTCTTTCTAACTAATCTTTCTTCTTTCTTTCTTTCTTTCTAACTAATCTTTCTTCTTTCTTTCTTTCTTTCTAACTAATCTTTCTTCTTTCTTTCTTTCTTTCTTTCTTTCTTTTTCTTTCTTTCTTTTTCTTTCTTTCTAACTAATCTTTCTTCTTTCTTTCTTTCTTTCTTTCTTTCTTTCTTTCTTTCTTTCTTTCTTTCTTTCTAACTAATCTTTCTTCTTTCTTTCTTTTTTTCTTTCTAACTAATCTTTCTTCTTTCTTTCTTTCTTTCTAACTAATCTTTCTTCTTTCTTTCTTTCTTTCTAACTAATCTTTCTTCTTTCTTTCTTTCTTTCTTTCTTTCTTTCTTTTTCTGTCTTTCTTTTTCTTTCTTTCTAACTAATCTTTCTTCTTTCTTTCTTTCTTTCTTTCTTTCTTTCTTTCTTTCTTTCTAACTAATCTTTCTTCTTTCTTTCTTTCTTTCTTTCTAACTAATCTTTCTTCTTTCTTTCTTTCTTTCTAACTAATCTTTCTTTCTTTCTTTCTAACTAATCTTTCTTCTTTCTTTCTTTCTAACTAATCTTTCTTCTTTCTTTCTTTCTTTCTTTCTTTCTAACTAATCTTTCTTCTTTCTTTCTAACTAATCTTTCTTCTTTCTTTCTAACTAATCTTTCTTCTTTCTTTCTTTCTTTCTTTCTAACTAATCTTTCTTCTTTCTTTCTTTCTTTCTTTTTCTTTCTTTCTTTCTTTCTAACTAATCTTTCTTCTTTCTTTCTTTCTTTCTAACTAATCTTTCTTCTTTCTTTCTTTCTAACTATTCTTTCTTCTTTCTTTCTTTCTTTCTTTCTTTCTTTCTAACTAATCTTTCTTTCTAACTAATTCTTTCTTTCTTTCTAACTAATCTTTCTTCTTTCTTTCTTTCTTTCTAACTAATCTTTCTTCTTTCTTTCTTTCTTTCTTTCTTTTTCTTTCTTTCTTTCTTTCTTTCTTTCTAACTAATATTTCTTCTTTCTTTCTTTCTTTCTTTCTTTCTAACTAATATTTCTTCTTTCTTTCTTTCTTTCTTTCTTTCTTTCTTTCTAACTAATATTTCTTCTTTCTTTCTAACTAATATTTCTTCTTTCTTTCTTTCTAACTAATCTTTCTTTCTTTCTTTCTTTCTAACTAATCTTTCTTTCTTTCTTTCTAACTAATCTTTCTTCTTTCTTTCTTTCTTTCTTTCTTTCTAACTAATCTTTCTTCTTTCTTTCTTTCTTTCTTTCTAACTAATCTTTCTTCTTTCTTTCTTTCTTTCTTTCTTTCTTTCTTTCTTTCTAACTAATCTTTCTAACTAATTATTTCTTTCTTTCTTTCTAACTAATCTTTCTTCTTTCTTTCTTTCTTTCTTTCTTTCTTTCTAACTAATCTTTCTTTCTAACTAATTCTTTCTAACTAATCTTTCTTCTTTCTTTCTTTCTTTCTTTCTTTCTAACTAATATTTCTTTCTTTCTTTCTTTCTTTCTAACTGATATTTCTTCTTTCTTTCTTTCTAACTAATCTTTCTTTCTTTCTTTCTTTCTAACTAATCTTTCTTCTTTCTTTCTAACTAATCTTTCTTCTTTCTTTCTTTCTTTCTTTCTTTTTTACTTTTTCTTTCTTTCTTTCTAACTAATCTTTCTTCTTTCTTTCTTTCTTTCTTTCTAACTAATCTTTCTTCTTTCTTTCTTTCTAACTAATCTTTCTTCTTTCTTTCTTTCTTTCTTTCTTTCTTGAACACCCTAGCAACCACCCAAAATACCTTAAACACCCTAGCAACCATCCTAAATAGCGTAGAACACCCTAGCAACTGCCTAGCAACCACCCAGAACACCCTAGCAACCACCCAAAATACCTTAAATCACCCTAGCAACACCATAGCAACCACCCAAAATACCATAGAACACCCTAGCAACACCATAGCAACCACACAGCACACCCTAGCAACCACCCATAACACCCTAACAACCACCCAAAATACCTTAAAACACCCTAGCAACACCCTAGCAACCATCCTAAATAGCATATAACACCCTAGCAACACCATAGCAACCACCCAGAACACCCTAGCAACCACCCCAAATACCTTAAAACACCCTAGCAACACCCTAGCAACCATCCTAAATAGCGTATAACACCCTAGCAACACCATAGCAACCACCCAGAACACCCTAGCAACCACCCCAAATACCTTAAAACACCCTAGCAACACCATAGCAACCACCCAAAATACCCTAGAACATCATAGCAACTGCCTAGCAACCACCCAGAACACCCTAGCAGCCACCCAAAATACCTTAAAACACCCTAACAACACCATAGCAACCACCCAAAATACCTTACAACACCTTAGCAACACCATAGCAACCACCCAGAACACCCTAGCAACCACCCAGAACACCCTAGCAACTAATATAAACTTCAAACTACTTTGAAATTCAAACTAAATTTAAACTTCAAACTACTTTAAACTTTAAACTAATTTAAACTTCTAACTACTTTTAACTTTAAACTAATTTAAACTTATTTAAACTTTAAACTAATTAAAACTATAAACTAATTTAAACTTCAATTTACTTTAAACTTCAAACTAATTTACATTTTAAACTAATTTACATATTAAACTAATGTAAACTTCAAACTACTTTAAACTTCTTTAAACTTTCTGTTCCAAACTTTCACAAGCCAACTTAAAGTTTGTCTCGACGAACTTTTTCTAGTTGTGCATGCTACCTTATATTTTCCAGTTGTTATTTTACTTTAATAAAATTGAGATATGTCATGCATGGGATTGGTACCATAAGGTTTAACCAAAATCTAAATGTAGATATCAGCAATGTTATTTTGTGTGAAGTTAACATAATATTTGCAAGCCTCCAAGCTTGGTAGCAAATCTACGCATGATTCCATGGTAAACCAGAGATATTGCATTAGTTGTTTTCCAGATTCTTGTCATTTATTGTACATGCTACCTTATATTTTTTAGTTTTCAGCTCAGCAACCTCGGTTTTGCATATTCTAAACTAGCTAGCTCTGGCTGCTAACGTACATTCCCAGAGTTAGCAAACGTTAGTCTGTTAACATGAATATTTACAAGCCTCCTCCAAGCACAAACATCACATACCTGTTGCATTTCACCATCCACTTATTTAGCTGCTGTCGCATCCCTTGACATGCCATCTCCTTTAACCTCCCTCTTTTTCTATTTTTAGCCCCCGACCGCTTTTTTGCTTCATTCATCTTTTTCGAGTTTCAACGATAACGCACTCCTGTGCTGCTCACTCAGCGCTCACGCGCGCGCCCCCGCCCGCTCGCGATATTACCCTTCTATGTCAAAATAAATTCTATGATGGAATATTATAAGGGCGCCGGCGCCTACTCTAGCCTGTTAATCCTTTAAAATTTATATAACTTTTTTTTTTATATTTAACTTGTATAACTTTTATATAAATGTAGGCTATATAACTTATAAAAAAATAGATTTTTTTTTAACCATCGCTTTGGCGCCCCCATGCGGCGCCCCTATGCGCCGCATATAGCGCATACCCACTTTTTGCGCCACTGTGCGCACGCACTCACTTATACACATACTACATACATCACACACTCAACCTCACTCACTCATTCATTCACACATACATGGCCTACATGCGCGCGCGTACAGACACACACGCACTCACTCACATAAATATTAACACACACTCAAACTCACTCACTCTCGTTCATTCACACATACTGTACATGGCCTACATATGCGCACGCACACACACACACAGACAGAGAGACTCACTCACACACCAGCACGCACTCACTCATACACATACATACATAATCACACAAACAATTTGCTCTATAGCGAAGGAAAACTTAATGAATGATTAGCTACCTTAATGCTATTTTCAGTACTCACTGGGTTGCTGAAGTGTTTCTGCTATCCTTCGCCAGCATTTTTCTTTTTGCATTCTGTCATGGTACTCCCTCGATGACACATCATATAGGCAGGAGTACTGTTGCCACAGCTCCACGAACCTTTCCTCCATGGCATAACTCCACCTAGTAGCACCATCGTTTCTCTTTCGTTTTGCCATTTTTGAAAGTTGTGTACAGAAAAGCTTCTGTGCTCCTATTGGTCAACCTCATACATGTGACGGAACCCGTCGTGGACGACCGTTAAAAAAAATGAAACATGCTAGTCTTTTTGTCGTGATGTCGTGAAGCATCGCAGACGCGATGTAGGTTGTCGCCCACTATGACACACTATACGAGATGATAAGATCGAATCTTGCGTCCCGACGCCCGTTGTCGTTTACGAATCCCCACGACACCCTACGTCTAACGGATCATGCCAAAATCGGGCTAAAATCGTGTAATCTGAACCAGGCATAATTCATCCATAAGGTGTTCTATCGGGTTAAGCTCAGGCCAGTCAAGTTCCTTCACACCAAACTCGCTCATCCATGTCTTTATGGACCTTGCTTTGTGCACTTGTGTACAGTCATGTTGGAACAGGAAGGGGCCATCCCCAAATTGTTCCCACAAAGTTGGGAGCATGATATTGTCCAAAATGTCGTGGTATGCTGAAGCATTTATTCGCAACTTTATACGTGGCACAATGCAGTCAGGCAAGTACCGTTCTCCTCTCAACCGTCAAACCCAGACTCGTCTATCGGATTGCCAGAAAGATTAGCGTGATTCATCACTCCAGAGTTTATGTCTTCACTGCTCTAGAGTCCAGTGGCGGCGTGCTTTACTCCACTGCATCCCACGATTTGCGTTGCACTTGGTGATGTTAGGCTTGGATGCAGCTGTTCGGCCATGGAAACCCATTCCATGAAGCTCCCTACGCACAGTTCTTGAGCTAATCTGAAGGCCACACTAAGTTTGGAGGTCTGAAGCTATTGACTGCAGAAAGTTGGTGATTTCTGCACACTGTGTGCCTCAGCATACGCTGACCCCGCTCTGTGATTTCACGTGGCCTACCATTTTGTGGCTAAGTTGCTGTTGTTCCCAATTGCTTCCACTTTGTTAGGAAATTTCACAAATGGACTTATTGCACAGGTGGCAACCTATCACGGTACCACACTTGAATTCACTGAGCTCCTGAGAGCGACCCATTCTTTCACAAATGTTTGTAGAAGCGTCTGCATGCCTAGGTGCTTGATTTTTTACAACTGTGGCCATGGAAGTGATTGGAACACCTGAATTCAATGATTTGGAGGGGTGTCCCAATACTTTTGGCAATATGATGGATGCAATTACAGGCCAAAGCACAGCTTACATGCACTTTGCAAATGAAGAAAACAATATTTATGAAACTAGATATTTATAATTAACTGTTATAAAAATCAAAGCAGCTATTACATGTTACATGCTTATTTAAAAAATATTTTTAATTATATTGTAGCAATATGTTCAACAAACTTTAATCCAAAAATCATTTTAACCACAAAACGCAAGTAAAGCGGCAGCCCCTAATGGACTGCTGCATAAATTAGAACTACTGTAATCAGAATCAGAATCAGAAAGGGCTTTATTCCCAAGTGTGCTTGCACACACAAGGAATTTTCCTTGGTACTAAGGCTTCCAGTGCACATATACAAATACAGATACAACAAGTAATAGTAATACAAATAGTAATACAAATTCTACAAATAAAATTATAAAAAATATGTAAATACTATAAAAATATATGGTCACAGTTGGGTTTTGTCAGAATAAACATTTACAGATAATGAACATATTTACAGTATTTTGTATAGTATGAATAAATATAAATATAAATATCACCTGAATTTTTAAGATATTGCACTAAACAGTGGGAGTATTGCACTTACAGGCATATGCCTTGGGAGATATGTTAACTGTTCAGAAGGGAGATGGCCTGTGGGAAGAAACTGTTCCTGTGCCGAGATGTTCTTGTGGCCAGTGATCTGAGTCGCCGTCTTGACGGTAACAGTTCAAACAGGTGGTGTCCAGGGTGAGTGGAGTCTGTGAGGATTTTACCTGCTCTCTTCCTCACTCTGGAAGAGTACAGGTCCTGGAGGGATGGCAGGGGGGCACCAATAATCCTCTCCGCAGTCCGGACTGTCCGTTGTAGTCTCCTGATGTCTGATTTGGTAGCTGAACCAAACCAGACAGTGATGGAAGTGCATAAGACAGACTCAATGACGGCTGAGTAGAACTGAATCAGCAGCTTCTGTGGCAAGTTGAACTTCCTCAGCTGGCGAAGGAAGTACAGTCTCTGCTGGGCCTTTTTCACAGTGGAGTCAATGTGATTGTCCCACTTCAGGTCCTGAGAGATGATAGTGCCCAGGAACCTGAATGACTCCACTGCTTCCACAGTGCTGTTCATGATGGTGAGTGGGGGGATTTTTTGGAAATTTTGCATTTCCATTTACAGTACAGAAGCCCCTAAGAGACACTTGGGTTCTACCTAAAAATGCATGAATGTCATTGCATTAGATAACAAAACATCAAACCAGCTGGAATCTGCAAACATATGATGCGAGTGCTTTACTCAGAACTAGTGTTAGTTATCTTTTTTTTTCTGAACAGGAAGGGAGTTTAGGATAAGATGTGTTATCAGTAACACGTTACTGGCACGTGATAATATATTTAGAAAGGGTCCAACTAACAAACCCACGGCTCCCTGAGTAGCAAATGTTAAAGGGATAGTTCACCCAAAAATGAAAATTCTGTCAGTATTTACTCACCCTCATGTTGTTCCAACCTCGTAAGACCTTTGTTCATCTTCGGAACACGAATTAAGATACACTCACTTAAAGGATTATTAGGAACACCATACTAATACTGTGTTTGACCCCCTTTCGCCTTCAGAACTGCCTTAATTCTACGTGGCATTGATTCAGCAAGGTGCTGAAAGCATTCTTTAGAAATGTTGGCCCATATTGATAGGATAGGATCTTGCAGTTGATGGAGATTTGTGGGATGCACATCCAGGGCACGAAGCTCCCGTTCCACCACATCCCAAAGATGCTCTATTGGGTTGAGATCTGGTGACTGTGGGGGCCATTTTAGTACAGTGAACTCATTGTCATGTTCAAGAAACCAATTTGAAATGATTCGAGCTTTGTGACATGGTGCATTATCCTGCTGGAAGAAGCCATCAGAGGATGGGTACATGGTGGCCATAAAGGGATGGACATGGTCAGAAACAATGCTCAGGTAGGCCATGGCATTTAAACGATGCCCAATTGGCACTAAGGGGCCTAAAGTGTGCCAAGAAAACATCCCCCACACCATTACACCATCACCACCAGCAGCCTGCACAGTGGTAACAAGGCATGATGGATCCAAGTTCTCATTCTGTTTACGCCAAATTCTGACTCTACCATCTGAATTAGAGTTCTCAACGGGCCGGGTCGGCCTGACAAACCCGACGGGACCCGCGGGTTCAGGTTGAAAATATAAGCAAATGACTCGGGTCGGGTTGGACCTCGGGCTAAATCTTTTCCGCTCAGTGAAAAAAAAAAAAATTTATTAATCATCGCTGCTGCTCACCGTAAAGAAAGTCTGGCTGCTGCGTGCAACTTGCATCACGGGGGCAGACCTGACGCCGCTGCGTGCACGCCTTTACCCTGGAGAAGAAGATGGAGTTGGTGAATAGTAAACTTGCCGCAGGTGAATTCACCGTCACTAGCCTACTACAGGAGTGGGAAAAATCAGAGGTCTGGAATGTGTTTGGAGTGGTGCTGGATTCTGATGGAAATTCTACAGGTTATGTGCAATGCTCAAAATGCAAGGTGCTGATGAAATATGACAGCAAAAAAACAGGGTTGTCCAGAAGATTTTTATTCGAGGCATATTTAGTAGGCTATATCGCCTATTTATATATTTAAAGTTTGTTTAAGTTGTTTGTATTGTTTGTAGGCTATTGTTAAAAGACGTGAACATTAAAGGTTGATTTGAATTCCCGTTTGCTGGTCATGATAATACGTGTATGAGAAAAAAAGAAGAAAAAAAAGAAAATCGGCGTCGGGCCGCGGGCCGGGTTCGGGCAGATAATTCATGTTGATGTGTCGGGTTACATCGGGTCCGGGTTTTAAAAGCCATGGGCCGGGTCGGGTTGTAATTTTCAGGCCCGCTGAGAATTCTAATCTGAATGTCTCAACAGAAATCGAGACTCATCAGACCAGTCAACATTTTTCCAGTCTTCAACTGTCCAATTTTGGTGAGCTCTTGCAAATTGTAGCCTCTTTTTCCTATATGTAGTGGAGATGAGTGGTACCCGGTGGGGTCTTCTGCTGTTGTAGCCCATCTGCCTCAAGGTTGTGCGTGTTGTGGCTTCACAAATGCTTTGCTGCATACCTCAGTTGTAACGAATGGTTATTTCAGTCAAAGTTGCTCTTCTATCAGCTTGAATCAGTCGTCCCATTCTCCTCTGACCTCTAGCATCAACAAGGCATTTTCGCCCACAGGACTGCCGCATACTGGATGTTTTTCCCTTTTCACACCATTCTTTGTAAACCCTAGAAATGGTTGTGTGTGAAAATCCCAGTAACTGAGCAGATTGTGAAATACTCAGACCGGCCCGTCTGGCACCAACAACCATGCCACGCTCAAAATTGCTTAAATCACCTTTCTTTCCCATTCTGACATTCAGTTTGGATTTCAGGAGATTGTCTTGACCAGGACCACACCCCTAAATGCATTGAAGCAACTGCCATGCGATTGGTTGATTAGACAATTGCATTAATGAGAAATTGAACAGGTGTTCCTAATAATCCTTTAGGTGAGTGTATTTTTGATGAAATCTGAGAGCTGGATCACTCCTCCATAGGCTTCTAAGGGATTGAAACTTGCCAGCCCAGAAAAGTTATTAAAGATATCGTTAAAATAGTCCAAGTGACTACAGTGGCTCAATCTTAAGTTTATCAAGCGACTAGAATACTTTTTTTTTTCTCGGGGGAGCATGCCCCCGAACCCCCCTAACTACCTCACATTTAAATGCACATTGCTTTGGGGGTGGGGGGTAATGTGGGCTGATGTGGCTACAATGCCAGCCCAGGGCTCAATTTTTGGCACAGTGTTCAGCAATTTTAACATAGTATCGTCATCATATCAGTGTTGATGGACCAAAATAAAACCATTAAAATATCAAGTAAATACGTATTGTGATGTGGTGCCACATTCTTGTCCAAAAAAGTATTGCTATACCACGATACTCAATATGTTGTCCCACGGTGAGTAATTTTTCCCTGTTGCACCTACACAAAATTTGACCCACAAAGCAAAATTTTGTCTGGCCCACCTCTGGGCCTCACCCTTGCTTCAATTCTGGCCCAGTTCTGGCTGGGTCCCCGGCCCAAAACTGACCCAACACACTGAAAACGGACTCAAACAACTTCCTCTGGCCCAGATGTGGCACACACCCTGAAAATTGACTCTTATTTATTGATATGGCCCAGGTCTGACCCAAGCACTATAAAATGAATATGGCCCAGGCCCAGTAAAACAGATCTGGCAGAGGGGCGGCTTGGTCCCCGGGCCAGATGTCGCCCAGAAACTGGCACACAGTGAAAAACAAATTCAACCATTTAAGGGTTTTTATTATAAAATTAACAAATACACTTTAATATAAACATGTATTAACAATGAACAAAATACACTATATATTAACATTTATTAACAATCCAATTTTAAACCACAAAATAACAAGTAAATGATTTACTGTATATGATTAAAAAACATACTTCTCTTTCACACACAAACTTTTTCACTCTCTTTAACACTAAATTAATTACTTTGGGGGGGGGGGGGGATAAATAAGGAATATCAACCAACATAATAAATTGACTTCATCAAACAGTTAACATGAGCTGAAGTACATACATCAACTTGGTAAGATACAAACACATGAAACGTGATGAAAGCATGCATCGAGTCTGTTTGCTACACTCACTCACTCCATGCGGAGGTACATAACAATGAACGCCCCCTGCTGGAGATGGGCGGAGCAGCGTCTTTACGTACTCTCCTGCTTTGTAAGCGCGCTAACTGATATTTTGTCAGTTTTACCATTTTTAACCATGTGTGACTGAATGGACTCAAAAAACTGTTAGGGTATAACTTGCAATTAATTAATTAATTAATTAATTAACCCTTATTTATTTTCGACAACAGCCTGGTAGGAGAGAGTTAAAATCTAGTCACATGTGATGATTAGTCGGTGCACATGACAAACAGGCATCAATGAATTATGATATATTTTAAAATATGAAATATGTAGATTTTTAATTGAATCGACAGTCGACACACTACCTTTGATTATTGAAAAAAAAGGATAAAAATTGTTTGGTTTATTTCTTCCTGCCGTCGATTACTCAACGAAAGTACCATATTTGGCTCGAGAGCATCAGCTCCCGAGCAGACTGGAATATCTACGTTTACAATAGTGCATTTTCGTTTTAAAACGCATACATTTTGGTACGGTTAAGCCTGCCGTCCACACTACTCCGGAGTTTTAATGGCGTGATTATTCACGCCATTAAAACTCCTCCTGCAAGGAGGGGGACGTCGCATTTTTTGAAGTAATTAATTAAAGTCATAGCCCGTTGTCAATGGCGAGAGAGGCGCTGAACAGACGCAGGTATACATTTCTCCCTCTCAATAATTAATTCAAATAAACGCTATAATTCATTTATTCAAATAAATTGTAATCTTATGCACTACTTTATCTCTGTGTCTCGTTCAAATCAGGCAGAATGCTAGATCTAACAAGACATAAACTGACGAAAATAGCCGTCAGTTTTACCCTTCCAGTAAAATATTTCACTGCAAACATCAATAACAGCTGAGCTGGCTGCAGTTGTCAATGCTGGCAAATTACCCAAATGACCATCCTATGTATGCACTTCGCGGAGGCAACGACCCTCCAGTTTGCATCGGGCGGTTCTTTGCCTCCATGTCGTGCATTAAAATAGTTTAATGCCCAGCTAGACGTGGATTATCCCTTACATAACTTTATAAGGATATACATTTTCTTCCAAAACAATAGCAGTTATCGTTTGCATGTCTCTGTGTTTATAAAAACGTTCGAAAAAATCCCTTGGCAACCGGCCAACGCGTGTCACTACTTGTGACGTCACAATGGAACTCCGGTCAGGTTGTAGAGTAGTTCAGTTGGTTTCTGGTAGTAGGCTACAAGTGATCTGATTCGTATTTCTGTTACATCTGGTGAAAAATTGCTCCAATTGTATTATATCTCTCTATCTGTATTTTATCTCTTGATTTTTAGTATTTCATTCGATCTGTGCTATTTAAGTTCAGTCAACTTGTGTTAAGTTAGTGGCAGACAGAACATCAGAAAGACATCTGGAGCAATGGGGCAGTGCATATCTCACAACTACATTGTAGAGGAAGATGCTGCTGCATCTATGTCACCAAGGCCTGTCCCAGAGAGAGTAGAAAAGAAGAAAGGGAGGTTCTTTAGATGGGCTTTTTCTTGGAAATCCAAGAAAACTTTGACCGAAGCCCAACAGAGTCTGTGCAGAAATGACAGCAGCCAACAGCCTGAGAGATGCGCTGATGGTGAAGTTGAACAGAACAGAGACATAGACAACAATTCAGTGTACAGCTGGCACACCTGTGTTTCTTCTCTCACCGCTGAGCAGGATGCTGATAAAGACATTCCCAGGCAAGAGCAAAGGGGCATCAGCCCTCATAACAGCAGTCCTTCTCTGACTGTGCCATCTATGACTGAGGAGAACAAAAGCTCAGCTCCGAAATCGGAGGACATTTCTTGGAAGAATGAGGAAGAAATTATCCATTTAAGTTTAAAGGGAAAGACAGGTCAGTTTATATCATTAGCCCCAACATGACTCATAAAATGTGCAAAAAGTACCTCTTTTAACATCTTTTTCTGGACATTGTCATTCTTATCCAAATGAAAATGTGAACTGAAGATGGTTTTTGGTTGTGTGAGGCCCTAACACCACAATAATGTGTCCATTCTAAAGCGATCTTGAATCAGCATTTTTTGTGGTTTATACTGTAAATGTACTACGTTCCCCCTTTTTTTAACAGTGGACATCTTGCAGCACTATGAAATTACGAAAATGCTGGGTCGAGGATCATATGGAAATGTCCACGAAGGGATCCGTTTGTCTGATTCACGAAAGGTTGTATTTTGTACTCTTGGAATTTAAATTAATTAAAAGTTACATCAAGGTTCATTACTGGAATCATGTGACTTCTGCACATATAGTTAATTAATTGTAACACATTCTTACAAAAATGTTTCTCTTGGAAAACAGGTGGCACTCAAACGTGTGGAGAAGACCGAATCCATGGAAGATGTCCGTATTGTAAGTAAGCAGTTCCTCTCTTCGTTTTCATACTTTCAGAGTATACAGTCACATTAGCAATAGGACATTTTAACAAAATTTTGCATTTAAAAGGTCCATTGTCAATAGCGAATTAACTTTTGAACTAAGCAGCTTTCTGTTGGTCAGCATGGTGAATTCATGTGAGGGTGAATCATGCAAATATTCCCATTATAATTACTGATTTTTTATTTTATTTTAATTTTTTTTGCCGATCGACAGTAAAAGTGACAGTGAAACTTCAGTATTTATTTCCAATATTTCAATTACAAGTCTTCAAACCTACTTGCCCAAATGCAGGACATAATTCTGTTGTAGTAATTCATTTAAATTAAACTATGTCCCCTAATTATCTCACTTTCGTATAACTATTCTTTCTCCTGTAGGGTCTATTTGGCAAATCCCTTCCAAATGAGGTCGCTATGATGGTTCTTGTGAACAAAGGTCCCAGCGTTCCTCAAATAATAAAGCTGCTTGACTGGTACGAGACACCAGAGGAATACATACTGGTCTTAGAGCGGCCCACGCCATGTGTAGATCTGCGGCAGTTTTTACGGGAAAATGGTGGCAGAATCAAAGAATCGACGGCACGAGCTGTGATGCGTCAGGTTGTCACTGCTGCAAGAATATGCAGTGAAAAGGGCGTCTTCCACAGCGACATCAAGCTGGAAAACCTGCTCATCAATCAAAACACCTTGCAGGTCAAATTAATAGACTTCGGTTGTAGCAGACGCTTGAAGAAGTCTCCTTATTCGAAATTCAGAGGTACGTATTATTACACAAATCTATGGTGAATAAATAGACAAAAAGCTATGGAATTACAAAATCATTGCAATGGTCGAAAACTTGTTCTTTCTTCCAGGCACAAGAGTTTATGCTCCCCCTGAGTGTGTCAGCCATCAAAGTTATCATGGCAAGCCTGCAACAGTGTATTCTTTAGGTGTACTGATGTTCAAGATGCTCTCTGGGCAGTCCCCTGGCAAGAACCTCCTTCAGATGATTGCTGAGCCCTGGTTCACAGAAGACATTTCCAAAGGTGAGAGCTTGTGGACGGGTCATACAGGAACTTTATTACTGCTTAAAATAATATGATCAGTTACACAAAGTATAACACTTACAAAAATAACCGGACATCTCTCTCCTCTTCACAGAATGCAGAGATCTGATCTCTTCATGCATGGAAATGGATCCAGCCAAGCGGATTGATTTGGAAAAGATCCTCCTACATGACTGGTTCCAGGTATTGGTTCTTACCTAAAAATGTTTGAAAACAAGATACCGTCATGAGAGGCAGAACGAGAAACAGAAGAAACCCAGAGAGCAGGTAAAGAAAAAACATTATGTGCCTAAAAGATTAAGTAAGGAAAGGAAGTAGGCAAAAGTTTTGGGACGTCTGCCTTTACATGCACATGAACTTTAATTACATCCCATTCTGAGCTTCAACTCCGTAAGGGTTTCCGCAAGGTTAGGAGTGTGTTTATGGGATTTTTTGACCATTCTTCTAGAAGCGCATTTGTGAGGTCAGGCACTGATGTTGGACGAGAAGGCCTGGCTCGCAGTCTCCACTCTAATGCCTGGTTCAGATTACACAAATTTTTTTTGTCTGTTAGGATAGTCACTGTGTCAGATTACGCGATTTTGACTCCTAAAATCTTGTCGTGGACAAGAAACATTTCAGACTACACGTTGCTTCCTGACCAGTCATCGCGTGGCGTCTTTAACGACGCGCGTGATGTCATCGAGAAGGCGAAACTAGTAGCGAGTGACTTCCGGAAACGAACGTAAACAAACAATGGATGAAGCGGTGAGTGCTGTATTGGCTGTCCTGTGTTCAGAAAAACGTTAAAAAAAATAAAGAAACCCGACAATGGACACGTTCCTGGATTGCTCGAAGAGGACAGTATGGGCTGTCAATCCTCCAAAGAGAACTTGAGGTAAAATATTGTTTTCTTATATATTTTTACTTTAGCCAGTTGTACAAGTAATAATAATGCTAGCTTGCCACAACGATAACAGATTCCAAAAACAGACTGTTAAAAAATTTAATTGTTCACCAATGTAATTAAATACTTCTAAAGTTCAGAAGTAAACATTTTTCGTTATGCAGTCACATGGGGTAATTTAGCCTTTAACATAACATATCAGTTCAATGGTTTAATGCCTTTGATTGATTCATAACACCATCATCTATAGGCTTAATCTTAATTATAAAATTGCAATACCATTATACGCAAAAATATTATTATTGAGAGTGAAAAAAAACCTCTTTCCCTTAATGTCTTTAAAGTCACCAACTGTACACAAATAAATATTTAAAGACATTAAGGGAAGGAGTTTTTTTTTCACTCTCACTAATAATATTTTGCGTTGTAAACTATACTAGTATACAAAATGTAAACTATGCTATCGACCAACTCGAATCTATTAAATTATTACAAACACTAACATCATCGTAAAGCTGCTTTGAAATGATATGTATTGTGAAAAGCACATACATTTTAATTGGGGGTGATTATTTTTCGCCTTTGTAAACCAAACAACCACACCATGTTTTTTTTCCTATTTACGCTGTAGGACAGTGACAGGAAGGGTTTTCGTGATCTGCTTAGGATGGATGTGGAGGATTTCAGCTACTTGCTTGGCAAAGTCACACCATTTATCCAAAGAAGGGACACAAAACTGAGAAGAGCAATCAGTGCAAGAATTTATGCTCTTGCGAGTCACTTACGCTAAGATTCCTTGCTACCGGTAAAAAGTCCATTTAAAAAAAATCATATGACCTTCGTTTCACAGACAAAATGTAAGCTAGTCCCAGACTAAAATGCAAGTTTGAGATGTTTAAACTGACAGCAATAGCCTATGCACTTAAAATATGACTTAAAATATGTCAGTGACATTGTTTTGTCTCAAGATGCACACCAGTAATGTTTTTAAGGCAAGTTTAATAAGCTGCTCAGATGCCCTAATTAATTGAATGCCTAATATTTGCTTAATTAGCCATTTCTGTAAAACCAGGCCATGGTGTATTATACACCTTATACACATGCTCCTTTCCACAGGAGAGACGTTTAGATCTCTGAGCTTCCAGTACCGGATCGGCCGTTGTACCATCAGTGAGATAGTAATGGAGACTTGTCAAGCCTTGTATGGAGTCTTAAAGGATGATCATTTAAAGGTAAGTCATTTGATGTAAATAAAAGATAGATGTACGGTGGACACACAAAGAGAAGCCTTTAATGGAGAAGTCCCAAAACCAAGTGTTTTACCCGGAGAGCCAAAACCAGAGTAGATCATGGATAATTTTCTAAATTATAATTAGTGTACTTTAGAATTTTTTTTTAAGTATAGTATAACCTCTGTAAAAATGAGAGAACATGTATTTATACATGTATTAATTATATATGGTGTTTTTTCAGACTCCTACAACGGAGGCAGAGTGGAGAGAGGTGGCAATGGGATTTGAAAACAAATGGCAATTTCCTAATTGCTTAGGAGCCATAGATGGAAAGCACATCTACATCCAGCCACCTGCAAACTCTGGAAGTACTTACCACAACTACAAGTCCAGATTTTCTGTTGTACTCATGGCAGTAGTCAACGCAGATTACAGATTTATTTATGCAAATGTTGGCGTACAAGGAAGAGTGTCAGATGGAGGAATATTTGGCCAGTCAGACCTCCGAGCTTCCATGGACAGAGATCTGCTGAATGTCCCACCCCCAGAGCCACTACCAGGGAGTACCATATCTTTGCCCTATGCATTTGTTGGTAATGAAGCTTTCCCTCTCCGAATCGACCTGATGAAGCCATACCCCTTCCGAAATCTGGACCATGGGCAGCGAATATTCAACTACAGGCTATCAAGGGCAAGGCGTACAGTTGAAAACGCATTTGGCATTTTGGCCAATAGACTCTGTGTTTTTCTTTCCAACATTGCACTGGAGCCTGAGAAAGTGACAACAGTTACACTAGCTGCACTCTGTGTGCACAACTTCCTGAGGAAGAAGGCGTCAGATGTGCAGACCTGCCTTCAGCCTTTGCAGATGTAGAAGATGACAATCACAACATGGTTCCTGGAGCTTGGAGAAGGGATGGAGAACTCCCCTCTGTGGCAGCAAGCAGTGCACAGAATGCCACAACCGCCGCCAAAAATCAGAGAGACAATTTAAAGACATATTTTCTTTCACCTGCTGGATCTGTTTCCTGGCAGGAAAATATGATTCAAGCAACAACTGGTTAAATCTTTTCATATTGACCATTTTTGCAAGACGTTTAGAACACTCGTTCAGAAAGACTTCCTGTTTTTTTTTACACTATACAAATTAGTACAATATACAACCAACAGAAAGGTTGAAAACTTTAGTAAAATGTTAAGGGATAGTTCACCCAAAGAATTTATTCTGTCATTAATTACTCACCCTCATGTCGTTCCAAAGCTGTAAAACCTTCATTCATCTTAGGAACACAAATGAAGATACTTTTAAATATCTTAATTTGTGTTCCGAAGATGAACGAAGGGTTTGGAACGACATGAGGGTGAGTAATTACTGACAGAATAATTTTTTGGGTGAATTAACCATTTTAAAGACTTAATTATATATGTGTAATAAAAAAAATAGTAGAATGTGTAATGGTTAAAGAAGGTAATATGATTTGTGTTTTAAAAATGCACAAGATACATTTTCTTTGGTAAAATCTTTTATAGAAATCAAATAACACTTTTCTTGACTCATTTCATACGTCGTAAGTTTTGATCAAAGAGAAAATGACTTGCAAACATTAAACCTTTTAAAATGTAAAAATATTGCAAAACAGCTTAAACATAAACAGGATTCAAAGTGCCAAAAACAAACAGCATTTAAGACACATTGTGACTGCAGTCTAGCACCACCACACACAAAAAAAGGGATCAATACTTGAACTTACAACCCATTTATTTCCTGGTCATATGCCACTTCTACTGCCCTGAGGTAGCTCACTGGAGGGGTTACAGAGGGTACATGAATGGATGTATTTCAAGGTTGATTTAAATTTGTGTGTCCCTGCCAAGGTGTTTGGGGGCCAGGATGTAATGCTTATCTGGCCTCATTTTCATGTGCATTGTATAACATCATAAGGATGTTACGACGGAGTCTCGTCTTGGTCAGTGGGTCTTTAATTAGCTTAATCTCAGTAACTACCTGTTTGCCAAATGTTTGATCAACATCCGTACCGGCATTTACCAGTGTTTCAGATACATTTTTTAAAATGGTTACTTTCTCCATTTCAAGTTCATCTAATGATTTGTCTCGTAACTTTTTTGGGGGTTTGTAATGTACTCTTTCAGGAACCTGACGATGCTGGTGGGATGATGAGGCTTCAAGTAATGTATGTGGAGTTGATGGTCCAGATGTGTGGTGGGAGGTGGAGGTTGAGGTGGATGTGGATGTGGATGACTCGAAGACATCCTCCTCTGTCTCCTGATCTTCTCCACCCTCATCTGTGATGCTGTGTTCCAAGTCATCCAACTATGATAAAACAAGTTGTATGAAATATCAGGCATAACAAGTAATGGCACAATACATATTTGGAAGCATCTACTACAGAAAGCTCACAAATGTATTTAAAAGTTGGAAAGTACTGTAACAACCTTTACCCCAAACTTACATTCAGTGTAGATTGACACACGCGTTGTACAACAAAAGGCTGTAGAAACTGCAGGTTTTGTCCCAAATTGGGAGGGGTGTCCCAATACTTTTGGCAATATGATGGATGCAATTACAGGCCAAAGCACAGCTTACATGCACTTTGCAAATGAAGAAAACAATATTTATGAAACTAGATATTTATAATTAACTGTTATAAAAATCAAAGCAGCTATTACATGTTACATGCTTATTTAAAAAATATTTTTAATTATATTGTAGCAATATGTTCAACAAACTTTCATCTAAAAATCATTTTAACCACAAAACGCAGGTAAAACGGCAGCCCCTAATGGACTGCTGCATAAATTAGAACTACTGTAATCAGAATCAGAATCAGAAAGGGCTTTATTCCCAAGTGTGCTTGCACACACAAGGAATTTTCCTTGGTACTAAGGCTTCCAGTGCACATATACAAATACAGATACAACAAGTAATAGTAATACAAATAGTAATACAAATTCTACAAATAAAATTATAAAAAATATGAAAATACTATAAAAATATATGGTCACAGTTGGGTTTTGTCAGAATAAACATTTACAGATAATGAACATATTTACAGTATTTTGTATAGTATGAATAAATATAAATATCACCTGAATTTTTAAGATATTGCACTAAACAGTGGGAGTATTGCACTTACAGGCATATGCCTTGGGAGATATGTTAACTGTTCAGAAGGGAGATGGCCTGTGGGAAGAAACTGTTCCTGTGCCGAGATGTTCTTGTGGCCAGTGATCTGAGTCGCCGTCTTGACGGTAACAGTTCAAACAGGTGGTGTCCAGGGTGTGTGGAGTCTGTGAGGATTTTACCTGCTCTCTTCCTCACTCTGGAAGAGTACAGGTCCTGGAGGGATGGCAGGGGGCACCAATAATCCTCTCCGCAGTCCAGGCTGTCCGTTGTAGTCTCCTGATGTCTGATTTGGTTGCTGAACCAAACCAGACAGTGATGGAAGTGCATAAGACAGACTCAATGACGACTGAGTAGAACTGAATCAGCAGCTCCTGTGGCAAGTTGAACTTCCTCAGCTGGCGAAGGAAGTACAGTCTCTGCTGGGCCTTTTTCACAGTGGAGTCAATGTGATTGTCCCACTTCAGGTCCTGAGAGATGATAGTTCCCAGGAACCTGAATGACTCCACTGCTTCCACAGTGCTGTTCATGATGGTGATTGGGGGGAGTGTTGGGCTGTTCCTCCTGAAGTCCACGATCATCTCCACTGTTTTGAGCGTGTTCAGCTCAAGGTTGTTATAACTGTACCAGACAGCCAGCTGTTCAACCTCCAGTCTGTAAGCAATCGTCAGCCAGGTGTTCATTGTCCACAGATCGAGGGGATGGTGACTTGCAGTTGGTGATGTTCCTCAGGCCATTCCAGACTGATGATGGGTCGTTGGATGAAAACTGTTTTTTCAGTTTATCAGAGTAGTTCCTTTTAGCAACTCTGATCTCCTTTGTCAATCTGTTTCTGTTCTGATTATACAAGATTTTATCCCCACTTCTGTAAGCATCCTCTTTGGCATGACGAAGGTGTTTGAGTTTCCCAGTAAACCATGGTTTATCATTAGTGAATGATAAGAATGTCCTGGTAGGAATGCATGCATGCTCACAGAAACTTATATATGATGTTAAAGTATCTGTGAGCTCATCCAGATCGTTGGTAGCAGCTTCAAAAACAGTCCAATCAGTGCAATCAAAGCAGGCCTGTAGATTCTGCTCTGCTTCATTAGTCCATCTTTTTACAGTCCGTATTCCAGGTTTAGCTGATTTCAGTTTCTGCCTGTAGGTCGGTATGAGATGAACCAAACAGTGATCAGAGAGCCCCAAAGCTGCCCGTGGGACCGAGTGATACGCATTTCTTATTGTGGTGTAACAGTGGTCCAGTATATTACTGTCTCTGGTGAGACATGTAACGTGCTGTCTGTATTTTGGTAGTTCACGAGAAAGATTTGCTTTGTTAAAATCCCTAAGAATGATTAAAAGAGAGTCTGGGTACCTTTGTTCCGTTTCAGCTATTTGTTCAGCCAGCTGTTGTAGCGCCGTGTTCACGCACGTGTCTGGAGGGATGTAAACATTCACGAGAATGAAAGAGGAAAATTCCCGAGCTGAGTAGAAGGGTTTACAGTTTATGAAATGTGCCTCTAAATTAGGAGAGCACATCTTCTTCAGTGTTGTCACATCTGAACACCAACTTTCGTTAATGTAGAAACACAATCCACCACCTCTCGTTTTCCCCGTTTGCTCCGCGATGCGATCTGCTCAGAACAGCTGGAAGCCCGGCAGATGTATTGCGTTGTCCGGTATGGCTTCACTCAGCCAGGTTTCAGTAAAGCACAAAGCAGCAGAGTTTAAAAAATCCTTGTTAGTGTGGGTGAGGAGAAGAAGTTCATCCGTTTTGTTAGGAAGGGATCGGAGATTCGCGAGATGAATACTGGGGAGTGCAGGCCGCACTCGCGGAGTTTAACCAGCGCGCCGGCACGCTTCCCTCATTTGCGTCTGAACGCGCGTTTGAACAACACCGCTGCCCCTCCGACGAGAATGTCCAGCAAAACGTCAGAATAATCAAAAACTGTAGAAAAGGTTTCTGGTGTGTGTTTCCTAATGTCCAGTAGTTCGTCTTTGGTGAAACTGATAGGAAAAGAATGACTAAACGCAGAAACAAACAAACAAAAACAACACGATAGCTGGAGAGCTCCACACCGAGGCAGCCATCCGCGGCGCCATCTTAAACAACTTAAGATCCAGGCCTAGTCCTCTCTCGTCTTGCATTGTAGTCACACCTCCTTTTATCCTTCTGGAACTACTCTGTGTGACTCGAGACCGGTGTGGCACGCAGGTGACGCTCATTAGCACTTACGCCACCGGCCGTGCTCCGTTCCATGCTTGCCACATTCCCCCATTCCCACTCGAGTCCGTCACGGCGGCCACAGCACCTGTGGAGGAAAGGACAGACGAGGCGAGAGAAAAGGAGACGGAAGGATGAGGAGAGACAGAGATGAGAGTTATAGAGGGACATTCAGGCCTCCAGCTGGTTGAACTCCTCCACGATGCCTGCCGGTGGTGCTGGACACCCCTCGGTGAACGGCCCTCTGACTGCTCTGGCTTTAGGCACCCGGCAGCGACTCTCCTGTTCCCTGCTCCTCCTCATCATGGTGGGCGGCAGCAGGCTCCGGTCTCAGGCAAACGGCAACTCCACTCCCTGTCGGGCGGCAGCTGCCCCTCCACAACCCAGGCGAACGGCAGCGAGTTCCTCCAGTCCACCGACACGAGCGTCCATGGTGACAAATTCTGTTCAGCTCAATGGCATTGCGGAAATCCCACAGCGGTGAGGGCTCTTTGACAGCGTGTTCCTCCTTCCTCCAGGGTTTCAGCACTGTAGCAATGTTAAAGGCTCAGGAGGCGGGAACCTCCGCCTGTATGTAATTATTTATATATTTATTTATAATCATCAAGGGCAGGCTCAGTGGGTAGCACTGTTGCCTCACAGAAAGAAGGCCTCTCCTGAGCCAGGAGGTCTTTCTGTGTGGAGTTTGCATGTGCTCCCCGTGTCTGCGTGGGTTTCCTCCGGGTGCTCCGGTTTCCCCCACAATCCAAAAACATGCAGGATAGGTGTATTGGAGAGACAAACAGTTTAAATTAAAAAAGAGGTGCACTGTTCACCCATGTATAATAAATACTTCAACATTCCATAAAAAACGATTTGTCAGTTTTGCTTTCATGGTGACTGTAATCACCATAAAAAATATGGTGAGAGTTTCAGGGATTACAGGATGCCTGTATATTTTACAACAGTTTACAACTGTATATTTCATCAAGTGATATAATGTTAAATCATTGCTGATAACAGAAATGAGAATCAAAATATATATTATAAAATATAATCATTTTGTGATCTGGAACATCACAACATCACATCAGACAGACTTCTTTTGGGAATGTCTTTTTACTGTTTTTCATTGTGAATTATATGGCAATGCATTACTTATGATGCAATGTTAAACTATTTACAGTGTTTCACTGTATATCAGGGGTATTCAGTTAAAGTTCTAAGAAGTCCAGCCTCCATATTTCATTTCCAGCTGAGGTCCAGACAATACTTTTTGGAATAGTTATACATTTTCATGTAGACAGCAGTAGTACTTTGTAAAAGAAAAAAAAGTAAAAATATCAAGGATAAGGATATTGGGGCCAAAGCAGTTGTCAGAGAATTTTTTACAAAAACAATTTTGATAATATGTGTGTATGTTTGGATTCATTCAATATTTAAATTTAGATGAATCACATGTCATTGGATGTCACAAGACAATTTCAAATAAATAAGACTCAAGACTTTTTATCTAAAGTATTTATCTTTTAGGCCGTTATTAAATAAATATATTAATATGTGTAGCTTTTAAATCTTTTAAGTTGTATTTGTGTGAACTTGTATTTTAACTCTATGAAATATTTTGTAAAACTAAAACCAATTAAACAATTTAAGAAATAAATCAATCATTACTTAAGACAGCATGTTAGAAAAAGTAAATAAATCAAATATTTCTTGGGCTGCAGGAGCTTCTGAGCTCATATGAGAATGTGCTGTCTATGATTACTTTTGCTTGCAGCTTAACACACAACACATTTGTTTTATTATTCATACCACAACAGTGAATAAGTGTTAAACTGCCATTAAGTGTTGATTGTACTTGTTCACACAATTACTATTTTCTATATGTTGAATGGCATATAGTTCACTATAGGGGGATAGGGAATGATTCAGACAGTGTAAATATGCTTTCCATTGGGGCGAATGCAGTCTGGTAGTGTTAGTGAGACACATTACGCTGATAACTCCCAAAAATCAGCTTATTGAAATAACCTGTTGTCCGGGTTTAAATGCAAACCAATAACCCGACAACGCAAGTTAACCGCATTTAACCTAGACTTTATTAATGAATCAAGCTATTTCCCGGTAGTGACGTCAAAAGGTAATAATTTGCTTATCTGACTCAAGAGTAATTCATTTGTTATGTCGGTTGTGATGATAAAGCAAGAAATAAAAATTGAAGAAGAGTATTGCAACATGTCAGCGGGAAACTCACGGCTATACAGAGGTGTAAAGATAATAAGGGATGTCTCATTCACATTAGAGTTATCAGCTGAAGGCTCGCTTGATAGGCCAATCGCTACAGTCTAACGTTACACTCAATACAGACTGCAGTCTGTGAGTTAGGGATAACTGTCAGCACAGTCCCTCCGCAACCTCGTACTACTGATCACCGTTTTACAAAAGGACAATAGTTTGGAGTGAAGCATACGTACAATTGGTAAGTGAAAAGGTTTAATGGAGTTATAGTATGCAACATATGATTTAGTTATAGGCTAATGTTACCGGTAGGCGGTAGCTACCGCGATGTCTTACCTGGAGATTCAACCAGATAGCAAAATATGTCTGGAAACGACACCTCCGGCCATTTGGTCGGGTCATTGACTCAGTTTTTAATTAAATATGGGCAATCGTACCCTATTGCAGTTAATTTAGCAATATATCGTTGCCGGTTGGCAGGCGTCAATGCTTCGCAATAAGACATTTTGTCATTCAAATACACATGATGTTCGCAGTGTTTTCCCCCACTATGACCACGTCCCCTATCTATGACGCGTTCGAATGACGCTCCGAGGGTGCTTCTCAATATCCCTCCTCATCTCCTCGCTCCTCTGTCCTCCATCCTATGACCCGGAAACCAATCAAGCACAGGCATCTTGAAGGGCATCTCAATTCTCTAATTGCACCGAGAGAAGTCAAGGATTGAGGAATGAGGAGGCTTTCAGAGGAGCCATGAGTGAGGATACACAGGTGTATCCTATGCGGAAGTGTTTTATTGACTAAACGTGACGCACGTATACAATTTCCTCCCCCTTCACATTGGTCACAATAATTTGAATTTATACTTTAACCTTGCAGTTTATATAAACCACACATCTCACATATTTCATCAGGGTATCTTGCTTTATTATTATTCATTATGAATTTCTTAAATAAACAAACTTCAACAACATAAGGGCAGATCCTTTGAGCGCTGCTGATGACGCTGTGAAGTGACGCTCGAGTGATCAAGTATTTCAATGTATAAAAAAGCTTTCATTCGATTCCTCCGTCCTCATTTTCTTTCCTTACCTCACAACCTACAGGGGGTGGAGCTGAGAGCTCATGGTAAAGGAAGCGAGGAAAGGAAACGAGGATGCACAAATAAGAAATGAGAAGCACCCTGAGTCTAGCCTTCGTAGGATTTGTAGCCTAATTGCGCCACCAGGTGTTCTCCATTATGCTGTCGCCTAGCAACGCTGTGACAGGAGAGCTGCCATCCTAAACGGCATTTCTTGTTAAAATGGAGCAAGAATTAATCATTTTTATTTTAATCTTTTATGTTTTACTGGAGGAGATGGTGGGGATGTTTCATCCCTGGCGCTGCCGGTGATGTATCTCCGGCTTGGTCAAGACCGTGGCCAGGTAATCTGGTTTGCTGCATCCCAATTCAAAAGTTGCGTCCTTAATTGCTGGAGTACACTTTAAAATGTACATAATTATTGGGTGTACTTGAGTAATGTAATGATACTTATGAAAATACAAACTACACATAAAGCTGTTCAAATGTTCACTTATAGGCTACCTTACGAAGATGTGATTTTTATGGAGTTTATTCTCTTGATCATGGTGATCTTATTTAGGCATGTTTCCAGCGTGTTTTGTTTTAAAGCAGTTGAAGCATAAAACACAATAAATAAATAAAGTGTAATATAGCCTACCTCTTTTTTTTAAACAATCCTGCAAAGGTACTCACGCTCGCCTTTGATATGGGACGCATCTGTAGTTAGCAACAATTCCTTAATATTGTGTAAATAAATTGTGCTCGTTTCATTTGCAAAATATGCTGTGGTTGACTGTAAGCAAGTACATTCGTTAAGTATTCACGTACAAATGTGAAATAATGAGGGGTTTTCTCTCACACAGGACAGCAACACTACAAAAACATGGTCTTATACAATATGATGCATTTTTGTATAGTAGACTACTCAACAGTAAAGTACTTTAAATATAACAACCTACAACATATTCAGAATTAAAATGCAACATAAACATAGCGCAGCAGTAATATTAATGCAACAACATCATATCTAAAAACCATGACAAGGAGGGTTTTTTATGCCGAATACATAACTTTACTTTTACTCTTGATATCTAAAGTACATTAAGTACAAGTATGCAAGATAACACTTGTACATAATAAGTAAGGTTTTTAAATATAACTAGTAATATTTCCCCAATGTGCCATTAATACTTACTAAAAGTAGTTTACTAAAGTATCACAATATATCTCCCAACAATTACTTTGTCATAACTCTAAACAATTTCTCTTTTCTTTGTTTCACTAAATCAGACCAGACCCCTGTACTGCAGGATAAACCTGAGCGTGCCAGTGCTGGACAGGTTTTTAATCCTGGCAGACGGAGGGTACCCATGTCTCCAACACCTACTGCCCCTCATCACTCCCTACAAGAGGCCAGTACGAGGTCTGGGAGCCCAGCGCTTTAATCTCCATCATTCCAGGGCACGCTCCATTATAGAGCGTGCTTTTGGGATGATGAAGACCAGGGCCATCTTCCTGAAAGCGCTGGAGGTGCACCACACCTTTGTGCCTCATATAAGTGAATTGAAAATACATTTGCAAAAAACATAAAAATAATTAATTTCTTTTTAGTTTTGTTTTTTCATTTCAGGTCATCACAGCCTGTGCCATCCTCCAAAACATCTTTCTTGGGGTTGGTGACATCATGGCCCCAGTGACATCATGGCCCCGGTGACATCACGGCCCCGGAGGATGAGGATGATGATGCAGAGGATGAGGGGGAGCATGTTTTGGAGACGGTCAGCGGTGCTCCCTGGCGTGACCAGCTGACTGCAGAGGTGTCTGCCCTCGAGGAGGTTCCCATTGACCATGATTATTTGTAACAGGCAAGTCGGAGAAGTGTAGAGCTATAATGGCCAAGACCAAAAATGAATGTCCATAGAATGGGTTTACATGTTTAACGCTTTGATTTGAGGATGCGAGTTAATTTATTTTATTCTTCCCTCTTTTTGAAATGATCTCAGTGAGATGGCAGCCGTCGATTGAGTCAGGCCTGGAAACCTGTTGTTAGACAATGCAGTGGACAGTGGAAATTATGCAGTCAAACACTCTGGAGACCATCCTAGATGATGTCCCACCGGCAGAGAGGACTTACCAGGGTTTCTATTGTGGAGCCCACCCAGGTCCAGCAGCACAACCAGGGTCTCCCTGCTCCCTGCCTCTTGTTTTATGTACTGTTGATTTAAATTATGTTGTCAGATGATATATGTTATGTTGTAAATAGTTTTAAAGCGTTATTTATCTATATAAATATTTTTTTTCATTTTCAAATGTTATTTCAAAAAATTGTATTGAAGTTTTTTTTCCAAATTGCACCTGTCATTAAAACAATAAATAATGTCCAGAACTATTCCCTTTAACTTAACTATTCACAAAAATAAACTGTACAGAACTTAGTTTCCTCTTTTACAAATTAAAAAAAAAACTACTGCTCCACCATTCGCTCAAGAAGAGCAAACAGCCTGTCCATCCTCTCCCTGCTCTCTCGAGCTCTCCTCTACTCTGCCTCCCTTTGTAGTGCCATGTCCACCTCTGGTGGTGCTGCTGCTGGTGCTACTGCTAGTGCTGCTGCCAGTGCTGCTGCTGCTAGTGCTGCTGCTGGTGCTACTGCCTGTGCTGCTGCTAGTGCTGCTGCCAGTGCCACTGCTGCTAGTGCTGCTGCTGGTGCTACTGCTGCTGGTGGTGCTAGTGCTGCTGGTGCTGCTGCTGCTAGTGCTACTGCTGGTGGTGCTAGTGCTGCTGCTGCTGGTGCTACTGCTGCTAGTGCTGCTGCTGCTAGTGCTGCTGCTGGTGCTACTGCTAGTGCTGCTGCTGGTGGTGCTACTGCTGCTGCTGGTGGTGATACTACTAGTGCTGCTGCTGCTAGTTCTGCTGCTGCTGCTGGTGGTGTTACTGCTAGTGCTGCTGCTGGTGGTGCTACTGCTAGTGCTGCTGCTGGTGGTGCTACTGTTAGTGCTGCTGATGGTGGTCTTGCTGCTGGTGGTGCTGCTGCTAGTGCTGCTGCTGGTGGTGCTGCTGCTAGTGGTGCTGCTGGTGGTGCTATTTCTGCTGCTAGTGCTGGTGGTGCTAGTGCTGCTGCTGCTAGTGCTGCTGCTGGTGCTACTGCTAGTGCTGCTGCTGGTGGTGCTAGTGCTGCTGCTGCTAGTGCTGCTGCTACTGCTGCTGCTGGTGGTGTTACTGCTAGTGATGCTGCTGGTGGTGCTACTGCTAGTGCTGCTGCTGGTAGTGCCACTGCTAGTGCTAATGCTGGTGGTGCTACTGTTAGTGCTGCTGCTGCTGCTGGTGGTGCTACTGCTAGTGCTGCTTGCTGGTGGTGCTACTGCTAGTGCTGCTGCTAGTGCTGCTGCTGCTAGTGCTACTGCAGGTGGTGCTACTGCTAGTGCTGCTGCTGGTGGTGCTACTGCTAGTGCTGCTGCTGGTGGTGCCACTGCTAGTGCTGCTGCTACTGCTAGTGCTGCTGCTGGTGGTGCTACTGCTAGGGCTGCTGCTGGTGGTGCTACTGCTAGTGATGCTGCTGGTGCTACTGCTAGTGCTGCTGCTGGTGGTGTTGCTGCTGGTGCTACTGCTAGTGGTGCTGCTGCTGCTGGTGGTGGTGGTGGTGGTGGTGGTGGTGGTGGTGCTAGTGCTGCTAGTGCTGGTGCTACTGCTGGTGGTGCTGCTGCTGCTGGTGCTAGTGCTGGTGCTGGCTTCTCCTCACTGTGGGCACCCACTGCTGAACTCGGCCCTGGTCTGTCCTCAGGGATTGAGGCAATGAGGATGGGGGATTGGTGGAGTGCTTCTGTCTCAACACCTCATCCATGAGGACAAACCAGGGCCAAGTTTCAGCAGTGGGTGCTACTGTTGGTGGTGCTGCTGCTGCTGGTGCTAGTGCTGCTGCTAGTGCTGCTGCTGGGGCTACTGCTAGTACTGCTGCTACTGCTGCTGGTGCTGGTGGTGGTGCTGCTGGTGGTGTTACTGCTAGTGCTCCTGCTGGTGGTGCTACTGCTAGTATTGCTGGTGCTAGTGCTGCTGCTGGTGGTGCTGCTGCTAGTGCTGCTGCTGGTGGTGCTGGTGCTACTGCTAGTGATGCTTCTGCTGGTTGTGGTGCTAGTGCTGCTAGTGCTGGTGCTACTGCTGGTGGGGCTGCTGCTGGTGGTGCTGGCTCCTCCTCACCGTGGGCACCCACTGCTGAACTCGGCCCTGGTCTGTCCTCAGGGATTGAGGCAATGAGGACGGGGGTTGGTGGAGTGCCTCTGTCTCAACACCTCATCCATGAGGACAAACCAGGGCCAAGTTTCAGCAGTGGGTTTCCCACTCACACCCTCACCTGTCCCAGGACACTTCCAATCCTAAGGCAGATCAAATTAACCATGGCTTGTTAACAACAACAGCACAATAAATCTAAGCAAAGATGTCAGTATTAACTTTCTTAATTTTTTTTTTTAAGTTGTCCCATTTTTTTTTGGAGTTGCCTTCCCCAGCAGACCCAATTCCTCCAGAATTGCTCTAAAAAACAGAATGAAAAATATGAACACAGGGGTGCAATCTTAAAGGGATAGTTCACCCAAAAATGAAAATTCTGTCAATGATTACTCACCCTCATGTTATTCCAACCCCGTAAGACTTTCGTTCATCTTCGGAACACAAATTAAGATATTTTTGATTAAATCTGAGAGCTGGATCACTCCTCCATAGGCTTCTAAGGGATTGAAACTTGTTCCCCGAAAAGTTATTAAAGACATCGTTAAAATAGTTCAAGTGACTACAGTCGCTCAATCTTAAAGGGGTGGTGAAACACATTTTTTCGAAGGCTTGATTGTGTTTGTGGGGTGCACTGTAACGTGTTCATGCTTCTTTTTAAAAAAAATTGCATTATTTTTCAGATATTTTACCTTTATTCTACACTGCTCTGTCCCTCCTTTTAAAAACAGTCTAATAGTTTCCGAGTTCTATGAAGCCAGTCCCTCAAAACTACGCAATGGGCTCAGATTGGTTAGCTGGCCCAGTGTGTTGTAATTCGCTAACCGCCTATTGCAAGTTTTACGGAAACGTCACGCCCCTTACCTTTACTGGTAGTTTGTGCTTTGGTGCATTATAAACAATGGCGCCAATAAAACCAATCGGACACAGAGAATGTTAGTGAAGATGATCGAGCAGAACCTGTTCAAGAACGGCTGTTAAAGGGACATTGTCAAGGAATTTCTCCCATCTAGTGGTGAAATAGTATTTTGCATTCGAACGAATTGTGCTCTCCAGCGCCTCGCTTTTTCAAATGTGTGTCTTCTAACAGCACTTCGTTGAGTTATCCTTCGGGTTAACAGGTTTATTATTTCAAACAAACTGCAACTTGACACAACGAACAAACGAATGTTACAGTATGAATAATAATAGTGCAATGCAGCCTTTTAAAGTAACACTATGTAGTTTTTCAACCTTCATAATATATTTCCAAGACCCTTGTGATGGTACATCGACTTACAATAGGTTAAATGACACGTCTGCCATAGCCTGACGTGGTCTGTATCGCTTTTACTGGCACTATGTAACTTCGGGTTTCGGGTAGTTACCGGAGCACACAAAGAACTACAAAATTCGACTGCTTTATGGCATACAGTTTTTCTTCGTTTGTGATGTCTTTCATAAAATCATGCATCATACTCTACCTTGTCTGAGGCCATTGTTGATTCCAAAGCCGGTGCTGGATAAACAGCGAGCGTGCGCATGCGACAGTAGGCTGCGGTAGGCTACATTATTTATGACAGCGGTAAAGGACAATTCCGCTTCCAACCTGTAGGGCGACCGCAGAGGAAAAGTTCCTTGGTGTTGCTTTAAACTTGCCGGGGCAGTGACAAGCGCCTCTCACTGCTCTGCTCCTCCGTTTCTGCAGCTTCAGTTACGTTACGCTGGCTCTGAACGAAAACGCGTTGTGGAAACGCGTTGGCCTAGTACTTTTTGACCCTCTCTGCTATTATAGTTTTTCAAGATGGCGGAACGACATGGAAGCCTCCGTGGACCTACCCGTCACATGTATATAAAGATAATAAATTCTTCGTTTACGAGGATAAGTCAGATAATTGGCAGAGGTATTTGAACACCATTGAGGACATATTTATGAATAAAAATATTGATTTTAGATAATAAAATACCTAAAAAAACTACACATAGTCCCTTTAAACAACGTTTCAGGAAGGTTTGTTTTTTGTTGTTGTCATTACTTTTTAGATACGCAGTTATTTAATTGTACTAATTATTATAGTATTACAAAAAATAAGTTTCATAAACAAGATTTTCATATAATCGTTCTAACAAATTATACTACAGTCCTCAGGAATTTTTTGAGTAAAGACTGCGGATCTATAGTGATCATTACTGACTGTATGGCACGGTTACTTTTGTATTTTTAGAACGATTGTAGCCAAATACTGTCGCCAGAACTATTAACGTTAACCCAAAACGAACACTAAACATGGGCTTTACTAGCCAAATCAAACACAGAACCATGTTTAGCATGCCTGTAGATAAACAAGCGATAAACAATACAGAAAAGCTCTTATCAAAGAATAATTTACTCTAATTCCAAGTTCGCTGTTGAGATTAAAAAAAAGTTTGTAATGTTAGTTGTTTGTCGGATGACGTTAAGTATGAATGAGCATTTAACAAGCTGTTTTGCATAGCCAAACAGCATTGTCATTTGTTTACTTCCTTGCTACAACGTACAATTAACAATACGAACTATTACAGGAAAACATATAGACGAAAAATAAATCATACTTACAGATTGTGGCCCGTAAACAACAGCTTCTGTTCTTAAAGTTGGAACTGCTCCATCTTTCAGGAAAAGCCGTTGTGCGAATCCTGCATTGAACTCGCAAAGATTGTGGAAGCTTTCCTCCGTAAAATGTGTAGCACAGAGAGCCAGATTTGGGTAATAATTATGAGGGACCGAGTTAAAAATACATTTTAACCATTGATCCCTAACTCCAGCGACCCTAGGAAGGCTGAACAAAGTGGACCTGCAATCCGGATGAAAATAACAGTGTTTTGACGGGATTGCGGCAACAACAGCCTACTATACCACAACAACTCTTCTCCAAAGCAATATAAAATGGCCTCGCCCTTATTTAGTATTCTCGGAGGAGGGGTTTATTGGGGTTACTGACGTCAGCAACCCTGGAGGAATGTCGTGTAGTCCCTACCGGCCGTTTGCTGTAGTCCTTAGAAATTGATTTCTTTAAAAGCAAATATATCCCTTTGCTTTGAACTTTGAGCGCTGTAACTTTGCAGATGTTAAATGCTCAAACAGCAACATTACACACTAGCTAAAGTTAGAAAAGTGAAATCGTGTTTTACCACCCCTTTTAGTTTATCAAGCGACGAGAATACTTTTTGTGCGCAAAAAAACCCCAAAATAACGACTTTATTTCAACTATTCATTTCCTTCTCTGTGGGCCTCGAGTCAGTTGACGTAGTGTATTAGCGCAGTGTTTCTGTGTTGTACAACACACGCATCACACACATAACCAGCGTTGGCCAATAGTGAGCCTACGTGTTTGAACCCGAATTCGCCATTATAGCCTATTTTAAATCCACTTAAGCAACAACTTGCCATGTTACTACAGTGCGGCAGGCTATGCAATACTCGTTCCCTACTTCTCTTTCCAAATGTATCTTTTTAGTAGAATAAAGTATGTTGGTGAATGTTTTGCAGTGTAGTTAATTTATGACGTATTTCTGTTCAAACCATTAACCATTAACGGATCTGTCAGGTTTCCGATATAGGATCCCAAATGTTAAACTCATTCCTACGCCCCGGAACTGAAGAAAGAAAGACATAAACATCTTGCATGACATGGGGGTGAGTAAATTATCAGGAAATGTTTAATCTGAAGTGAACTACTCCTTTAAGTACCTTTAATAAATGTGCCTTAGAATAAAACATCACTGGAGTACTTCAATATATTCAGAAACTGAAACTAACAAAAACATAGACACTTACAAAACAGTCTTATAACTCTTGAGTCGTCGTCGCCAAGGAGAATTGGAAGACTATGAAGCAGTGAGGCACGAGTGTTCACATTGCTGTAACATCTTGGGTCTATAAATAAAATGGAGATGAATGAACAAATTAACTTGATAAATTAAAACCAAAAAGTAATAAAGTGTCCAGTTAGCTTTAGATTATGGCAGAAATACTTTTTTTTGCATGGCACCAAATTTTGCATGGACACTGGACAGCCTCAAAAATCTTATGTAAATGCATAAGTCTAAACATTCAAGAAGATAACGTTTTATATGCAGCCTGTGTATTAATTTGTTGCAAGAGAACTTTGTCTTTGACCAGGTCATCCCTTTATGGACACGAATTATGGATGTCCAGAGACAAAAATCTCCTGCTGTACATTTTTAGCAGCAACTCCTTGGAATTCTGTAAAAATCTGAAGAAATAAACAATTCAAATTATGCAAGGGACAATCAAGCTCAAGCCATAGATTTTAATGCCACATTATTTCTCACCTTATACTTGCTTACACCTATACATAGCGTTTGTGTGTATTAACAGTCAAGTAATATTTTTTATAAATATTTAGGCTAAACTGAAATTTAAATTTGACATTTGTTAGCCATTCGGTGTCATACCTATTAAACTCTCTGCGCATTTCATGTTTTGATCCAGAACCAACTCAGATATACATAAACAAACATAAACAAATGCCCTTTGCATAGCACAAGCCTTAATTTCAAGAAATAAAATATAAATCGATTTGACAGCAATTCCTATGAAGTAATTACTCCCATTATTACACTTTTTATTGCATGTTGCCTCAGGAACACATCAACATACTAATTAGATTCAATGTATAGATACATAGAATGGGACTACCCATTTAAGGCCATTTTGCACACATATTGCATAAAGTAAATATGTCCAATCACTCTGTTAGGCCATTTGTTTCATAACATAGTTAAGAATCATTTTTATACAAATTTTGGTTAAAAATAAGCCTGAAACCTAAAAATGTATTGGTAAATGAAAAAACAACATTGTTTGTGCCTGCATGCGTCTTTTTCCACTTTATTTTATTAAATGAGTCCTGGTTTCCTCGAGGACATAGCATAAAAAAATAATTAAAATGTTTTTTTCAAAAACAAAAATTCTCCATTTGTTTCTTAAGCTCCGAGTCGAAACAATGTAATGACCATATACTGTAAAAAAATAAATAGATAATGACAAAAAAAAGGTTTTCTGGTTCTCAGATTAGTAATGTTGTGGCGTGCGTGTAATGATGACCTCTAGTGGCTCTTATTGGACACACACGTGCGCGTCCTCGCTGACGTCTACGCGTTGTGTTAAACAACATCTACCAGAGAGCGTGACTGACTGTAGACGACCGAGTCCATCCTAACGCGCGGTTAATTCTTGCTGTTTACCTGTGTATGGCCGTTTCTTTTATCTAACCTCGTCAGCAGACAATGATTAAACACTATATTCACTTTGTTTAGAGAAAACCCCATCGAACCGGCTGTTTCCCTGCGTATACGTTGCACTTCCGGGTTTTCGGGCAAGCGTCAGTTCTGAGGATCAGCTGTGATGATTGAATGAGCAAACGGAGAGGAGAGAGAGACTCCTGAACGCTGTGCTGCCGATAATCGTTGCTGGACACCAAGTGCATAATAAAAGACAGCGTGGCAAGAGGACTCGTGGAATAAAGCTGCTTGTTTATGCAGCTGGCAGGAGTACGTTGGCACTCATCAGATATGTTATTATAAGCTAGTGTTTAGGTATAAGTATGAAGATAATGTGTCAATGGTGACTCATTCTACTGGTCTGGTAACCGATTCCTTGTAGTGCAGTTGAGTTGTTTCGGATCTCCTAACACTTGATGTCCACTGAGCGTACCTCGGGAGTCTCGAACTGGACTGTTTTATATTAAGAGATTATCGCGCTTTTCTATAATTTGTGCATCTGCCAGTCTTTGTTGGATCTGGGTAACGACACGTACGCGAGAGTCTGGTTGTTTTTCATGATTTAATGAAAGAGTGTTGCTGGTTGTTGGACTATGAAGAAGTTCTTCGATACCCGACGGGAGATGGTGAGCTCGGGGCCCGGGTCAGGAGCCGTCGCGGGGGGCAGCGCGGGGTCCGGCGCGTTCATCGGACGCGTTTTCTCGATTGGACGATATCAAGTGACAGTGGAGGAGACTATAGCTGAGGGTAAGCGACTTTAAGTGACTTTTTGCTTTTCATAAGGACTAATAATGTATTAAATGTGCGTACTGTTGATGCTTTTACGGCCCATGTCTATAAATAAATAAATAACGATGCCTCATGAATGACTCCGAGCCTCTGTCGTCACTCATGCGTCATCTAAATATTTGCTGACTGCATGTAGTGAGGCGTGCTGTTTCAATTTAGGTTCAATTTATTATTTAACACCAAAGTGAAATTTTGGTGATTATTTACTTTTGTGTTGTTGGCTTGTTGCAAACAAGTAAGACTTAGGCTACTTTCTTCCTGGAAGCTAAAAGGAGAAGTTGAGCAGAATGTCAACGCTGCTCTTTTCCAGATAATGAAAGTGGATGGATTGATCACGATTTTTGCATTAAATAGGGTTTTTATATAAAAAAAATTAAACTATTGAAATTGATAATTCTTTTCACCAATTTCAATATCACAAAAACACCCTAATACTAGCCTAAGTAAAAATAAGAAAAACTCAAGTTTACAGAAGATATGTAAACAGTCAGTGATAAAATAAGAACCTAGAAATGAATTACAAGCAATAGGACGATAAACTAAAATAGGAGAATGACTCAAATTAAATAGACATACCTAAAAAATTCAATTACTAGGAATAAAAAGTACTACATAAATTGTATAAAGTAATCAAATGTATAAAAAAATTGCATAGTCTGTGATTCAGTCAAGAGAAGGGATTTCTGTTGTTTGATTAGCATTACTTACACAGATGTCAGCAGGTATATTAGGCTTCCTTATTAAAATCAAATGCACAGATCCAACTTAGTTACACGTGCGTTTTCTTTCTCAACCATTTACTTTCACTTAAGACAAATTACTGTGTTTGAGGATACCTTCAAAGATGGGCATTTTGACACGTAAGTATGTGTAATTAACCGTTCAAGCCCAATTACGCAGCAAAAAGATTTTGTTTCAGTACTCGCACGGTTTTATGAGCACGCCTCTGAGACAGCGCTCAGAAACCGTCTCTCAGGGTGTACTTACAGCAGGCGATCTCCCAAAGTCTGGTTCGTTTGACTAGTGTGATTGCTGGGTGATGTGTACGCTGCACCATGCCCTGGCCTGCTTGAAGAGGTAGGATTGGGCACAGGTCGATTGGGCTCGAGTGCGGTACGCATGTATTGTGATCACTAACCGTGCCGGAGCATCTACTGCTTTTTTTCTGTGCTATTGTCATCTTTACCAAACTTCTTACTACTACTTGGATGGTACACTTTTTTTGAGTATATTTATAACGTGTCTGCTTCTCACCTTATTGGCGAACAGGAATTGTTGTTTTGCGAGTAAAGCTGCAAATTCCTCTATCAACGTCAGCTACCTCCGTAAAAATTATTTTGATATGAGCAGTGCAGTTAAGTGAAAATCGCTGCATAAGTGATAAATCTATTAGACAGTCTATTAACGAAAGTGAGTTTCTTCCTGTTTTCTTCCAAACAAAAAGTTCCATCGTAATGGCGTAACCGTGCTCCGGCCCGTAATGTTAAAGAGAGAGTTCACCCAAAAATGAAAATTGTCATTATTTACTCAACCTCGTGTTGTTCCAAACCCGTAAGACTTTCGTTCTTAGTAACACAAATGAAGATCTTTTTGATGAAATCTGAGTGATATGTCCCTCCATTGACAGCTATGCAACTGACATTTTGATGCTTCAAAAAGTTTATAAAGAGATCGTAAAACTAATCCAAATGAATTGAGTGGTTTAATCTAAATTCTCTCTTTATCGTTTTATAAGATGAACAGATGGAATGTAGGCCTTTTAATTACATATAAACCTTGATCAGCAAATATAAACAGATGCTCAACTAGGGGTGTGCCATATCATACCGTCCACGATAATACCGGTATACATTTTTACATGATAAAAAAGTGTCATATCGCGATATCAATGATATAGCGACACGATGACGTATGGCGCATTTACGTTCCCTAGCACGCACAACAACACCACCTGTCTGAGCGCGAGACCAGCCTGTCAGCCTCCGATGACGATTTAGCAATTTCACAAACAGCTTGAGTGTTCAGCGGGGCTGCCGACGCGCGTCTTCTCTCGCGCACGTTTAGGAGTCGGGACATGACTGAATGGTCTCTTGCACAATCTAGCCATCAGTGCATCGTAACTAAAGTTTATAATTTTCAAGTCTTCTTAATTCTCATCAGTTTAAACATTCAAGCGGTTTAAAACTATCCAGTAAGCTACTCGCGCACTCTCTGAGAGAGTTGCACTGCGTGCATACATAGAGTACAGCTCGCCAGAAACTAAAGTAATTTTTCGCGGATTATATCGCTTTACTGGGGGGAAAAACACAAAATTGTGTAAAACTTCCGGTCTTGGTAAGTATACTCATAAACACAGTCGGTTATGTATAAAACGCATGTGACAGTGTGACAGACAGTATAATGAAAACAGCAATGGATCCGTGCACTAGCTGTAAAAGTGACAGCAGCCATAGGCTATGCGTCTGTCATTAATGTTGTCGTCAAAACGACAAAAGATAGCTTTAATTGTAATGAATGAGAATTATTAGCCTATGTATTTAATTTAATCAGGAAACAGAACTAAAATACTATGTGTTATTTTACATTTGATTACTTTATTATGTTTCTGTAGTATTTCTGAATACTGCTGTTAGACCTACACACATTTAACATTTAATTCAAAGATTGAAATCAAGCTTCCTTGTGTTGTGTAAACTCTTAACAACAAACTTACCACATTGTAAAAACGCAATGAGTTCATTTAGGCGAGCAAACATTTAGGCGAGATAAACATAAGAAAATTTTCAACAACAACAAAAAATTTTTTTATATTGTCATAAATATCATTATCGCAAATATTCTTGAAATATCGTGATAGAATTTCGAGGCTATATCGCCCACCCCTAAGCTCAACCAAACCTGCTTGACCTCTTGTGGAAACTCAAACGTGCTGCTTAACACGAGAATGAACCTCATTGGTTCTTGCAGAAGCTCAACCGTGCTGCGTAACACGAGAATGAACCTCATTGGTTCTTGTGGAAACTCAAACGTGCTGCGTAACACAAGAATGAACCTCATTGGTTCTTGCAGAAGCTCAAACGTGCTGCGTAACACGAGGATGAACCTCATTAGTTCTTGCAGAAGCTCAACCGTGCTGCGTAACACAAGAATGAACCTCATTGGTTCTTGCAGAAGCTCAAACGTGCTGCGTAACACAAGAATGAACCTCATTGGTTCTTGCAGAAGCTCAAACGTGCTGCGTAACACGAGAATGAACCTCATTGGTTCTTGTGGAAACTCAAATGTGCTGCGTAACACGAGAATGAACCTCATTAGTTCTTGTGGAAACTCAAACGTGCTGCATAACACGAGAATGAACCTCATTGGTTCTTGCAGATGCTCAAACGTGCTGCGTAACACAAGAATGAACCTCATTGGTTCTTGCAGAAGCTCAAACGTGCTGCGTAACACGAGAATGAACCTCATTGGTTCTTGTGGAAACTCAAATGTGCTGCGTAACACGAGAATGAACCTCATTAGTTCTTGTGGAAACTCAAACGTGCTGCATAACACGAGAATGAACCTCATTGGTTCTTGCAGATGCTCAAACGTGCTGCATAACACGAGAATGAACCTCATTGGTTCTTGCAGAAGCTCAAACGTGCTGCGTAACACGAGAATGAACCTCATTAGTTCTTGTGGAAACTCAAACGTGCTGCATAACACGAGAATGAACCTCATTGGTTCTTGCAGAAGCTCAAACGTGCTGCGTAACACGAGAATGAACCTCATTAGTTCTTGTGGAAACTCAAACGTGCTGCATAACACGAGAATGAACCTCATTGGTTCTTGCAGAAGCTCAAACGTGCTGCATAACACGAGAATGAACCTCATTGGTTCTTGCAGAAGCTCAAACGTGCTGCGTAACACGAGAATGAACCTCGTTAGTTCTTGTGGAAACTCAAACGTGCCGCATAACACGAGAATGAACCTCATTGGTTCTTGCAGAAGCTCAAACGTGCTGCATAACACGAGAATGAACCTCATTAGTTCTTGTGGAAACTCAAACGTGCTGCATAACACGAGAATGAACCTCATTGGTTCTTGCAGAAGCTCAAACGTGCTGCATAACACGAGAATGAACCTCATTAGTTCTTGTGGAAACTCAAACGTGCTGCATAACACGAGAATGAACCTCATTGGTTCTTGCAGATGCTCAAACATGCTGCATAACACGAGAATGAACCTCATTGGTTCTTGCAGAAGCTCAAACGTGCTGCGTAACACGAGAATGAACCTCATTAGTTCTTGTGGAAACTCAAACGTGCTGCATAACACGAGAATGAACCTCATTGGTTCTTGCAGATGCTCAAACGTGCTGCATAACACGAGAATGAACCTCATTGGTTCTTGCAGAAGCTCAAACGTGCTGCGTAACACGAGAATGAACCTCATTAGTTCTTGTGGAAACTCAAACGTGCCGCATAACACGAGAATGAACCTCATTGGTTCTTGCAGATGCTCAAACGTGCTGCGTAACACGACAATGAACCTCATTAGTTCTTGTGGAAACTCAAACGTGCTGCATAACACGAGAATGAACCTCATTGGTTCTTGTGGAAACTCAAACGTGCTGCGTAACACGAGAATGAACCTCATTAGTTCTTGTGGAAACTCAAACGTGCTGCATAACACGAGAATGAACCTCATTGGTTCTTGCAGAAGCTCAAACGTGCTGCATAACACGAGAATGAACCTCATTAGTTCTTGCAGAAACTCAAACGTGCTGCATAACACGAGAATGAACCTCATTGGTTCTTGCAGATGCTCAAACGTGCCGCATAACACGAGAATGAACCTCATTAGTTCTTGTGGAAACTCAAACGTGCTGCATAACACGAGAATGAACCTCATTGGTTCTTGCAGAAGCTCAAACGTGCTGCATAACACGAGAATGAACCTCATTAGTTCTTGTGGAAACTCAAACGTGCTGCATAACACGAGAATGAACCTCATTGGTTCTTGCAGATGCTCAAACGTGCTGCATAACACGAGAATGAACCTCATTGGTTCTTGCAGAAGCTCAAACGTGCTGCGTAACACGAGAATGAACCTCATTAGTTCTTGTGGAAACTCAAACGTGCTGCATAACACGAGAATGAACCTCATTGGTTCTTGCAGATGCTCAAACGTGCTGCATAACACGAGAATGAACCTCATTGGTTCTTGCAGAAGCTCAAACGTGCTGCATAACACGAGAATGAACCTCATTAGTTCTTGTGGAAACTCAAACGTGCTGCATAACACGAGAATGAACCTCATTGGTTCTTGCAGATGCTCAAACGTGCTGCATAACACGAGAATGAACCTCATTGGTTCTTGCAGAAGCTCAAACGTGCTGCGTAACACGAGAATGAACCTCATTAGTTCTTGTGGAAACTCAAACGTGCTGCATAACACGAGAATGAACCTCATTGGTTCTTGCAGATGCTCAAACGTGCTGCATAACACGAGAATGAACCTCATTGGTTCTTGCAGAAGCTCAAACGTGCTGCGTAACACGAGAATGAACCTCGTTAGTTCTTGTGGAAACTCAAACGTGCCGCATAACACGAGAATGAACCTCATTGGTTCTTGCAGATGCTCAAACGTGCTGCGTAACACGACAATGAACCTCATTAGTTCTTGTGGAAACTCAAACGTGCTGCATAACACGAGAATGAACCTCATTGGTTCTTGTGGAAACTCAAACGGGCTGCGTAACACGAGAATGAACCTCATTGGTTCTTGCAGATGCTCAAACGTGCTGCATAACACGAGAATGAACCTCATTGGTTCTTACGGAAACTTAAACGTGCTGCATAACACGAGAATGAACCTAATTGGTTCTTACGGAAACTCAAACGTGCTGCATAACACGAGAATGTACCTCATTGGTTCTTGTGGAAACTCAAACGTGCTGCGTAACACGAGAATGAACCTCATTGGTCCTTGCAGATGCTCAAACGTGCTGCATAACACGAGAATGAACCTCATTGGTTCTTACGGAAACTCAAACGTGCTGCATAACACGAGAATGAACCTAATTGGTTCTTACGGAAACTCAAACGTGCTGCATAACACGAGAATGTACCTCATTGGTTCTTGTGGAAACTCAAACGTGCTGCGTAACACGAGAATGAACCTCATTGGTCCTTGCAGATGCTCAAACGTGCTGCATAACACGAGAATGAACCTCATTGGTTCTTACGGAAACTCAAACGTGCTGCATAACACGAGAATGAACCTAATTGGTTCTTACGGAAACTCAAACGTGCTGCATAACACGAGAATGTACCTCATTGGTTCTTGTGGAAACTCAAACGTGCTGCGTAACACGAGAATGAACCTCATTGGTCCTTGCAGATGCTCAAACGTGCTGCATAACACGAGAATGTACCTCATTGGTTCTTGTGGAAACTCAAACGTGCTGCGTAACACGAGAATGAACCTCATTGGTCCTTGCAGATGCTCAAACGTGCTGCATAACACGAGAATGAACCTCATTGGTTCTTACGGAAACTCAAACGTGCTGCATAACACGAGAATGAACCTAATTGGTTCTTACGGAAGCTCAAACGTGCTGCATAACACGAGAATGTACCTCATTGGTTCTTGTGGAAACTCAAACGTGGTGCGTAACACGAGAATGAACCTCATTGGTCCTTGCAGATGCTCAAACGTGCTGCATAACACGAGAATGAACCTCATTGGTTCTTACGGAAACTCAAACGTGCTGCATAACACGAGAATGAACCTAATTGGTTCTTACGGAAACTCAAACGTGCTGCATAACACGAGAATGAACCTCATTGGTTCTTGCAGAAGCTCAAACGTGCTGCGTAACACGAGAATGAACCTCATTGGTTCTTACGGAAACTCAAACTTGCTGCATAACACGAGAATGAACCTCATTGGTTCTTACGGAAACTCAAACATGCTGCATAACACGAGAATGAACCTCATTGGTTCTTACGGAAACTCAAACGTGCTGCGTTACACGAGAATGAACCTCATTGGTTCTTACGGAAACTCAAACTTGCTGCATAACACGAGAATGAACCTCATTGGTTCTTACGGAAACTCAAACATGCTGCATAACACGAGAATGAACCTCATTGGTTCTTGTGGAAACTCAAACGTGCTGCGTAACACGAGAATGAACCTCATTGGTTCTTGCAGATGCTCAAACGTGCTGCGTAACACGAGAATGAACCTCATTGGTTCTTACGGAAACTCAAACGTGCTGCATAACACGAGAATGAACCTAATTGGTTCTTACATAAACTCAAACGTGCTGCATAACACGAGAATGAACCTCATTGGTTCTTACGGAAACTCAAACGTGCTGCATAACACGAGAATGAACCTCATTGGTTCTTACGGAAACTCAAACGTGCTGCATAACACGAGAATGAACCTCATTGGTTCTTACATAAACTCAAACGTGCTGCATAACACGAGAATGAAACTCATTGGTTCTTACATAAACTCAAACGTGCTGCATAACACGAGAATGAACCTCATTGGTTCTTACGGAAACTCAAACGTGCTGCATAACACGAGAATGAACCTCATTGGTTCTTACGGAAACTCAAACTTGCTGCATAACACGAGAATGAACTGATAAAAAAACTATAAGCTAACTCTGCAGCACAGCAGCGTCACATGAGTGTAACTGCAATAGAAACAATAGTCTAAAACCTGTTAATCTTGTCTACTGCTATATCTTCCACTCCTAGTGAGTGTTGTTGGATAATGAAAACTACTTTTTCTCTTTTAAATGCAGATTTATCAGTCATGGTTGGACAAGTCAACACCGTTCTCAGCATTCCGGTGGGCAGCCACTCTTCTTCTAACGGCCATATATATGATCAGAGTATATATTCTACAGGTAAAAACACCATCTGTTTAGGAATGTTTGCAAAATACTTCAACTTTATCTATTTCATTTATGCTTTGACAATAAGGTTAGAGTCATTATGCAGTTGTAGACTTATGGTAATGTTCTTGTTGTGTAATTGCATCTTGCAGGTCTACAAAGTTTGATTGAGTAACTGTTGCATTTTTCATCGCAAAACATTAATCAAATGCACTCAATCATTTGTGTCTTTTATTAGGGCTGGTACATAGTCACATATGCTCTCGGGATCTACCACCTTAACCTCTTCATTGCTTTCCTCTCACCAAAAGTGGATCCCTCATTGCTTGATGATCCAGGTAAGACCGGCATTTGAAACTATCTTATCAGTGACATTTGCATCGCTGAGGTGAATTATTTTTTTTCTTCCCTAATTGATGTCTCCCTTCACTAGATGAGGGTCCAGCACTACCCACAAAACAGAATGAAGAGTTCCGGCCGTTCATTAGGAGGTTGCCAGAGTTCAAATTCTGGTGAGTTGTCACATTAAGGGGTGACATTTTAAGATCCCATGGAATCGCTTGATGAGTGCAGTTTTCTCCAGAGAACAATGAGTGGATTGGCCTTGATCCAGTGACATACAGAAATGACCTGAAATAGAGCCCAATGATTTCCACCACGTGGAAAACATGGGCATAATCCAGTGATAAAAATTAAATTGTGTAGAATACGTAATGTTACAAAATTTGGCAAAATTAGTATGAATAAAAAGTAGGGCTGAACACTTAAAGCTACTTAAAGGAGCATTTCACCCATGAAAAAGTGGGTCATATATGTAGTCGAAATGTAACAAAAATTTTGAATTTGGTGCCTTCTTGACCGAGTAAAGACAGAATGTAACTTTAGGGCGCATTTTTATTGAAAACCACAACTCCCACAATGCACAACATTGCACAGCTCCCCAAGCCACTCCCAATAATCCAGAACAGCGCCTATGAGGTATCCGCCTATCAGATTCAGAGAAAGCACTCTTCCGTTTACAAGGCTAGCTACTTTTTAATTTCACAGAAACAAAATTTGGAGTGTCAAACGGTAGAGTCCGGACTTTTCCTGGTGGGCCGGTAGTGTTTCGATGCCCGGTCTGATAATAGTCATACATTGCAAGTCCTGGTGTGCGGCCGCTGCCTGCTGGTCAAACTGTACAGGCTCTCTGCTCAACCCATAAATAAATGTATCAATCCACAAATTTTGTTTGACTTCTTAAATGGTCTAGTGGTAGATCTTTTGCCAAGCGTGTCAGAGTTTACGGGTTCTAATCCGCACTCGTATAGTTTTTTTTTTTCTCTCATCAAAACTGAATATGTTCATCAGTGGTTACAGTCTATATCAAGCAGGGACACGTTTGTGTGCATTTTATTTTGTGATTTCACCAAAATGAATAGAGTCCCCGCAACGGCGATAGATTGAAGCGCGCGTCCGAGTGAAGACTGCGCGAGTCACAAGAGAACACTGTATCCGTGACACTGATAGCAGCGGACACGAGCGCTCCGCTTCAGTTAAAAACAACACAATTTAGCACTAGATCTCTTATTTAATAACGAACTCAATGAATGCTTTGCTAGTTAAATGGAGATGTTTTATTATTTGTATTAGGTACATCCGTGCCTCAATGTTTCAAAAAGTGGCGGGGGACAATATCAATCCTGAGAAAAAGTGGTGGGACACACTTCACTGGATCTAAACAAATCAATCTAACCAAAGATGTGACCAGTATTGGTGGCTTTCTTAATCTATTTAAAATAATTTTGCAAGGGTCCTTGGAATTTTTTTTTTTTTTTACCAAACAATAGTCGTAACTTCCCATCTGTCTCCACAGCGCTTCTTAGCTTGAATTCCAAACAAGATGGCGGATATTGCTTTTAGTTTCTGCAAGTGAAGTCCCACCCACTGATCCGCTGATTATTAGCAGGAACTGCAACACTTAAATCCTTATTTCTCCCGTCTCTGGGGAAATGAGGGAATAATGCATGACCATTCAAAAATATGACTGGGTTTCTAATGATACAAAGCTTAATGTAATGTAAATCTCACTATATGAGGATATGAACACAAACTCACTTCATGATCATTTCACCATTCTATTTGATAAAACTATCGTTAGATGCACAAAGAAACATTATTGCATTTTGAAATTAAATTAAAATTTTCTGCATTAATTTGATTACCACCATTTTTTTATCTCTATTTAATCATAAAAACACCAGATAAATAAAGAGAAATTAAAACAGACAACATAATTTCTGGCACATTTCATAGGAATGAAAAAAGTAACAATAATGTGGTGATCTTTAAGATATTAAAATTGAATGCAAATAACAACTGCACAATATTGCTACAATAAATATATTTAAATTACAATATTTACTAAAATACTTTTCAAAATAATTCACTTTTTTTTTTTTACATCTATAAAAACAAAACGGGAGGGAGATGGAGAATAGGGAGCTGTAAGCAGGAGTGCTTTAAAGGTGCAATATGTGATTTCTTAGAAACAATGTTGATATTTGAAATCAACCCAAATACACACCCATCCCGTCACTGCTCCGCCCCCAAAATGGGAAAACGCGCAATGCAAGATTGGATGTCTCTTTATCATAGCTGATGCAAAGCAAAATAATGCTTGGTGAATAATAAAGCAAAGATAACAAAAAATGAACATGCAGTACACGAGTATGCAAGCAGGAGTTTGTTGTTTGTCGCCAGCAACACACCAGCTCCAGACAACTCAACACTGTCCTGTTACTAAAGCTAAGATTACAACAACAGCATATATTGGTTCTGTGGAACACCAAAAGCATGTTACTCACATGGAGCAGAAACAACAAAACCTCAGCATCTGTTTTCCGGTCTTCCTGCTTCGGTCTCTCTAATGCTGGAAAGCTTTTCTAATATTAACGCAGCTCCTAAAGCTCTTGCCTGATCATAACCCTTCTTTTTCTGACCTTTTCTATTTTGTAATGTCTCTCAGCCATCTCTATTTGTAGTTTTTCTTCAAATCTCCCTCTTACTCACTCTCTCTCCTCCCCATCATGAGTGGCACGCCCCCTTCTGCTGATTGGCTACAAGTGTGTTGTGCTGCTCGGTCCAATCCACTTTCAACAGAACCTTTAAATATATCAGCACTTACTGCACCTTTAAATCTCATGAGCTCGTGTGCATCTGTGCTGGAATAAAAGTCTTGCTTGCAACACTAATCGGCCAAACAGGAGAACTTAAATGCCAAACGTCTTGCTAATATATCAGTTATCCACAAAATATCATTCAATTAGTATGTTCAAATAAGCTCACAGTAATGTTGTTTTTTACATATTTAATTTTAGACCTTTACCCTCGGTTTCGTCCCAGACTAAAATGCAGCTTGAGCTGTTTTAACTGAAAGGAACTTGACCTGAAATATCATTAAACATGTCATTGTTTTGTCTCAAGATGCACACCAGTAATGTTAAAGGCATGTTTATAAAAGCTGCTTAAATGTCCTAATCAAACTAAGGCCTAATCCTAGCTTAATCTAAGCTCTGTGTGTTAAACCAGCCCTTAGTGACTCATAAATGTGTATATCCCTCCAAGTGATTCAGTTTAAGTGTTTTTTTGGTTGATGTCTCAGGCATTCAGCGACGAAGGGCATCGTCATCGCTATGATTTGCACATTCTTCGACGCCTTTGACGTGCCGGTGTTCTGGCCCATCCTCGTCATGTATTTCATCATGCTGTTCTGCATCACCATGAAGCGGCAGATCAAGGTTTGCCAACGGGAAGCTTGCCTTTTAAGAGATTTCTGGTTCATATAGCTGAGCTGTTAAAAGCAGTGTTATCTAAATATAGAGTTCCAGTGATGTAATGTACTAAACTGTTGTTAACGTGAGGTTTTGACACTGTTTGTGTTTCCTCTACAGCACATGATCAAGTATAGATACCTGCCCTTCACACATGGGAAGAGGACTTACAGAGGCAAGGAAGACACAGCGAAAACCTTTGCTAGTTAAAATTCCCCTTCCTGAAATTAAAGTTATTGATGAAGAATGGTGCGTAACGGGGGTTGAGGTTTTTTTTATAAATTTTTTTTTTCTCTCTTTTGCTTTTTCTGAGTAAGAAAAAGCCAAGCTTGTTGAAACTTTTGATCGACATTGAAACTGTAATGATGCCTTTAATCGTTTGGGGTTTGGGCCTTTGAGAAATGCTGTTGAGAGCTTCTACACTGACAATTTTTATATATATTTGGACAACTAAGTATGAGATTTAACAGATTTTTTGCTCAGTGGTCCCCATACTTCTTTAAACCTAGAGGATTTGATACTCATTTACAGTCCGTTTTAAAAAGGAAAGGCAAATTTCATCACCATTCACTCGTCCTCATGTCATTTCATACCCGTATATCTTTTTCTCAGTGGAACACAAAAGGAGAAATTTTACAGAATGTCCCTGCTGCTCTTTTACATACTTTTTATTTAATGGAAAATGGCAGCATGAATATTCTGCCGTGTGTGTTCAACTGATGAAAATAGTCATATAAATTTGGGACTAAGTCATGATGAGAAACGAGTTTTGGTTGAAATGTTTCCTGATTATTTACAAACATGGGAATATAATATAAAATAGTTGGAAGTTTAATATTCGAACCCTGGTACATTTGATGTCTTTCATAGATAATAACATTGGATTCAGTATTAAGACTAACACAAAAAGCTTATATGAAGAGAGAGGAGACATTATTGATCATAGGGACTTAGTGGAGTTCCATCTTGCCACATGTTAATAATTGCCTTTTATGAACATTTATAAATCTCTTAATGTGCTGTAGCATTGTATTTAATTTTTGTACATAGTTGTCCACTTTATTCACATCCATTCGTGCTGTTTGTAAGTTATTCTTCAGTAGGTAAACCGTTTCAAACCCCCTTTACTTTGTACATCAGGATTTTTAAAGCAAACGTGCATTCCATTAAAATGTTGATACAAAAATACTGGCTGTATGTTTTTATCGTTTAAGCATTCCCAATTAAAACTGTCTCTCTTTTTTCTTTTACAGAGGAAACATAAAGTTGAGTGCTTTAACTATTACAAATGGATGGCGAGGGTTGAAGGTTGTTCTTTGTTTTTTCTTTTCTGTTTTCTTTTTTGAGCTGGGCCATAACCAGTATAGATTTTGTTTTTTTTATGGGTAATTGGAGAGAACTTCAATAAGCATTTGAGATGAGGATACATTTTTCCTATTAGAGTGCAGTTTTTTTTGGAGGGGAGATATATATAAAAAATGTATAATGTATAATTTTTTTAATGGTTAGCATGTTTTTTTTGAAAATGCCATTTTTAATGTATTAAATTAATCTTCATCAAAACAAAATAATAGGTTTGTTAATTCCTGATTAAAGACATTGCATGTTTTAGGTTTTCTTGTGCTGCTGGTTAAGAGAAAACAAGATGATTTTAATAACTAAGTGTAAATTTTTCACTTCAAATGCTATTAAAAGGCTGTGTCCCTTCACTGCTTATTACTTTTTTTGTTTTTATTGTTTGTTTTTTTAAATACATTTAGTGAATAAATCAATTGAAGTCTGTTAATAATTCTGGCAACACTTTATTTTATTGTCCTTGTTGCATGTTATTGTAACAACAGTAAATTATATGCAACTAAACCAAACCCTAACCTTATGTTAATTAATATTACTCCACAATAATTACACTGTAACAAGGACACCTTAAAATAAAGGGTAACATATTTCTGTATTCTACTTGCAAGAGTGTTTGGTTGAGTCTGAATCGAAGATAAAGTGCAATGTATTAGATGCATTATAATTCTGTATGTACTATGAAAATTTGATAAACACGATCTTACAACATTTTGCATTTCCATTTACAGTACAGAAGCCCCAAGAGACACTTGGGTTCTACCTAAAAATGCATGAATGTCATTGCATTAGATAACAAAACATGATAGGATAGCATCTTGCAGTTGATGGAGATTTGTGGGATGCACATCCAGGGCACGAAGCTCCCGTTCCACCACATCCCAAAGATGCTCTATTGGGTTGAGATCTGGTGACTGTGGGGGCCATTTTAGTACAGTGAACTCATTGTCATGTTCAAGAAACCAATTTGAAATGATTCAAGCTTTGTGACATGGTGCATTATCCTGCTGGAAGAAGCCATCAGAGGATGGGTACATGGTGGCCATAAAGGGATGGACATGGTCAGAAACAATGCTCAGGTAGGCCGTGGCATTTAAACGATGCCCAATTGGCACTAAGGGGCCTAAAGTGTGCAAAGAAAACAAACCATTACACCATCACCACGTGGCAGCCTGCACAGTGGTTACAAGCAGACCCGTCACCAGACCTCAGTCTTAAAGGGATACTCCACTTTTTTTGGAAATAGGCTCATTTTACAACTCCCCCAGAGTTAAACTGTTGAGTTTTACCGATTTTGAATCCATTCAGCCGATCTCCGGTTCTGGCGGTACCACTTTTAGCATAGCTTAGCATACATCATTGAAGTGGACAAGACCATTAGCATTTCTAAAAAAAAAAATGACCAAAGAGTTTCGATATTTTTCCTATTTAAAACTTGACTCTTCTGTAGTTACATCGTGCACTAAGACCGACGGAAAATGTAAAGTTGCGATTTTCTAGGCTGATATGGCTAGGAACTATACTCTCATGCCTGCGTAATAATCAAGAAACTTCACTGCCGTACCATGAGTGCAGCAGGCGTAATGATATGACGCAGCGCCTGAAAATAGGCCACCTTCCGTCAACACAACGGAACTATTTTCAGGCGCTGCGTCATATCATTACGCCTGCTGCTTTCATGGTACGGCAGTGAAGTTTCTTGATTATTACGCAGGCATGAGAGTATAGTTCCCAGCCATATCAGCCTAGAAAATCGCAACTTTACATTTTCCGTTGGTCTTAGTGCACGATGTAACTACAGAAGAGTCAAGTTTTAAATAGGAAAAATATCGAAACTCTTTGGTCATTTTTTTTTTAGAAATGCTAATGGTCTTGTCCACTTCAATGATGTATGCTAAGCTATGCTAAAAGTGGTACCGCCAGAACCGGAGATCGGCTGAATGAATTCAAAAACTGTAAAACTCAACAGTTTAACTCTGGGGGAGTTGTAAAATGAGCCTATTTCCAAAAAAGTGGAGTATCCCTTTAAGGGGGGCATATGAAATGTATGGGGGGGCACAATTATTATTAGCCTAAAGTAACTTATTTAATAATCAACTCTAGTCGCACAGCATGTAATCATCACGTTAAACATAACCAACAGCAATATGACCAGGTAGCCTAACCTACACCACATTACACAGAAGCAATGTTATGAATATCCATGAAACACTTGACTACACAACATATTAGATGTAACACTGGAAGCATCTCTCAAATATTGCATTTTAAAGCAGTCAACAGAGGGATATGCATTGCCATGACACACACATACACACGCACGCATGCAAATTCACTCGCACAGATACTTTGAGTGGAGGCAGCGCTGTCCTCTCTCCAGTCCCAGTACAGCGGGAGGAAGCGTTTCTCCGAGCAGAACCTCCTCATCAAAGTATCATTCCACTCGGAAGGAACTGAAGCGAGTAATCCGGCGAAGATTCGTTTTGAAACAGCTTTCAAAAATGCGGGGTAACTGTTGAGCGGCTTGTATGTCACGTACGTAGCCTAACGTTCTTTTGTAAGGCCGTGATAGGCTGTTGCAGTCTAGATTCCCAAAAATCAAACTAAATCACACCATTGTTTCTTTATATTTTTAATATTTTAATGATAAAGAATGCAACATTAATGCAACACAAAATTAGCAACTATGATAATATTAAAATGAAATTAAAATTAAAGTATCTGTGCCTCGAGTGGGGGGGCACAAGCATTTTTTGGGGCGGGCCCGGCCCCCTATGGCCCGCCCATAGCGACGGGTCTGGTTACAAGGCATGATGGATCCATGTTCTCATTCTGTTTACGCCAAATTCTGACTCTACCATCTGAATAAGAGTTCTCAACGGGCCGGGTCGGCCTGAAAAAACCCGACGGGACCCGCGGGTTCGCGTTGAAAATATAAGCAAATGACTCGGGTCGGGTCGGACCTCGGGCTTAATCTTTTCCGCTCAGTGAAAAAAAAAACATTTATTAATCATCGCTGCTGCTCACTGTAAAGAAAGTCTGGCTGCTGCGTGCAACTTGCATCACGGGGGCAGACCTGACGCCGCTGCGTGCACGCTTTTACCCTGGAGAAGAAGATGGAGTTGGTGAATAGTAAACTTGCCGCAGGTGAATTCACTGTCACTAGCCTACTACAGGAGTGGGAAAAATCAGAGGTCTGGAATGTGTTTGGAGTGGTGCTGGATTCTGATGGAAATTCTACAGGTTATGTGCAATGCTCAAAATGTAAGGTGCTGATGAAATATGACAGCAAAAAACAGGGTCGTCCAGAAGATTTTTATTTGAGGCATATTTAGTAGCCTATATCGCCTATTTATATATTTAAAGTTTTTTTCAGTTGTTTGTATTGTTTGTAGGCTATTATTAAAAGACGTGAACATTAAAGGTTGATTTGAATTCCCGTCTGCTGGTCATGATAATACGTGTATGAGAAAAAAAGAAGAAAAAAAAGAAAATCGGCGTCGGGCCGCGGGCCGGGTTCGGGCAGATAATTCATGTTGATGTGTCGGGTTACATCGGGTCCGGGTTTTAAAAGCCACGGGCCGGGTCGGGTTGTAATTTTCAGGCCCGTTGAGAACTCTAATCTGAATGTCTCAACAGAAATCGAGACTCATCAGACCAGGCAACATTTTTCCAGTCTTCAACTGTCCAATTTTGGTGAGCTCTTGCAAATTGTAGCCTCTTTTTCCTATTTGTAGTGGAGATGAGTGGTACCCGGTGGGGTCTTCTGTTGTTTTAGCCCATCTGCCTCAAGGTTGTGCGTGTTGCCGCTTCACAAATGCTTTGCTGCATACCTCGGTTGTAACGAGTGGTTATTTCAGTCAAAGTTGCTCTTCTATCAGCTTGAATCAGTCGGCCCATTCTCCTCTGACCTCTAGCATCAACAAGGCATTTTCGCCCACAGGACTGCCGCATACTGGATGTTTTTCCCTTTTCACACCATTCTTTGTAAACCCTAGAAATGGTTGTGAGTGAAAATCCCAGTAACTGAGCAGATTGTGAAATACTCAGACCGGCCCGTCTGGCACCAACAACCATGCCACGCTCAAAATTGCTTAAATCACCTTTCTTTCCCATTCTGACATTCAGTTTGGAGTTCAGGAGATTGTCTTGACCAGGACCACACCTCTAAATTAATTGAAGCAACTGCCATGTGATTGGTTGATTAGACAATTGCATTAATGAGAAATTGAACAGGTGTTCCTAATAATCCTTTAGGTGAGTGTATTTTTGATGAAATCTGAGAGCTGGATCACTCCTCCATAGGCTTCTAAGGGATTGAAACTTGCCAGCCCAGAAAAGTTATTAAAGATATCGTTAAAATAGTCCAAGTGACTACAGTGGCTCAATCTTAAGTTTATCAAGCGACTAGAATACTTTTTTTTTTTCTCGGGGGAGCATGCCCCCGAACCCCCCTAACTACCTCACATTTAAATGCACATTGCTTTGGGGGTCGGGGGGTAATGTGGGCTGATGTGGCTATAATGCCAGCCCAGGGCTAAATTTTTGGCACAGTGTTCAGCAATTTTAACATAGTACCGTCATCATATCAGTGTTGATGGACCAAAATAAAACCATTAAAATATCAAGTTCATACGTATTGTGATGTGGTGCCACACTCTTGTCCCAAAAAGTATTGCTATACCACGATACTCAATATGTTGTCCCACGGTGAGTCATTTTTCCCTGTTGCACCTAGACAAAATTTGACCCACATAGCAAAATTTTGTCTGGCCCACCTCTGGGCCTCACCCTTGCTTCAATTCTGGCCCAGTTCTGGCTGGGTCCCCGGCCCAAAACTGACCCAACACACTGAAAACGGACTCAAACAACTTCCTCTGGCCCAGATGTGGCACACACCCTGAAAAATGACTCTTATCTATTGATATGGCCCAGGTCTTGCCCAGGCCCAGTAAGACAGATCTGGCTTAGAGGCGGCTTGGTCCCCGGGCCAGATGTCGCCCAGAAACTGGCAGACAGTGAAACACAAATTCAAACATTTAAGGGGTTTTATATAAAATTAACAAATACACCTTAATATAAACATGTGGGCAGATGACGTGAAACATGTTTTTTCTGTAATTAAGTGTAAATGTTTACTGAACTTCATTTCTCAACTAAAACAACACATGCCAGTGGGGCATAGAACATCATTTTATTTCAATATTATGATTTTGGGACGTACAATGTATTTGGTGTTGTTCATATTTCAAGGTGAATAGCAAAATGTCCTGCGGTGTGACTGTAACATTGATGACTCATCAAATGTAAATATTGGTAAAATAAAGCAGATATGTTTGGAGCAGCTAATAAATTCCTTGGCATTATTTTGTATGTATTTACTTAATTAACTTAAGTTTTCAAAATGCTAAAAAGTACTAAAATAATATTTACAGTACATTTAGTTTTGAAACACAAACGATGTCCTGCAGTGTGACATAGGATATTAGATTTTTGTACTGGCAGTTACATGGACAGCCATAGGGGTTCTTTAGTCAAGCCCCCTACAAGGACGTCCCCCAGATGTTTGGATATGCTAAGGAGGTTAAAAGGTGAGTGTCAATCTCTTATTAATTTGATAAATTTCATCATTTCTGTCAGACCATAAACGTGTCCATTTTTGATAGTCCTGTGGTGTGACTGATCTAGTTCGAGAAAAAAGAAAATTATTTTTAGAAAAGAGTCATATTCAGGTTTAAAACAATGAACTTATTCAGTTACTGTAATACCCAAGGTCAGTCTTATATAGCAATGACTCAAAATGGCTGCAAAGGTGAAAAGTCCTGTGGTGTGACAGCCCGTCCTGTAGTGTGACATAATCAAGTCAGACATCTAGCTAGATTCTCGTCTGTTATGTTTGCAATATTAAACATAAATATAAATATATCTCTGTCTCTCTATATATATTAAACAAATATTGTAAATACTATATATAATGTACCTATATTATACATATATTAAACATAAATATATATCTGTCTTCATTATACATAATATACCTATATTATACATATATTAAACAAATATATATATATATATATATATATATATATATATATCTGTCTTCATTTGTTTGTTGTATGTGTATGTTAACAGTCACTGATCATTGTTTTTAAAGTGATTTTTGTAAGTTTTTAGGCATGACCAAAGAAAGAGGGCAAAACTGGGATGGTTTGCAGCCGAGTGTGAAGCGGCTGGGATGAGTATCAGCACCTCCAAATCCGAGGCCATGGTCCTCAGTCGGAAAAGGGTGGCTTGCTCACTTCAGGTTGGTGGAGAGTTCCTGCCTCAAGTGGAGGAGTTCAAGTATCTTGGGGTTTTGTTCACGAGTGAGGGAAGGATGTAACGGGAGATTGACAGACGGATCGGTGCAGCTTCTGCAGTAATGCGGTCGATGTAACGGTCTGTCGTGGTGAAGAAAGAGCTGAGCAGCAAGGCGAAGCTCTCGATTTACCGGTCAATCTACGTTCCTACTCTCATCTATGGTCATGAGCTTTGGGTCATGGAAAGGACAAGATCCCGGATACAAGCGGCCGAAATGAGCTTTCTCCGCAGGGTGGCTGGGCGATCCCTTAGAGATAAGGTGAGAAGCTCGGTCACTCGGGAGGAGCTCAGAGTAGAGCCGCTGCTCCTCCACATCGAGAGGGGTCAGCTGAGGTGGCTCGGGCATCTGTTCCGGATGCCTCCTGGACGCCTTCCCGGGGAGGTGTTCCGGTTGGGTCCCACCGGGAGGAGAACCCGGGAAAGACCTAGGACATGCTGGAGGGACTATGTCTCCCCGCTGGCCTGGGAACGCCTCGGAGTCCCCCCGCAAGAGCTGGAGGAAGTGTCCAGGGAGAGGGAAGTCTGGGCATCTCTGCTTAGACTACTGCCCCCGCGACCCGGCCCCGGATAAGCAGAAGAAGATGGATGGATGGGCTCTAACAGCTTGTCATGTTTATGGTCTGATCTTTTGTTAGTGACGACTCCAGAATGTCAAATTTCTCTTGTTCACTGGAATCTTTGTTCAAAGAGCTGAATTGATGATTTGAACATGCTTTTAATTATTTTAGCATGATTTTAATGACTTTCTTTTGAGAAAAAAGATATTTGTTTAGTCTTTTAAGTTAAAAATAGAAATTAATGGACTTTATGACTGGGTCTGATTTGACGACTCCAAAATGTTAATTATTCAGTATGTCTTGTTCACTATGTTTTTAGTTCAAATTCATACACTAAGTAATAAGATTGTACTGATATGTTGCATTTTCATTAATGTTCAAATAGAGATGCAAATGAATTTGTTTGTTACAAAAGTATTCAATAAATTTCACCATAAAAGTTCATACAGTGTCTCATTTCGTCCTGTGGTGTGACGGGATGTCCTGTGGTGTGACATCATTTCAAACACAATTAAATGACTTTTACTATGTTAACTTGCTTAAATAATTATATGCATTTGAAAACATTGCATAATATAACTATATAAAAAGATAATAAACATTTTCAAATATTTTTTCTCATTTTACACAATATTTCTACTGGAGTGAGTGGTAAAAGATGGCACAAGCAAAGAATATAATCCAAAAACAGCTGTGAAAAAAAGAAAAAAAAAGAATTTTAATGATTATTCTTTAAGAATACTTTTTAAACTTAAAACATACCTGATTTGTATTTGAAATTAATAATATTTCAATATTTGAATTTTATAGTAATGTTATGTCACACCGCAGGACATATTTTGCCTGGAGCTGTGGGAAAAGCTTAATAAATTACATAATGAGAAGAAAAATCTGCTAACCTCTAACAGTCTCAAAAACAACAGTATTTGAACTTTACAAATTCATACAATCTCAAGCAATTTAGAACTTTGTTTAAAAAAAATGCTGTTTCACCCTTATTTGTCATCTACCCATGTATTAACAATGAACAAAATACACTATATATTAACATTTATTAACAACCCAATTTTTAAGTAAAATTAAATGATTTACTGTATATGATTTAAAAAAACATACTTCTCTTTCACACACAAACTTTTTCACTCTCTTTAACACTAAATTAATTACTTTGGGGGGGGGGGGGGGTAAATAAGGAATATCAACCAACATAATAAATTGACTTCATCAAACAGTTAACATGAGCTGAAGAACATACATCAACTTGGTAATATACATGAAACGTGATGAAAGCATGCATCGAGCCTGTTTGCTACACTCACTCACGCCATGCGGAGCTACATAACAATGAACGCCCCCTGCTGGAGATGGGCGGAGCAGCGTCTTTACGTACTCTCCTGCTTTGTAAGCGCGCTAACTGATATTTTGTCAGTTTTACCATTTTTAACCATGTGTGACTGACTGGACTCAAAAAACTGTTTGGGTATAACTTACAATTAATTAATTAATTAATTAACCCTTATTTATTTTCGACAACAGCCTGGTAGGAGAAATCAAGTCACATGTGATGATTAGTCGGTGCACATGACAAACAGGCATCAATGAATTATGATATATTTTAAAATATGAAATATGTGGATTTTTAATTGAATCGACAGTCGACACACTACCTTTGATTATTGAAAAAAAAGGTTAAAAATGGTTTGGTTTATTTCTTCCTGCCGTCGATTACTCAACGAAAGTACCATATTTGGCTCGAGAGCATCAGCTCCCAAGCAGACTGGAATATCTACGTTTACAATAGTGCATTTTCGTTTTAAAACGCATACATTTTGCTACGGTTAAGCCTGCCGTCCACACTACTCCGGAGTTTTAATGGCGTGATCATTCATGCCATTAAAACTCCTCCTGCAAGGAGGGGGACGTCGCATTTTTTGAAGTAATTAATTCAAGTCATAGCCCGTTGTCAATGGTGAGAGAGGCGCTGAACAGACGCAGGTATACATCTCTCTCCCTCTCAATAATTAATTCAAATAAACGCTATAATTCATTTATTCAAATAAATTGTAATCTTATGCACCACTTTATCTCTGTGTCTCATTCAAATCAGGCAGAATGCTAGATCTAACAAGACGTAAACTGACGAAAATAGCCGTCAGTTTTACCATTCCAGTAAAATATTTCACTGCAAACATCAATAACAGCTGAGCTGGCTGCAGTTGTCAATGCTGGCAAATTACCCAAATGACCATCCTATGTATGCACTTCGCGGAGGCAACGACCCTCCAGTTTGCATCTGGCGGTTCTTTGCCTCCATGTCGTGCATTAAAATAGTTTAATGCCCAGCTAGACGTGGATTATCCCTTACACAACTTTATAAAGATAGAAATTTTCTGCCAAAACAATAGCAGTTATCGTTTGCATTTCTCTGTGTTTATAAAAACGTTCGAAAAAATCCCTTGGCAACCGGCCAACGCGTGTCACTACTTGTGACGTCACAATGGAACTCCGGTCAGGTTGTAGAGTAGTTCAGTTGGTTTCTGGTAGTCCAAGTGATCTGATTCGTATTTCTGTTACATCTGGTGAAAAATTGCTCCAATTGTATTATATCTCTCGGTCTGTGTTTTATCTCTTGATTTTTAGTATTTCATTCGATCTGTACTATTTAAGTTCAGTCAACTTGTGTTAAGTTAGTGGCAGGCAGATCAGAAAGACATCTGGAGCAATGGGGCAGTGCATATCTCACAACTACATTGTAGAGGAAGATGCTGCTGCATCTATGTCACCAAGGCCTGTCCCAGAGAGAGTAGAAAAGAAGAAAGGGAGGTTCTTTAGATGGGCTTTTTCTCAGAAATCCAAGAAAACTTTGACCGAAGCCCAACAGAGTCAGTGCAGAAATGACAGCAGCCAACAGCCTGAGAGATGCGCTGATGGTGAAGTTGAACAGAACAGAGACATAGACAACAATTCAGTGTACAGCTGGCACACCTGTTTGTCTTCTCTCAACGCTGAGCAGGATGCTGATAAAGACATTCCCAGGCAAGAGCAAAGGGGCATCAGCCCTCATAACAGCAGTCCTTCTCTGACTGTGCCATCTATGACTGAGGAGAACAAAAGCTCAGCTCCGAAATCGGAGGACATTTCTTGGAAGAATGAGGAAGAAATTATCCATTTAAGTTTAAAGGGAAAGACAGGTCAGTTTATATCATTAGCCCCAACATGACTCATAAAATGTGCAAAAAGTACCTCTTTTAACATCTTTTTCTGGACATTGTCATTCTTATCCAAATGAAAATGTGAACTGAAGATGGTTTTTGGTTGTGTGAGGCCCTAACACCACAATAATGTGTCCATTCTAAAGCGATCTTGAATCAGCATTTTTTGTGGTTTATACTGTAAATGTACTACGTTCCCCCTTTTTTTAACAGTGGACATCTTGCAGCACTATGAAATTATGAAAATGCTGGGTCGAGGATCATATGGAAATGTCCACGAAGGGATCCGTTTGTCTGATTCACGAAAGGTTGTATTTTGTACTCTTGGAATTTAAATTAATTAAAAGTTACATCAAGGTTCATTACTGGAATCATGTGACTTCTGCACGTATAGTTAATTAATTATAACACATTCTTACAAAAATGTTTTTTTCCTTCTCTTGGAAAACAGGTGGCACTCAAACGTGTGGAGAAGACCGAATCCATGGAAGATGTCCGTATTGTAAGTAAGCAGTTCCTCTCTTCGTTTTCATACTTTCAGAGTATACAGTCACATTAGCAATAGGACATTTTAACAAAATTTTGCATTTAAAAGGTCCATTGTCAATAGCGTATGAACTTTCGAACTAAGCAGCTTTCTGTTGGTCAGCATGATGAATTCATGTGAGGGTGAATCATGCAAAAATTCCCATTATAATTACTGATTTTTTAGTTTATTTTAATTTTTTTTGCCGATCGACAGTAAAAGTGACCAAAACTTCAGTATTTATTTCCAGTATTTCAATTACAAGTCTTCAAACCTACTTGCCCAAAAGCAGGACATAATTCTGTTGTAGTAATTCATTTAAATTAAACTATGTCCCCTAATTATCTCACTTTCGTATAACTATTCTCTCTCCTGTAGGGTCTATTTGGCAAATCCCTTCCAAATGAGGTCGCTATGATGGTTCTTGTGAACAAAGGTCCCAGCGTTCCTCAAATAATAAAGCTGCTTGACTGGTACGATACACCAGAGGAATACATACTGGTCTTAGAGCGGCCCACGCCATGTGTAGATCTGCGGCAGTTTTTACGGGAAAATGGTGGCAGAATCAAAGAATCGACGGCACGAGCTGTGATGCGTCAGGTTGTCACTGCTGCAAGAATATGCAGTGAAAAGGGCGTCTTCCACAGCGACATCAAGCTGGAAAACCTGCTCATCAATCAAAACACCTTGCAGGTCAAATTAATAGACTTCGGTTGTAGCAGACGCTTGAAGAAGTCTCCTTATTCGAAATTCAGAGGTACGTATTATTACACAAATCTATGGTGAATAAATAGACAAAAAGCTATGGAATTACAAATTCATTGCAATGGTCGAAAACTTGTTTTTCTTCCAGGCACAAGAGTTTATGCTCCCCCTGAGTGTGTCAGCCATCAAAGTTATCATGGCAAGCCTGCAACAGTGTATTCTTTAGGTGTACTGATGTTCAAGATGCTCTCTGGGCAGTCCCCTGGCAAGAACCTCCCTCAGATGATTGCTGAGCCCTGGTTCACAGAAGACATTTCCAAAGGTGAGAGCTTGTGGATGGGTCATACAGGAATTTTATTACTGCTTAAAATAATATGATCAGTTACACAAAGTATAGCACTTACAAAAATAACCGGACATCTCTCTCCTCTTCACAGAATGCAGAGATCTGATCTCTTCATGCATGGAAAGGGATCCAGCCAAGCGGATTGATTTGGAAAAGATCCTCCTCCATGACTGGTTCCAGGTATTGGTTCTTTCCTAAAAATGTTTGAAAACAAGATACCGTCATGAGAGGCAGAACGAGAAACAAAAGAAACCCAGAGAGTAGGTAAAGAAAAAACATTATGTGCCTAAAAGAAAAAAGTAAGGAAAGGAAGCAGGCAAAAGTTTTGGGACGTCTGCCTTTACATGCACATGAACTTTAATGACATCCCATTCTGAATCCATAGGGTTTAACATGGAGTTGACCCACCCTTTGCAGCTATAACAGCTTCAACTCCGCAAGGCTTTCCGCAAGGTTAGGAGTGTGTTTATGGGATTTTTTGACCATTCTTCTAGAAGCGCATTTGTGAGGTCAGGCACTGATGTTGGACGAGAAGGCCTGGCTCGCAGTCTCCACTCTAATACCTGGTTCAGATTACACAATTTTTTTTGTCTGTTACGATAGTCACTGTGTCAGATTACGCGATTTTGACTCCTAAAATAATTTTGACTCCTAAAAATGACCGGTCATCGCGTGGCGTCTTTAACGACGCGCGTGATGTCATCGAGAAGGCGAAACTAGTAGCCAGTGACTTCCGGAAACGAACGTTAACAAACAATGGATGAAGCGGTGAGTGCTATATTGGCTGTCCTGTGTTCAGAAAAACGTTAAAAAAAAGAAAGAAACCCGACAATGGACACGTTCCTGGATTGCTCGAAGAGGACAGTATGGGCTGTCAATCCTCCAAAGAGAACTTGAGGTAAAATATTGTTTTCTTATATATTTTTACTTTAGCCAGTTGTACAAGTAATAATAATGCTAGCTTGCCACAACAATAACAGATTACAAAAACAGACTGTTAAAAAATTTAATTGTTCACCAATGTAATTAAATACTTCTAATGTTCAGAAGTAAACATTTTTCGTTATGCAGTCACATGGGGTAATTCACCCTTTAACATAACATATCAGTTCAATGGTTTAATGCCTTTGATTGATTCATAACACCATCATCTATAGGCTTAATCTTAATTATAAAAATTGCAATACCATCATACGCAAAAATATTATTATTGAGAGTGAAAAAAAACCTCTTTCCCTTAATGTCTTTAAAGTCACCAACTGTACACAAATAAATATTTAAAGACATTAAGGGAAGGAGTTTTCTCACTCTCACTAATAATATTTTGCGTTGTAAACTATACTAGTATACAAAATGTAAACTATGCTATCGACCAACTCTAATCTATTAAATTATTACAAACACTAACATCATCGTAAAGCTGCTTTGAAATTATATGTATTGTGAAAAGCACATACATTTTAATTGGGGGTGATTATTTTTCGCCTTTGTAAACCAAACAACCACACCATGTTTTTTTCCTATTTACACTGTAGGACAGTGACAGGAAGGGTTTTCGTGATCTGCTTAGGATGGATGTGGAGGATTTCAGCTACTTGCTTGGCAAAGTCACACCATTTATCCAAAGAAGGGACACAAAACTGAGAAGAGCAATCAGTGCAAGAATTTATACTCTTGCGAGTCACTTACGCTAAGATTCCTTGCTACCGGTAAAAAGTCCATTTAAAAAAAATCATATGACCTTCGTTTCACAGACAAAATGTAAGCTAGTCCCAGACTAAAATGCAAGTTTGAGCTGTTTAAACTGAAAGCAATAGCCTATGCACTTAAAATATGACTTAAAATATGTCAGTGACATTGTTTTGTTTCAAGATGCACACCAGCAATGTTTTAAGGCAAGTTTAAAAAGCTGCTCAGATGCCCTAATTAATTGAATGCCTAATATTTGCTTAATTAGCCATTTCTGTAAAACCAGGCCATGGTGTATTATACACCTTATACACATGCTCCTTTCCACAGGAGAGACGTTTAGATCTCTGAGCTTCCAGTACCGGATCGGCCGTTGTACCATCAGTGAGATAGTAATGGAGACTTGTCAAGCCTTGTATGGAGTCTTAAAGGATGATCATTTAAAGGTAAGTCATTTGATGTAAATAAAAGATAGATGTGCGGTGGACACACAAAGAGAAGCCTTTAATGGAGAAGTCCCAAAACCAAGTGTTTTACCCGGAGAGTCAAAACCAGAGTAGATCATGGATTTTCTAAATTATAATTAGTGTACTTTAGAAATTTTTTAAGTATAGTTTAACCTCTGTAAAAATGAGAGAACATGTATTTATACATTTATTAATTATATATGGTGTTTTTTCAGAGTCCTACAACGGAGGCAGAGTGGAGAGAGGTGGCAATGGGATTTGAAAACAAATGGCAATTTCCTAATTGCTTAGGAGCCATAGATGGAAAGCACATCTACATCCAGCCACCTGCAAACTCTGGAAGTACTTACCACAACTACAAGTCCAGATTTTCTGTTGTATTCATGGCAGTAGTCAACGTAGATTACAGATTTATTTATGCAAATGTTGGCGTACAAGGAAGAGTGTCAGATGGAGGAATATTTGGCCAGTCAGACCTCCGAGCTGCCATGGACAGAGATCTGCTGAATGTCCCACCCCCAGAGCCACTACCAGGGAGTACCATATCTTTGCCCTATGCATTTGTTGGTGATGAAGCTTTCCCTCTCCGAATCGACCTGATGAAGCCATACCCCTTCCGAAATCTGGACCATGGGCAGCGAATATTCAACTACAGGCTATCAAGGGCAAGGCGTACAGTTGAAAACGCATTTGGCATTTTGGCCAATAGACTCTGTGTTTTTCTTTCCAACATTGCACTGGAGCCTGAGAAAGTGACAACAGTTACACTAGCTGCACTCTGTGTGCACAACTTCCTGAGGAAGAAGGCGTCAGATGTGCAGACCTGCCTTCAGCCTTTGCAGATGTAGAAGATGACAATCACAACATGGTTCCTGGAGCTTGGAGAAGGGATGGAGAACTCCCCTCTGTGGCAGCAAGCAGTGCACAGAATGCCACAACCGCCGCCAAAAATCAGAGACAATTTAAAGACATATTTTCTTTCACCTGCTGGATCTGTTTCCTAGCAGGAAAATATGATTTAAACACCAACTGGTTAAATCTTTTCATATTGACCATTTTTGCAAGACGTTTAGAACACTCGTTCAGAAAGACTTCCTGTTTTTTTTTTACACTATACAAATTAGTACAATATACAACCAACAGAAAGGTTGAAAACTTTAGTAAAATGTTAAGGGATAGTTCACCCAAAGAATTTATTCTGTCATTAATTACTCACCCTCATCTCGTTCCAAAGCTGTAAAACCTTCATTCATCTTAGAAACACAAATTAAGATACTTTTAAATATCTTAATTTGTGTTCCGAAGATGAACGAAGGGTTTGGAACGACATGAGGGTGAGTAATTACTGACAGAATAATTTTTTTGGGTGAATTAACCCTTTTAAAGACTTAATTATATATGTGTAATTAAAAAATTAGTAGAATGTGTAATGGTTAAAGAAGGTAATATGATTTGTGTTTTAAAAATGCACAAGATACATTTTCTTTAGTAAAATCTTTTATTGAAATCAAATAACACTTTTCTTGAATCATTTCATATGTCGTAAGTTTTGATCAAAGGGAAAATGACTTGCAAACATTAACCCTTTTAAAATGTACAAATATTGCAAAACAGCTTAAACATAAACAGCATTCAAAGTGCCAACAACAAACAGCATTTAAGACACATTGGCCCTCATTTATCAAAAGTGCGTACACCAAATTTCCAGCGTACACCCAAAACCACGGTGACTTTGATATTTATCAATATGGACGTTGGCGTACGGCACGCTCAAATCCTACGCCAGGTCAGGAGGTGGTGTACATGTACGCACGTTTTGAGTTAGTGCGGAAATGCGCAGAAAAACAATTCCTAACACCACAAAAAGCACTGACAAACTAAAAGATATGAGGAGCTCTTTTCCAAAACGTTCATTTCTATTAATAAACTAGTGTTGTGTCTGCAAAGATGAAATTGATGATCACCATCTCCGTAGTGAACGGGCCTTTAGAGAGAGTAGCCTATTTCTTTTCGTTTATAATTGTTTCGTTTATAGACATTTCAAGCTTTTATTTATAGATATATTTCTCATGTCTGTGAGGCATATACTGAGATTCGGTTAATTTGTGATGAGATGCGCTCCAGTTCACATGCAATGCAAGGGACCGCGCCCGCGCCTCCATGTCATGACTCATGATTATATTGTCTGCTATTTGCTTCTTATTTATTAAATCCAGGCAATTGGTTGATGAAAAAAATATTAAAATTAAGATACAATTTATACAGAACGAAATTCACTTTAAAGAAAGGCTTTCTACAAAACAAAACTTAATTAAGTGGCCAAAATCATGTCTGAGCATGTCTCCCGATATATTGCACATCCTATCTTAGCCTATGTTCACTTTTCATAATCAATATTGATGGGGAAAAAATAACATTATTATTTTTTAACAAATATGAAACTAAATGCACTTAGTTAATGGCTACAACACGTAGCCTAATAGTAGGCCTGAATATTGTTATCATTACTTTTTTCAAGTTCGGCACGAATTACTATTAGCCTAAATGTGTTACTAAATGATTTGAATGTATTTTTAACATTGTTGTATTTAAGGACTGTATTTGTGTGTTATTTTTAAATTATTTGTTTTATGTGGTGGACAATATTGGAACGTGACAATGGAAATATTTATTTTATTTTTACTATTTAATTTATTTTACTATTTATTTTGTTTGGCTTTTATTTATTTCATGCAGTTGCACTTACTTAATTTATATTAATTTATAGTATGAGTCCCTGATTATGTTGCATGTTCTCTTCTTGTTGTTTTTGTTGTTGTTTTTTTAGACAAAAAATGGATGGATTTATAGCGTTTTGAAAAAAAAATACAATTAACTTTGAATTTATCATCAATAATATTGTTGTTTGATTTAATAATAATTTTTCATGATGGTGATGGTCTCGATCTCCAGAGAAGTGTCTCCTCTATGCCGTCTTCCATGTGTCCATGGTGTAAAATGAGGGTGTGGGGGAAGCGGATACTTGAATATATAGGGGCGTGTTATTCTAATGACGATCGTTTTCAGCCGCGGCATTTATCAAGGGCAGGTATTGCGTACACCTGGATTTCAAAGGTACGCACAGCTTCATAAATCAGGCGGTGAGAGGAGTGTAAGCATAATCTTACGCCAACATATACGCCCGTTTCTACGCAAGAATGATAAATGAGGGCCAATGTGACTGCAGTCTAGCACCACCACACACACAAAAGGGATCAATACTTGAACTTACACCCCATTTATTTCCTGGTCATATGCCACTTCTACTGCCCTGAGGTAGCTCACTGGAGGGGTTACAGAGGGTACATGAATGGATGTATTTCAAGGTTGATTCAAATTTGTGTGTCCCTGCCAATTGTTTGGGGGCCAGGATGTAATGCTTATCTGGCCTCATTTTCATGTGCATTGTATAACATCATAAGGATGTTACGACGGAGTCTCATCTGGGTCAGTGGGTCTTTAATTAGCTTAATCTCAGTAACTACCTGTTTGCCAAATGTTTGATTAACATCCGTACCGGCATTTACCAGTGTTTCAGATAAATTTTTTAAAATGGTTACTTTCTCCATTTCAAGTTCATCTAATGATTTGTCTCGTAACTTTTTTGGGGGTTTGTAATGTGCTCTTTCAGGAACCTGACGATGCTGGTGGGATGATGAGGCTTCAAGTAATGTATGTGGAGTTGATGGTCCAGATGTGTGGTGGGAGGTGGAGGTGGAGGTGGATGTGGATGACTCGAAGACATCCTCCTCTGTCTCCTGATCTTCTCCACCCTCATCTGCGATGCTGTGTTCCAAGTCATCCAACTATGATAAAACAAGTTGTATGAAATATCAGGCATAACAAGTAATGGCACAATACATATTTGGAAGCATCTACTATAGAAAGCTCACAAATGTATTTAAAAGTTGGAAAGTACTGTAACAACCTTTACCCCAAACTCACATTCAGTGTAGATTGAGACACGCGTTGTACAACAAAAGGCTCTAGAAACTGCAGGTTTTTTAAAATCCACTTCTGTCTGGAAGTTAATTCTTTGTCGCCGCTGCCACTCGGTTTTGAACGGAGTACTTTCCCATACTGTGTTCGGAGGGAAGCAGCTTTTGTTTCAGATTACAATTGTAAAATCTAGTCTCTGTAATTGTCAAATACCCTCACTCACTCACTCGGACGCGCTCGCGCACGCGCACACACACACACACACACAGAGAGAGAGACTCGCTCATGCACTCACTCATACATGCGCACGCACTCACTTATACACATACATACATCACACACTCAAACTCACTCACTCTCGTTCATTCACACATACATGGCCTAGATGCGCGGGCGTACAGACACACACACACGCACTCACTCATAAATATTAACACACACTCAAACTCACTCACTCTCGTTCATTCACACATACTGTACATGGCCTACATATGCGCACCCACACACACACACAGACAGAGAGACTCACTCACACACACGCATGCACTCACTCATACACATACATACATAATCACACAAACAATTTGCTCTATAGCGAAGGAAAACTTAATGAATGATTAGCTAGCTTAATGCTATTTTCAGTACTCACTGGGTTGCTGAAGTGTTTCTGCTATCCTTCGCCAGCATTTTTCTTTTTGCATTCTGTCATGGTACTCCCTCGATGACACATCATATAGGCAGGAGTACTGTTGCCACAGCTCCACGAACCTTTCCTCCATGGCATAACTCCACCTAGTAGCACCATCGTTTCTCTTTCGTTTTGCCATTTTTGAAAGTTGTGTACGGAAAAGCTTCTGTGCTCCTATTGGTCAACCTCATACATGTGACGGAACCCGTCGTGGACGACCGTTAAAAAAATTAAACATGCTAGTCTTTTTGTCGTGATGTCGTGAAGCATCGCAGACGCGATGTAGGTTGTCGCCCACTATGACACACTATACGAGATGATAAGATCGAATCTTGCGTCCCGACGCCCGTTGTCGTTTACGAATCCCCACGACACCCTACGTCTAACGGATCATGCCAAAATCGGGCTAAAATCGTGTAATCTGAACTAGGCATAATTCATCCGTAAGGTGTTCTATCGGGTTAAGCTCAGGCCAGTCAAGTTCCTTCACACCAAACTCGCTCATCCATGTCTTTATGGACCTTGCTTTGTGCACTTGTGTACAGTCATGTTGGAACAGAAGGGGCCATCCCCAAATTGTTCCCACAAAGTTGGGAGCATGATATTGTCCAAAATGTCGTGGTATGCTGAAGCATTTATTCGCAACTTTATACGTGGCACAATGCAGTCAGGCAAGTACCGTTCTCCTCTCAACCGTCAAACCCAGACTCGTCTATCGGATTGCCAGAAAGATTAGCGTGATTCATCACTCCAGAGTATATGTCTTCACTGCTCTAGAGTCCAGTGGCGGCGTGCTTTACTCCACTGCATCCCACGCTTTGCGTTGCACTTGGTGATGTTAGGCTTGGATGCAGCTGTTCGGCCATGGAAACCCATTCCATGAAGCTCCCTACGCACAGTTCTTGAGCTAATCTGAAGGCCACACGAAGTTTGGAGGTCTGAAGCTATTGACTGCAGAAAGTTGATGATTTCTGCACACTGTGTGCCTCAGCATACGCTGACCCCGCTCTGTGATTTCACGTGGCCTACCATTTTGTGGCTGAGTTGCTGTTGTTACCAATTGCTTCCACTTTGTTAGGAAATTTCACAAATGGACTTATTGCACAGGTGGCAACCTATCACGGTACCACACTTGAATTCACTGAGCTCCTGAGAGCGACCCATTCTTTCACAAATGTTTGTAGAAGCGTCTGCATGCCTAGGTGCTTGATTTTTTACAACTGTGGCCATGGAAGTGATTGGAACACCTGAATTCAATGATTTGGAGGGGTGTCCCAATACTTTTGGCAATATGATGGATGCAATTACAGGCAATTACCTCACTCTGGAAGAGTACAGGTCCTGGAGGGATGGCAGGGGGGCACCAATAATCCTCTCCGCAGTCCGGACTGTCCGTTGTAGTCTCCTGGAGCCAGTTGCACCAACAGGGCTTTACTAAGCCTGGTCCTAACTGCTAAGTAGGTCTTAGTTAAGACCAGTCTTTAGAGTTGACCTAACGTCGGTTGCACCAACCAAACTTAAGCCTAGGCTTAACTACGCCTGGTTTTAGCAATGCGCGTTCCTGTGAATGGCCACGGTTGTCTAGCAGCATGCGTTGCTGGGGTTACGTTGTAAACTATCTTCCGCTGTTTGGTTAACTTGTAGCCATATCAATGGAGGATCAAGAAAAAGGAAAGGACTTTCAGTTAATAATTGAAACTTTCATTTTTAATGTGACAGTTAAGGGGTTAAAATAGTATTCAGTTAATAGAGCTGTACATTCAGCACGTGACAATTCGCTTCATTCGCGGCAGCATTACGTCTGTCTCCTGCACGCGAGAGGTGAGGTAGAAGAACGTTGGTAATAAATGTCAGTTCAATTGTAAGTTCATTCTTTATGTGCTTAGGAGTGTGCGTAATGTATCGTCTATGATGATATTGTAATCATTTTTTTAACTATGGACGAGGCACTGCGAGCTGACATCATTGTCTCTCGTGCTTGTTTTCACTGCGTGATGTGTCACTGCAGTTATAGGTATGTCCCAAAATAAGTTTTTTTGTCTTATATTTATATAATATGTTATTAAAAGGGCCGTTTTCATGTGCACAATTGCAAATGTGATATTTATTTTATACAACAGTTAAATTAACAATGAGTTAACATTGTGAGTTACTTTTTAGACACAATTGTGAATATTGTTTTTTTCCCCTTTATTTTGCTGACGAGAATTTCAAAATGAAACTGTAGCAGAGTCTCCATGCAACAGACAGGAAGATTTTTTGACCGTTTTTAACAAATCATTTTAACGATTCAATGAACAATCACTTGCTTTTAGTGGTTACTATAGAAACATTATCTGTCGGAAAACGGATAGGCCTATTAACGCTAGTATATGCCTAGATTTTGACTTTACGCCTGCTACTGACTAGGCGTAAGATTTACGCCCGGTCTTAGCGAGAAGAGGACTTAAGCCTGGATGGTGCAACCGTCGTAACTATTAGGTCGGACTTAGAATGCTGAGTTAAGACCTACTTACCTTAAGACCAGGCGTAAGCCCTGTTGGTGCAACTGGCCCCTGATGTCTGATTTGGTAGCTGAACCAAACCAGACAGTGATGGAAGTGCATAAGGCAGAATCAATGACGGCTGAGTAGAACTGAATCAGCAGCTCCTGTGGCAAGTTGAACTTCCTCAGCTGGCGTAGGAAGTACAGTCTCTGCTGGGCCTTTTTCACAGTGGAGTCAATGTGATTGTCCCACTTCAGGTCCTGAGAGATGATAGTGCCCAGGAACCTGAATGACTCCACTGCTTCCACAGTGCTGTTCATGATATTTTGCATTTCCATTTACAGTACAGAAGCCCCTAAGAGACACTTGGGTTCTACCTAAAAATGCATGAATGTCATTGCATTAGATAACAAAACATCAAACCAGCTGGAATCTGCAAACATATAATGCGAGTGCTTTACTCAGAACTAGTGTTAGTTATCTTTTTTTTTCTGAACAGGAAGAGAGTTTAGGATAAGATGTGTTATCAGTAACACGTTACTGGCACGTGATAATATATTTAGAAAGGGTCCAACTAACAAACCCACGGCTCCCTGAGTAGCAAGTGTTAAAGGGATAGTTCACCCAAAAATGAAAATTCTGTCAGTATTTACTCACACTCATGTTGTTCCAACCTCGTAAGACCTTTGTTCATCTTCGGAACACGAATTAAGATACACTCACTTAAAGGATTATTAGGAACACCATACTAATACTGTATTTGACCCCCTTTCGCCTTCAGAACTGCCTTAATTCTACGTGGCATTGATTCAACAAGGTGCTGAAAGCATTCTTTAGAAATGTTGGCCCATATTGATAGGATAGGATCTTGCAGTTGATGGAGATTTGTGGGATGCACATCCAGGGCACGAAGCTCCCGTTCCACCACATCCCAAAGATGCTCTATTGGGTTGAGATCTGGTGACTGTGGGGGCCATTTTAGTACAGTGAACTCGTTGTCATGTTCAAGAAACCAATTTGAAATGATTCGAGCTTTGTGACATGGTGCATTATCCTGCTGGAAGAAGCCATCAGAGGATGGGTACATGGTGGCCATAAAGGGATGGACATGGTCAGAAACAATGCTCAGGTAGGCCATGGCATTTAAACGATGCCCAATTGGCACTAAGGGGCCTAAAGTGTGCCAAGAAAACATCCCCCACACCATTACACCATCACCACCAGCAGCCTGCACAGTGGTAACAAGGCATGATGGATCCATGTTCTCATTCTGTTTACGCCAAATTCTGACTCTACCATCTGAATAAGAGTTCTCAATGGGCCGGGTCGGCCTGACAAACCCGACGGGACCCGCGGGTTCGGGTTGAAAATATAAGCAAATGACTCGGGTCGGGTCGGACCTCGGGCTAAATCTTTTCCGCTCAGTGAAAAAAAAAACATTTATTAATCATCGCTGCTGCTGACCGTAAAGAAAGTCTGGCTGCTGCGTGCAACTTGCATCACGGGGGCAGACCTGACGCCGCTGCGTGCACGCCTTTACCCTGGAGAAGAAGATGGAGTTGGTGAATAGTAAACTTGCCGCAGGTGAATTCACCGTCGCTAGCCTACTACAGGAGTGGGAAAAATCAGAGGTCTGGAATGTGTTTGGAGTGGTGCTGGATTCTGATGGAAATTCTACAGGTTATGTGCAATGCTCAAAATGCAAGGTGCTGATGAAATATGACAGCAAAAAAAACAGGGTTGTCCAGAAGATTTTTATTTGAGGCATATTTAGTAGCCTATATCGCCTATTTATATATTTAAAGTTTGTTTCAGTTGTTTGTATTGTTTGTAGGCTATTGTTAAAAGACGTGAACATTAAAGGTTGATTTGAATTCCCGTCTGCTGGTCATGATAATACGTGTATGAGAAAAAATGAAGAAAAAAAAGAAAATCGGCGTCGGGCCGCGGGCAGATAATTCATGTTGATGTGTCAGGTTACATCGGGTCCGGGTTTTAAAAGCCATGGGCTGGGTCGGGTTGTAATTTTCAGGCCCGTTGAGAACTCTAATCTGAATGTCTCAACAGAAATCGAGACTCATCAGACCAAGCAACATTTTTCCAGTCTTCAACTGTCCAATTTTGGTGAGCTCTTGCAAATTGTAGCCTCTTTTTCCTATTTGTAGTGGATATGAGTGGTACCCGGTGGGGTCTTCTGTTGTTGTAGCCCATCTGCCTCAAGGTTGTGCGTGTTGTGGCTTCACAAATGCTTTGCTGCATACCTCGGTTGTAACGAGTGGTTATTTCAGTCAAAGTTGCTCTTCTATCAGCTTGAATCAGTCGGCCCATTCTCCTCTGACCTCTAGCATCAACAAGGCATTTTCAAGAAATTGAACAGGTGTTCCTAATAATCATTTAGGTGAGTGTATTTTTGATGAAATCTGAGAGCTGGATCACTCCTCCATAGGCTTCTAAGGGATTGAAACTTGCCAGCCCAGAAAAGTTATTAAAGATATCGTTAAAATAGTCCAAGTGACTACAGTGGCTCAATCTTAAGTTTATCAAGCGACTAGAATACTTTTTTTTTTTTCTCGGGGGAGCATGCCCCCTGAACCCCCCTAACTACCTCACATTTAAATGCACATTGCTTTGGGGGTCGGGGGGTAATGTGGGCTGATGTGGCTACAATGCCAGCCCAGGGCTAAATTTTTGGCACAGTGTTCAGCAATTTTAACATAGTACCGTCATCATATCAGTGTTGATGGACCAAAATAAAACCATTAAAATATCAAGTAAATACGTATTGTGATGTGGTGCCACACTCTTGTCCCAAAAAGTATTGCTATACCACGATACTCAATATGTTGTCCCACGGTGAGTAATTTTTCCCTGTTGCACCTAGACAAAATTTGACCCACATAGCAAAATTTTGTCTGGCCCACCTCTGGGCCTCACCCTTGCTTCAATTCTGGCCCAGTTCTGGCTGGGTCCCCGGCCCAAAACTGACCCAACACACTGAAAACGGACTCAAACAACTTCCTCTGGCACAGATGTGGCACACACCCTGAAAAATGACTCTTATTTATTGATATGGCCCAGGTGTGACCCAAGCACTATAAAATGACTCTTATTTATTGATATGGCCCAGGTCTGGCCCAGGCCCAGTAAGACAGATCTGGCTGAGAGGCGGCTTGGTCCCCGGGCCAGATGTCGCCCAGAAACTGGCAGACAGTGAAACACAAATTCAACGATTTAAGGGTTTTTATTATAAAATTAACAAATACACTTTAATATAAACATGTATTAACAATGAACAAAATACACTATATATTAACATTTATTAACAATCCAATTTTAAACCACAAAATAACAAGTAAATGATTTACTGTATATGATTAAAAAAAACATTCTTCTCTTTCACACACAAACTTTTTCACTCTCTTTAACACTAAATTAATTACTTTGGGGTGGGGGGATAAATAAGGAATATCAACCAACATAATAAATTGACTTCATCAAACAGTTAACATGAGCTGAAGAACATACATCAACTTGGTAATATACAAACACATGAAACGTGATGAAAGCATGCATCGAGTCTGTTTGCTACACTCACTCACGCCATGCGGAGCTACATAATAATGAACGCCCCCTGCTGGAGATGGGCGGAGCAGCGTCTTTACGTACTCTCCTACTTTGTCAGCGCGCTAACTGATATTTTGTCAGTTTTACCATTTTTAACCATGTGTGACTGACTGGACTAAAAAGACTGTTAGGGTATAACTTACAATTAATAAATTTATTAACCCTTATTTATTTTCGACAACAGCCTGGTAGGAGAGAGTTAAAATCTATTGACATGTGATGATTAGTCGGTGCACATGACAAACAGGCATCAATGAATTATGATGTATTTTAAAATATGAAATATGTGGATTTTTTATTGAATCGACAGTCGACACACTACGTTTGATTATTGAAAAAAAAACGGATAAAAATTGTTTGGTTTATTTCTTCCTGCCGTCGATTACTCAACGAAAGTACCACAAGTCATATTTGGCTCGAGAGCATCAGCTCCCAAGCAGACTGGAATATCTACGTTTACAATAGTGCATTTTCGTTTTAAAACGCATACATTTTGCTACGGTTAAGCCTGCCGTCCACACTACTCCGGAGTTTTAATGGCGTGATTATTCACGCCATTAAAACTCCTCCTGCAAGGAGGGGGACGTCGCATTTTTTGAAGTAATTTATTCAAGTCATAGCCCGTTGTCAATGGTGAGAGAGGCGCTGAACAGACGCAGATACATCTCTCTCCCTCTCAATTATTAATTCAAATAAACGCTATAATTCATTTATTCAAATAAATTGTAATCTTATGCACTAACTTACTTTATCTCTGTGTCTCATTCAAATCGGGCAGAATGCTAGATCTAACAAGACGTAAACTGACGAAAATAGCCGTCAGTTTTACCCTTCCAGTAAAATATTTCACTGCAAACATCAATAACAGCTGAGCTGGCTGCAGTTGTCAATGCTGGCAAATTACCCAAATGACCATCCTATGTATGCACTTCGCGGAGGCAACGACCCTCCAGTTTGCATCGGCCGGTTCTTTGCCTCCATGTCGTGCATTAAAATAGTTTAATGCCCAGCTAGACGTGGATTATCCCCTACATAACTTTATAAGGATATACATTTTCTGCCAAAACAATAGCAGTTATCGTTTGCATGTCTCTGTGTTTATAAAAACGTTCGAAAAAATCCCTTGGCAACCGGCCAACGCGTGTCACTACTTGTGACGTCACAATGGAACTCCGGTCAGGTTGTAGAGTAGTTCAGTTGGTTTCTGGTAGTCCAAGTGATCTGATTCGTATTTCTGTTACATCTGGTGAAAAATTGCTCCAATTGTATTATATCTCTCGATCTGTGTTTTATCTCTTGATTTTTAGTATTTCATTCGATCTGTGCTATTTAAGTTCAGTAAACTTTTGTTAAGTTAGTGGCAGACAGAACATCAGAGAGACATCTGGAGCAATGGGGCAGTGCATATCTCACAACTACATTGTAGAGGAAGATGCTGCTGCATCTATGTCACCAAGGCCTGTCCCAGAGAGAGTAGAAAAAAAGAAGAAAGGGAGGTTCTTTAGATGGGGTTTTTCTTGGAAATCCAAGAAAACTTCCACCGAAGCCCAACAGAGTCAGTGCAGAAATGACAGCAGCCAACAGCCTGAGAGATGCTCTGATGGTGAAGTTGAACAGAACAGAGGCATAGACAACAATTCAGTGTACAGCTGGCACACCTGTTTGTCTTCTCTCACCGCTGAGCAGGATGCTGATAAAGACATTCCCAGGCAAGAGCAAAGGGGCATCAGCCCTCATAACAGCAGTCCTTCTCTGACTGTGCCATCTATGACTGAGGAGAACAAAAGCTCAGCTCCGAAATCGGAGGACATTTCTTGGAAGAATGAGGAAGAAATTATCCATTTAAGTTTAAAGGGAAAGACAGGTCAGTTTATATCATTAGCCCCAACATGACTCATAAAATGTGCAAAAAGTACCTCTTTTAACATCTTTTTCTGGACATTGTCATTCTTATCCAAATGAAAATGTGAACTGAAGATGGTTTTTGGTTGTGTGAGGCCCTAACACCACAATAATGTGTCCATTCTAAAGCGATCTTGAATCAGCATTTTTTGTGGTTTATACTGTAAATGTACTACGTTCCCCCTTTTTTTAACAGTGGACATCTTGCAGCACTATGAAATTACGAAAATGCTGGGTCGAGGATCATATGGAAATGTCCACGAAGGGATCCGTTTGTCTGATTCACGAAAGGTTGTATTTTGTACTCTTGGAATTTAAATTAATTAAAAGTTACATCAAGGTTCATTACTGGCATCATGTGACTTCTGCACATATAGTTAATTAATTGTAACACATTCTTACAAAAATGTTTCTCTTGGAAAACAGGTGGCACTCAAACGTGTGGAGAAGACCGAATCCATGGAAGATGTCCGTATTGTAAGTAAGCAGTTCCTCTCTTCGTTTTCATACTTTCAGAGTATACAGTCACATTAGCAATAGGACATTTTAACAAAATTTTGCATTTAAAAGGTCCATTGTCAATAGCGAATTAACTTTCGAACTAAGCAGCTTTCTGTTGGTCAGCATGATGAATTCATGTGAGGGTGAATCATGCAAAAATTCCCATTATAATTACTGATTTTTTAGTTTATTTTAATTTTTTTTGCCGATCGACAGTAAAAGTGACCGAAACTTCAGTATTTATTTCCAGTATTTCAATTACAAGTCTTCAAACCTACTTGCCCAAAAGCAGGACATAATTCTGTTGTAGTAATTCATTTAAATTAAACTATGTCCCCTAATTATCTCACTTTCGTATAACTATTCTCTCTCCTGTAGGGTCTATTTGGCAAATCCCTTCCAAATGAGGTCGCTATGATGGTTCTTGTGAACAAAGGTCCCAGCGTTCCTCAAATAATAAAGCTGCTTGACTGGTACGAGACACCAGAGGAATACATACTGGTCTTAGAGCGGCCCACGCCATGTGTAGATCTGCGGCAGTTTTTACGGGAAAATGGTGGCAGAATCAAAGAATCGACGGCACGAGCTGTGATGCGTCAGGTTGTCACTGCTGCAAGAATATGCAGTGAAAAGGGCGTCTTCCACAGCGACATCAAGCTGGAAAACCTGCTCATCAATCAAAACACCTTGCAGGTCAAATTAATAGACTTCGGTTGTAGCAGACGCTTGAAGAAGTCTCCTTATTCGAAATTCAGAGGTACGTATTATTACACAAATCTACGGTGAATAAATAGACAAAAAGCAATGGAATTACAAAATCATTGCAATGGTCGAAAACTTGTTCTTTCTTCCAGGCACAAGAGTTTATGCTCCCCCTGAGTGTGTCAGCCATCAAAGTTATCATGGCAAGCCTGCAACAGTGTATTCTTTAGGTGTACTGATGTTCAAGATGCTCTCTGGGCAGTCCCCTGGCAAGAACGTCCCTCAGATGATTGCTGAGCCCTGGTTCACAGAAGACATTTCCAAAGGTGAGAGCTTGTGGATGGGTCATACAGGAACTTTATTACTGCTTAAAATAATATGATCAGTTACACAAAGTATAACACTTACAAAAATAACCGGACATCTCTCTCCTCTTCACAGAATGCAGAGATCTGATCTCTTCATGCATGGAAAGGGATCCAGCCAAGCGGATTGATTTGGAAAAGATCCTCCTCCATGACTGGTTCCAGGTATTGGTTCTTACCTAAAAATGTTTGAAAACAAGATACCGTCATGAGAGGCAGAACGAGAAACAAAAGAAACCCAGAGAGTAGGTAAAGAAAAAACATTATGTGCCTAAAAGAAAAAAGTAAGGAAATGAAGTATATATGTGTATATATACGTACACTATATTGGCAAAAGTTTTGGGACGTCTGCCTTTACATGCACATGAACTTTAATGACATCCCATTCTGAATCCATAGGGTTTAATATGGAGTTGACCCACCCTTTGCAGCTATAACAGCTTCAACTACGCAAGGCTTTCCGCAAGGTTAGGAGTGTGTTTATGGGATTTTTCGACCATTCTTCTAGAAGCGCATTTGTGAGGTCAGGCACTGATGTTGGACGAGAAGGCCTGGCTCGCAGTCTCCACTCTAATGCCTGGTTCAGATTACACAATTTTTTTTGTCTGTTAGGATAGTCACTGTTTCAGATTACTTGTCGTGTCGTGGACAAGAAACATGTCAGACTACTCGTTGCTTCCTGACCAGTCATCGCGTGGCATCTTTAACGACGCGCGTGATGTCATCGAGAAGGCGAAACTAGTAGCGAGTGACTTCCAGAAACGAACGTAAACAAACAATGGATGAAGCGGTGAGTGCTGTATTGGCTGTCCTGTGTTCAGAAAAACGTTTAAAAAAATAAAGAAACCCGACAATGGACACGTTCCTGGATTGCTCGAAGAGGACAGTATGGGCTGTCAATCCTCCAAAGAGAACTTGAGGTAAAATATTGTTTTCTTATATATTTTTACTTTAGCCAGTTGTACAAGTAATAATGATGCTAGCTTGCCACAACGATAACAGATTCCAAAAACAGACTGTTAAAAAATTTAATTGTTCACCAATGTAATTAAATACTTCTAATGTTCAGAAGTAAACATTTTTCGTTATGCAGTCACATGGGGTAATTTAGCCTTTAACATAACATATCAGTTCAATGGTTTAATGCCTTTGATTGATTCATAACACCATCATCTATAGGCTTAATCTTAATTATAAAATTGCAATACCATTATACGCAAAAATATTATTATTGAGAGTGAAAAAAAACCTCTTTCCCTTAATGTCTTTAAAGTCACCAACTGTACACAAATAAATATTTAAAGACATTAAGGGAAGGAGGTTTTTTTTCACTCTCACTAATAATATTTTGCGTTGTAAACTATACTAGTATACAAAATGTAAACTATGCTATCGACCAACTCTAATCTATTAAATTATTACAAACACTAACATCATCGTAAAGCTGCTTTGAAATTATATGTATTGTGAAAAGCACATACATTTTAATTGGGGGTGATTATTTTTCGCCTTTGTAAACCAAACAACCACACCATGTTTTTTTCCTATTTACACTGTAGGACAGTGACAGGAAGGGTTTTCGTGATCTGCTTAGGATGGATGTGGAGGATTTCAGCTACTTGCTTGGCAAAGTCACACCATTTATCCAAAGAAGGGACACAAAACTGAGAAGAGCAATCAGTGCAAGAATTTATACTCTTGCGAGTCACTTACGCTAAGATTCCTTGCTACCGGTAAAAAGTCCATTTAAAAAAAATCATATGACCTTCGTTTCACAGACAAAATGTAAGCTAGTCCCAGACTAAAATGCAAGTTTGAGCTGTCTAAACTGAAAGCAATAGCCTATGCACTTAAAATATGACTTAAAATATGTTAGTGACATTGTTTTGTTTCAAGATGCACACCAGTAATGTTTTTAAGGCAAGTTTAAAAAGCTGCTCAGATGCCCTAATTAATTGAATGCCTAATATTTGCTTAATTAGCCATTTCTGTAAAACCAGGCCATGGTGTATTATACACCTTATACACATGCTCCTTTCCACAGGAGAGACGTTTAGATCTCTGAGCTTCCAGTACCGGATCGGCCGTTGTACCATCAGTGAGAAAGTAATGGAGACTTGTCAAGCCTTGTATGGAGTCTTAAAGGATGAACATTTAAAGGTAAGTCATTTGATGTAAATAAAAGATAGATGTACGGTGGACACACAAAGAGAAGCCTTTAATGGAGAAGTCCCAAAACCAAGTGTTTTACCCGGAGAGTCAAAACCAGAGTAGATCATGGATTTTCTAAATTATAATTAGTGGACTTTAGAATTTTTTTTTAAAGTATATTATAACCTCTGTAAAAATGAGAGAACATGTATTTATACATGTATTAATTATATATGGTGTTTTTTCAGACTCCTACAACGGAGGCAGAGTGGAGAGAGGTGGCAATGGGATTTGAAAACAAATGGCAATTTCCTAATTGCTTAGGAGCCATAGATGGAAAGCACATCTACATCCAGCCACCTGCAAACTCTGGAAGTACTTACCACAACTACAAGTCCAGATTTTCTGTTGTACTCATGGCAGTAGTCAAAGCAGATTACAGATTTATTTATGCAAATGTTGGCGTACAAGGAAGAGTGTCAGATGGAGGAATATTTGGCCAGTCAGACCTCCGAGCTTCCATGGACAGAGATCTGCTGAATGTCCCACCCCCAGAGCCACTACCAGGGAGTACCATATCTTTGCCATATGCTTTTGTTGGTGATGAAGCTTTCCCTCTCCGAATCGACCTGATGAAGCCATACCCCTTCCGAAATCTGGACCATGGGCAGCGAATATTCAACTACAGGCTATCAAGGGCAAGGCGTACAGTTGAAAACGCATTTGGCATTTTGGCCAATAGACTCTGTGTTTTTCTTTCCAACATTGCACTGGAGCCTGAGAAAGTGACAACAGTTACACTAGCTGCACTCTGTGTGCACAACTTCCTGAGGAAGAAGGCGTCAGATGTGCAGACCTGCCTTCAGCCTTTGCAGATGTAGAAGATGACAATTACAACATGGTTCCTGGAGCTTGGAGAAGGGATGGAGAACTCCCCTCTGTTGCAGCAAGCAGTGCACAGAATGCCACAACCACCGCCAAAAATCAGAGACAATTTAAAGAAATATTTTCTTTCACCTGCTGGATCTGTTTCCTAGCAGGAAAATATGATTTAAGCAACAACTGGTTAAATCTTTTCATATTGACCATTTTTGCAAGACGTTTAGAACACTCGTTCAGAAAGACTTCCTGTTTTTTTTTTACACTATACAAATTAGTACAATATACAACCAACAGAAAGGTTGAAAACTTTAGTAAAATGTTAAGGGATAGTTCACCCAAAGAATTTATTCTGTCATTAATTACTCACCCTCATCTCGTTCCAAAGCTGTAAAACCTTCATTCATCTTAGGAACACAAATTAAGATACTTTTAAATATCTTAATTTGTGTTCCGAAGATGAACGAAGGGTTTGGAACGACATGAGGGTGAGTAATTACTGACAGAATAATTTTTTGGGTGAATTAACCCTTTTAAAGACTTAATTATATATGTGTAATAAAAAAAATAGTAGAATGTGTAATGGTTAAAGAAGGTAATATGATTTGTGTTTTAAAAATGCACAAGATACATTTTCTTTAGTAAAATCTTTTATAGAAATCAAATAACACTTTTCTTGACTCATTTCATATGTCGTAAGTTTTGATCAAAGAGAAAATGACTTGCAAACATTAACCCTTTTAAAATGTACAAATATTGCAAAACAGCTTAAACATAAACAGGATTCAAAGTACCAACAACAAACAGCATTTAAGACACATTGTGACTGCAGTCTAGCACCACCACACACAAAAAAAGGGATCAATACTTGAACTTACACCCCATTTATTTCCTGGTCATATGCCACTTCTACTCAAGGGGGTAATCCATCAGCCGGAAGTTGAAGCTGCCTCGCGGGAGCCGCCATTGTAGCTGGCTATCACCTGCTGTTAGCATCCCATTGACTCCCATTCATTTTGGCGTCACTTTGACAGCGAATAACTTTACATCTGAGGTGTCCAAAGACTCCATTTGTCCATTATTTATTTCTAAAGAAACACGACAATGTATAAAAGGCTCCATTACTTTGTATCTTACGTTATGGCCCCGTAGAAGCCATTCTTGTAAAAATAGGCTAAAAATTGCGTCATAACCACGCGACTTTATGTCGCACAATAGAGACATTACCGTATAGACAGGAGGAGAAGCTCGCACAGTCTCGCAGGCAGTCTTTTACTGTCTAAAGTCAGCCCATGGCATAGATAGAATCCATAAAAGCAACGCGACAAAATATTTAAACAACGTTTTTGAGGAATTGGAAATAATTGTATTATAATATGTGGCAAGTGAATACATATGAAGTAACATTTATCCACGAACTTTAAATTATTTATCTACTACTACACCTACGGGGGATGGGGAAATTAATTATCAGGAAATTATACAGGCAATGGAAGAAGAAAAAAAACATCTCAATGTCTATCGCGGTTAACGTTGTTCCTTTATTTATTTACACATCTACGCTTGAAGGTGAATGTGATCCCGTTCGGAAGCCATATGTACAAAATGCCTACATAACGTGAAATAAAGAAAAACGGTTTTGTTCAAGTGTTTGTGACCGTGATTTATTAGCCAAAACTACATGATTTTACACCTAGCTCACAATTCTTTATATATTGGAATATTATATGGTCATGTAATATTGAATGGATACGAAAATGACTCGAGGGGACATTATTATATGGTTCCTGGGCTCATACTAAGAAGTATTTTTTGGATGGGTTATTATTCTGTTTGATGTAGAAGGAAACGAAAAAGAAGGGGAAAAATTATTTGCATATGTGCCTATATTTGAATCATTTTTAATAATTATGGAAGATTGTGCTGTAGCCTACATGCATTTATTTATCTGTTATGTTTGATTGTATTATGTGTGTGTGTGTGTGTACTAGCCAAATATTTAAATCTAATAGATATATACATAAACATGTTCAAAATAAACTAAACTAACTAACTAAAATTACTAGAACTGCAGATAGGCTACTCAAACGATTACAATCCTAAAGTAGGCTATTTTAAAGTCGATTTTAGCCACTTCTTTTATCATGTCATATTGTAATTATATAGCGTAATATGTTATATTAAATTAATTATTATAACCACGTCCATGGGGCTGCTTTGACAGGGTCAACCACACACACCCACACTACTCTTAAAATGTTACTGTTATTAAACTGCACATATCTGTCTATATTGTTCATATTGCATACCCATGTGTTCTGCTCATAATGCTACTGTTAATACACTTCAAATATCCTTGGCACAGCTACTAGAAGATTTACAACTGTCAGTCAGGTTGCTCACGTGACATCTACGTCATCAAGCTCAGTTTGAGCCTGCGCAGAACGCTTGGCTATCAGGAAGTGAGTGCCCATGTTTGGCTTCAACTCTCTCCGTTGAAATCAACGGGGTCGCTGTGTCCATTTCTTTTACTGTCTATGCTTCTACTGCCCTGAGGTAGCTCACTGGAGGGGTTACAGAGGGTACATGAATGGATGTATTTCAAGGTTGATTTAAATTTGTGTGTCCCTGCCAAGGTGTTTGGGCGCCAGGATGTAATGCTTATCTGGCCTCATTTTCATGTGCATTGTATAACATCATAAGGATGTTACGACGGAGTCTCATCTTGGTCAGTGGGTCTTTAATTAGCTTAATCTCAGTAACTACCTGTTTGCCAAATGTTTGATCAACATCCGTACCGGCATTTACCAGTGTTTCAGATAAATTTTTTAAAATGTTTACTTTCTCCATTTCAAGTTCATCTAATGATTTGTCTCGTAACTTTTTGGGGGGTTTGTAATGTGCTCTTTCAGGAACCTGACGATGCTGGTGGGATGATGAGGCTTCAAGTGATGTATGTGGAGTTGATGGTCCAGATGTGTGGTGGGAGGTGGAGGTGGAGGTGGAGGTGGATGACTCGAAGACATCCTCCTCTGTCTCCTGATCTTCTCCACCCTCATCTGCGATGCTGTGTTCCAAGTCATCCAACTATGATAAAACAAGTTGTATGAAATATCAGGCATAACAAGTAATGGCACAATACATATTTGGAAGCATCTACTACAGAAAGCTCACAAATGTATTTAAAAGTTGGAAAGTACTGTAACAACCTTTACCCCAAACTTACATTCAGTGTAGATTGAGACACACGTTGTACAACAAAAGGCTGTAGAAACTGCAGGTTTTTTAAAATCCACTTCTGTCTGGAAGTTAATTCTTTGTCGCCGCTGCCACTCGGTTTTGAACGGAGTACTTTCCCATAGTGTGTTCGGAGGGAAGCAGCTTTCGTTTGGACCTCACCGGCTGTAGGTAAGAAATCAGATTACAATTGTAAAATCTAGTCTCTGTAATTGTCAATCACACTCACTCACTCACTCGGACGCACTCGCGCGCGCGCGCGCACACACACACACACACACACACACACACACACACACACACACACACACAGAGAGAGAGACTCGCTCATGCACTCACTCATACATGCGCACGCACTCACTCAGCACATACATACATCACACAATCAAACTCACTCACTCTCGTTCATTCACACATACATGGCCTACATGTGCGCGCGTACACACACACACACGCACTCACATACATAATCACACACACTCAAACTCACTCTCGTTCATTCACAGATACTGTACATGGCCTACATATGCGCACGCACACACACACACACAGACAGAGAGACTCACTCACACACACGCACGCACTCACTCATACACATACATACATAATCACACAAACAATTTGCTCTATAGCGAAGGAAAACTTAATGAATGATTAGCTAGCTTAATGCTATTTTCAGTACTCACTGGGTTGCTGAAGTGTTTCTGCTATCCTTCGGCAGCATTTTTCTTTTTGCATTCTGTCATGGTACTCCCTCGATGACACATCATATAGGCAGGAGTACTCTTGCCACAGCTCCACGAACCTTTCCTCCATGGCATAACTCCACCTAGTAGCACCATCGTCTCTTTCGATCTGCCATTTTTGAAAGTTGTGTACAGAAAAGCTTCTGTGCTCCTATTGGTCAACTTCATACATGTGACGGAACCCGTCGTGGACGACCGTTAAAAAAATTAAACATGCTAGTCTTTTTGTCGTGATGTCGTGAAGCATCGCAGACGCGATGTAGGTTGTCGCCCACTATGACACACTATACGAGATGATACGATCGAATCTTGCGTCCCGACGCCCGTTGTCGTTTACGAATCCCCACGACACCCTACGTCTAACGGATCATGCCAAAATCGGGCTAAAATCGTGTAATCTGAACCAGGCATAATTCATCCGTAAGGTGTTCTATCGGGTTAAACTCAGGCCAGTCAAGTTCCTTCACACCAAACTCGCTCATCCATGTCTTTATGGACCTTGCTTTGTGCACTTGTGTACAGTCATGTTGGAACAGGAAGGGGCCATCCCCAAATTGTTCCCACAAAGTTGGGAGCATGATATTGTCCAAAATGTCGTGGTATGCTGAAGCATTTATTCGCAACTCTATACGTGGCACAATGCAGTAAGGCAAGTACCGTTCTCCTCTCAACCGTCAAACCCAGACTCGTCTATCGGATTGCCAGAAAGATAAGCGTGATTCATCACTCCAGAGTATATGTCTTCACTGCTCTAGAGTCCAGTGGCGGCGTGCTTTACCCCACTGCATCCCACGCTTTGAGTTGCACTTGGTGATGTTAGGCTTGGATGCAGCTGTTCGGCCATGGAAACCCATTCCATGAAGCTCCCTACGCACAGTTCTTGAGCTAATCTGAAGGCCACACGAAGTTTGGAGGTCTGAAGCTATTGACTGCAGAAAGTTGGTGATTTCTGCACACTGTGTGCCTCAGCATACGCTGACCCCGCTCTGTGATTTCACATGGCCTACCATTTTGTGGCTGAGTTGCTGTTGTTCCCAATTGCTTCCACTTTGTTAGGAAATTTCACGAATGGACACAGGTGGCAACCTATCACGGTACCACACTTGAATTCACTGAGCTCCTGAGAGCGACCCATTCTTTCACAAATGTTTGTAGAAGCGTCTGCATGCCTAGGTGCTTGATTTTTTACAACTGTGGCCATGGAAGTGATTGGAACACCTGAATTCAATGATTTGGAGGGGTGTCCCAATACTTTTGGCAATATGATGGATGCAATTACAGGCCAAAGCACAGCTTACATGCACTTTGCAAATGAAGAAAACAATATTTATGAAACTAGATATTTATAATTAACTGTTATAAAAATCAAAGCAGCTATTACATGTTACATGCTTATTTAAAAAATATTTTTAATTATATTGTAGCAATATGTTCAACAAACTTTCATCTAAAAATCATTTTAACCATAAAACGCAAGTAAAACGGCAGCCCCTAATGGACTGCTGCATAAATTAGAACTACTGTAATCAGAATCAGAATCAGAAAGGGCTTTATTCCCAAGTGTGCTTGCACACACAAGGAATTTTCCTTGGTACTAAGGCTTCCAGTGCACATATACAAATACAGATACAACAAGTAATAGTAATACAAATAGTAATACAAATTCTACAAATAAAATTATAAAAAATATGAAAATACTATAAAAATATATGGTCACAGTTCGGTTTTGTCAGAATAAACATTTACAGATAATGAACATATTTACAGTATTTTGTATAGTATGAATAAATATAAATATCACCTAAATTTTTAAGATATTGCACTAAACAGTGGGAGTATTGCACTTACAGGCATATGCCTTGGGAGATATGTTAACTGTTCAGAAGGGAGATGGCCTGTGGGAAGAAACTGTTCCTGTGCCGAGATGTTCTTGTGGCCAGTGATCTGAGTCGCCGTCTTGACGGTAACAGTTCAAACAGGTGGTGTCCAGGGTGAGTGGAGTCTGTGAGGATTTTACCTGCTCTCTTCCTCACTCTGGAAGAGTACAGGTCCTGGAGGGATGGCAGGGGGCACCAATAATCCTCTCCGCAGTCCGGACTGTCCGTTGTAGTCTCCTGATGTCTGATTTGGTTGCTGAACCAAACCAGACAGTGATGGAAGTGCATAAGACAGACTCAATGACGACTGAGTAGAACTGAATCAGCAGCTCCTGTGGCAAGTTGAACTTCCTCAGCTGGCGAAGGAAGTACAGTCTCTGCTGGGCCTTTTTCACAGTGGAATCAATGTGATTGTCCCACTTCAGGTCCTGAGAGATGATAGTTCCCAGGAACCTGAATGACTCCACTGCTTCCACAGTGCTGTTCATGATGGTGATTGGGGGGAGTGTTGGGCTGTTCCTCCTGAAGTCCACGATCATCTCCACTGTTTTGAGCGTGTTCAGCTCAAGGTTGTTATAACTGCACCAGACAGCCAGCTGTTCAACCTCCAGTCTGTAAGCAGACTCGTCACCGTTTTGGATGAGGCCGATGACAGTGGTGTCGTCTGCAAATTTCATGAGCTTGACAGTGGGGTCTTTAGAAGTGCAGTCATTAGTGTACAGGGAGAATAGCAGTGGGGAGAGAACGCATCCTTGGGGGGCGCCAGTGCTGATTGTGAGTGTCTTGGATGTGTGTTTCCCCAGTCTCACTCGCTGCTGCCGGTCCGTCAGGAAGCTGGTGATCCACTGACAGATCGAGGATGGCATGGAGAGCTGGGTCAGTTTGGCTGTGAGAAGACCAGGCATGATGGTATTGAAGGCCGAACTGAAGTCTACAAAGAGGATTCTTGCATAAGTCCCTGGTCTGTCGAGATGTTGCATGATATAATGCAGTTCCATGTTGACTGCATCATCCACAGACCTGTTTGCTCTGTAAGCAAACTGAAAGGGATCCAGCAGTGGTCCGGTGATGTTCTTCAGGTGGGCCAGCACCAGTCTTTCAAACGACTTCATGACCACAGACGTGAGAGCGACAGGTCTGTAGTCATTAAGTCCAGAGAGTGGGAGTGCAGGAGGTGATGGTGAATGTGTGAAGTGCATATCAGACCGGGTGTGTGGTGTGAATGAGGGCTTTTCAAACCGGCAGTAAAATGAATTTAAATCGTCAGCCAGGTGTTCATTGTCCACAGATCGAGGGGATGGTGACTTGCAGTTGGTGATGTTCCTCAGGCCATTCCAGACTGATGATGGGTCGTTGGATGAAAACTGTTTTTTCAGTTTATCAGAGTAGTTCCTTTTAGCAACTCTGATCTCCTTTGTCAATCTGTTTCTGTTCTGATTATACAAGATTTTATCCCCACTTCTGTAAGCATCCTCTTTGGCATGACGAAGGTGTTTGAGTTTCCCAGTAAACCATGGTTTATCATTAGTGAATGATAAGAATGTCCTGGTAGGAATGTATGCATGTTCACAGAAACTTATATATGATGTTACAGTATCTGTGAGCTCATCCAGATCGTTGGTAGCAGCTTCAAAAACAGTCCAATCAGTGCAATCAAAGCAGGCCTGTAGATTCTGCTCTGCTTCATTAGTCCATCTTTTTACAGTCCTTATTACAGGTTTAGCTGATTTCAGTTTCTGCCTGTAGGTCGGTATGAGATGAACCAAACAGTGATCAGAGAGCCCCAAAGCTGCCCGTGGGACCGAGTGATACGCATTTCTTATTGTGGTGTAACAGTGGTCCAGTATATTACTGTCTCTGGTGGGACATGTAACGTGCTGTCTGTATTTTGGTAGTTCACGAGAAAGATTTGCTTTGTTAAAATCCCTAAGAATGATTAAAAGAGAGTCTGGGTACCTTTGTTCCGTTTCAGCTATTTGTTCAGCCAGCTGTTGTAGCGCCGTGCTCACGCACGTGTCTGGAGGGATGTAAACATTCACGAGAATGAAGGAGGAAAATTCCCGAGCCAAGTAGAAGGGTTTACAGTTTATGAAATGTGCCTCTAAATTAGGAGAGCACATCTTCTTCAGTGTTGTCACATCTGAACACCAACTTTCGTTAATGTAGAAACACAATCCACCACCTCTCGTTTTCCCCGTTTGCTCCGCGATGCGATCCGCTCAGAACAGCTGGAAGCCCGGCAGATGTATTGCGTTGTCCGGTATGGCTTCACTCAGCCAGGTTTCAGTAAAGCACAAAGCAGCAGAGTTTAAAAAATCCTTGTTAGTGTGGGTGAGGAGAAGAAGTTCATCCGGTTTGTTAGGAAGGGATCGGAGATTCGCGAGATGAATACTGGGGAGTGCAGTCCGCAGGCCGCACTCGCGGAGTTTAACCAGCGCGCCGGCACGCTTCCCGCATTTGCGTCTGAACGCGCGTTTGAACAACACCGCTGCCCCTCCGACGAGAATGTCCAGCAAAACGTCAGAATAATCAAAAACTGTAGAAAAGGTTTCTGGTGTGTGTTTCCTAATGTCCAGTAGTTCGTCTTTGGTGAAACTGATAGGAAAAGAATGACTAAACGCAGAAACAAACAAACAAAAACAACACGATAGCTGGAGAGCTCCACACCGAGGCAGCCATCCGCGGCGCCATCTTAAACAACTTAAGATCCAGGCCTAGTCCTCTCTCGTCTTGCATTGTAGTCACACCTCCTTTTATCCTTCTGGAACTACTCTGTGTGACTCGAGACCGGTGTGGCACGCAGGTGACGCTCATTAGCACTTACGCCACCGGCCGTGCTCCGTTCCATGCTTGCCACATTCCCCCATTCCCACTCGAGTCCGTCACAGCGGCCACAGCACCTGTGGAGGAAAGGACAGACGAGGCGAGAGAAAAGGAGACGGAAGGATGAGGAGAGACAGAGATGAGAGTTATAGAGGGCCATTCAGGCCTCCAGCTGGTTGAACTCCTCCGCGATGCCTGCCGGTGGTGCTGGACACCCCTTGGTGAACGGCCCTCTGACTGCTCTGGCTTTAGGCACCCGGCAGCGACTCTCCTGTTCCCTGCTCCTCCTCATCATGGTGGGCGGCAGCAGGCTCCGGTCTCAGGCAAACGGCGACTCCACTCCCTGTCGGGCGGCAGCTGCCCCTCCACAACCCAGGCGAACGGCAGCGAGTTCCTCCAGTCCACCGACACGAGCGTCCATGGTGACAAATTCTGTTCAGCTCAATGGCATTGCGGAAATCCCACAGCGGTGAGGGCTCTTTGACAGCGTGTTCCTCCTTCCTCCAGGGTTTCAGCACTGTAGCAATGTTAAAGGCTCAGGAGGTGGGAACCTCCGCCTGTATGTAATTATTTATATATTTATTTATAATCATCAAGGGCAGGCTCAGTGGGTAGCACTGTTGCCTCACAGAAAGAAGGCCTCTCCTGAGCCAGGAGGTCTTTCTGTGTGGAGTTTGCATGTGCTCCCTGTGTCTGCGTGGGTTTCCTCCGGGTGCTCCGGTTTCCCCCACAATCCAAAAACATGCAGGATAGGTGAATTGGAGAGACAAACAGTTTAAATTAAAAAAGAGGTGCACTGTTCACCCATTTATAATAAATACTTCAACATTCCATAAAAAACAATTTGTCAGTTTTGCTTTCATGGTGACTGTAATCACCATAAAAAATATGGTGAGACAGTTTCAGGGATTACAGGATGCCTGTATATTTTACAACAGTTTACAACTGTATATTTCATCAAGTGATATAATGTTAAATCATTGCTGATAACAGAAATGAGAATCAAAATATATATTATAAAATATAATCATTTTGTGATCTGGAACATCACAACATCACATCAGACAGACTTCTTTTGGGAATGTCTTTTTACTGTTTTTCATTATGAATTATATGGCAATGCATTACTTATGATGCAATGTTAAACTATTTACAGTGTTTCACTGTATATCAGGGGTATTCAGTTAAAGTTCTAAGAAGTCCAGCCTCCATATTTCATTTCCAGCTGAGGTCCAGACAATACTTTTTGGAATAGTTATACATTTTCATGTAGACAGCAGTAGTACTTTGTAAAAGAAAAAAAAAAGTAAAAATATCAAGGATAAGGATATTGGGGCCAAAGCAGTTGTCAGAGAATTTTTTACAAAAACAATTTTGATAATATGTGTGTATGTTTGGATTCATTCAATATTTAAATTTAGATGAATCACATGTCATTGTATGTCACAAGACAATTTCAAATAAATAAGACTCAAGACTTTTTATCTAAAGTATTTATCTTTTAGGCCGTTATTAAATAAATATATTAATATGTGTAGCTTTTAAATCTTTTAAGTTGTATTTGTGTGAACTTGTATTTTAACTCTATGAAATATTTTGTAAAACTAAAACCAATTAAACAATTTAAGAAATAAATCAATCATGTAATATTTTTGTAGTAATTATAATATAATAATGGTATGCAGTAATACTACACAGAACAAACTGTCCTACTTAAGACAGCATGTTAGAAAAAGTAAATAAATCAAATATTTCTTGGGCTGCAGGAGCTTCTGAGCTCATATGAGAATGTGCTGTCTATGATTACTTTTGCTTGCAGCTTAACACACAACACATTTGTTTTATTATTCATACCACAACAGTGAATAAGTGTTAAACTGCCATTAAGTGTTGATTGTACTTGTTCACTCAATTACTATTTTCTATATGTTGAATGGCATATAGTTCACTATAGGGGGATAGGGAATGATTCAGACAGTGTAAATATGCTTTCCATTGGGGCGAATGCAGTCTGGTAGTGTTAGTGAGACACATTACGCTGATAACTCCCAAAAATCAGCTTATTGAAATAACCTGTTGTCCGGGTTTACATGCAAACCAATAACCCGACAACGCAAGTTAACCGCATTTAACCTAGACTTTATTAATGAATCAAGCTATTTCCCGGTAGTGACGTCAAAAGGTAATAATTTGCTTATCTGACTCAAGAGTAATTCATTTGTTATGTCGGTTGTGATGTTAAAGCAAGCATTAAAAACTGAAGAAGAGTATTGCAACATGTCAGCGGGAAACTCACGGCTATACAGAGGTGTAAAGATAATAAGGGATGTCTCATTCACATTAGCGTTATCAGCTGAAGGCTCGCTTGATAGGCCAATCGCTACAGTCTAACGTTACACTCAATACAGACTGCAGTCTGTGAGTTAGGGATAACTGTCAGCACAGTCCCTCCGCAACCTCGTACTACTGATCACCGTTTTACAAAAGGACAATAGTTTGGAGTGAAGCATACGTACAATTGGTAAGTGAAAAGGTTTAATGGAGTTATAGTATGCAACATATGATTGAGTTATAGGCTAATGTTACCGGTAGGCGGTAGCTACCGCGATGTCTTACCTGGAGATTCAACCAGATAGCAAAATATGTCTGGAAACGACACCTCCGGCCATTTGGTCGGGTCATTGACTCAGTTTTTAATTAAATATGGGCAATCGTACCCTATTGCAGTTAATTTAGCAATATATCGTTGCCGGTTGGCAGGCGTCAATGCTTCGCAATAAGACATTTTGTCATTCAAATACACATGATGTTCGCAGTGTTTTCCCCCACTATGACCACGTCCCCTAACTACGACGCGTTCGAATGACGCTCCGAGGGTGCTTCTCAATATCCCTCCTCATCTCCTCGCTCCTCTGTCCTCCATCCTATGACCCGGAAACCAATCAAGCACAGGCATCTTGAAGGGCATCTCAATTCTCTAATTGCACCGAGAGAAGTCAAGGATTGAGGAATGAGGAGGCTTTCAGAGGAGTCATGAGCGAGGATACACAGGTGTATCCTATGCGGAAGTGTTTTATTGACTAAACGTGACGCACGTATACATTTTCCTCCCCCTTCACATTGGTCACAATAATTTGAATTTATACTTTACCCTTGCAGTTTATATAAACCACACATCTCACATATTTCATCAGGGTATCTTGCTTTATTATTATTCATTATGAATTTCTTAAATAAACAAACTTCAACAACATAAGGGCAGATCCTTTGAGCTTTGGTCAAGACCGTGGCCAGGTAATCTGGTTTGCTGCATCCCAATTCAAAAGTTGCGTCCTTAATTGCTGGATTACACTTTAAAATGTACATAATTATTGGGTGTACTTGAGTAATGTAATGATACTTATGAAAATACAAACTACACATAAAGCTGTTCAAATGTTCACTTATAGGCTACCTTACGAAGATGTGATTTTTATGGAGTTTATTCTCTTGATCATGGTGATCTTATTTAGGCATGTTTCCAGCGTGTTTTGTTTTAAAGCAGTTGAAGCATAAAACACAATAAATAAATAAAGTGTAATATAGCCTACCTCTTTTTATTAAACAATCCTGCAAAGGTACTCACGCTCGCCTTTGATATGGGACGCATCTGTAGTTAGCAACAATTCCTTAATATTGTGTAAATAAATTGTGCTCGTTTCATTTGCAAAATATGCTGTGGTTGACTGTAAGCAAGTACATTCGTTAAGTATTCACGTACAAATGTGAAATAATGAGGGGTTTTCTCTCACACAGGACAGCAACACTACAAAAACATGGTCTTATACAATATGATGCATTTTTGTATAGTAGACTACTCAACAGTAAAGTACTTTAAATATAACAACCTACAACATATTCAGAATTACAATGCAACATAAACATAGCGCAGCAGTAATATTAATGCAACAACATCATATCTAAAAACCATGACAAGGAGGGTTTTTTATGCCGAATACATAACTTTACTTTTACTCTTGATATCTAAAGTACATTAAGTACAAGTATGCAAGATAACACTTGTACATAATAAGTAAGGTTTTTAAATATAACTAGTAATATTTCCCCAATGTGCCATTAATACTTACTAAAAGTAGTTTACTAAAGTATCACAATATATCTCCCAACAATTACTTTGTCATAACTCTAAACAATTTCTCTTTTCTTTGTTTCACTAAATCAGACCAGACCCCTGTACTGCAGGATAAACCTGAGCGTGCCAGTGCTGGACAGGTTTTTAATCCTGGCAGACGGAGGGTACCCATGTCTCCAACACCTACTGCCCCTCATCACTCCCTACAAGAGGCCAGTACGAGGTCTGGGAGCCCAGCGCTTTAATCTCCATCATTCCAGGGCACGCTCCATTATAGAGCGTGCTTTTGGGATGATGAAGACCAGGGCCATCTTCCTGAAAGCGCTGGAGGTGCACCACACCTTTGTGCCTCATATAAGTGAATTGAAAATACATTTGCAAAAAACCAAAAAATAATTAATTTCTTTTTAGTTTTGTTTTTTCATTTCAGGTCATCACAGCCTGTGCCATCCTCCAAAACATCTTTCTTGGGGTTGGTGACATCATGGCCCCAGTGACATCATGGCCCCGGTGACATCACGGCCCCGGAGGATGAGGATGATGATGCAGAGGATGAGGGGGAGCATGTTTTGGAGACGGTCAGCGGTGCTCCCTGGCGTGACCAGCTGACTGCAGAGGTGTCTGCCCTGGAGGAGGTTCCCATTGACCATGATTATTTGTAACAGGCAAGTCGGAGAAGTGTAGAGCTATAATGGCCAAGACCAAAAATGAATGTCCATAGAATGGGTTTACATGTTTAACGCTTTGATTTGAGGATGCGAGTTAATTTATTTTATTCTTCCCTCTTTTTGAAATGATCTCAGTGAGATGGCAGCCGTCGATTGAGTCAGGCCTGGAAACCTGTTGTTAGACAATGCAGTGGACAGTGGAAATTATGCAGTCAAACACTCTGGAGACCATCCTAGATGATGTCCCACCGGCAGAGAGGACTTACCAGGGTTTCTATTGTGGAGCCCACCCAGGTCCAGCAGCACAACCAGGGTCTCCCTGCTCCCTGCCTCTTGTTTTATGTACTGTTGATTTAAATTATGTTGTCAGATGATATATGTTATGTTGTAAATAGTTTTAAAGCGTTATTTATCTATATAAATATTTTTTTTCATTTTCAAATGTTATTTCAAAAAATTGTATTGAAGTTTTTTTTCCAAATTGCACCTGTCATTAAAACAATAAATAATGTCCAGAACTATTCCCTTTAACTTAACTATTCACAAAAATAAACTGTACAGAACTTAGTTTCCTCTTTTACAAATTAAAAAAAAAAACTACTGCTCCACCATTCGCTCAAGAAGAGCAAACAGCCTGTCCATCCTCTCCCTGCTCTCTCGAGCTCTCCTCTACTCTGCCTCCCGTTGTAGCGCCATGTCCACCTCTGGTGGTGCTGCTGCTGGTGCTACTGCTAGTGCTGCTGCCAGTGCTGCTGCTGCTAGTGCTGCTGCTGGTGCTACTGCCAGTGCCACTGCTGCTAGTGCTGCTGCTGGTGCTACTGCTGCTGGTGCTGCTAGTGCTGCTGCCAGTGCTGCTGCTGCTAGTGCTGCTGCTAGTGCTGCTGCCAGTGCCACTGCTGCTAGTGCTGCTGCTGGTGCTACTGCTGCTGGTGGTGCTAGTGCTGCTGGTGCTGCTGCTGCTAGTGCTACTGCTGGTGGTGCTAGTGCTGCTGCTGCTGGTGCTACTGCTGCTAGTGCTGCTGCTGCTAGTGCTGCTGCTGGTGCTACTGCTAGTGCTGCTGCTGGTGGTGCTACTGCTGCTGCTGGTGGTGATACTACTAGTGCTGCTGCTGCTAGTTCTGCTGCTGCTGGTGGTGTTACTGCTAGTGCTGCTGCTGGTGGTGCTACTGCTAGTGCTGCTGCTGGTGGTGCTACTGTTAGTGCTGCTGATGGTGGTCTTGCTGCTGGTGGTGCTGCTGCTAGTGCTGCTGCTGGTGGTGCTGCTGCTAGTGGTGCTGCTGGTGGTGCTATTTCTGCTGCTAGTGCTAGTGGTGCTAGTGCTGCTGCTGCTAGTGCTGCTGCTGGTGCTACTGCTAGTGCTGCTGCTGGTGGTGCTACTGCTAGTGCTGCTGCTGCTAGTGCTGCTGCTACTGCTGCTGCTGGTGGTGTTACTGCTAGTGATGCTGCTGGTGGTGCTACTGCTAGTGCTGCTGCTGGTAGTGCCACTGCTAGTGCTAATGCTGGTGGTGCTACTGTTAGTGCTGCTGCTGCTGCTGGTGGTGCTACTGCTAGTGCTGCTGCTGGTGGTGCTACTGCTAGTGCTGCTGCTAGTGCTGCTGCTGCTAGTGCTACTGCTGGTGGTGCTACTGCTAGTGCTGCTGCTGGTGGTGCTACTGCTAGTGCTGCTGCTGGTGGTGCCACTGCTAGTGCTGCTGCTACTGCTAGTGCTGCTGCTGGTGGTGCTACTGCTAGGGCTGCTGCTGGTGGTGCTACTGCTAGTGATGCTGCTGGTGCTACTGCTAGTGCTGCTGCTGGTGGTGTTGCTGCTGGTGCTACTGCTAGTGGTGCTGCTGCTGGTGGTGGTGGTGGTGGTGGTGCTAGTGCTGCTAGTGCTGCTAGTGCTGGTGCTACTGCTGGTGGTGCTGCTGCTGCTGGTGCTAGTGCTGGTGCTGGCTTCTCCTCACTGTGGGCACCCACTGCTGAACTCGGCCCTGGTCTGTCCTCAGGGATTGAGGCAATGAGGATGGGGGATTGGTGGAGTGCTTCTGTCTCAACACCTCATCCATGAGGACAAACCAGGGCCAAGTTTCAGCAGTGGGTGCTACTGTTGGTGGTGCTGCTGCTGGTGGTGCTAGTGCTGCTGCTAGTGCTGCTGCTGGGGCTACTGCTAGTACTGCTGCTACTGCTGCTGGTGCTGGTGGTGGTGCTGCTGGTGGTGTTACTGCTAGTGCTCCTGCTGGTGGTGCTACTGCTAGTATTGCTGGTGCTAGTGCTGCTGCTGGTGGTGCTGCTGCTAGTGCTGCTGCTGGTGGTGCTGGTGCTACTGCTAGTGATCCTTCTGCTGGTTGTGGTGCTAGTGCTGCTAGTGCTGGTGCTACTGCTGGTGGGGCTGCTGCTGGTGGTGCTGGCTCCTCCTCACCGTGGGCACCCACTGCTGAACTCGGCCCTGGTCTGTCCTCAGGGATTGATGCAATGAGGACGGGGGTTGGTGGAGTGCCTCTGTCTCAACACCTCATCCATGAGGACAAACCAGGGCCAAGTTTCAGCAGTGGGTTTCCCACTCACACCCTCACCTGTCCCAGGACACTTCCAATCCTAAGGCAGATCAAATTAACCATGGCTTGTTAACAACAACAGCACAATAAATCTAAGCAAAGATGTCAGTATTAACTTTCTTAATTTTTTTTTTAAGTTGTCCCATTTTTTTTTTGGAGTTGCCTTCCCCAGCAGACCCAATTCCTCCAGAATTGCTCTAAAAAACAGAATGAAAAATATGAACACAGGGGTGCAATCTTAAAGGGATAGTTCACCCAAAAATGAAAATTCTGTCAGTGATTACTCACCCTCATGTTATTCCAACCCCGTAAGACTTTCGTTCATCTTCGGAACACAAATTAAGATATTTTTGATTAAATCTGAGAGCTGGATCACTCCTCCATAGGCTTCTAAGGGATTGAAACTTGTTCCCCGAAAAGTTATTAAAGACATCGTTAAAATAGTTCAAGTGACTACAGTGGCTCAATCTTAAAGGGGTGGTGAAACACATTTTTTCGAAGGCTTGATTGTGTTTGTGGGGTGCACTGTAACGTGTTCATGCTTCTTTTTAAAAAAAATTGCATTATTTTTCAGATATTTTACCTTTATTCTACACTGCTCTGTCCCTCCTTTTAAAAACAGTCTAATAGTTTCCGAGTTCTATGAAGCCAGTCCCTCAAAACTACGCAATGGGCTCAGATTGGTTAGCTGGCCCAGTGTGTTGTAATTCGCTAACCGCCTATTGCAAGTTTTACGGAAACGTCACGCCCCTTACCTTTACTGGTAGTTTGTGCTTTGGTGCATTATAAACAATGGCGCCAATAAAACCAATCGGACACAGAGAATGTTAGTGAAGATGATCGAGCAGAACCTGTTCAAGAACGGCTGTTAAAGGGACATTGTCAAGGAATTTCTCCCATCTAGTGGTGCAATAGTATTTTGCATTCGAACGAATTGTGCTCTCCAGCGCCTCGCTTTTTCAAATGTGTGTCTTCTAACAGCACTTCGTTGAGTTATCCTTCGGGTTAACAGGTTTGTTATTTCAAACAAACTGCAACTTGACACAACGAACAAACGAATGTTACAGTATGAATAATAATAGTGCAATGCAGCCTTTTAAAGTAACACTATGTAGTTTTTCAACCTTCATAATATATTTCCAAGACCCTTGTGATGGTACGTCGACTTACAATAGGTTAAATGACACGTCTGCCATAGCCTGACGTGGTCTGTATCGCTTTTACTGGCACTATGTAACTTCGGGTTTCGGGTAGTTACCGGAGCACACAAAGAAGTACAAAATTCGACTGCTTTATGGCATACAGTTTTTCTTCGTTTGTGATGTCTTTCATAAAATCATGCATCATACTCTACCTTGTCTGTGGCCATTGTTGATTCCAAAGCCGGTGCTGGATAAACAGCGAGCGTGCGCATGCGACAGTAGGCTGCGGTAGGCTACATTATTTATGACAGCGGTAAAGGACAATTCTGCTTCCAACCTGTAGGGCGACCGCAGAGGAAAAGTTCCTTGGTGTTGCTTTAAACTTGCCGGGGCAGTGACAAGCGCCTCTCACTGCTCTGCTCCTCCGTTTCTGCAGCTTCAGTTACGTTACGCTGGCTCTGAACGAAAACGCGTTGTGGAAACGCGTTGGCCTAGTACTTTTTGACCCTCTCTGCTATTATAGTTTTTCAAGATGGCGGAACGACATGGAAGCCTCCGTGGACCTACCCGTCACATGTATATAAAGACAATAAATTCTTCGTTTACGAGGATAAGTCAGATAATTGGCAGAGGTATTTGAACACCATTGAGGACATATTTATGAATAAAAATATTGATTTTAGATAATAAAATACCTAAAAAACTACACATAGTCCCTTTAAACAACGTTTCAGAAAGGTTTGTTTTTTGTTGTTGTCATTACTTTTTAGATACGCTGTTATTTAATTGTACTAATTATTATAGTATTACAAAAAATAAGTTTCATAAACAAGATTTTCATATAATCGTTCTAACAAATTATACTACAGTCCTCAGGAATTTTTTGAGTAAAGACTGCGGATCTATAGTGATCATTACTGACTGTATGGCACGGTTACTTTTGTATTTTTAGAACGATTGTAGCCAAATATCTGTCGCCAGAACTATTAACGTTAACCCAAAACGAACACTAAAGATGGGCTTTACTAGCCAAATCAAACACAGAACCATGTTTAGCATGCCTGTAGATAAACAAGCGATAAACAATACAGAAAAGCTCTAATCAAAGAATAATTTACTCTAATTCCAAGTTCGCTGTTGAGATTAAAAAAAAGTTTGTAATGTTAGTTGTTTGTCGGATGACGTTAAGTATGAATGAGCATTTAACAAGCTGTTTTGCATAGCCAAACAGCATTGTCATTTGTTTACTTCCTTGCTACAACGTACAATTAACAATACGAACTATTACAGGAAAACACATAGACGAAAAATAAATCATACTTACAGATTGTGGCCCGTAAACAACAGCTTCTATTCTTAAAGTTGGAACTGCTCCATCTTTCAGGAAAAGCCGTTGTGCGAATCCTGCATTGAACTCGCAAAGATTGTGGAAGCTTTCCTCCGTAAAATGTGCAGCACAGAGAGCCAGATTTGGGTAATAATTATGAGGGACCGAGTTAAAAATACATTTTAACCATTGATCCCTAACTCCAGCGACCCTAGGAAGGCTGAACAAAGTGGACCTGCAATCCGGATGAAAATAACAGTGTTTTGACGGGATTGCGGCAACAACAGCCTACTATACCACAACAACTCTTCTCCAAAGCAATATAAAATGGCTTCGCCCTTATTTAGTATTCTCGGAGGAGGGGTATATGTAAATATTGGGGTTACTGACGTCAGCAACCCTGGAGGAATGTCGTGTAGTCCCTACTGGCCGTTTGCTGTAGTCCTTAGAAATTGATTTCTTTAAAAGCAAATATATCCCTTTGCTTTGAACTTTGAGCGCTGTAACTTTGCAGATGTTAAATGCTCAAAAAGCAACATTACACACTAGCTAAAGTTAGAAAAGTGAAATCGTGTTTTACCACCCCTTTTAGTTTATCAAGCGACGAGAATACGTTTTGTGCGCAAAAAAACCCAAAATAACGACTTTATTTCAACTATTCATTTCCTTCTCTGTGGGCCTCGAGTCAGTTGACGTAGTGTATTAGCGCAGTGTTTCTGTGTTGTACAACACACGCATCACACACATAACCAGCGTTGGCCAATAGTGAGCCTACGTGTTTGAACCCGAATTCGCCATTATAGCCTATTTTAAATCCACTAAAGCGACAACTTGCCATGTTACTACAGTGCGGCAGGCTATGCAATACTCGTTCCCTACTTCTCTTTCCAAATGTATCTTTTTAGTAGAATAAAGTATGTTGGTGAATGTTTTGCAGTGTAGTTAATTTATGACGTATTTCTGTTCAAACCATTAACCATTAACGGATCTGTCAGGTTTCCGATATAGGATCCCAAATGTTAAACTCATTCCTACGCCCCGGAACTGAAGAAAGAAAGACATAAACATCTTGCATGACTTGGGGGTGAGTAAATTATCAGGAAATGTTTAATCTGAAGTGAACTACTCCTTTAAGTACCTTTAATAAATGTGCCTTAGAATAAAACATCACTGGAGTACTTCAATATATTCAGAAACTGAAACTAACAAAAACATAGACACTTACAAAACAGTCTTATAACTCTTGAGTCGTCGTCGCCAAGGAGAATTGGAAGACTATGAAGCAGTGAGGCACGAGTGTTCACATTGCTGTAACATCTTGGGTCTATAAATAAAATGGAGATGAATGAACAAATTAACTTGATAAATTAAAACCAAAAAGTAATAAAGTGTCCAGTTAGCTTTAGATTATGGCAGAAATACTTTTTTTTGCATGGCACCAAATTTTGCATGGACACTGGACAGCCTCAAAAATCTTATGTAAATGCATAAGTCTAAACATTCAAGAAGATAACGTTTTATATGCAGCCTGTGTATTAATTTGTTGCAAGAGAACTTTGTCTTTGACCAGGTCATCCCTTTATGGACACGAATTATGGATGTCCAGAGACAAAAATCTCCTGCTGTACATTTTTAGCAGCAACTCCTTGGAATTCTGTAAAAATCTGAAGAAATAAACAATTCAAATTATGCAAGGGACAATCAAGCTCAAGCCATAGATTTTAATGCCACATTATTTCTCACCTTATACTTGCTTACACCTATACATAGCGTTTGTGTGTATTAACAGTCAAGTAATATTTTTTATAAATATTTAGGCTAAACTGAAATTTAAATTTGACATTTGTTAGCCATTCGGTGTCATACCTATTAAACTCTCTGCGCATTTCATGTTTTGATCCAGAACCAACTCAGATATACATAAACAAACATAAACAAATGCCCTTTGCATAGCACAAGCCTTAATTTCAAGAAATAAAATATAAATCGATTTGACAGCAATTCCTATGAAGTAATTACTCCCATTATTACACTTTTTATTGCATGTTGCCTCAGGAACACATCAACATACTAATTAGATTCAATGTATAGATACATAGAATGGGACTACCCATTTAAGGCCATTTTGCACACATATTGCATAAAGTAAATATGTCCAATCACTCTGTTAGGCCATTTGTTTCATAACATAGTTAAGAATCATTTTTATACAAATTTTGGTTAAAAATAAGCCTGAAACCTAAAAATGTATTGGTAAATGAAAAAACAACATTGTTTGTGCCTGCATGCGTCTTTTTCCACTTTATTTTATTAAATGAGTCCTGGTTTCCTCGAGGACATAGCATAAAAAAATAATTAAAATGTTTTTTTCAAAAACAAAAATTCTCCATTTGTTTCTTAAGCTCCGAGTCGAAACAATGTAATGACCATATACTGTAAAAAAATAAATAGATAATGACAAAAAAAAGGTTTTCTGGTTCTCAGATTAGTAATGTTGTGGCGTGCGTGTAATGATGACCTCTAGTGGCTCTTATTGGACACACACGTGCGCGTCCTCGCTGACGTCTACGCGTTGTGTTAAACAACATCTACCAGAGAGCGTGACTGACTGTAGACGACCGAGTCCATCCTAACGCGCGGTTAATTCTTGCTGTTTACCTGTGTATGGCCGTTTCTTTTATCTAACCTCGTCAGCAGACAATGATTAAACACTATATTCACTTTGTTTAGAGAAAACCCCATCGAACCGGCTGTTTCCCTGCGTATACGTTGCACTTCCGGGTTTTCGGGCAAGCGTCAGTTCTGAGGATCAGCTGTGATGATTGAATGAGCAAACGGAGAGGAGAGAGAGACTCCTGAACGCTGTGCTGCCGATAATCGTTGCTGGACACCAAGTGCATAATAAAAGACAGCGTGGCAAGAGGACTCGTGGAATAAAGCTGCTTGTTTATGCAGCTGGCAGGAGTACGTTGGCACTCATCAGATATGTTATTATAAGCTAGTGTTTAGGTATAAGTATGAAGATAATGTGTCAATGGTGACTCATTCTACTGGTCTGGTAACCGATTCCTTGTAGTGCAGTTGAGTTGTTTCGGATCTCCTAACACTTGATGTCCACTGAGCGTACCTCGGGAGTCTCGAACTGGACTGTTTTATATTAAGAGATTATCGCGCTTTTCTATAATTTGTGCATCTGCCAGTCTTTGTTGGATCTGGGTAACGACACGTACGCGAGAGTCTGGTTGTTTTTCATGATTTAATGAAAGAGTGTTGCTGGTTGTTGGACTATGAAGAAGTTCTTCGATACCCGACGGGAGATGGTGAGCTCGGGGCCCGGGTCAGGAGCCGTCGCGGGGGGCAGCGCGGGGTCCGGCGCGTTCATCGGACGCGTTTTCTCGATTGGACGATATCAAGTGACAGTGGAGGAGACTATAGCTGAGGGTAAGCGACTTTAAGTGACTTTTTGCTTTTCATAAGGACTAATAATGTATTAAATGTGCGTACTGTTGATGCTTTTACGGCCCATGTCTATAAATAAATAAATAACGATGCCTCATGAATGACTCCGAGCCTCTGTCGTCACTCATGCGTCATCTAAATATTTGCTGACTGCATGTAGTGAGGCGTGCTGTTTCAATTTAGGTTCAATTTATTATTTAACACCAAAGTGAAAATTTGGTGATTATTTACTTTTGTGTTGTTGGCTTGTTGCAAACAAGTAAGACTTAGGCTACTTTCTTCCTGGAAGCTAAAAGGAGAAGTTGAGCAGAATGTCAACGCTGCTCTTTTCCAGATAATGAAAGTGGATTGAGACTGGCGATATCAAGCTCCAAAAGTGACAAAAAGCATCTTAAGACTACCTTTAAAGTAACCAAAAATGACTTATGCATATGTATCACAAGTCTTCTGAAGCCATATGCTAGTTTTGCATGTCAGCATGTATTCAACTGTCAACAGCATGTTTGACATTATGCCAAACTTTATTGTTTTTATTGATTTATTTCATCTGGCATGTCTGTGTTTTTCTCACACACCCTCAGTACAACTTCCAGAGCAAATAACCTACTGTTTTTTTTTTTTTGGCTAACTTGATGGTCCTCTGCTTTGAGAAATCTCATCCCGTTCAAATGCGAATGTCTGTGATTGCTGATGTTGTATGTATTATCCTGATGCTTCTCCTCATGTGTATTTTGACCTTCCTGAGCTACCGTTTGAGCATCAATCTTCAGCATGCCTTCATTTCAATATGGGTGGTATCTGATGAAAAAATAACATAATAATAATAATAATAATAAATAGAGCTAAATTGTAAAATGCATTGTGACTGCCCTATTTCATATCATTAGCAGGTAAGATTCTTATGTTTCTCTGCTCAATTATATGGGTTGGGTATATTATAAACAGCTATGTCTATAAATTCATGTAATTTTATTTAAATAGGGTTTAATAAATTAAAATGATGCCCACATCTAGAAAACACATACACTCCCATCTCTGTAATAAACATGGAGATGTTAGTCCCGTTCGAATTGGTGCATGAAATCACAGACATTGGTTGACAAGAATTGTAACTCAGACTTCTCTTTAACGTTGTTCCAAACCTAGATGACTTAAGCTACTTTTTGCAGCGAAACACAAAATGGATATACAGTGTGAAATTCCTTAAAAAATGATTGGTTTACCAGGGTTTCTGGAACTTATGCAGCCCCAATATTGTGGTAATGGAACTGCATGGAAAGTTCTGAATTCACAGGATGCATTGCATGAGTCATCAACTTAAAGTCTCTTAAGCAGATTGGAAGAAGTCATTCCCCCTGCTGATGCACTGAGATCTTAGCAGACGAGTCCTGATAGGGTGTCGTATCAGGAACTCAAAACTGGTTATGAAATTGCAAGCTACATCTTAGAGTTACAAAGAATGTGCTGTCCTCTAACTCAACATGTAAATGCAGACGATATTATCAAGACTGAGAGGGAGAACCGGCTGCCATATGTTCATGTCATGACCTCAGTGCTTAGAGAACTCTGAACGCCTTACACAAGCCATTTCTGTTTGTAAGCACATTTGGAGTCACTGTGTCTCATGGGAGATCGGAGACATTCTGCCATTTAAAAAAAGTCTACAACCTAGTGAGAATTTTGTATTTGATAATTCAGTATTAGATGATGTTTTGTCACTTTGAAGTAAATCCCTTCATGGACATTTTGCCACAGAATATGTTGCATTGAAGACGCACGCGCATTGTGATGTCCTCCTCAGACCCTTGCACTGTATAATCTTTGTCAACCTGGTATTCTCTCACAAACTTTGAACTGGTGCCTCTGTGTGTCTCAACAAAACGGGGCTTGGCTTTATAATCTGGGGTTGATTTTGTCTTTCATTCCACTGCCATTCCAGTCAAGCGTATTTTGTATAGATTTGAAAGTCCCCTTGTAGTCAATCAATTTATCCCTTAAAACTCATCTTTGATCACTGAAATTACATATTTAAAAAAATATCCTTGTAACCATTTGTCATACCTTAAAATAGCTTGGATGTAACTCTACAACCTTGCCTCATTTAGTATACGCGGTTCTATGAATATGCAAATGAGCCCCGCCTCCTCACTCACAGGAGCTCAGAGATCCACTCGTTGACGATCACACGTTGACCTGATTGGTTAAAAGGTAGTTTGTGACGTCAGAAACACCAGCGATTTCAAACCGCGTTTTTGAGACTTGTCTTTGGTTCACTGCAGTTTTAAGGAGAAAATACTCCAGAATGGTGTTGACTTTGCACATGGTTTGTCTTAAAGCATATTAAAACACCACATATACATATAAACAACATTAAAAGCTTGATTTTCACTACATTGGGACTTGAAAAGTGGGTCGGACTGAGCACCAAAACAAACTTGTAGGCAATCAGCAGTAAACACTCATGACGGGGCAGAGAAAGTACAAAAGAGGAAGAGGTCAGAGGAATATAACTTTAAAAAGAAAGGTTGCGATCAGGCAAGAGGACTCATTAATATCAGAGAGGCTTTCCAGCGTCGGAGAGACCTTAAGGAGTGGGAAGGCCTGAAAACGTACATCAATGTTGCTTATTTCTTCTCGATACATGAGTAACGTTGGTTTTGCGGAGTTTGCCAGAACTAATGCTGTCTTTTGCTTGAATATACTTGTCATCTCCGGTTGTTTGTTCATTTGCATTATTTTTATTATGAACCTGTAATGTCTGAACCTGGAACGCCTAATGCTGCGTTCACACCGGACGCGAAAAGCGCGTCAAATTCGCGCCTACCGCGTCTAGTTATACGCTTGACCACTTTGAATCCATTCGCGCGTCAAGAGTCACAATCGAAACCCGTTGGCGGCCATCTTTTTTATGTTGATCGAGTATTCACTGAGAGAGTCACAGCTCTGTATTCAGGGTGGGAAATTAGCACCCGCCACCAGCCATTGGCTGGTACTTTTTCAAAGTGGCGGGTGACTTTGCCTTGTATACCAGCCACAGTGGCGGGTAAATTGTAAAACATAATTTTATTGGTTACTACTTAAAACATTCCTTGTAACGGATTGGACATCTTTTGTCAAAGAATGCTGTTGCTAAGTAAAAATAATGCACTTTTGTCGAGTAACTAATTTAATTGGTTTTCAGCGCTGTGCTTTACGGACACAGCGCACGGACACGGCGCTGAACGGACCGTGACACATATAGCTGAGGTACAGACAAAAGGAAAATTAAAAAAATATACCCGGTGTTAAGAGGCCCGCCGCGGAGTCAGCAGTATATGAATGTACAACCTGTTGAGGGCGAAGTAAATAAAAAGTGAAGGTACTTTTCGAACAAGTGGCGCATTGATGACGAAGGGAACACGAGGGTTCGCTTAGTTCGCTTACTGTCGAACCTATGCGTTGTCCGAAAATGCAAACAATTCGTTCGTTAGAGGAACAACTAACCTTAAAATAGAGTCAATGAATATGAGCAATTCTATTCAGAAACATCCATGCGATCGGCAAAAAGGGCAGACCTTTTCGGGACTACGTTTGGATGTGCAAGTAAGTAAATTACTAACTTGAAGTTGTGTTTTGTGATGGCTAGATAGCTATCGTTTTTTTAGTTTAGCGATAGTTTTAGCAGCGGCGAGGATAGGAGCCGATACCGTGGGTGCTCCGGAGCTCGATTACGTGTCAGTTAAACTTTTCATCTCCAATCCTATCTGTATTTGTGAGAAGTGGTGCTGTCCTGAGTTGAAAGATAGCCTACTTTACGGCTTTATTATCGAGTTAACCCTCTGGGGTCGACAAACTGGCGGGCGCGTTTTGCTGGATTTTCAAATAGCAGCAAAATACATTTAAATACTCCATTGTTTATTGTCATACAGACTTAACTAATATTAAAAAATAAACTGTAAAATAACCATGCATAAAATTCTCTCAAAAATACAAACATGTACATACATGTTGCTTACATATTATGGTAGCCCTGTTTGTGCTAATAGTGCTTTTTTTTTTTTTTTTTAAAAAGGGCGTGCGCCCGTGAGCATCCACGGAGGAAAACATAAATTGGCTCCAGAGTGCAGCATAACTCATATTGTTAAATGGATAAAACGAATGACATATTTGTAATCGACGTCAATGTTATCAAAGTCACAGTTCTCATTCATAAATTTGAATTCCAGAAAAAGTGGCTGGTAAAAAATACAAGTGGCTGGTAAAATTGGGCATCCACCAGCCACTGTTAATTTCCCACCCTGTCTGTATTTGCTCTGGAGAGCAGAACGGCGGCGTAGGGGTCATCGTCGCCGTATTTGTGTCCACCTGACCCTTCGACCCAGTGTGGCGAGTTTCACAATTTGCTCGCTCCAGGAGCTGCGCCTGGATGACGGCCGCTTTCAGCGGTACTTCCATCCACCTAATCTGTCATTTATTTTTGTTTTGATGATGGAGCCAGCCTCCAAAAGTGATTAATCTGTCCTGTGATTTTTTTCTCTCTCACACACAACACTGTCCAGACATGAACTTATAATGCAGTATGTTTGTCTTCACATTATAATAATATTTAATATAATCTAGATATGGAATAAATAGCATTCAATACAAAATGAATGTCTATATATTGAAATCAAGTTTTATGTGATAAAATAGTTGCTTTGTTGTGCATTAGAACCATTACAAAATAATGTATTGAAGCATCCAGATACTTCACCACGTGACAGCAGCATGCAGCTAGGCTCCTGATTGGTTAACGTGGCGCGAATTGACGCCAAAGTTCAGATTTTTCAACTCGGGTGGCAGACGCGAATTCGCGTCAAACGCGTGAATGCACAAAATGCACCATTCGCGCGTAACGCGCCAGACGCTCAATTCGCGCCATTCGCGCGAACTTGACGCGCTAATGAGGCGTATTCGCGTCTACCGCGCCGCGTTCCACGCCTCATTCGCGGTGCAGGAATTTTTTACGCGCGTAACGCGTCTTTGCATTGACTTAACATTGAAATCACTCGCGCCTGACGCGCTATTCGCGTCCGGTGGGAACGCAGCATAAGCCTCCACCGACCATTTCAAGCATCGGCTCCCAAAGGGTGTCTGAAAAGTGAGATAACTCTCCTAATATATGGATTTTCTTTTGGTTACCTTTTTAGTTGTCGCACTTAGTCTTGTCACATTTGTATTATATTAGTTATTTGGACTATCGTGTTATGTAGGGAGATGAAAACACAAGTTTGTTTTTTGGGATGAAACGGATGACTTGTCATCGAAGGAGACGAGGAGTAGAGGAGCTAACGACAATTAGACATTCGACCTGAATTAGTATAGAGCATTTCAGAATGTTTGGAAACAATAGGCACCAAGATACTTCCTGGTGGCAGAACGCGAGCGGCTTCTACTGACCAACTGAAGAGATCCAGCCGGCTACTGTAAACAGTTACATAGTTAAAATCATTGTTGTTGATCAAAGTTGAAACGATGGCGAAAACATGTTGTGTTTGGGGTTGCGCCGCCAGATATACAGCAAAAGGTGTAGGGTTTTATTGATTTCCTTCAGAAAAAAATAAATCTATCCAGCGGAACCTGTGGGTGAGGAGGTTAAAGCGAGTGGACGCCATCAAAAGTAGTGCATGTTGTCGTCTTTGCGCTTCCCGGCCCGACACATTAACTGTAATTATGAGCCCGAGCCCAATTTAAACCCAACCATTTTTAATACGTGGGTCGTTATAACGTTCTCAACTACTTTCTATGTTACTTATCCCGCCTACAACATTTATGTTTTGTCCCACAAAAGACCGCAAATAGATTTTCTTTCTGTACCTCCAAATACTTTCAAGTTAGCCTACGTGTCGCCATTACACACATCAGCATAAATGCTCCTGATAAATTATTTGTTATAAAAGCATTACCACACAAACTACTGTTATAACATAAAAGCAAGCAGATACTGCGCACTTTTCGCGCATTCAGTCATGCCAAACATGACTGAATGCGTGCAAAGTGAGCTCCCTTAATAATTCCTAAAAAGTTGACATCCGTTCATCGCGATTTCACACATCTCTGTTATTATCAATGAAGCTGACGGCACAATGAATCTTTCACTTTGTTTGTTATAATTAGAGGATTTGCCAGCATACAGAATTCAGCTCTGAACAAAAAGTCCGTTTTGAGCGGTGAGGAGAGTCTATCTTAAATGCTTATGATTGGCCATTGCGTTCAAGAAATCAACACATATGTCTGTGATTGGCTAGATCGCTCAACGCTGCAAACATTTTATAAAAAGAAACTCTGGCCTGTAAATCATTTCTATTTTGTTTTAGTTGTTCTTGTTGCTTTTCTGCAACAGATTAATAAAAATGTATTCGTTTTTATATGTTTTATTCATAGATATTTCTCGTTTGCGGGAGTCCCGGGAATCATTTTATTCTCCCGCAATCCGCACACACAGAGTGAGTGCATTACCGCCCGCGCTCGCACTCGGCCATCAAATCTAGTCCCGCGCCGCACTCTATTGCGTTGGGAGTGCACGTCTCTAGATCAAAGGCCCGGCCCGAGGATAGTGACGGGAAATTTCGGTCGGGTCAAGTTCGGGCTTGGCCTCGGGCCAATAGCTATATTGGCGTTCACACCAGCGATATTGTTCTGTTAATTCTGAGCACATGCTGTCTGCTGCTTTAGCTCTTAAATCAGGATGAATTCTGATTGGATGTAAGAATTTTTATCGTTCATCAGCTAGAAAAGTAAAGGTTTGAAAGTAATTTTAAAAGATATAGCCTAGTTTCTCTGTACAGTTATCATTATAGCGGTGGTGTGGACTCTGCTCTGCTTTTATATTTAGAATGATTTTTATAACTATATTCATAGTTATCGTACGAACTATCAACGTACAAATTCGATCATGCTAATTCGCCACCAATTCGCCAAAAACACAAAATAGTTACGAATTGAATTTGTTTTGTAAAAATAGGGTTTGAAACAACATGAGGGTGAGTAATTGATGAAAGAATTGTTATTTTTGGGTGAGTCTCCAGAATAGATTTTTTTTTTTTACTTTTTATGTCTTGACTAGATAAGGATAGTTCAGTAAAATAAAATAAAATGTCATGTGGTGCGACTTTTCAAAAACTTAAATGAATAATATGATTTTTGGTTAAAAAAAGTTTTAAAGGTGTAAGGACAATAATACTTTAAACTTGGTGACAACACTTTTCTTAATCATTAAATTGAAACTTTTTTGAAAACCATATGAAGCCAATGGTAATGCAAGAGATATTTCTTGGAAGTTGACAAGTTTTTAAACCTAGATTTAAAAAAACAAAGTACTCCCTTTTATGATGGACAAATGTAGTTTCTAAATAGCATTTAATAGAAGAAAAGAAGAAAATGCACTATTTCAGTCACTTGCATTTGTTACAAGGGAGTTTAGGAATACCAACACAACAGCTGTACTGTGAATGATTTCAGCTGGCTCCTCTGAAGAACGGCATCCAACCTTGAGCTCATTGCAGTCGGTCACCATAGTATAGTGGCCAGTTATGCTGTTTAAGCCATTTTGTCAAGGAAAAACTATCAAGGTCTAGAGGCTTTGACAGTGAAGCACAGTTCACTATATGTTTGGCTTCTGCCTAGTCATCCGAATGAGTTCAAAAGGCCTTCAAGCGATATCTCAATGTTGTTAAACCATTACATCACGGCTTCAGTCAGGCTGTCACCTTTCACTCTCTAAAAGACTAACAGGACAATTTGGAGGTTCTTACAAGTATGCATAAACTCACTGTAGGGACAAGAACAGTATGCAAGTACAAATACAGACACAAATGTTTGGCCAAACTATTTGCAGGTGTGTGGTTCTGCTGCACATGCTTCTCATTCAGGATGCCAGCTATAAACAGATCAACAGTCAAACTAAATTTAACTTGCTCAGCAATATTCTCAAGATATGCCCAGCTTTGGGATAAATAATAATAAATAATCCATACCGATCTTATGAGAAAATGTAACTATTTTAATGAAGTGGGAATTTTTGTAAAAATTCATACAAGAGATTTGTACAAAAATGTAAGATTTTTTGAAAAAACACATGAAACTAAACTATAAGTGGAGGTAAGCATAAAGTATGAACATGCATGAATGAATATACACATTTATATGATGTGCCAAAGCGTAAACAATTGTGAATTGCCATGAGAGCATGTTGAGTATTAAAAAATACAACCCAACCTCATGTAGCTAATGTAACACTGTTTTCTGAACACGTAATGTGCATATGCATGACGTCATCATCTTCAGAGATCTGCGTTTTTTTTTTTTTTACAGGGTGACCGGTTTTAAAAGCCCGTTTTCAAAAGTTTACGATTTCAGGCACCCAAAATGCTGTTGCCGTGTAAATGAACGGACAAAACACAGAAAAAGTTTTACTTTTTAGTTGAAAACGGTATCGTGCATACAGCCCCTAATTTACAAGGTGGTGATTTCTTATGAATTTGTACAGTGTGAATCATAAGTATGAAGAAAGTAAGCATGAAGGTCCTCCCCTAAACACGACAGTCAGTGCGGCGTAAGCACATCGTAAAAAAAACGAATGAATGAAATCATACTTATTAGCTACCAACTCACCAAAAACGTAAATTAGTTACGAATTGTTACATGAGATTGTGTGTTCCGAAGATGAAAAAAATTTGGAATGACATAAGGCTGAGTAAATGATGACAGAATTTTATTTTTGGGTGAATCTCAAAATATCAGATCATTTAAAATTTTTATGATTTGACTTGGCATGGTTAGTTAAAAGAGCATTGCGGAAGTTCTGAAATTTCTAACCGTTACTGACACCAGTGGCCGTTAGAGAAACTGCAGCCAGTCTCATGCTCGTTCTCGGTGCGCACGCTCGTTGGCCGCACTAGATAAGGCTTTTTTTCTTTTTTTTTTACTCACGTCCATTTGAAAAACTACTGCTAGCGATTGCCGATGCTAACTAACGGCTGCCGTACGGATGTAAGCCCAAGTAGACGAGAACGCGCATGACGTCAGATTTTGTGAATTTTCGCGCCAATTCGGACCCGACTCCTCCAAACACAATTGAGCCTACAGGCTGATAGAGGCAACCGTGTTGGACAGTCAAGGTGTCATTCTTTCTATTACATTATGTCTATTACATTATGGTTGGCTCATGAATGTACAAATGAAAACTCTATCTTAGAGATTTTTTTAAGTAAAACCCTACACATAGTCCCTTTAAGTAAAATTAAAATAAAGTCAAATGTAATGTGGTGCAACTTCTCAACTTGAATGAATAATATGATATTTGTTTATAAAAGTACTTCTCACCTTGAAAATATATATTTAAATACTTTTTTGATAATGATTAATATAAATCAGGTTGACAATATTTTATTACTTTTAAGTTGGTTACTCCAAATGACATTTCTTAAACTTATTTTGGAAGTCATATACAGTCGAATTGAGAGCATAATAATGAATAATCCATTGGTAAGTTAAGTGTAAACACTGTGAGACTGTGGTTGCTGTCAGTGTCTAAACATTGGATAGTTGACCCAAAATATTTTTTTTGTCATCATACACTCACCCTTGCAGTCAAAACTTGCATGAACTTAAAAACAACAACAACAAAAAAAACCTGAATCAGTTAAATATAGTATTTAGGAGATAATTGTCCAGTCAACAGATTTGACTGCAGGCTCATTTTAGAGTCATTACCCACAAAGCTGTAAACTCAGCAATGGTGCTTGACTTCAACAGCTTCATTATGGTAAGCTCAGCGGTTAAGTGTCTATGAACTATAAAAGTGGATTGAAGCAAATTGGATTAACACACTGAAGACATTGAAATGAAGGCCTGGCGCATTTAATTACATAACACTAAGAGGTTGTGTGTATGACTGCAGTGCATGCTTCATTAGTTACATGATCTTTACTGCAGGCAGATCTTAATTTAAGCAGTATGGCTGAATGTCAACAGCTGTGAGTGTCACCCATGACACATGGGCTAGTTCGGAGACAGTTGTTAGAGGAATTAGCATTTTTGTGACCTTAGGAATGTTTGTGGCTTAAATGTAAAGAGGTTATTCGTGTGCGCCACACTACCAAAGAGGGCATACACATGTGCTGGTTATGTTCTGATTGTTATACAATCTGCTCTCTTTGATAGAATGCAGTATGCAGTATTTACACTGTGCACAATATGCAAATGACCCTGCACAATGTGATCGATCTTCTGTTTATATTGAGATGATCAACTGAGAAGAATAAACCAAAAGCCATTTCATCTGCAATTTCCTTTTCATTATTTGATCATTCTACCATAAGTTACAAAATAACAAATAAATATGCAAAACAGAATAAACTGTGCTTACTTAAACGTCATAATGTCAGTCAATTCTATTCGGATCTAGAATTGCTACATCCCAAATAACATACTATTTGTCCTGACTAGCATTCAAAATTGTGTCCCAATTGTGGTATGATGAACTGAGAAACCCAAAGGTCTACTATTTCTGGTGAAAATTTGAAATCCATGAACACTCCAAGGCCCTGTTTACACCTGGTATTAAGATGCGTTTTGGTTGATCCCGTCACAAGTGGATGACTAAATACAGATGTAAACGGGGTCTACAATTTTTTGAGCTTGTCCACTTTCCACCACTTCCAGATAGGGATGGGAATTGATAAGATTTTATCAATATCAATGCCACTAACGATTCTGCTTATCGATCCGATTCTTTAACGATTCTCTTATCAATTCCTGATAGCACTGTGTGGGAAAAAGTAGTCTTTTTCGGGGGGGAAAACAAGTCGTTTTAATGCTTACACTTGACTAAGCAAACTGTACTTTTTATGTAATTTCTGTAATAAATGGAACCTTATTGTAAAGTGTTACCGATTAGTTATACACCGATTAAACGTCCCGTGAGTTCAGTGTTGGAAAGATCAGTTGTTTTAACCATTCATTAAAACGAATCGGTTCAAATGAGTCATTAGTTCGCGAATTGGACGTGTCATTATCGGACGTGTGCGCGTTGTGTGATTATCCCGCCAGTTGGGACATCCCACAAGATGTGTGTCATCACAGAAAACATTTCATCACTGGATCGTTTTTTTTTTCGTTTATTTGAAGTGTGATTATGTCAGCTGAATGTGCGGAAGACTTTTCAGAGAAGATAAGGCAACGTATTTTAGCACAATTCACACCCAGCGGCAATTCAGGAAAAACAAATCTCCGAATGCTCCACATAAAACTTTAGTCTCCCTACCTTACCATCGTGTCGTTTATTTTGATTAATATGTGCGAGGGAGAGAGGAAGACAGCGCTTAGTTTTGAGACGGTGAAGCCTACTTTCGCCTTGCTCCGAAGAGAGAGAGTGCGTGCGCGCGACCGGGGCTCTCTCTCTCTCTCTCTCTCTGCTCGATCAGTTTAACATGCGCCCTGTCACAAGCGCAGCGGTTCATCTACATTACCAGAGAGAGACAATTTTACTCACTGATCAAATAAGACTTTGCAGGACAAAGATTATCTTTGGACGCGGTGCTATGGTGCTTGATAAAGGACAAAAGGGACAGTTGTGAGTTCACGGTCTGTAGGCCTACATACTATGGCTGACTCAGAGCAGGAGCATCGATAAGAGGACTCGTTAACGTCGAGGGCATACAATATCGATGGATCGTAAAATTTAGAACCGGTTCTCGAGTGGAACCGGTTTTCGATTCCCATCCCTACTTCCAGAGTTAGTTGAAAACGCATTCGACCGGATTGCTTTTGTAGCGTAAACGAAATGCTAATGTGGTTGAATGTGTTTGAGCAGCCACAAAAGACGCCTACTCTCTGCCTACTGACATAACGCGTAAACATTATGGGAAGCGCACTAGCCAAGCAGGATTTTAACTTTGTTGGCTGGAGACCCAAGTTTGGTTTGAAGACAAAAATGTACCAAGCACAATGTTCTCTCACCATTCCTGATGTCTAACACACAATCAACAGCGTCGGTGTGATTTTTGCGGCTGTCAGAGCAGAAACTAAAGTCTCTGGGTGCATTCATATGTGAATTGCGCAAACTTATTTTGTCCATTCAGATCAAAAGATCTGAAAAAAACCTTTCATTTACCCACCCATAGACCCTCCCGTCTAAGACATCAGGACAGAAGTGGTTGACAAGAGACGAATTAAAACACCAGGTGTAAACGGGTATGTGTCTCCATCTACTTGTGATCCAATCGACTAAAACACATCCTAATGCCAGCTGTAAACAGGGCTTAAAAGCTAATACTGCACAGAATACATTGGGGGAGGATTCGGTTCAGAACTACAAAAATTTATATAAAGTCTTAAAAAAACTACAAAAATGGTGAATGTGTTTTGTAAACCTTAAGTAAGGTTTTGGTAAAAATATATCTGTTATATTTCATCTGCAACAACATTGTAAACTTTAATAAAGATAAATTTGTCCATTTAAATGCATCAAAAGCATGATTATTAGGGGTGTAACAATATATCGTGTCACAGTATATCGCAATACAAAATTGCAGCAATATGTATTGTGGAAAGTTCACCCAAAATAAAAATTACTGTGTGAGAAAAAATTCAAGTTTTATTGTAAGTACTACATTAAACTACTATATATAATGTTGAATATAATGTATAATAATACAATGGGGGAATATCTGTGGGTCCTGATAATGCCAAATGTCTGATGTTACCAGTAAAAAGTGGCCTACATTATTTTAAATATGTCTAGTCAGTGACACAGTGCAATCATATTCAAACTAAAATAATTCTGAATTTTCAGCTTCAGAATCATGAATATGTTTATTCTGATATCTCTATTGTCCTGGGTTATCAGCACCAAGTCCTAGCCTGTGCATTTACACCTCAAATTTAGCATTAATCAACACTACATTTTTCGTTAACCTTTTATCATATGTCTAGAGTATCGCAATAATATTGTATCGTGAGTTCAGTATCGTGATATATATCCATGAGGGTATTGTTCAGAGGTGGAAAGAGTAATAAAATATTCTACTCAAGTAAAAGTACTACTACTTCAATGAAATTTTACTTAAGTACAAGTAAAAGTACCGGTCTAAAAATCTACTCAAGTAAAAGTAAAAAGTAGCTCATTTAAAATTGACTCAGAGTAAAAGTTACTGAGTTACTTTTTTAACAGCGGGGGTGGGGTGGGGTGGGGGACCCTCCCGTGTAGGGTTGAAATGGTATAAGATTTTCACAGTATGGTAACGTCTCAGAAAATATCACGGTTTACAGTATTAATCAATTGTTAAATAAATAAACTGTATTATTAAATTATGGGTATTATTATTATTATCATCAGTTAAAATGACAGTTAAATTAATGAAAACAGGATTTTTTTTTGGTTGAACAAATGCTTTTATTATAACAAACTTGAAATAATTTGTTTGTTTATTAAAATTTCAATAAAACATGTCTAATCAATTAAATTTGATAATTAATAATGAATTAGATTAACAACTTATTTTTAACATTAATAATTTACTAAAATGTTTAAGAATAATATTGTCCTATGAAATGTATTTTATTCAGAAAATTAATGTTTCTTTTTATTAGGGGTGTAACGATATTCGAACCAAACTGAAGAACCGCGATACAGAACCCACGATTCGAATGGCGATACTCTCATGGCGTACCGAACACGCCCCGCCCTGCAAGCTACCCCGGCCCCGCCCAGCCCGGCTAATTGATTGGACCTGGAATCAGTGTTGCCAAGTCCGCTTATTATAAGCGACTTTGGGCTTGTTTTTCTGTAAAGTCGCTTACAAATATTGGTAGTCGCGTTTTTTTTTGGGCTTGTTTCTAAAGTGTAGTTGCTTATTTGGGCTTGTTCTCAGCTCGTTGAAAAGCAGATATTTTCTATATGTTATTTAAACGTAGGAGTTTGTCTTGCCTGTTCCCTCTGTCTCTCCCCTTTCCCTATACACAGAGTTTTTTCCCCACCCACATCCTGCTTCTAATTGGCTCTGACCCAGATGGCAATAAGTACTAGCCAATCAGAGGCAGAGCAGGGCAATCGGTTTTTTTTCTGGTTAGGAAAACGTCAGTGAGTGACGTTTAAATGAAAATACGTGCGAGTCGCGACTGTCGCGACTGATGGTGACTGGACTGTAGGAGAGTTTTTATATATAAATTATATTTTAGATATTATAGATATAGATATTATAGTTTAATATTGTTTAACCCTTTAACTGTCACTCCCCCTTTTTTCGCATAGACATGAAAATCACTATTCAAACTTAAATGGTTGTAATTCAAGAATGCTTTGGAATATAGACCTATGGTTGGTCTTGTTTTAAAGAAGACATTTGCCAGATTAATGTTGAAATGAAGTATTATGAAGTTATGAAAGTGAAACAGAAAAAAAGTTATACAAGTTTGAGTTTATGAAAATGAACAATGTAAAAATATAATTATTTATATTTTATATAAATTATATATATTACAAAATATATTTTACTCTAAAACTGCCAGAAAATGTAAGCCAAAAATCTGAAGAAGTTGTGTTCCAAATTTTAGGTTGATATCTCAAAAAATGAGCTTTCAGTAAGATTTTATTTGGCCGCAGTACCAAAATTTTTCACTAGATGGACAGCCAAGCTTCATTACAGAAGAAAAATAAACTACCGTGTGCACAGTTTTACAAAACTAGGCACAGTTTACCAATCTGTCCACATGGATGTAAATTGACAATCTGTACCCACAGTTTAAAGCTATCTGTCACCACGGATTGTAACAGTAGCGGTAGCGCGGAGTAAACGCGAGTAAACGCGAGTAAACGCGAGTAAACGCGAGTAAACGCGATCATCTCTTCCTCAGTTACAGAATAAACATGAATGGACACCTGAAGATATGTTGAAAAATACAGTATACTTACTGAAAGGCATCATAACTCGTGTAATCGCTCAATCAGTGTTTCATCAGCGCAAAGACGTCAATAAAACTGCATAGCTTGTCACTAGCATTATATTTACCTCAGCAGGAAGTGATTAAGTTTCCACAACTTGTTGGTTCCTAGAGAAATTAACTCTTGCACTAAATAAATGCACAATATTATCCTATATATTATATTTTACTTAACCTGTTAATTATATCTTGATTATTTAAAGTACGTTTAAAATATCTTTAATGAAAATGACAGCAACTGTGTAAATTATTATATTTCAATAACAAATTAGAGTAAAGTTAATGCAAAAACTGACAAAGACACAATTTTTTCATTAAACCACTGTTTAATTTTTTTTTTTAGCTTTCTAAACCGAACCGAACCGAGACATCAAAACCGTGGGAAAACCGAACCGTCAGTTTTGTGTATCGTTACACCCCTACTTTTTATGATTTAATCCAAATATATTATCAAAAACGGTGGTAATCAAATGTAAATTTAAACTTGTGTCCTTTTATTTTTTGGGGAAGCGCTGCAAAAAAAAGATTTCCTAATTTAAACCATGGACAAAAAAAAATATTCCTATAAATAATGTTCAAATAAAATGTATTATTATTGTTATTATTATTATTATTTTGAGAAGTAGGCTACGTTCTACTGTATGCCTACAATAGTAATATATTTCTGTCATAATTTCTCCTAGTAAAACCGAACTTTTATTTTGACGGGTTGTGAAGACCTGTTAAAAGTGTATTTGACAATGGATTTTCTCAAATAAAATTATGAAAATGCTCATTAGGCGTTCTCTCAGAGCAGCTCTGGAAATGTTCATGTATTCATATCCTCAAATTGTTTGTGAGACGCTGAAAACACCATGAATGTCACGAGTACTTGAGTATGTAGTAGACAAACGCAGCTCAGCAGAACAAATAGGGTTAACTTATATATTTACTTGCAGTATTTTTGTGCTTAGCTTAATTATCCACAGACCATGTCGCGATTGGGTTTATTGCACAGTTCTACTTTCCATGTATTCATCCATCCATTATTTTGTATGTTTTGTGACATCTGCATTAAGTGAATTCCATTTTCATGACTGGATTCCGGGATTCCCTTTGCACCACGTAAATCGGGACATACCTTTATCTGCAGGAGGGATGGTGTCCTATATCCTCTTTTTGCAGCCACTTTGCGTCCACATTTTTTGCAAATTGGATATCTATCCTCGAGGACAACCACGCTTTTTTTATACTTTTCATACTGGCCATAATTCGCTTGGCGCTTAGCTTTCAGCTTCAGCTGGGCGTCACCTTTTTTGCGCGTTTGTTCTCCCGCCCTTCAATCAATTCAGTAGTTTCCGGAGTGTGTGATTTCCCCCCCCCTTGTATTATTATTTTTTACTCAGTAACGGATATGATTTCAAATGTAGCGAAGTACAATACTTCAAAGAAAACGTACTTAAGTAAAAGTAAAAGTACAGATTTTAAAAACTACTTTAAAAAGTAGAAGTACACAAAAAAACTACTCAATTACGTAACGCGAGTAAATGTAATTCGTTACTTTCCACCTCTGGTATTGTTACACCCCTAATAATTATGAAAAGTTTCACCCATGAAAGACTTTTCTCTCCAATACGGTATAAGAAGAATTGAGTTGAGTAAATTTAAGGGGTAATTATTTGCTGGCAAGATGGGCTTTAAATAAAACTTAGCTGTGTATGCAGTAGAAAAAAAGAAAAAGAAATTGGTGCTACAAGACTAGAGAAAACCCTTTTCTCAACACTCATAATGCACCCCTCAGTCAATCCGACTATTTTCAACAAACGCCCCAGAGCCGTCAAAAATGGTCCAATTGTCACAAATTGGCAGAGAGAGTACACATTGTTCATTTACATATACTACAGACACTATAACAATGCAAAGCTGGTTGACAATCTGCAAGTTTATGATGAGAGTATGCATATAACAATGCTAGTTATATTAATAATGAATTATACAACTACTATAAGTATATCCAATCTTCCCCGTATAAATACAGTACACTCATGTAAAGTGATATGTAATGTATAGCAAATCTCAACTACTTGATTGTTAAATCAGCAAAAACTATATTGTGTTTTGTTTTATGCTAGTCTATATGTGTATTTTGTACAATCTTTGTATGTATACCGCACTTGTTCTTGCAATAAAAAAAATGGATATAATGAGATGAGTCAAGATTATACTACTCCCCTTTCAACTATTGAACATTCATGCCTGATGAAGGTCGTGGGACCGAAACCTTGCCAATAAAAGTTTCTACTTGCAAGTTGCAGATAGTGTGCGGGAGTTCCTTGTTTGCAAACTATCAAACATTAAAAGGAAATTTAAAAGTGTAAAAGCATTAACAAATTACTACAACAGACCATGAATAACTCCCAATTATTTCCGCAGCAATATTACGGACGTGCTAAATATCACTGTAGTAATATATGTCTGTATTGTGTAACACTTAGCCTTAATCAAAAATGTTCTTTAACAGGAACATTGAGTGATATATTCAAAATTATTTCTGTCATTGTGACAGACAATACATATTCTATTCACCTGCATAAGAAGCATTCCAGTAAACACTGCTAATAGGGATTAGAAGTGAAAAGTGAGACAATTACAGTTTAAAGCATCCGTTTGAAAACAAACCTGGAAAGAGACACGAGGATTTGTGGAGAAAAGCAAGAAATTCTTGGTGCATTCCAGTGAATTAATAATGGGATATATCGTAAATTAAATCGGGAAAGCGGACCACAAATGCGCAGTATATGTTGTCCTTTTTTATACTGTTACAGTAGAAAACAAACAAGGGGAAAAAATAATCAGGAGGAAATGAAAGCAGCAACTGAAAAGAGCTCTTGCCATAGATATTCTTCATATACCATGTCACACTAAAATACCAAATGTTACGTTATTCTCTTGAAGTCTGAACATGAGAACTTGAAGGACATTTTACTGTTCATTCAGTCAAACTGACAGATGAGGATTATTTCTAATCAAAAAGTAAGTACTTGCATAATTGAATGCAAGTACAAAATGTCTTGGTTCAGTTTGAAGCTCTTGGGTCATCGTGTTTTTGTCATTGAGTAAACATCAGACAGCCCTATGAGAGAGCGTCCTTGCCTCGTGTGTGTGTGTGTGTGTGTGTGTGTGTGTGTGTGTGTGTGTGTGTGTGTGTGTGTGTGTGTGTGTGTGTGTGTGAATAATGGATGATAGGCAACTGACTTATTCATTAGTGTTTCTAATGGCCGCCATCTGTCGGCCCTCAGCTGTCATGCTCATTGTGTTCTGGTGTGTTTGTTTCAGACTGTGTTAGTGGTACTGTTGGTTTTAGTTGGGTAGTCTAGTTTGTCTAGCTGGGTTTAGTCTTTCGTAAAGGAATAGTCCACCGGATGAATTAGTTGCCCATTTCACACATTATACTGGTAAATTATAAACCATAAAATTACCAGATTGATTTATCATGTAAATATACCATATATATGCTATTCAAATATTCTTTTTACAGTTAAGATACCTTTAACACACCAGGACCAAAATACTGGTAAACACTTGTGATCTCATTTGCGGTCTGATTGTATTGAAAAGTTTTCCTCTTTTTAGGGTTCATTTCTTAGACATTTGGACAAGTGAACCGCCCAGTCGGCCCCCAGTGACCTCTCTAAGGCTTATGATGCACCTTGACTGTTAATCAGCTTTTTACTATTGCACTTTTATATATTGGACCACTTTTATTTATTTTTTCTTTTTATTGTGTGGGTGTAGTCCGAGCCAGTGTTGTTTGTTCTGTGTTTTAACTTGAAAAATCCTTAAAATAATAATAAATAAAAAAAAAACACTTGTGATTTCAACCATCAAAAATGACCTTTAAACAATTATTGTTATCATTATTATTTTATAGCTATGTTGATATAGAATCACCCCCCCAAATCGTGCAGCTTTTTATAAAGTATGAACCTTAACTAACTTGCAAAGAAAAACTCTCTTCAGAATGTTTTGTCGCTGTGAAATTAGTTTAAAGAGAAAAATGTCAAAGACTGTTACGGCCATGTGTCCAAACACACGCTTATCACTGTCACCTTTTACTCAGCCGTCCAATCACAATGGAGGAGGGGCAACACGAATACCACAATGACCAAAGCAAAATACAGTGCTCCCAGGGGTAACACTTTTGTGTTATGAATTGAGTCATGAATCAAGCTAGTGTAGCTATAGAAGCTTTTGCTTTCTCATAGTTGTGTGCTTGAGGATTTCAGAGTACTGAAGGTTCAGTAGAATCTACGCAAGGTTTTTTATAATAGTTGGTTCGGTGCTGCACATGCAGGTCTACAGTGTTTTGGTGGGAAGTGTGTGAGTCGATGCTGAATGGATGAGTCATAGTTCTGCTGCCAGTTCTGCCCTGCTCCGACCTCCTGCGAGGAGATTTCTAACACACACAAGAAGGACGACAGGAAATGAGAGATGGAAGGTGAAAGGAAGCGATACCTCCTCTCCAACAAAGCTGTTTAAATTTAGCACAGTCCTGAGTCACTGTCTATGTGTGTTTTTATGTTTGTGCGTATCTGTTTGTATTGTTTCTGTTCTGCTTGATTAACTTCCATTAAGTGAAAGGTGAAGCAGGCCTACGTAGTTTCTGCGACACTAATGGCACCTTGCAAAAATAAAGCATATTTTCAAGCAACCTTGCAACTCAAACATCATAAACACAGCTCTTAAGGCCCCGATGAACTTCAAGCGAAATCAAAGAACAAACTACAGTAACTTAATTTCTAACAAAATCAGGCCAAAATGAAGTTCGTTTCGAGTCCGGTTTGGGAGTTCGAAACTACTATTAAAATACCAAAAAAATAAAACAAAATTGTACTTCTGATGAAATGAGACGGACACTATTTTTCATGTTAAATATGGCAAAGCTGCTTGATTTTAAGCAGTCTATTGTATAAAGTGCTTTAAAAATAAACGTGACTTTACTACAATGTCAAATTGCAGAGCTTGTGCAAACATATCCACGTTGATATGATCAGATGCTTTTCTTATGCTTTATTTAAAAAAATACTTGCTGTTTTCTCAATTTTGTTGTGTTTATTTTGTTATTGAGAGGAAAGCGCATAGCACATATTTACATAATATTCATCTAAATGCTGCAGTCAGCTTTGTGGGCGGCGTCAGATGTTCGCTAACAGACTATCGCTGGTCACGTATTTCAAACTTCGTTTTGACCCTAAACGAAGAACGAAAACGAACTTTGCCGTGAGTATATCGGGGCCTTCTTTAACGGTTCTTGTGAAAGCATGTCTCAACAGTGCAAAGTATGCTACTTTCAATAATAGTACATTTTAGGAATACTTTTAGCTGTGTTGCTATGTGTCATGAGTAATCAACTAAGTAGACTACATGAGCAAGCATCTCGCTTATATTAAACTCATCCAACATAGCTGCACCAGGTGCATTTTTTCTCACATCAAAGTAAACATAATCTGTTACATTTTTCTTTCTGAATGGCTGCAGATGGTATTGCAGGTATTCATCTATTTTGCCCCATTGGCTTGACATGTAGTAAAATGCAGTGAATTTTGGCTTGCACTTCTTCCCACACCGGCTAAACCCCCTCTGGCTCCGCCTACTACAGTAGCCCCGCCCCAAACTCTCGCTACAGGTTGAGCTGGAAAGTGATTGACGGATCTGAATGTTTTGATGGTGCATGGGAGGGTCAATGTTTACACTTTTGAGTGAGATAAACCCATGAAAGGCATACTAACAATAGTCAATGAACAATAAAATGGATAAGGAGAATGTATTTTAACAAAAAAAAATCTTTCATCACCTTTAAGCCAGGGGTGTTATCTCTCTGAGGAGGAATAAGAGGCAGTGCAAATTGGATTTCAAATCAATAGAGAGAAATGTCTCCAAGCATTGTTCAATTTCATACTTTGCCCTTGAGTATTGGGTATACAAACAAAGCTGTAATTTTATATTTGTACCTGTGTAAAATAGCACAATACAGAAATGACACGTGAGACACACTGTGAAGAAACCGGAGTAGTGCATGCTGGGACACAGGGTTCACATCACAATAGAGATGGCACAGAAACAGTCACAGACGGTTTTCTCAGCCTTTTGATTGTCTCTGTCTCTAGATAGTAGATTGATGCCGCCACTGTAGTTATTTGTCGTTTGTTATTTGTATCAATCTTTTAGAGATGGGACTACTTTCATAGGTGGATTAATGTCTCATTATGGGTTATTGACATAATTCCTGTTTGTGTACTTTGTATTGAAGTAGCTTTCATACCATTTTCAAGAAACTTTCAATATAATTCATCTAAAAATGTCTTGTAATCTAACATTTTCCTGACGCGTTGAGGATATGAATGTCTACACATCTTAATCATTATTTTGCAAAAAGTTATTAATTTATAAATATCATGAACCGTATATATATATATACTATGAACTAGTTTGTATTCTTTTGTATATGTTCGTCAGACAATTTTAAGTACAGTTTTTGACATTATGCCGCTAAAAAATATAGGTTACAATTAATTAAAAAATGAAACATGCTCATCATGGGGTGTTTAAGTCATTGAATGTATTAGTTACATTTGCTATGAAAAAAAGGTTATAGATTCATACAAAAAAAAAAAGTTATGTCATTGACCCTGAAAATAATTTTTTTATACCAATGTTGTTACCACAGCATATACTTTAGAATTCTACTCCTTTATTTAAAAAGTCAAATATATATGAATATTACACATGAAACAATAGAATATGGCATTAAAGTGTTTCTCAATTAATAAACGTAGCTTCAATCTTTTCCTCTTAAAGAAAACGGTAACAAAGAAATACATTGTGAGAAGCATGTACTTTTCTTTTTTTCTTGTCTCGATTAGGCTTCATTTACTGTAAAGTACTGGTTTCTTGACATCCTGAAGTACATCCATTCCAGGTCATTTTCTCACACGTAAACCATGTGAAAGTAGCTGGATTTACTTAAGTTAAAAGATTAGGTAAATTTGCAGTCTCATGCCAACACGTGTAATGTTTGAGTCGAACGTGGAGCATTCCTTTAAGATGCTGCAGTTTTGAGGACCGTAAGCTTCTCAGTCCAGCCTATTAGAGATTCTTTGTAAGCTGCAAAAAACAAGATAGTGGGGTGATATTTATAGACCCTTACATAATCACATTCTCAGTTTACTTAGGACTACACCCCACCTCATCCGAAGTGCGTGTGTGTGTGCTGCTTGCGTGTTTTGCGGTGAGGACACAGGCGTGGTTTGTTATTTTTGAAGTAATTGCCTTTTTCCGTGTGTTTATCTGAATGCAGACTGAAGCAGCTCTCCTGTACAAAATAAAAAAACACGTATGCAGGGATTACTGTGTGTGCAGAGCGGTGTACTGTTATGTGTGCATATACTATTTTACCTAGCATTTGATTTAATCAGCTTTTGGCAGCAGGTTGTTCTGATTTATATGTCCTGGTTTATATGAAACGGTTTGCTCTCTTAAGACGGGCTGTGAAAAGTACTGTGTACTGTTTCCATGAAAAAGCATTTGAAGTATGCTTATGGGATAGTTCACCCAAAATGAGTTTCTTTCTTCTGCTGAACACAAAAGAAGATATTTTGAACAATGTTGGTAACCAGACAGTTGACATTAGCCATTGACTTCCATAATCTTTTTCTTCCCTATGGAAGTCAATGGCTACCTTCAACTGTTTGATTACCAACATTCTTCAAAATATCTTCTTTTGTGTTCAACAGAAGAAAGAAACTCATACAGGTTTGGAACAACATGAGGGTGAGTAAATTATGAATGACGATTAATGACGATATCATTAGTTCAACCAAATTACTGATTGAACTACTGGAAATATTGATTACTGGTGTAAATTCTTATCTCATTAAGTGTTATAACCTCTAAGGGATAACAGTGGTGATGATTTTACCTTGGATGCAAGCGATAGTGAGCCTGTAGTGTAATCGCACATAGTGAGGGCAATCAGAGTGGCAAATGAACTGCTGTCTGAGGCCCCATCCACAGTACTACGTTTTAGTTTAGAAACGGAGACCTTTTGCTACGTTTGCACCTCTCGTCCACACTAAAACGGCAAAAACGAAGACCTAAAACGGAGAAGTTTAGAAACCCTGCCGACCCCGTTTTGCGTTTTCAATCTCCGGAGGGCGTTTTAGTGTAGACGGGTCAAAACGGAGGACTTTAGAAACGATGACGCAGAGGCTCACGCTCGGCTCTCTGATTGGGTGTCATACAACAGAAGAAAACACACAACAACAGCCTGGACTACCAGTTACGTTAGTGCAAGTAAATTCTGCATTTTACAATGCTATAACTGCCTACATGCAACGGAGGCAAGCTTATTATTATTCCAGCGATCTGTGACTCTGTGTGCAGCGGCGGTATCGACCGTACATGGAGCGTCGGTTTTGGGTTAATCCGGGAAGAACCAGCGCATGGTGAGATAATTTTATCAATGAAGTTGTAGTTCCTGAAGAATGGTGCGAAAACTTTTGAATGTCCAGATGGGCACTTATCAACCTCAGCGAAATCTGAGGAATAGTCAATCTGTTTTCTGTTTACACCGGCACGCGCATGCCCAGTGTAGGTGAATGGTGACGTGATCCGCGTTTTCTGTCGTTTTAATGTGGACAGAGATCAGTTCTAATACACAGCTGAAACGCTGGTGTGGACGGAGATCGTATTGGTTTTAATTCTCCGTTTCTAATCTAAAACGCAGTAGTGTGGGTGGGGCCTCAGCTGTCACCTCAAAAGAGTGTGAAACCAGACCAACTCTGCAGGGGGCGGTGGGAAAAATCAGCCCAATGTGAAAGCCACCTTAATCTTATGACTAACAGTGTTGGGGTGACTCATTACAAGTAACACGAGTTACGTAATCAGATTACTTTTTCAAGTAACTAGTAAAGCAACACAAACACAATAATATTTCACAAAAAATATCAAATAACTAATGCAAGTTACTTTCTATTCCCATTTATTGTTTGACACCTCTCCTGCCCCTATGTTAAAAGAAATCAGGAGTAAGCGTAGAGGTAGATCTAGACCAGTGTTGGGAAAGTTCACTTTCTACATGAACTAGTTCAAAGTTCAGTTCACAAATTTTAAAATGAAGTAGCTCAGTTCATAGTTCATACTTCACAATTTTGAACTACGTTACGGTTCCAAAAAATGAACTAGTTCATAGTTCTTTTTTTCCATATGTTGCTGCGAGCTATTTATTTTTATTTTTATTATTGCCACAACCCATATACAACCACAGACAGCGGTTATTTTATCGGCGGGCAAAGTTTGCACAGAAATGTAAGATTTTTCCCATCCTCACCGACCTTGCCTTAAAACTGATCATACGATATGACGCCGCCTCACTGCTTTGTCGACTACATGCGACTACATTTTGATGACGCACGGTGCGACACTGGTGGCTTGTGTTGCCAGATTGGGTGTTTTTTTCGCAACATATTAAGGCCTGTTTACTTGTGTTTTATCCGGGTTTTCGCCTGGAAGACTCTATAGAAATCTGGCACCCTATTGAACGAAGTTAAACTGAGAGAGCGTGCGTTCACAGACACCAGAATGAACGCGTTCACAATAACGTTCATCAGGCAGTAATACAGTACATTCAGTTCACGTTCGCCCAAAATATGAACTATCGTTCAATAAACGCGTTCAGGCACAACACTGATCTAGACTAAATGTGAGCATACATTTACTCATCTCACTTGCCCTAAAAGAGATTCAGTATTCCTCAAATTGAATAAAAACAGTGAAATGCAAACTCAGAATATTACGCAAACCTGCAACAATTAAATATGTTAACACACATACAAAGTTCTGTCATGAAACTGTAGATGGCGCAGGCTAATAGGTCCTTTAACTCACCCGTTCATAATCACATCATTATCTATAGGGCGCAGATGATTGGTTCCTGCTGTATCAGGAGCCAATGAGACCTTCAAAAACTTGCTCTGTGTCTGCTGTAGCAGTGCAGCGCGCTTTCAGAAACCCTCCACCTTTCCCAGCTCCACCTGTATCTGCTACGTGTAATACATGTTAGGGCTACACGATATTAGAAAAAACTGACTTTGTGATATGTTGTTTTTCTGCAATATATATTGCGATATGAAAACAATTTCAACAGATGATTTGAATAGCTCTATTTGTAAATAATGAATCATTCTAGAATGATTGGGGTGATATTGTAGAAGAGTGCATCTGAGAAAGCATTTATTTATCAAAACAATAAACAAATTAAGCATAGATAAATACCACAGATCAAAAATGAATTAAGCAGTGCTTATTTGGAGACGGTCTTTGGAGACGGCTTATGGTAGAGAAATGAACATTCAATTGACGGGCAACAGCTCTGGTGCACACTTCTGCAGTCAGCATGCCAATTGCACGCTCCCTCAAAACTTGCGACATCTTTGGCATTGTGCTGTGTGATACAACTGCACATTTTAGAGTGGCCTTTTATTGAGGCCAGCCTAAGGCACACCTGTGCAATAATCATGCTGCCTAATCAGCATCTTGATATGCCACACCTGTGAGGTGGATGAATTAGGCTATCTCGGCAAAGGATAAGTGCTCACTAACACAGATTTAGACAGATTTGTGAACAATATTTGAGAGAAATAGGCCTTTTGTGTACATAGAAAAAGTCTTAGATCTTTGAGTTCAACTCATGAAAAATGGGGGCAAAAACAAAAGGGTTGTGTTTATAATTTTTTTCAGTGTGATTAACTAATATCATTTATCTTTTTTAAAGCTACGAAAGTGATTTTCTCTTTTGTTGTTTGGTTATCATTGTTGACGCAAAAAGCTGCAGGTATATAAGGCTTCAGTCACTTTAAGATAAATGCACGGACCCAATATAATCATGAAATGCATCCATTTTATTGTTTACAACACATAACCTACTGTGTTTACAAGGATACTCGCCAAGACAGATATTTTGACTTAAATTTGTTAAATGTGTCCGTTCAAGCTCAAAAGAAAGAGAAAGAGAACTGAATTCAGTGTTCAGCTCTAGTCTTCTTGCGCTTGATGTTTAAACTGATAGGATCTAAAAACACTTGCAATTGATAAACTTTCACTATGATGGTTAAACTTTTAATTAATTTGCGAATCACATGCATTCCGAACCAGAGCCGATCAACTACGATCCCTATACTTGACATCACACATCCACATTGCGATATCGATATTAAAACGATACACTGTGCAGCCCTAATATACATGTATGCTAATTTGTAAAGGAGCAGCATGTCTTACTTGCTCACAGCAGTGTGTCACGTATGTGTTGGCAGTAGCAAGTCCTGTACTTTGCAGCAATAACCGCAGCAGTAGCAGATCTATTCTGCAGACCAAACATATCTATATTGTCATACATGCCAAACACTCTGAGAGTTGTGATGACAGAAATATACTACTTTATGCATTTAATCTCACTTTATTAGCCAATGTCTTTGCAGCTGACCTTTTAATGATCCAGTTTAACCATATGAATATGCAAAAAAACTTTAGAAAACATCACATTTGTTACTATTTTTTTTTTCTGAAGTAAGAGTGTTAAACTTTCTTCTGCTTCGTCCTATTCTAGAATGGCAGCACAGCTGAAAGTTTTTTTTGAGCTGCTCTCTCTTTACAGACGTGAATTGACATTTCCTTCAACCTGAGGCTATTAATTTCACTTCTGGTGTAAAAAGTTTTTTTACCCAAAAATATAAGTTTTGTTATACATTTTTATTAGAAACGAACAAGCAAGCCCAGGCCAGCTGAGAAAAAGTAATGCAAAAGTAACGTAATGCATAACTTTGCATAAAAGGTAGCCAAGTAGTTACAGCTGTTACTTTTGAAGGGAGTAAAGCATTACTTTTAAAAGTAACTTGCCCCAACACTGATGACTAATATGCTGAAAACGGCTCTGTCAATGTTTATTGTCTTGTCACATTAACAGTTAGGCTAAAGAATATATTATGTAAATCACTTAAATTTATATATTGTTTCAATGCAAAACACAACATTTGACGAAAGTTGAGTAGGCATCCCTGGATGCTTCTTTAATACCTTTAACAATTCTGTTGTAAAACATGCTTCAAATATTAATCTTACATTACACTCTTTTACCGTTAAATCTGAAGCACGACTTCTTTGATTAGCCATTTTGATGTTGTTGAGCACTGATCAGCTCAGATGAAACATTTGAATCAATCAAATATCTTTGCAGATCTAAAGTATAGTTATTATTTGCCAATTTCACAACTTTTATTATATATAAAAATGTAGAGGTCCAGAACTGGGGTGGGGTACGGTCATGCACACAGACTATTCATGGACTTTCTGAAAATCAAAATTCTGAAAACATGAGACTTTTATGTGCTATCAAATTTTCAGACAATAAAGTTCATTGTTACTCTCCCTATGCCTTTGACAGTTGCAGGTTTCTGGACAGAGCTCCTCTTGTCTAGTTGCTCAGTTGGACTGACATTTGTGACATTTTATTTTATTTTTGTTGGACCTCATGGTGCTTCATCCCAGCTAACAGCTTAAACTGATGACCATACGTGCCTTGTCAGCGTAACTATTTATGTTGCGACAGTCAAGAAAGTGAGATTCCTGGATTTGTTTTCAGAATGTAATTTTGGTGTCAGATGATAAAAGTGACGTTGTTGAATTGCTATTCTGTTGGTAATATTTTTTTTGACTGATCAGCCTGCTGGCAGACATGCAGTAGACCAACCAGTTCAACCTTAGTTAAAAGGATATGCTAGTCTTTTTATATAAAAAGACAGGTAGAACTCTTAGTCTTATCAGCAGCATTGATCGTACCTGCTTCTTTTTTTTATGAGGAACCTCGCAAAGTCAGCCATATTGTTTCCATATTCTATGTCTGCACAACTAAGTGCACAGCTAAAAATAGATGCAAAATATATATTTGGGAAAAGGTTTTGCTGTGAGTTGCAACAAGATCTCAGGTTTTAGGCTACATCATCCATTTTGTATCTAATACATTTCAACTCTCACATTTCTCTACAAGAATTGAAATCCTACTCAAATAAAATAAAGGATCTAAGGTAGATTCTGAAGAACAGTGCTAAATGAAAAACAATATGATCATGTTGCCATCTTCAGCATCAGTGAATGCTTTAACCCTTTTTTAACAGTTGTGTATGAATTCCTCAAGTGTCCTGAGTGTGAAAAGATGGATCTCAAAATCATACAGTCATTGTTGGCAAAGTGTTCGAATATGCAGAAGATGCTAGACAACCAATCAGTGTCCAGGACCTTGAGGATTTTTCTGAAGAACCGTGCTCAGTTTAACTGCTCAGGACAAACAAGGGGCTTGTGAATAACTATCACAAAACATAAAAACAGTTGTTGATCATCCAGACAACAACAAAATAACATGCAATTTTTATGATTTTATTTTTATTTTTAAAAATATTAATAGCATCTTGAATATTCTGCAAGGGGTATGTAAACCAATGAGAAGAACTGCAAATGGGCCATAACTTGGTGTTTTTTATGTTGCTCTGCAGTTTCTAGGTTGTTTTGGGTTGTTGCTAGTTGGGCTGTTCTGATTCAATCTGACTCAGTTTTTTCTCATGAGATTTATTTTGAGCTTTGTATAATTTTTTTATTTTATGTGTGGATTGCATTCATATAATTTCCTATTGTTTAATTACTAATGAAACAAGTTGTCTAAAGGTACGTTTACACGACAACAATGTACCAAAAACAGAAACGTTTTTCCTTTGTGTTTTTCACGTACGTTCACACAACGTTGTCAAAACGATCCCCGTTCACACGGATCCGTGAGAACGACTAAAAACGCTGTATTCTGCTGTCAGGCCAGTAGATGGCAACGAAACACCATGCACCTATAGACTGAACACTTAATATGCATGTGCATGATGTCAGCGTTTTCTTTTTGTAGATTAGACCGAGACGATGACGGTATCGTTTTCAAAAACGTGCACTTTGAAATACGTTTTCAAAAGTTTTCAGGCCCCCAATATGCCATTCCCATGTAAATGAACGACCAAAACGCATAGAAAGTTTACTTACTTAATAAGTAGTAACCCTGAAACTTCCAAACAGGTGCAAGCGAAACTGAAATGGATTTAAAGTAATAGCACGTCTCAATATGAGTCATAAAATTTGAGGTAACATTTCTAGCACAAACGATCCCTGATGAGTTATTTGTTGAACTTTAAATAATTAATCCCAAGTATGAGCATTAGTTATTGTGGTCCACCAAAGGTTTTTAGGAGCACTTTCTCTTACTGTCAGACATAATATAATTAAAATGAGGTTAACCTATCTGTAATGTGATTGTACACCGTGTCCACTGACAGTCACTCTGAATGCAGAAGGGAACCAATGTTCAATACCTCCTTATTTCCCTGGACAAAGGTTGCCAGTGTTCCTTGTGATGCTGTGTTACATTTGTTGAATTACAAATGAGATCGATTTGCGTTTCTGTGCATGTGAGCTCTCAGTAGCTCGACTGTCCTGTGTTTAAAGATTTTCAGGCTGTTGGTTTTCTTTCCACAGGTGGTTTTGCTATCGTATTTCTGGTGAGGACTCATCAGGGCGTCCGCTGTGCGATGAAGAGAATGTATGTGAACAATGAATATGACCTTCAAGTATGCAACAGGGAGATTCAGATTATGGTGAGACATTGCCTTCTTGCCTTCTTTACATGCCTTACACATTTTTTGTAATCTTCCTGCTGCTCAACTGGGAGAACATGACACTAAAGGCACAAACATACTGATCAGATATATAACCAAGGTTGCTTTTTTTTATTTTTTTTAACATCTGCCAAATAAATTAATGTCAATTGCATATCACCACGGGCAGCAGTTAACAGGGTCCAAGCTGAAAAAGGGGAGATAATGACCACAATTTCCAAATTTGCCATAACAGAATAGTTATATGTGTGAATTTGAATTTACAGATATTTTAGTTATACTTTTCCCTATTGGCGGAATTTGACAAAAACTAATATCTGTCTGCAGAATGTCCTGTTATTGACGCCTACCAAATTTCATGCAGATGTGACCAGATGTTCAGTGGCTATATAGGCCAAGTGACTATGGGTTACAGCCAAAAATTTAATTAGCATTTGTTTGCTAACAAAAAAAAATTGACAAACTAGCTTTGATTTGTACTTATTTATTTGTTTGTTTGTTTGTTTATTTATTTATTTTGTGTCAGCAGGGATTGACAGAGCTTAATGATCAAATAAGCCTGAACGCGGTTTGCCTTGTGCACAGCTTTGGAATATGACACAGCGCTGCCCACAAGGCTATTGCTCAATACGGCTTATTTTTATTAACGAGTTATTTTGTCTTTGAGTTGTTATATACTGTATTTCTACTTGTTCTAAGTCATTAGCACTGGTAGCACAGTAAAAATAAATGCATTTGTGCAAGAGAGTGATTGCGTGTGAATTATTTCTACCTAGCAGAGTCTCTCTACTAATAGTAAAGCTGTGGGTTTAGTTACTAAGAAATCTATGCTAGACCTTTTCAGTTCCTAAGCTATTTTATTGATAAATCACAGAAGTGTTGACAACATTCCTGTTCTTCTGAATGTTTGTGTGCGCGCGATCTGCACGTGATGTGCAAGTTTCTGTTTCTGTGTGTGTGTGTGTGTTACAATCCAGCAGTGCATTAGTTTAGAACGGTAATTAACTTGCGTGTACAATAAGCTGTTTAAAACATGAATACACCCGGTCAATATTGAGCATCCAGATGCTATATAGACTTGTGGAGCGCTCTTGGAGCATGCAAATGGAGAAAATGAGACTTCAAAGATTTCTTATCCTGTTGGGCTCTCTATAGGCCATGATCAGCGACTAGTCGGCGTCAAGCTTAAAGGATTAGTTCACCTCAAAATGAAAATTTCCTGATAATTTACACACCCCAATGCCATCCAAGAGGTTCATGTCTGTCTTTCTTCAGTGGAAAAGAAATTAAGTTTTTTGAGGAAAGCATTTCAGGATTTTTCTTCACACAATGGACTTTACTGGTCACCAACATGTTGAAGTCCAAATCAATGCAGTTTCAAAGGGCTTTAAAGTGCTTCAAAGGTCTCTGCACAATCTCAGCTGAGGAATAGTGTCTTATCTAGCGAAACGATCAGTCATTTTCAAAAAAAAAAAAAGAAAGAAGCACATCGTCTTGTGCTGGTCTGCGACGCGCTCTGCATTTCGTCATCACGTTGGAAAGGTCAAGTGGAAGTACCGCCCCATTGTTTTAAAAGTGTGGAGAAGGAGGATCGTTCAAATTTTACTGTATGTTGAATGACATATTTATGTCTTTTGTGTCAGTTAATTGTTTAAAATGGTCCTTTCATGTGCCTATCCTGGATGTTTAAAACAATGGGGCGGTACTTCCACTTGACCTTTCCAACGTAATGACGAAATGCCGAGCGCGTCGCAGACCAGCATAAGACGAACAATTGTGGTTAAAAAGTATTTCAATTTTAATTTTTTTATCAGGAAATTTTCATTTTGAGGTGAACTTATCCTTTAAAGTGTCTTGGCCGAGCATTAAAGTCCACTAGTCTGTGCAACCCCCATAGCAAATTTCAAGCGAAACGGAAAGACACGTCTAAAATAAGTTCTTTTTTTTTTTTTACCTAGTGAATTTTTTGGTAGATGGAAATTGATAACTTAAACAAAGAAAAAAAAATGTAAAATTATTTATCATCAATAACAGGACATTCTGAGGTCACTCGCATTCATTTTTGTCAAATTCCACCAATAGGAAGGAGTATAACTAAAAAAATCTGTATATATATACTCTTATGTCACACCGCTGATTGGCTTTCTCTTGATTCATACAAACGCAACTGGTGCCATCTTACTTTTAAATTACCGATTGTATTGAAAATTAAACTTGAGTATATCACTAATACCCTTTACAGGTTATTTTGCGCTAATTGACCTGCTTTACATTATTATCTTTTACATTAGGACTTAAATTCAATCTATTGCTGACACAAAGGTATTGCATGGCTTCAGATGCATTCAGATGTCATTATGTCCTTTTTTGGGTACACTATTCCTTACAACTGTTCCAAACAGATGTTTTCTGTAGATTCCCATCCCCCATCACCATTTGTCCTCTCTTTGATTTATCATTTTAATATCATTACGATTAGACCTTCAAAACTGAGCCATGCACAATCTTAAAAGATTTGAGGATTTGATTACTGTTCCTCAGTTTGCATGTAGTGCAGTAAATACAGCGCTGAGAATAGTTCAGTCCCGGTAAAGGTCATTCGTGTCCTCTGGGACGGAGTTCCGAATGGAAATCCAGTGTTCTTCACTGTGAGCCCTACTAAATAGACAGGGAGGAAAATGTCAGCACTGTTTTAGCTTCACAAAGTGTCTTGCTGTTTCAAAATGAGCAGCTGCTCACAGTGCACTCCTAAATAGACGACTAACTGAGGGCATTTCAAATTTGTGAATGAATGAGTTGATTTGAAAGGACATTGACCAGCTAAGCTATTCCATTTAAAAACTAGCATTGACTTAGTCGCCTCAAAGGCCCATTGTCTGAGCTTTTAGTAAATGGTAGGAAAACAAAGTGAGCCTTCACAATTCAGACACTGTTCAGTAATTCTGTCAAACCTCTGAAATTAATTTCGGGAATTTTTATATAAATAAAAATGTATTTATTTGTACACCAAATAAACTGCTTTTATACAGAGACCAAATAGCATTTGTTATTGAAAGAGTTTAGTTTATATATATATATATATATATATATATATATATATATATATATATATATATATATGTATATATATATATATATATATGTGTGTGTATTTATATATACATGCATGCATGCTCACAAACGGTAACACTTTGGGTTTCCATGTTTAATGGGGACTTTCCTTAGACATAATGATTTTGATATTGTACAAACAGTATATTCTATCCACTAACCCTAAACCTACCCATCACAGGAACCTTTCTGCATTTTTACATAAAAAAAACCCCATCATAATTTAGCATGATTTATATGCTGTTTTCCTCATTGGACCAAAAAAGATTTCTAGTATTGCCATCCTTGTGTCTTGATTTAATTAACTCTCCAAACCTCAGCTCTTCTTGTAAGATTTTTCTGATATCTTGGTTGCTTGCTACTACAAGAGCCATGGGCCACAAAGAGTTAATGAAACATCAACTTTCGCTTTAAGTGGCATTGCTTAGGTTTTTTTTTTACATTTAAAGGTGCAAAGGTTCTGATATGGTTTATCTTTGTTTCATTTCGTCACAAAAACCTGCTATTTTAAAAGGGGTGTGTAGACTTTTTATATCCACTGTATACCCAGACGTTTCTTTATGAGATGTTTCCTGCTGATGTCATTTAAAGCTATTTACAATTTTATTTTTTCTTGCGCTCTAAATGTGCTGATTTTCCTGAACAGAGGGACCTTGTGGGTAACAAAAACATTGTTGGTTTCCTGGACTCCAACATCACAGCAGTGGGATCGGGAGATGTTTGGGAAGTTCTCATACTGATGGACTTCTGTAGAGGTCAGTGTGTGTTCCTCTCTCAAGATAGTTTTCAAATTGGGATGCAGGCACTTTTTCCCACTACTTTTAGTGTTCTAGACTTACTATGCAACACTTTTGTTCGTGTGATGATCCAGGTGGGCAGGTTGTGAACCTGATGAACCAGCGCTTACAGACCGGATTCAGTGAGCCAGAGGTGCTGCAGATCTTCTGTGACACATGTGAAGCTGTCACTCGACTACATCAGTGCAAAACTCCCATCATCCACCGGGACCTCAAAGTATGAACTCTCTACAGACATTTATTATTCTGTTTATTTCTTGAAGAAATAGTTCAACCAAACATGAAAATTCTGTCATCATTTAATCACCTCCATTTGTTCCAAGCCTGTATGAATTTCTTATGAAACACAAAATAAGTGTTCAGTAGTTTTTCGTTGCTATTTCCATACAATTAAAACATACAGAAACTAGTGTTTGTCAAGCTTCAAAAAGATGTTGCCATTGATTCAAACATGATGTGATGTTTTGATGACTCAAATTTGAATATTTTTAAATGTACTGAGTGAACTATTGCTTTAACCCTGTAAAGCCTGACATACAAAATATGATTTTTTGGAATGGAACAGGTTTATTGAACCTTTAGACAATATATATATATATATATATATATATATATATATATATATATATATATATATTAGGGCTGTCAAAATAACGCGTTAATTTCGATTAATTAATCTGAGAAGAAATAACGCGTTAAAAAAAATAACGCAGATTAATCCATTCCGTTTTGACCTTTGCGGAGCCGTTCTAGCATTCATGTAAAAAGAAGGAGGGAGACAAGAACGCGCTGCTTGGATCATTGTTTGGAACATTTACTTATAACAAACGGAGTTCGTCAAACTCTAAAGTACCACATCAATGCAAAGCATCCAGGAGTGTGTGCGTGAGTCGGTGAGTGTGTCTGAGAGAAAGCGCGCTTGTGTGTGTGTTGTAACTTTTCACGCGCTCTCACGTCACACAACCATTTTCTCACGCACAGAAAAATCGCGCACCAAAGAGAGGACACGGAAACAGACAAGACAGAGCACGTTACTTATGATATTAAAAAAATCTCAGCTCTCAGATTCTGTTAATTTTACGAAAATCAAACAATACCGTTTTGGCGCTTGTAAATGTGACATGACAGATCCCTATAGCGGCACGTGAACCGATCATCTCTAGCTAATAGTAAATAAACACGAATGACCAATGTTGAAAGATACAGTATAGGGCAGCCTAAAACTTACCGAAATGTATATTCCTCGATCAATCAGTGTTTTTCAACCGCGAAAAGAGGTCAATAAAACAGCTGGAGAACAATTATGTCACATAAATTTAGCCCTAAGTTACCTCAGGAAAGCCATTTCATGACCATATAGCATGTTATAGTTGGCTATAAAAAAGAGCTATTGAGAGTATTTTTCAAAATTTATGTAGCCTACTAGTATATTACGTATGTATTATATTTTTACTTATATCAAAGTTGTTATTTGTAATAAACACGCATTATATTTAATTTGAGCTATTTTTAACCTTACAGTTTTTTTACAGTCGCTAGGACACATTTCTCAATACTTAGGTCACTTTTTCAAAACTCTTCAACAGTTCTCCAAACCAACTTTCAGCTCTGCACAGCAGTTCATTTCACTTTCAAAATGCACTAAAACTACCATATCACTTCATACATGTCTCAAATCAACATATTCTTCCATCACACTAGCAAAGGTTGACAGACAACAAACACACTTTGTCACCCACAAAACAATGACCTAAAAACACTAACAACAGGTAGCATTATACAATGTTTTCTTCTGTAAAACAAGCACACCTCTCTACTGTTTAGAATTCACTGCAATATATTTTACTGGAATGAATCAGACATGATGCATTATGCTTCAATATATTTTGTCTTTTTTTTTTTTTTTTTTACAGACTAATTACAAAATACAAGAATTTGTATTCACCATTCACCGATACAGATACAATAGGAATCAGATGTGGTTGGTCCAATTGTCTAATTGCATCAACAATATTGCATCAAATCACAATAATTAAATTAAATTGAAATCGTGAAATTTGTGTCAAGCAATAATAATAAAAACGTAGCTTAGCAGAAATTGTACGATGTAAACATTGTAAGATTGTGTATGCGATTAATTTAGATTAATTAATTACAGAGTATGTAATTAATTAGATTAAAAATTTTAATCGATTGACAGCCCTAATATATATATATATATAATTCCCATACCCTTCACCATACCTAGAGATTAGCATGGGGTACTTTCCATAAGATCATCTCTCAATGCAAATCAAACCAGCTATTAGGCTAACTGAAATAACACCATGCCAATCTCTAGGTATGGTGAAGGGTATGTGATGATGTGGGGATATTTGAATCCCAAAGTCCAAGGGAACTTTATCAGGATGCATATTATCCTGGATCCATGAAACAACTGGCCTTTAAAAATAAAAATCTGCCTGCCTCTATGGGAATTTAACATAGGGGTGTCCTGACTTATGCAACCTGTATTTTAAGGAAGAACATTTATTTATTTACGATACATTATTCATTCACAAAGAAAATTGGTGTCCTTAAAGGTTTGATTTTTCCTAATTGTTTTAGTTAAGGCATTAAGATCAATTTCCAAAAGATTATATTTTATTCCTCTTTTTAGTCAACTTAAGCATGGGTGTGTTCACTTATGCGAAGCACTGTATATGCATATGTGTTTTTTGTTGAGAATAATATTTGATCAGGCTTTTATGGGCTTTTACATCAGGCTTTTGTGGCTCATATAGTATGACACAGTGAGAATATGGAGCTCACACTCGAGGAAAAAAAACCCTCTGTTTTATTTAGAGGCCCAAACTAAGAACAAATATGCCATTTGCTGATATTTTTAAGGCCAAACAGTAAGGTTTCTTTGATTGTAATGTACATAAGTGAGATCTTTATAACAGTAAAACAGACTACTTGGATGAAATGCATATAAATATCAGTTGTCACCATATCCCCCAATATATGTCTTAGGATGATGATACTTTAATGTTTAGTTTTATGATCCAAGCTCTGTAGTTTTTATTGTCGGGGGCAAAACGTTTATTTCTCACATTTTAACATGATTTTTCTAAAAAATTATGTATGGATAATCAAGTAAAAGTCAGTTTATTCGGTCTAGAAAATGTTCATCTTGAAATATTACAAACAATATAAAAGTTGTTATTAGATTTACTTAATAAAAATCAGTAAGAATTCACAGCAAAAAGACCTGAAGTGGGACGTTTTTACAAATTTTTTTTGCAATTTTTTTTTTAAAATTACAATTTTTACAACAAAAACTTTTACTTGCTAAAAGGTATAAACATATACATACTATATAAATATGCATATACTGATATATTAGATTTTGTGCAACATGTTTTTCAGCAAAGTTTTGATCATGTTGATAATTTAGAGGCATTAGAAATTTGTGTATCAAATATACAGTAGGCTTTATAGTTTTAATATCTGACCTTACTTTTTATGATTGTACCCTTTTACCTTTTTACCTGTTCTAGAGCTCTTTTTTTTAGAACTGTTTCAGTTAAGCTTTTCAAAAGCAAAGGCAGAACTTATCACACATGTGTCTCTCCTCTCTTTGTGTCTGTTTTAGGTGGAGAACATCTTGCTGCATGACAGAGGTCATTACGTGCTGTGTGATTTTGGTAGTGCCATTAACCGCTCCCAGAATCCACAAACAGAAGGTGTAGCGGCTGTAGAAGAAGAAATCAAGAAGTGAGCGTCAGTTTCTTTTATTTTGCACACCACAGTTTTACTTGTTTACATCAATTAAATATTTTACTCTGTTTGTGTGTTTAAGGTACACTACTCTTTCATACCGAGCCCCAGAAATGGTGAATCTTTATGGGGACAAAGTTATCACTACTAAAGCAGATATTTGGGTACGTTAAATAGGTGAAGACTGTTAGAGAATAATTCTGTTATCTACAACAACAGTGTATTTCAGTTGCCAAGGCTTTGGCTAGCCTTCCTTTTGATAGTGTATTAAACAATTTGTTTTTCTTATTTTTTTTAATTTTTTTTACAGTGTTCAGAAACACAATAACATTTATATGTTTGTGTCCTCAGGCTTTGGGCTGCTTGTTGTATAAGTTGTGTTATTTCACATTGCCGTTTGGAGAGAGTCAGGTGGCCATCTGTGACGGCAGCTTCACCATTCCAGACAACTCCCGATACTCACACGACATGCACTGTCTCATCCGTAAGTTACGCTGTTGATTCGATTTTTTTTTTTAATCTTGAAGATTTTGACACTTTATGCAAGTTTCATAGATAATATTTTATGTGCGTGTCCTAAATGCACACAATTATATAGCGTTATCAAAAGTACCAATTTCAGTACCAAGTCGGTACTGAAATAAAAAAAATGTGACGATACCAGTATTTCCCTCTAGCATTTTGAGCATGTTGGATTCTTAAACACCTCAGATTGGCCATTGCGTTAAACCGCTCAACATATATGTCTGTGATTGGCTACAGTAACCAACACTTCAAAATCATTTTGTAAATAGACGCTCTTCACCGAACGCTTACACAGATATATACATATGTAAGCATTTGAAAGGTAGCAAAAACAAATAAAAACACAAAAAAAAACTTTAATGTGACCTTCATATAACACAAAGAGAAAAAAAACAAAATTTGTAAAAAAAAAATTCAAGATTGACCAAATCTGATTTTTACCTGTAGACTTTTTTTTGTTTTGATTTGTTTTATTTTTCCCATCAGGTTACATGCTGGAGCCAGACCCTGATGTCAGGCCAGATATCTACCAGGTGTCATATTTCGCCTTTAAACTGGCTCGGAAAGAATGCCCAGTACAGAATATCGACGTAAGGCCTGCTCATTGACCGTGACGAATGACTTAAGATCTCTCTTCCTTCTTCCTGTGCTATAATAACAAACAAACTACCATGTGCATTTGCCCTGATCTTCTCACCTATTTTCCTGCCACACTCTACATGGTTTTTGTTCTCTTTTGCAGCATATTCTTCTTAATCCATGTTTAATTCATGCCCATCCCTTTCAGTAGATATAGTAAGTGTTGCACGTAACGGCAGAGGAAGTGGAATGTCTCTTTTGGCTGCCATTTGGCCCAGATCCAGTGGTCCCTCCCACTCTGAGCGGTATTGATAGCATAATGGAAGCGTTGAGTCATGATCAAAGACATATTAACATTGGCACCGCAAAGTGTTGTTTAGAGTTCAATAGGAATGACCTCTCCAACAAACAGTTTTTTCAATGTTACTGCTACAAAAAGACTTTTTAGAAAATAATAATTTTCCCTGTAAAGTTAGTCTGATACAAGTTAAAGTATTAGTTCACTTCAGAATTAAAATTTCCTGATAATTACTCACCCCCACGTCATCCAAGATGTTCATGCCATGTCATCCAATGAGGTTTCCCTGACTCAGACTGCATCTACAAATAAATATCATTGCTAATGAACATGCCTTTATTACTCATTTGTGTTTGTGCCAGCAACATGACACTTAGGGAGTGAGACAATTGACACTACATAAATAACTTCATAAATTAAATTAATAATTATCTTATTCTATAAAAAAAAAAAAACTTAAGTCAACCTAAAATCAAAACATTTACTTTAGCATGTTACTGGTCTTCATGCACAATTAATTGGCACATCTTATTCAGTGTTATTTTAGTATTATTTATATACAATTATAATATTTATTAATATTTTCAATCTTTCAATCTTCGAGCTTTTATTTTTAGTAATTTGTAGTAATTTTGTTATGTGCTTTTGTCATTTTTTTATATTTCTGTTTAGCTTTATTTTTTATTTCAGATTTAGTCATTTTAGTAATTTTAAACTAAAGTTATGTCAGTTATTTATCTTTATTTATCTAATATTTATATTTTATTTCAGCATCACAATTTTTTATACTTTTAGTTTTGGTTTTATGACTACAATTAAACAACAGAGATGTTATTCCAAAGAAAAAAGAAAAAACATTATTTGGAAAAGTTCTGATACCTACAAACTCACTCCACATCAGAATCAGAAAGAGCTTTATTGCCAAGTGTGCTTGCACACACAAGGAATTTTCCTTGGTACTAAGGCTTCCAGTGCACATATACAAATACAGATACAACAAGTAATAGTAATACAAATAGTAATACAAATTCTACAAATAAAATTATAAAAAATATGAAAATACTATAAAAATATATGGTCACAGTTTTTTCACATTGGTAATAAGTAGAAGTCGTATATTCCACTCAGCATGTTTTTGTGTTGAATTTCAGAAGTCTCTTCATGTTGACTAAACACAATCATATACAACATATAACAATGTGATGGTAATTATAAAATTTCTCTCATTCCACTAGAATTCACCCATTCCAGCAAAACTCCCAGAGCCAATCAGAGCCAGCGAAGCCGTGGCCAAGAAGAGTCAAAACAAAGCCAGGTGAGACTTTCATTTATTTGTGTGGTCACAAATGTTTTTAAATTTTTATGACATATATATTTTTGTAGTCTTTGGATGCATATAGTGGTGCAGAGATTATGTGAAATAAGGTTTTTGGTAAACATAACATAAATAGTTTTGTTCTACAGCATAAATTGCACGCACTCACACATTCTTATTTAGGCACTTATTATAAACAAATGTTTTTTTCAATTAGCATAAAGTCTTTAAAATTCACGTTTTCGATATTGGTGTGTGCAGTTTACGTTGTAGAACAAAACGTTCAAGTATAGTCATGTTGTTTACCACAGACCCTATTCTACTCATAAACTGAAAAACCCCATTGTAAAAACCCTTAGGAAAACCTCGATTAGTCTTCCAGGTTTTGACGTCATCCCTGAGGCATTCTTATATAGTGGTAGTTCTGACTTGTCTTGAACTTTTTTTTGTCATTCAGGCTCACTGATCCAATCCCCACTCTTGAAACGTCCATAGCGCCACGGCAACGTCCCAAGGCTGGCCAAGCTCAACCAATCGCAGGCATCCTGCCCATCCAACCAGCACTCACCCCTCGCAAAAGAGCCACTGCACCCTCAGGACCCAGCCAGCCAATCAGTGAGTGTTCATTTATGCTCCTTCATCCAAAATCAAACACTATCTAGGCATCACCACCAGAACAAACCCGTTTGTGTGGCTACAGTCGTTCATCTCTTCCTGCTCGCTCTTTTTTTTCACTTTTACTCTCGTCGCCCGACGGCACTTCACCTGTTGTATTGACCGGCGTCTTTGGCTGACACACACGACTCTAGTACTCCCACTGGTTCAATCAGTGTGTTATTAGAGAGAGCTAATAAAACCTCTCTATTGAGCTCCTGACACACTGAATCCTACTGAGCCGACATTTCACCTCTTATTTCTGGTCAATGCTAATTAAAGCGTTACACGGTTCATTGATAATGAATATACTGACGTATTGTTATCCTCCTGAAATGTTTTAGCACCAGATTATCTGGGTCTGTCTTAATTTAGGAGGACGTTTCATTTTTATCAAGTAATTTATTATAGCTGAGAATGCAAATGCTGCACTGTGTAGAATTACAAAAAAATGCTGACTAATAAAGTAGATAATTGTTGTTGTTGTTGTTTTTTTTTTTGGGGGGGGGGTAATAAGCTGACTTAATATGTATACCTTGCTGTGGATTAGAACTATTTAAAGTATATTGAATAGAGACAGATTAAAAAAAAATATATTACTGGAAATATCAAATTAAATCACATTGTGAATATTATGGTTTTGTTTTTTAATTTTTAATTTGTGTTTTTATTGTGTTTTTCTGTTTGTTCACAGGTGTTAACATGGCTTCCCAGCCTGTTTCTCTTGCCCAGTCACAGGTTTCTGTCGCTCAGCAACAAGCCACTCCTATTCCAATACAGGCCACGCCTTCTCCACCGCAGACCACACCCCAGCACACACAACTGTTTGTACAGCAGCAAAATACAGCCTTCTTTACTGCTCAACAACAGGTAACTGCTACAAAAAAACAATGTGGATATAATCTTTAAAAATAATATAATTTCAAGTCAACATGAAATCAGAATTGACCATATTTACTTTCTTACTACATATTTATGTCTTACTGTGAACTTCAGCTCATGAAAAGAGCGTTTGCAGAGGATAATCAAATCCAGATAGATTAAATTAAGTCCTACCTTGCATTTTTTCCCTTATCGAATAGCTTACTTTCCTCATAAATATGTCACATTATGAAAGTAAAACAGGTTGTGATTTTGGTTTCATGTGAATTTAAGAATAATCATCTCTGAAATGCTACGTAGTAGTTTGAATTTTTTGAATTTTCAAAAAGAAGAAACGTCTTTGCACCATGTGATGTCAATTGTTGAACCTACCTCCTATTTTAGCAGCATCACTCAACGCAGATGAGCGCCATACCTGCACAAACGGTTGCATCATCGTCCACCCCTGTTTCTACACACTCTAAACCCAAGAATAGGGCTCCCCCTCCACCCATACACCACCCTCAAACCAACCTCTTGACATTATCAGCAACCGCACAGACAAAAAGCAAAACAACGGCCCCGGCTCCGCCTGCAGAGTGTTCACATAGTAATAATGTAGATGTTGATATCTCGGCCCAACCTAAAACCAAAGCTATGGCACCTCCACCCCCTTCAGCTCATGCCTCCACCCCTCCTCCACCTAAAACCACCTCAGCACCATCCGCTGTCTCTGAAGTGGACCCAGTGCAGAGGGTAACCCTCCCAACATCTGTCTGTTCTGTTAGAGTGATTCTCTTTACTTTCTAGAGCCTTTATCCTCCACCTGTTGACTTGCCATGCACCTTAAAACTCTCTCATAGGGGATTCATTGCTGTAAAGATTTTTTTCATGCATTTTGTGTGAATTCTTTCTAAGATTTACATTATCATAAAATCAGTAGGTGTTGACAGTAGGCGCGTTTCCATTACAGATTTGCGCAGAACTTTTGCAAGTTTTCTAAATGTCGACAAAAAACTATTGCGAAATGGCGGCGTTTCTATTAACCGATGTTATGCGACTAAAACTAAATTTTTTCCTCTCACGATAAGTCATTCCAAAAATAATGGCAACCGACGTTGGTAGGCTTATGTATATCCCAACCACTGCACTGGCCATCATTATTAATCGAAGGAGAAGTATGTGTGTTATCCAATCATTAATGGCAAGGAAAGACCCTTATACTTGAGAGCGGCACATATGAGGTGTTTCTGGGTGTTTCTCCCTCATAATCTGCTACGAGGTCTTGATTGTGGCATTTCTTTGAGGTTTAGTATCCAGTATTCCTGTAATTATTTTGCCTTTTATGAATTTAATAAAGAACTCTGTCTCGTTTTCTGTCCAAACACACCGCGTCATCTAGGTCAGGTGACCTGTAAATGCGCAAAAACTGTTTCCATTGCAGTTTTGCGAAAAATTTATTTTTCTAATTGCCCGAAAAACCACCTCATGCGAGCGTAAACTTTTTTGCATAAATGGGAGTTTTTGCGAAATTGACGTGTTGGGCGTGTTTTCAATTTGCGCAATTTGAAAGGTAACGGAAACGCGGCTAGTTACTGTATGATTATACCTGCAGGGCTAGGTGTCATGTACAACACTAGTGGAGTTGTTCTATATAATAGACCTTAGTCAGGGCTGTCATCATATTGAATTTTATTTAGATGAAAATTAAGCTGTGAGATATAGACTTATAGTCTTTACAATGGTATGCGTGAAAGGAAAAAGTTGCAATCATTTTTTTAATTGTTTTATTCCGTGGTGGAAATAAGCTTCTATAACTACTATTACTACTAAATAAATAATAATAAAAAAAAATAATAATAATGATAATAAATATTACTATTGTAATGTTTAACTGTAAAATAAAAAAACAAGTATTAAATAAAGGAATATAGTATTTTTATTTTATATCAGCTGTAAATTTATAATAATGATTTTGACATTAATGGCTTAATGTCAAGCTTTTATTTAGACGAAATGACAGGGAAAACGAAAAACTTCTATTTTGTTTATAAGAACTTGAATGTATGGAAAGATGGTTGGTACATGTTGTGTTCTTAAATTACCTTAAAACGACCCAAACTCAGAGCAGATGCAGAGATGATGTTCGTGTGGATCAGCGTTTACTTTGAACCGATTCGTTTTGAGACACTAAAAACACTGTAAACACTTTTCAGTTGATAAGTTAATAACTAATGATTTTTACAACGGAAATGAATCAATCAAAAATTTACTTAAACTAGATAATGACTTTCTTCTAGAGCTGCTGTAAAGCCAAAACAATCAATTGTTGCATTAATTTCCTATTATAACTGTAAAGCTACTTTGAAACAATTTGTATTCTAAAAAGCACTATATAAATGAAGGTTACTTTACTTGACTACTCGCATCTAAGTTTGAAAACAGTTTCAAACACTCTGAAATACTTGGTGCATATTTATTTAATTAATTTAATTTAATTTCGGTCAAAAATGATATATGGCGCTACCCTGACTAAAATCTATATCTTTTTCATGACACGTCTGAAGTTCATCTTTGTTAACTCTCATGTCATTCCAAACACATCTCATTTGTTGTTCTTTTGTAAAACATGAAAGGAGAAATTTAGCAGAATATTCACAAACAGTCAGAGTATTTTAAATACCAAAACTCAGTTATGAATTTTACAATTTAAAAAATGTGATTGAGGGAAAAGCCCTCTGCTCTATTCTTAAGTTTAATTTGTGTTTGTATATTAGTCTCAACACCTAAGTTTGGCACAGAGGAGATTTGAGGGCAATGGCAAAGGATTTTTAGAAGATTTTCAATGAATAACGACTTACTTTCCCGGTCTCTTCCTATGGCTTCCAAAGAGCTGAAATATAGAACATGAATCGTATGGACTACATCAATGTGGCTTTCTGGTGTTTTTGTCATTTTTGGAGCACAATAGCCCAAGTCCATATCCACTTCCACTGTGGACAAAATGTAACAAAATAAAAAATAATTCATCATATGGATTTGGAATGACATGAGGGTGAATAAATCGAATGTCCCATTCATCTAACAACAGACATTTAACCTTTCAAAGGTGAACCTTTGGCATTTTCTCATTTCACAGATCAACCTTTTTTCAACAAATCAGTGGGATGTCTTTTTTTTAAGCTCTCTTTCTGAACCTTTCAAAGACAGAATGACTCATTTTGCAATTTCAGAAATTAAATTCCCTTATAAATATTCTTCAGCTTCCACAGGCTTTAATGTTACTTTGTCTTTATACCTTTCTTTCTGTAAAAGTCCATCGCTGGAAGTCGTGGGATGCATAAAGTCGGATCTTTGACTCCACCCTCTTCTCCTAAGACCGCCCCAAAGGGAGGCCACAGACGAATTCTGAGTGATGTCACACACAGCACCATATTTGGAGTTCCTGTGAGCAAGTCCACTCAACTGCTTCAAGCTGCTGCTGCAGAGGCCAGCCTTAATAAGTCCAAGTAAATCAAGAAAATACTTTATCAATAATGTTATGCTTCAGTTTTAACCTTTACATTGTTCAGCATTGGGTAAAGATAAGGATTGTATTGCACTACATTGACAGTCATTTTTGACCGCGAACAGATCATGTGTGACTATTTTTTTCAGGACCATTTAACCTTTTCAAATCATGTCCATGATATTGTGTGTGTGTGTGTGTGTGTGTGTGTGTGTGTGTGTGTGTGTGTGTGTGTGTGTGTGTGTGTGTGTGTGTGTGTGTGTGTGTGTGTGTGTGTGTGTGTGTGTGTGTGTGTGTGTGTGTGTGTGTGTGTGTGTGTGTGTGTGTGTGTGTGTGTGTGTGTGTGTGTGTGTGTGTTCACATAGCAAGTGCCAAAAACCTTTACCAAGTTTTGTACTATTCCAATGAAGTAAAAAAATCTAGAAAAAAAACAAAGATTTTCGGTCAGAAATATCCGACCAGCACCAGAGGGTTAAGCGGTTTAATATTTTTTTTCAGCAGGGTTGATTCATTATTTTTGATTGCTAAAGGTTTAAGGCCAATCTCTCTCACCAATGTTTTTGACTGCAATTTAACTCACTCAGTTGGCCGAAAAGGCTCAGATGGTGTTACTAGTGCCAGAACACACTGCAAAAAACTAGGCTGCCAGATGCTCAACATCAGCCCTACATCAGCCGACTGTCGGCTTGATGTGTAATCGAATTGAAAATGCAAATAGTTTTTATTTTGAAAACTTGACACCTCTCTCATGCAACATGTTAAGATCATGTGAAAACAATGTACCATACTGTTGTTTTATATATTTATTGTGGAGTGATGCATAAGTGAGTCAAAGGGAGAAACATTTACATCAAAACCAAATTATGAGTTTTGGTGCAAGAAACCTTGAAGTGGAACTTTTTAAAGTTTGCATTGTTTTTTTTTGTTGTTGTTTTTTTTCCTCACGGATGTAGGTCGGCTAGCACCACTCCCTCTGGTTCTCCATGTTCATCGCAGCAGAGTGTTTATCAGTCAGGGGAGGCTTCGGGACCCTCAGCTGGAGCCGCCGCATCCTGGAACCCTTTTGGCGATGACAATTTCTCCAAACTCACAGCAGAAGAGCTGCTAAACAAGGATTTTGCCAAATTGGATGGTAAAACCAATGTTTTTGTTTGAAATCAAGTACTCAAAGTCCTTTTAGCACAACATTTATTTTAGTTATTCTATACACTTTATTTAAGCAGACTTCTACAGAGAGACTCTAGTAATACTTGTGTCTGTGTTTCCAGCTAAGATGGCAGAGAGATCCTGTCCTGAAAATCTGATTTCTGGGTTGCAGTCTGTGTCTTCCAATAAAGGCTTTCTCCAGGGAGGAGGTACAGTTTGTTTATCACTCTCTCTGTCTGCCCCAGTGCTTGCTGGGAGTCTGTTAATGCTTAAGACAGAATTGCATTGCAAAATTAGTTTTTCCACTTTCAAAACAATGTGATGCCACAAATGCTGTTAACCTCTACTGATCCTGGAACTGATTCAACCAATGGGTGCTGCCATAGTTTCAGGATGGGGGATAGTCCACCACAATTTACTGCAAACTCGGGAATGGAATGCCAGTTTTTCACAATCCATGCAATTCCCAATGGATCAAGTCATTTTACATTCTACACTTTCGTCTTGAATATCCTGTTTCACCGAGAAACATGCCACGTTGCAGAAGTAAAATGGGTTGTGATTGTGGATCTTTAAAAAGGCATTGAATGTTCTTGACCTATTCTAGCCTTCCAGAAATAAAGTAACGTGCATTTGTGCATTTCACCTGCTAGCAGCCTTGTGATAAGCCTATCCTCTTCCTATTTATAGAGATTAAGACAGATAGTCACTCTTTTTCTACCTGTGTTCTTGGTAACATTGCAGACCTTTGTCAGTAATCAATTAAAGGGTAAATTCTGATCAAGATTGTTATTGGGTGATTTAAGACCTTTTAAAATGTATAGTTTCTCTTTGTAGTGATTTTTTTTGTAGTGAAACTTATTGTGAGACTTTTTTACTATTTCTCCAATTTAGGGTTAGGGATTTAGACAAACTTTGGTAAGTCCCGCCGTTTGCGCTACAGACATGAATGATATTTAAAAGATTGCAGCTTATTGAGGAGAGGTGTGTTATTTCTTTACTAAAGTGATCAGTCTTACAGCTTTCTCCTGGTTGATGATAAAACTATCAAAATCTCGTAGACTTGCATAGAAGGAGGAACCCGAGCCAAATCCAAAGACCAGAATATCATAGAGACTTGTGGCCTGGGCTCTTCTGAAATGTGTCTGTGAGTGACTGAATAGCAATGCCCTACCAACTTCTTAGAACACTCTTATCTGTCACATGGTAAGGGACTTAAAAGGTTCACCCTCCAAAAAAAGCGTATTCTGTCATCATTCTCACCCTCAAGTCTTTCCAAACCCATGAGACTTTTATTTGAAACACAAATGAAGATATTTTTAATAAAACTTGAGTGATTTCTCCAGTCCATTCCATCTAAACTTTAAAGATTCTTTATAATTTTAAAGATATACATTATAAAAGTAATCCTTATGAACTGAAAGGTTTAATCAGTCTTCTGAAGACAACCAAGATTTCATTTAGGCCTTCCAAAAACATTGATCAACACACAAATATAACTCATCAAATATGTTAAATGGAAGCTCAGATGTGCTTGCTTGATGCTTGAATTGACTTAGGATGGTCTATTTTACTGTCATTAGTGAATAGTGTAGAATAGAATAGCGCCCAGTATAACCTAAAATTGTTATTTCTTAACATTATAATAACGTTCTTATAACCAGGAAATAACGTTAATACAACGTTTATATAACAAGAGAATTGAACGTTCTAATGACGTTTGAATGATGTTCTTATAACCAAGCAAGAACGTTAATACAACGTTTATATAACGGGAGAATTGAACGTTCTTATAACGTTTTGAATAAAGTTCTTATAACCAAGAAATAACGTTAATACAACGCCTAAAAAACTGGACGTTTTGAATGTTCCTAGAACATTCAGAAATAACGTTTTTATAACTTAATGGGAAAGTTATGAAAACGTTCTTATAACCTAAAATTGTTAGCTGGGGAAGAGGAGAGATTCGCGATTGCACTGAACACGTTTTAAGTGCAGGATTTTCTGAGCGAGCCCAGAGAAAATAAACCTATTCTAACAAGAGCAATGCGCTCTCGAAATTTGACAGGAAAATAACGCCATAGTTCTGCAGCATCCATCTTCCCTGTAACGTAACACCAGAGCACTGCTGTTTACCCCATAGACAGTAAAAGAAATGGACACAGCGACCCCATTGATTTCAACGGAGAAGACTGAAGCCCGATTATTGCACTTCCTGTCTGATGGCTGAGCGACTGCGCAGGCTCAAACTGAGCTTGACGACAGTCTGACAGTTGTAAATCTTCTAGTAGCTGTGCCAAGACAAATCTGAATCACCTAATTCCTCAAAAACGTTGAAATATTTTTTCCCGTTGCTTTTATGGACTCTCTATTTATGGGCTTCTCCCTGACTTTATGCCTCTATGTCCCCCTGATTGCCTGCGAGCTTCTCCTCCTGTCTATACGGTAATTTATCTATTGTGCGACAAAGTCGCGTGGATATGACACAATCGTTAGCCTATTTTTACAATTGGCTTACAATATGGCTTATACGGTGCCATAACGTAAGATACAAGGTAATGGAGCCTTTTATACATTGTCATGTTTCTTTAGAAATAAATAATGGACAAATTAAGTCTTTGGACGCCTAAGATATAAAGTTGTTCGCTGTCAAAGTGACGCCAAAATGAATGGGAGTCAATGGAATGCTAACAGCAGGTGAAGTTCTGCTACAATGGCGGCTCCCGCGAGGCTTCAGTTTCCGGCTGATGGATTACCCCCTTGGTTTACCCATAGACAGTAAAGGGCATAGACATAATAAATACATAGACGCCCTATTGGCCGCTGGAGCATACGCCAACGGCGCCGCCATATTGCGGAGGGCATCTTTCCCATACCTCTCATTACGGGAATTGCGAAAAATGCCTGCTTCGTGTGCTGCTTGGGGCTGTACAAATCGCCACACAATTTAAAACAGGTCTCGGGAATTACCTTTCACAAACAAGACTGAAATTTTTTTTCTGGTTGTATTTGGTCATTATATATTTAGTAATAGTAGCGTACACCACGTACAAACCACTGAAATCGGTTGATAAATGTAAACGTTATTATTGTTTTTATCCAGGAAAACCGCAGCTCACCCGTTTACTTGCATTTGTTTACAGCGCAGTCTTGCCCTCAGGAAAATGGCGGACGCGTTGACGTATCGCAGCAACGTTCCAAAGCGGCCAAAAGGGCGTCTATGTATTTATTGTGTCTATGGTAAAGGATTTACCCTCGCCTCGCAGTCTCTGCTTAGAAGTGCAACATTGTAAAGAGTCTGTCTGAAACACTGTCGTACGGCACAGTGTAACGTTCATTCCGAACGTTGTGTAATTAAATACATCGGTATGGCGGTATATTAAAAATTAATATCATAACAAAAATATACACCGGTTTTCGGTATGAACCGGTATACCGCCCAGCACTAGTTCAATTTTTATAATGAAAAATAATTAAATATATACCACTCTCCACGAATATGGTACACTGTTTCATGGCCTTTTTGTGAAGCGTTCGAGTGTTACTGTTATTTAGTATTAATTTATCATTGATGTATTTGTATTTGATGTAAATTACAGGTTCTCATTCTGAATGCAATTTGTGAAAAGTGCCATGCATCTCACATTGCCATTTAACCAAAAAAGACAATTATATTTAAACAACATCTGCTACACTGTATATAATGGCACATTATTGTGCATACTTATTCTTTTAAATGATATTTTATCTTTTTGATTTTTAGTGTTAGAATTTGTATGTAAAAGAGAAGTGTGTGTGATGATTCCCAGCAGAAAGCACAGAGGGTGGATTAACGCTTGAAAGTCTTACATAAGCACAGTCTGGTAATCCTCTGAATCTGATGACACACACCAGATCATGCTGGGCACAGGCAAACCTTTTGAGAGCCGCAGGATACAAGGTCATGAAATTGGCAATCATGTGTACCGTAGCTCCATGGAGGTCTGACACACACTTTACCCAACAATAGTTAGTAGCCATATCTAGGGACCAATTGAGACCTGTAAGTAATCATCTGGGCAAAACCTTAGAAACTGCATAACAAGATGATTAAAAGCCACTCAGAATGCCCAAGAAACTATGTAGCTGTGCCCTGGCAACCGTTCACAACACCCTTGTTGAGTCTGTTTACTCAGAGGAGTGGTGTTCTCTAAGATTTGAAGACCATCCTTGATTCATTTATGTTTAAAGGTTGATGGTTTGCTCTCTGCCTTAGTGAAAGTGGGAAAGCGAGCGTACTGCTGTTCTGTGACCTGAGTTCCCCCCTTCTCTCCCCATACCCTCATCCCAAAGTCCTCCTTTCGATCATAAAGACTGTGAGTAAGACCAGAATTGTAACGAAGTGTCTGATTCTCAACTGATCCGCATGCATCTGGTCGAATGAAACCATGACAGTTGCACCATTGCAAACGTTTGCCAGTGTAACTAATAGCTTGTCTGGTAGTCGAGTACTGAACCTTCGCTCTGCTTGAGTTATAACCCTGTGAAGCCTTTGAAGTATAGATTGTCTGTCTAACACGAATAATAAGTTGGTTTTAAACTCCTGTTACTGGAACCCACTCCACAAAACTGCACATTTTGAATCTATCCCTAATCAGACAAATGAGATGTTCAAAATGTGCAGTGCTCGGGCCTTGCGCTGCACGATTATGGCCAAAGTGATAATCACGATTATTTTTTATCAATATTGAGATCACGATTAATTATCACGATTATTTGTTGATTTTAACCAAAACAAATTTTATTGTCACATAGGCTAATTATAACTGCTTTCACATCCATATTGTGCTACATTCCTGCTAATGTACAAATATGTGCATCAAAATAAAACAGGTCCTCTTATTCTCCAAAATTCAGTGCATCTCCTTAAAGAACAAATAAAAATAAATAAAACAATAAAGAAAATGTAGCAAAACTTTAACAGGGCACTATTTTACATTTTACATTGTGTAAATATATTTTAGGAAGCAAAATATAAACTTGCATTGTACCTGCATAATGGATGTGAAGAAAAACTGAAAATATAAAATCAATAAAAAACAAATACTCCATAACAGAATGTAACCCAATGAGAACATTTCAAGGCAGAATTATGGAAGTTCAATTAATGGCTAAAATTCAGAGTCATTGTTATTTGACGCTTAAGAAACTTAAAACCTGGTTGTGATACAGTGTCAGTGATTAGTTGTGAAATTTTGGAAGTATGAAAGTTTATGTGCTCAAATTATTTCTATTTATTAAACAATACTTCAAAACAAGACGTTTGTAGTACTGATTATAGGAGTCTATTAATCGAACTTCCATGCCTCTTATATAGTAATAATATATTACTATGTAGTATGTAACAATTTACTAATGCAATTTACTAATGCTCACACTCAGTCTCTCTCGCGCGCAGACACACTCGGTATCTCTCGTGCGCTGTCGCCCGCACGCAGACACACTCGCGCACTGTCGAGCGCGCTCTTGGACACTTGTCCTCTCTCGTGCTCTGTCACTCGCGTGCAGACACACTTGGGTCTCTCTCGCGCACTGTGGTTCATGGAGGCACGTGATCAGACAAAAAAAACTTTGAATTGAACGGAATGACGCATTTTAAATATCGCTCGATCGTGCGAATTTGTTCGAGGGGAGTCTAAATCCTGATTGAAATTCGATTAATCGTGCAGCCCTATTCGGGCCCCAGGAACAGGTTTGAGAACCTTTCTGCTACACGAGTCCAGTGCAGTATTTCACACAGTGTGCTCTGTTTTATACTGCATGTTCTAGCAAATGTGGTAGGCCATTTGGCTATTTCAGGCATTCAGAAAATACTACTATGCACTGTATACATGTTGCATACTGAAGAAAGGGAGCAAGTAGTATGTTATGCTGAGCATAACTACTCTCATACTCTATTGTCTATTGTCCATACTCTATTGATTATCTATGATTAATGCTTAAACAGTCTTAATAAATGTTATTTTTCCTTATAAGCAACACTTTTGACTTAACTCAGTCCTGCTCCTGGAGGGACACTGACCTGCAGAGTTTGGCGCCAACCCTCTGCAGGACATTAACTTTGCAGGACATTAACTGTGCAGGACATTAACTCTGCTGGACAATAACTCTGCTGGACAATAACTGTGTAGGACATTATCTGTGCAGGACATTAACTGTGCAGGACATTAACTCTGCAGGACATAACTGTGCAGGACATTAACTCTGCAGGACATTAACTGTGCAGGACATTAACTGTGCAGGACATTAACTGTGCAGGACATTAACTGTGCAGGACATTAACTGTGCAGGACATTAACTGTGCAGGACATTAACTGCAGGACATTAACTGTGCAGGACATTAACTGTGCAGGACATTAACTGTGCAGGACATTAACTGTGCAGGACATTAACTGCAGGACATTAACTGTGCAGGACATTAACTGTGCAGGACATTAACTGTGCAGGACATTAACTGTGCAGGACATTAACTGTGCAGGACATTAACTGTGCAGGACATTAACTGTGCAGGACATTAACTCTGCAGGACATTAACTGTGCAGGACAATAACTGTGTAGGACATTAACTCTGCAGGACATTAACTGTGCCGGACCTTAACTCTGCTGGACATTATCTCTGCAGGACATTAACTCTGCAGGACATTAACTCTGCTGGACATTAACTCTGCAGGACAATAACTCTCCTGGACATTAACTCTGCTGGATATTGTCCCTCCAGAAACAGGATTGGACACCACTGACTTAGATCTCTCCACACTGTATATTCTCCTGTCTTTAATGTTTCCTCTCTCTGCTCATAACTGAGTCTCCTCTCCTCCTCACTGTTACCTTTATCTTCTCCTCTCCTCACTTCCTTGTCTCCTTCTCGCTGTCTTCTCTCCCGATTGAATTTCTTCCTCACTCGTTCCTTTCTTTTACTTTCCTCACTCTCTTCTTTTCCTCTTCTTACTGACAATATTCTCCTCTTCTTTCTTTACTGTGATCTCTACTCCTTTCATGTCCCGTCCTCCTCACTGTCTACTCTCTTTACTATCCCCTCACTCCCCTCAATCTTTTCTTCACTGTCTCTTTTCTTCTGTCCCCTCTCCTCAATGTATCCTCCTCTCTATCTCTGTTCTCCTCTCCTCTTTGTCTCATCTCTTTCTCACTGTCTCTCTTCTCTTTGCAGTCTTTGCTGATTCTTCACCTCACTGTCTCTTCACTGTCTGCTCTCTTCTCTTTTTTTCTCCTCTCCTCTCCTCACTGTCTCGCCATTTCTCCTCATTGTTTCTTTACTCCTCTCATTTCTTGTCTCCTTACTGTCTGTTCCCCCTAAAGTCCCCTCTGCTCTCTTCTGTCTCCTCTCCTCAGTGTCTCCTCTTTTCATCTCCTTCATCACTCTCTCCTCACAGTCTCCTCTTTTCATCTCCTTCATCACTCTCTCCTTACGGTCTCCTTGCCTAACTCTCCTGACCCCTCTCCTTCTCACGATCTCTGTTATCCTCTCATCTCTTTACAGTCTCCTCTCCTTCTTTCATCTCGTATCTCATCACTATCGCTCTGCTCTTTCCTCTTTTTACATTTTCCTCTCTATTTTACTGTCCATTGTTCTCTTTGTCTTCTCTCTTCCTTTCATCTCTTCTCTACCTCACTGACCAATTTCTTCCTCTTTCCTCTCCTCATCTTTCATTCCTTTCTGTTTCTTCTTTTTCGTTCTCCTTGCTCTCTCCTCTCCTCACTGTTTCTTCTCTCTTCCCGTCTCCTCTTTGCTCATGGAGTAGAGAAGTTGATTGAGGGTTTGAAGTCTCCAGAGCCCTCTTCCTCCCTGATCCTCCCTGACCTTCCCTTGAATGACCCCTTCAGCCCTGCAGACAGTAGTCATGGTAACCAGCCGCTTGTCTGTTTATTGTTGTTTTTGTTTTTTATTGCCTACAACTGATGAATTGCCTCGCTGGCCTTCATTGGTGTTTTTATGGTGATTGTTTTCTTAGTTCAGCTCAGAGTTAACACCTGGAACTCCTGGATCGTCCTCATTTCTGACTTACTCCTTTCTGTCTATACTTATTACCACACTGCGTTTTCATCTCTTCATCTGTATAGTTGTTGTAAACGTTGTCTTCATCAGGCATCTGTATATCTTTGAATGATCTGGTTTAAGGAGTGCTGCTTCATGCATGGAGTGAATTGACATCATCAAGACCATCTCTCTCACCTTTACATTTGCTACGTAAAACGTCAAATTTGTCTCTTTTCTTTTTTTCTTTCTGCAGTTGGGACGGATTCTCTGATCCCTGGCCTGGATCCTCTACAGACTGATCCTGGGTCAGCTGCACTGCCAGGTCAGCAATTCTGTAAATATTCTCCTTTTATACAGTGGCTCACTGAAGCACTGAATCTGCTGACATTGGAAAAATCTGCAAGGTCGTTCTGGATGACATTATCACTGCCATTTGTGAACCTTCACTGTAATAAAAAAAAACCATTGTTATTACTCCAAGTTAGAGATGCGCGGATGGGCTATTATTTCATCCGCAACCGCATTACAAAACTCATCATCAGTTCGCCATCCATCCGCACCAACGTTTTTGACCAATTTTCCAGCCCGCCATCCGCCGATACAAGGCGCTGCTGATTACTGCCGCGAGACCAGAAACCGCCCACCACCCGCCCGAATTGAATTAAAATATTTATTTTCGTCACGTCATCCGCCCGATCCACGGTTTATCCGCGGAGTCCGCGGCTATAACCGCCAACCGCGCATCTAGGGTTACTTTTCTCACTGATCTGGCTGGATCAGCAGTTTGTGATTACTGTATAAAGCGTAACATTTTATAATTTTATTAAGAGTTGTTTTGGTATATTTTCTGCTCTGTTTCAGGTATCCGTCTTTGAAGTTATTAGATTTTCAGCCCAGTGTTTTCTATGTACCATGAAATAGAGCAGAATATTTGGTCCATTAGAATCCTTTATTCACTGCAGTGGTCTTAAAAAAGGGAATCAATAATAGTAAGTAGTTCAGTTCCAATGATGGAAAAAATGCTGATACTTTCTGCACAGTAACCACATGACCTCATCTGTCCTTGTTAGCAGTGAAGTAACTTGTCATCGCTTGTTGATGATAACATGTGGATGGTTTGGTTGAATGATATGTAATTAATTATTTTGGCAGCAAAAAGAATTGCACGTTGTTGGTCATGCCGGGGTGATGACCTACAGAATATTCCTTTAAAACCCTCTAAGGGCTGCGTCACCTTTCTTGACATCGCAGTCAAGTTTGGACTGTGTTGTTTTCTATTTGCATTGTGTGTAGAGCCACCTGGTGACTAAATGGCAAACTACATCCCAGTGTGTATCGAATACATTCATAGGTTATTCCCAGTGTCTTATTTTGGGCCTGTTGGTTGTGGTTGTACTGCAGCCTATGCTGTAGCACTTGTAGTTATTATTTGTTTCATTTGCATCACTGACATCATTATGGAGCCTAAAATCTATTTTGAAGCTTGATAGCATTTATTCAGTAATAGTCATTATTTTTGACAGGAATATTTTTTTTACTCTTTCAAGTGGTTTCAGGCCTCAAACATAATTTGCAGACACAAGCGTTTGGCCGCTGTACATATTTAAAGTGTACTCTTACATTACTCTGCTGGTACAAACCGTAATAATGGAATCCAGTAATAAAAGTAGACTTTGCCGTATAATGCAGAATGTCACAAAATGTGGCAAAATTTGGATGAATAAATAAGTAGGACTGAATACTTAATCAAATCACGAGACAGGCTAGTGTCTGTGAATATTAAACCTCAAAGATACTGTTATTTAAATATGAAGTGTGTATGTTCTGCTTGTCTCTGTGTGAATGAGTGGTGCGGTTTCGTCTACTACACATACTCAAGCACGTGATGCTCGTGGTGTTTTCGGCGTCTGCCGTCTCACTGTATGAGAACATGAACGCATTTACTTTATCCCCAAAGCTGCTCTGAGTCACTTCCCCAACATTTCGCCATTTCATTTGATAAAACTATCGTCGGATAAACAGAAACTCAAAGGTCTTCACTACAACCCACCAAAATAAATGTTTAAGTAACTCTGTAAATTATTACAGTATTACTATTGTACAGTAGAATGTACTATATATAGAAAAAATATTATATTGAATATCACAATTTTGTCCATGCTTTCATTTAAACATTAAACTTCTGTGCACTTTGTTTTACAAAATTGAATGGATTTTTTCTAATTTCGTTTGGTTATATTTTAAAAGATAAAATGAATAGTTAAAGTTTTATGCAGTAGTTTGATAACCACTTTTTTGATAATACATTTGGACTAAATGAGGGAACAAATGAAAAACACCTGTGATGATTGAAGGAATGTCCATGACAACAAATGAGAACCAGGAAACTGAAACAAAGGAACACAGGAACTACTGAATACAAACTAAAAGTCTATCATAATTAAACTAAAAACAAACACAACTGAATATCTGTGACATATATAAATTAGGGCTGTGAAAAGATTAATCGCTATTAATCGCATCCAAAATAAAAGTTTGTGTTTACATAATACTGTATATGTGTGTGCACTGTGTATAATTATTTTGTATTTATTTAAATACACACACATCCATGTATTAATTTAAGAAATATTTGCATGTATATACTGAATATATTTATATATAATTTATATTATAAATAAATATTTTATATATAACTAACAATTTTTTCTTAAATGTATACATGCATGTGTGTGTATTTTTATTTATATATATATTTATACAAAATAATTATACACGGTGCACACACATATTATGTAAACACAAAATTTTATTTTGGATGCGATTAATCGCATTATCTTTTCACAGCCCTAACATACATATAATAATATATATATATAAACATACATAAATTATATAAATAAATGTTTATGTTCGATTGACATCACTAGCACTAGTTCGGACACATTTTGAACACAACATCGTAGAGAATGTTGTGGGTCTCATTCACTTCTGCTGCAGAGCTTCTCTCTGATTTCTCACGCTCACCTTCTACCCATCCTCTTCATATATCTCTTACACTCTGTTTTATCTGTCCCATCTGAACCTTGTGGATGTCTTTTTGTTTGGAACTCTCTCTTTATATTTTCAATATTGTATTACTGTTGTCACTCATCCTTCTGTTCTCTGTCATTCTTTATTCTTCATGCTTGCCCTATGTCCTCCAGATTCCCTGGTTGGACATGATTATTTTTTGGATGGGCCGCTTCTCTCCCTCCCCTCCACTGGGGGTCTAATACTGGCTTCATCCCCCTCATCTCTTCCTGCACCATCTATGGACCAGTTTACCACTACTGCTTTGAGCAGTGGACAGTCCCACCAGGGTAAGAACTGTTTGCATACTCGCCTCAGTTGCATGTCGTATATGTAACAAGCCATAGATTGTAAAGTTTGATTTTTGTTTTTACAAATACCACATTTCGGGGAAAGAATTTTAAAATAATGGGGAATCATTTAAAACAAAAAGCCCCTTTGGCTTATTTGGCTTATCCCCTCATCTGGGGATAATACTAATAGCTATGCAAGTTCGACACACTGCTGCAATCCAAATTGTGTCCCAACCCAAATTTATGCTCTTCTGTCTCTTTCTGAGGCATTCCTGTTGCTCAAAACAAGGCACTAGCCAGCAACATCAAGGTCAAAGGTTGGATTCGATGGGTTCAGTTCTCAGGGAATGCATGAAATGGTCAAATTTAAATGCCTAAAGCCTTTGAATAAAAAGGCATCAGCCAAATGCATAAATGCAAACACATTGAGGTACTTCAAGTATGGTAAGTTTTCTCTGTCAGTTCAACTACTGTCATAAACTTAATGATATTTACAACTTTTTGTCTCCACAACTTTTTTCAACACTGATATTAATAAAAAATGGTTTCTTTAGCAGCAAATCAGCATATTTGAATTATTTCTAAAGGATCATGAGACACTGAAAACTGGATAAGTTTTACCAACACATGAATAAATTAAACTTTAAATATTTTAAAATAGAAATTGGTTATTTAATTGTAATAATATTGCAATGTATAGTCAGTGGAGTGTGATTTTGGACCAATGAGATTCGCAATTGGTGGAGCTTCCCAATGAAACGCAGCCAGAATAGAAATCAATTTGAATCAGCCTGTGATAAAAGGTTTTTGTTTTTGCTGAGCAAATAAACAAAATTGCCCTAAACTGCCAGCTAAAATGATGAAGATTTGTGCTCAGAATAGGCCTTGACTAATTAAAGGTAGGGAAGGCAATTTTCGGAGAGGCTAGCATAGCGAGCTAGCTTTGAAAGCATAAGATCCCATTCTCCCTTCAGAGCATCTCCAAAGCCACCCCTCCTTCAAAACACATGAACACTTGAGACGGCGTTAAACTGTCTCATAGCACGTAACATTACAATAATAATGAACAGATACAACTTAAAGATCCCTGACTTGTACAATCTGACTGCTGCAGATTCATTTCAGCGTTGATAGTGTTGCCATTGAAATGCATCAGTTCAAGTCACGAACTGCTCCGATTATAACGTCACGGTTTTCCATCTCTTCCAAATTACTATGGCGTGTACGCAGCTTAAGCTTGTTGTTTTGGTTGACTAGGAACTGTAAAAGGCGTCTGCTGTTTCGGTTGCGGTGCTCATGACTGACGTCTGTCTAACTCTGCATTGCATGAAACGCACTGATGATGTGTGATGTCTGCGCGAACAGGTGCGCGGAGGTATGGAAATACATACGTTGACAGGCAGGTAGGACATTGTATCATTCAGGGATGGGATTTTTCCGGATTAATCCGGAATTCCGGATTTTTCGACCTGAAAATGTGACCTATGTGAATCATGCAGATCTTTAAAAAAATAAAAGGCGGGGGTCAATAGCTGTCGGAGTGAAAAGGAGAGGATATGAGGACATAACAGGCTGACTTGCGTACAGATTTTTTCCTTCCTTTCCAAGTATCAACAAGGATGTATTTGCGTTCAGCTTGTTCACCTGCTCAATTTCGTACCTCAGTCGCTCTCGCGCTACAGTGGTATCGTTGTCAGTTGACAAGAACATCGCCGTTAGGCCACCAGTAGGGCTGGGCGATATATCGATATAAAAAATATAACGATATATTTTTAAATGTGATATGGAATTAGACCATATCGCATAATAGTTAAAATTTGCGCTATGATCCTTGCTCCAAGCAAGCTGCTGACTGCTTTTGTAGAAATATGCATATCGTGCATTGTTGAGCATACAACGCGACAAATAGTCACATCAAATATAAACGCAGAGGAACGGGACACATCAGTTCAATGAGTTCACAAAAGTGCATTATTTGCATGTGCTTTAAAGCCTTGCCAGTTAAACATGTCATTCACTGCTGATGCGCTGTTCTAACATGCGCTTTACTGAGCGCGAACACCCGACGCGCACATGCACTAAAAGCCTGTCTAACAGCGCCTGGTTACTGGACTAAGTTATCTTTCGAGTCTCTCAGTATGTTTTCCTGCTTTTTAGTCCTTAGCCAACCACATGCTTGATCATTGCCTTTGAAACGAGGGCAATGATTGGACAAACATTGAATGGTCCTATGCCTTCCACAGACGATGTGTATATACAGTATAAATACATTTAGACCACTCAACTTAGTGATTACTATCAGGAGGTGAAGAGACTTTCAACCTGCATAACAAAAACATTTCTGGAACAAATTGCTTACCCTGCCTTTAAGCACTTAAAGCACTATTTTTCTTGAATTCTTTTTGCTTATAAAGGACAATGTCTTGCATTAACTACCTGTTCTTGCTTATCTATAATCTCTCCATTCCCCCTCCCCCCATCCCTCTCTAACACACTTCCTAATCTTTCTTTTTTGTTTCCTCTCCATCGGTCTGCTGTGGCACTAACCTCTTCCTGCAGCCTCTCCCCTCTCAAGCTTCCAGTCCTCTGAGACTGGGGACCAATGCTCCGATAACCAGTTTGACCCAATTCCAGTGCTTATCTCCAAAAGCTCCAGCCAAGGTAAGGGAGTTTGGATATCAGCAAAAGATTGTGGAAGAGAGCCATGCTTTATTTACTGCATCTAATTCACACTGAAGTGTAGGTATATGTTTGCAAACTTTTTGAGTGATCAAAGTGAAAGTGGTAGTGTAGCGTTAGATTGTTCTGAGATACCGGTGTTTTTGACGTTGTTGAACAATTGTTTAAGTATAAGCTGATTGACCGCACTTTGAATAATGCAAAAGAATAAGAAATACTCCTTGGACACATGCTTAAATTTCTTAAGCACGAGTGTCCTCACCCTGTTGCAGTCATTTTTAAATGGGTGAATCATACAAAAACATGTCACTGTCATATTTCAATAAAAAATCAAAAGGCATTGGGACATTCGCAATACCTTTATATCTTAATATAATTCCTTTATGAGATTTTCCCCATTATTGTCAGTGGTTATTCTCATTAAAAATAAACAAATAAACATTAAATTAGACTAATTTAATATACAATAAAAAAAATACAATAAATTATATTTATTGTGTATACACCACCATTCACTACTTTGGGGTCAATATTTTTTTCGAGAAATAGTAATACTTTTATTCAGCAAGGATGCATTAAATAGTTCAAAAGTGACAGTAAAGACATTTATAGTGTTCTATTTTTATTCATTAAAAATCCTGAAAAAATGTGTATCAGGTTTTCACAAAAATAGTAGGCAGCACAACTGTTTTCTAGATTGATAAGAAATGTTTCTTGAGCAGCAGATCAGCATATTAGAATGATTTCTGAAGGATCATGTGACACTGAAGACTGGAGTAATGATGCTGAAAATTCAGCTTTGATCACAGGGATAAAACTACATTTTAAAATACATTAAAATAAATAAATAAAACATTTTTATTTTGTAATATTTCAAATAAAACATTAAAAATTAAGATTTTCTAAAAAATAAAATAAATAAAAATAATAAAAAAACGTATTGACCCCAATATATATATTCCTAAAATTGGCTTAATTTTCTTAATGCAAAATATAATTGATATTACATTTCTTTTAGTTTTGTGGTGAAATTGGACATGGCTTTTATGATATCCAAGTATGTGGTTGTCATGTCCAAAATAAATAATATATTAAATCTAAAATGTAAACTATGACCGTAAAGTAGCATTACAGCAAAACATACTGTAATTCTCCAAGACTTTAGACTTTGGTTTCTCTTTATTTTGATGGTCCCCTTTAGACATTCTGCTGACTAAAAGTTTTGTTGCAACTACATGCATGTCAACTAACTCTCATTAGAGTATTAGTAGAGTATAAGTAGAGTATTTGTACACTGTTAGGATTTGTAGAATAAGTTGACATGCACTTGCAATGTTACTTATAGTCTGTAGAACGTCTGTTGGGGAGCATCAAAATAAAGTTTTAGCAGATATTAAGCACACAGTCTACTAATACTGTAATGAGAGTTAGTTAACATGTAGGTGCAACGTTACTTATAGTTAGTAGAATATCAAAAGGGGACCATAAAAACAAAGTATTATCTTGGCTTTTGGGGGTTTTGTTTTACTTTCTAGCCATTCTCTTTAAAATATTTCACTTCGATTCCGATCTGTTATCTTTTAGCGTTTTATACTTTCTCTTTCCTGCTATTCATCTGGTTTTTGCTTTTTCTCTTTCCTCCTTTCTTTTCTCACCCCTCATTCTTCACTCACCCTCCGTCAACGTCTTATCTTCTTTTCATCCTCATTCTTTCTCACACTTCTCATTCCTCACATCCTTCTCTCTCTCTCTCTCTCTCTCTCTCTCTCTCTCTCTCTCTCTCTCTCTCTCTCTCTCTCTCTCTCTCTCTCTCTCTCTCTCTCTCTCTCCCCCCCCTCACTCTTTCTCTTTTCCTCTTTCCGGCATTGTTCTAGGTGGTCATTCTCGCAGCAACAGTGGCAGTTCTGAGACCAGTCTGCCCTCACTGGCACGCTCTCTTCTGCTGGTGGACCAACTCATCGACTTATAGAGGAAGCAGAAAGAGAGGCAGATGAATAGAGAGAGAGGGAGAGGGCAGTGTGCAATTCTTAAACAATATAGCGAGAGTATAGAAACCTCAACCTTAAGAAATCCCATAAACCTTGTGCACATTTTCCTTTGGCATTCTTTTCACATTTGCTCTTTGTCTCTCTTCTGCTGATCCATAAACATTCTCATGACTCTATCATTGATTTATGCTTCATTCTTCAGGATGATAAAACATGATGCTTTCTTTCAACTCCCAAAACATACATCTCAATCATAACAAACCAAAAGTCAAAATTTGAACATTTTGTTTACATAAAAAAAAAAATTGTATTTGGATAGGGTTCTTTATAGAAATGATGAAATGGCCATCTGTCATGTGAAGTAAAAATTGAACAGAAGGAAACTTTTTTTTAATTCAAACAGAATTTGAATTAATTCATTGGGATTTGGTTGGCTTGTTAAACTTTAGCCTGCCAACTTCCTAGCAACCACCCAGAAAACCCCAACAACCGCTAACTTAGTAACTTGCTAAAACTCACAATCCAACACTTTGACAGTCTGGAAACCATCGACAACACCTTAGTATTGTGATGAGGATGTTCGTCTGGTCAAGCACCTCTAGATTTTCGTTGCTGTCGGGCAGAAACCTCTTATTCATATTTTTCCAAAAACGGTACTTTTCAAAAAATGGCAAAAAAACTCTTTTTTTAATAATATATATTGTAGCATTATATATGGTCAGACACCTGCATGTGTTATGTTCAGTGACTTTTAACTTTTTGGCTCACCAGCCATGGTGGTTAGTGGTTTGCCAAAGTTAATAGCCACTCAGCATGGGGAAAAACTGCCATATAGATATTTTTAATATTATCTCATAACTTGGCAGCAGGAATATTAGGCTGCTGTCACTTTATGACCTGACGCACATATCTATTACCCATGTGTTTTCTTTCTCAACTGTTTACATTCACTTAAAACGTTATAAAGTTTACTGTGGCTATGCGGGCGTACAGTCATGTGGCTAAAATCTCATGTTATAACAGATAAAGTACTACACACAAGCTATTTTATACAGTATTGGCTATAACTCGACGATAAATGCTGGACTAAGACACTCTTCTCCGATTCTCAAATGCATGAATCATTTGCCCTTATGCATATATAAAATGCTGTACTTATTCAAAGCAAACAACCAGTTCTTTATTTACCCTTGCATTGCAAACAAGCAGAGCCGGTCCAAAATGTGTGCGGATGGAGTTATGAGTTTGAGGATCCAATGCATTAAGAGGTTTAGTCACAAGCTGCTCTTAATACTTTTCATTGGATACCCACAGATCGACATAAAGGATAAAAATAAAAATGACTAAATATACAAGGTTTCCGCCCGACTGTGACGATCCAGAGAAAAGTTTACATTTTATTAAAGAATTATAAAAGCGATCATTTATCTTTAGAATAATGTGAACGGTTGAATCATGCAGAACTACAACGGGGACATTTTGATTCCTCTGATTATTCATGTGGTCAGCCCACCAATGATTCTAGATACTGGAGCATATAATGCAGTGGCAGACAGACAATACAAAAGAAACGAAAGCAAGTAAGGGGTTAGCTTTTAACGTCTCAAAAGGATGATGTTGCAGAAATAATTAGACAAAACTAAAGCTAGGACTAAGACAAATTTTAAGAAATTGAGCCATTACGGGCAGAAGCATACTCTACATAAGTATACAAACATAGACATGAATGCTTGGCCACCCTATACACTCCGCTACAACATGCTAGCAATGAAATATTTTTGTTGAAAACCTTCCTAATGCATTCAAAATCAACATACGGCTTTGCAGTCAGAGGTCAGCTTTGACTTGCTGCAACTTCAACTAAAACCATATTATACCGTATTTAGCAACATGTGAATGTCTAAAGATTTAAATGTTGTTAAAGTTACTGTGTTTTAACGTTACATTAACCTCCAAATTACATTAATTTAGTTAATTAAAAAAATAGAAATTCTTTGAAATGTCAAATTATGTATTCCAGCTAAACTAGTGTTATACAAACAATATTTTAATATTTGAGAAGTTTTATTAGTAACGCTTTACAATAAGGTTTCATTAGTGAACTACTGAACAATTAGTCCACAGCATTTATTAATCTTAGTTAATGTTTATTTCACCATTTACTAATACATAATTAAAATTAAAAGTTTAACGTTAGTTAATGCAGTGTGAACTAACGTGAACAAACAATCAACGACTATATTTGTATTAACTAACATCAACAAAGAATAATAAATACTGTAACAAATGTATTGCTCGTTGTTAATACGTTAACTATATTAACTATAGTTAATACAAATAACTAAGACCTTATTGTAAAGTGTTACCGTTTTATTTGAATATATCATTATATGATATTTATATGAACATATAAAATTAGAATTACTAGTATCAATACTACTACAACTAGTATTGATTTTGTGGAAACCATGATATATGTTTTCAGGATTCTTTGGTGAATAGAAACTTCAGAGAACAGCATTTATTGGGAATTAATGGGAATCTTTACTGAAACTTGATCAAGTAAATGGATCCTTACTAAATTAAAGTATTAGTTTCTTTAAAAAGAAGAAATAATTCTGACCCCAACTTTTGAATGGTAGTGTAGAACATGCTAACAACATGCTAGCAATGCCTATCACGTTTGAAGTCTAACATTAGCAAGTGTTCAGGTGGAAACAAACCATAGTCCTCAAAAAGGTGATAGTTACCTTAAAATGTCTGTGCCATTAAAACAGAAATGGAGCTTAAGTAGCTAGAACTGTTAGCGTTCACATACTTCTGCAGAGTATGTTTTGGCCCTTTGAAGTTGCATTTAAAGTTTTCCCTTCAGTGTTTACATTAGATTTAGATTATCCTGCAAAGTTCTAGACAGATCAACATCACAGATGATGTAATTGAACACTCGTCCTATTTTAACAGAGGCGTTTCCCTTTGCAGTTGTTATAATCTGTCACAGTATTAATCATCTTGGATTTCTTTCCTCTGTGATGTTCTTTGATCCCATCATTTATTTTTTTTCTGTCATTCTATCTCATCTCCTTCATTTTCGTCTCTCTTTTTCATTCATACCCCATGCTTCTTTTTCTTTGCTTTTTGCTATATCTGACATATGTGGAAAACTTCTTATGCCCTGTACTACCCCTATAGTGTAATTTGAATTTATAGAATTTCGACCCAGTTACGCATTGTCCCCTTTAAAGACACATAAAGGATAAATGAAAAGGAAACCTACATGAGGGTAAATTAGGCCGTGATGGTATAGGATGAATGTAAAAACTGTATTATTCTCAAGATAACTATTATAAGATAAAGATTATTTATCTGTATATTAGAGCACAAAGCTGTAAAATGAGCTTTTCTGTCATTTGAATTCTCTTTTGTCACATTTTGCCTGTTGTGGATAAACTTGAACATAGCGACTATCTGTGGTTCTGAAGAAACTCAGTGTTCAGCAACATTTCATCCATCAAGCTCTAAATGATAAATGTAAATATAAGCTGTTCCAAAACCTCATGAGCTGTGCCTGTGGGCAGCTTTTTATTTTTATGCATTACCTTCTCAAATAACCTCCATTTTGAATCTTAATCTCTTAAATTTTCAGTGAGACAGATATGTGTTTATTTTCTAATTTAACTGAGTAAATGTGTTTGGACTGAGCCTATGACGGTCTGCTCCTCCTGAGGTTTTGTCTGCCATGTGACATTTACCAGAAATTAGAGATTCAAGTAGGACGCACAGTGTTTCATCCAGTTACATCCGGAAAATGTAAAAATCTAACCTAAACAAGTAATAGTGCTTTTCAACAAGCAATTCTGAAATTGATGGGGTTCTCAGTCATGAAAAACCTGGAGATTTTAAAGTTGTGTTTTCTGGGCCTGGAAAAGTAATGTATATTACAACAGTATCAAACTGAATCAAACTCATTTTTTAAAATCCTAATCACAAACAACTTGGAATGCCATGGAAAAATGATGGAAATTCATTGGTCAACAGTGTGGGAACCCTTCATCTAAGGCTAAGCAGGTCTTTCACTCTTAAAAATAAAAGTTCGCTATTGGCACTTATATAGATCCATGAAGAACCTTTAACATCGATAGAACCTTTTCATTGCTCGAAAGGTTCTCTATAAAGGAAAAGCGCTCTTTAGGTTTTTAGGGTGTGTTCACACTTGCCATGTTTGGTTGGATTGAAACGAACCCTGGTGCGATTGCTCTGTTAGTGCGGTTCATTTGAATAAGTGTGAGCGCTGCCATCTGAACCCTTATGACACCAAACAAGCGGACCAAGACCGCTGAAAAGATGGGTCTCGATCCGCTTCCAAAAGAACTAAATATCGAATGAAATATGAACGCAACACGCAACAGACATGTAAATAAACCAAAAACAGGACATGATGTCAGAAGATGCGACCCTAAAAGCATCAATCATACCTGTTTTTTCTCGTCATAGTTGTGATGTTGCCAATCATAGTTCGGTACAGGCCTCAGAACCGCAGCAGATCTTGATTTGTTTGTGTGACGGAGGGATTTCTGACGCTGTTTTCACCACTTTACACATTTAATAAGCTCTTCACAAGTTCTCAGCTGGTCAAAATACCATCATACGTAGGCCACTCGCATACAACGAGAGCATTTAGCCCAGCACACAGCATTGTTTTGGATGTTTTGTAAGTTCTGTCGTGAACTATATGCCATAAAAGCCGGCCAATCAGGTTGTGAACAGATCCCTATGTCTTTAGATTCGGTATCTTTAGGTTCACTGTTAAAATGCCAATGTGAACGCTAAGCAGACCTGGACTAAAACATTTTTTTTTTGGTCTGGACCAAAAGAACCAAGGGAACCAAACTACAAGTGTGAACACGTATATGACATATAACAATAGGACGAACATATAACAAATGTTCTACACACCAATTTTATGTTGGCTCAATGAAAAGTTATTTGGGGAATCCTAAATTGTTGCTCCATGGCGTCACAAACCCTCTTTTGGAACCTTTATTTTTTAGAGTGATATAAATCTGATAGTAATACAAATTGAGACATAAGGAAATTACTTAATTACTGAAATTAAATAAATACTTATTTACTTCCAGATGTACTCAAAATTCACAAAGTTGACAACAGAAATTGCTTCTTATCATTCGTTAACTTTTCAGCAACTTTTCATGTCATTACCTCAGAATGGTCAAATATTGGCCTATATATCGATCTATCACTATCCTAAAGCTGACGTCACATCGGTGTCCAGGCAGCACGTATCAGACATGCCGACACCGACTTCAATCTCCACAAAGTCACATTTTACCGACACATATCAAACATTAAACAGAGCTCAATGTACGAAAACATGTCTGTATGTATATGTATGATGTTTAAATTTTCTTAATTAGATGTGCGGAAGCAGTAACAATACACTATTATTTCTTTTGAGATGTAAACATTATAGTGTACTTAAGTGTTTTTTGGTTAAATGCCAAGAGCATTGTTTTATTTTGAGTGATTGTTTTGTCCAAAGCTTGTGCAAATGTTGCATCGGTAGAACATTGTTGTGTAATATTCAACCCGATCTCATGAGAATACGTAACTATTTTACAAGGTGGCGGTTTCGTTTGATTCATATGGAATCATGTGATTTTTAGAAAAATTGAAAACAAGCATGAAGGCCGTCCCTTAATCCCACTTTTAAACGTAACCATCATTGGGACGTAAGCATATCGTACAAAGCCTACGAATGAGATTTGTATGAATTCTACCGATTTAGCCAAAAGGTAAAATGGTCACAAATTACCATGAGAGTGTGTTGGCAATTATGTTTATGTGAAGGTTTAGCTTCTCGTTTCTTTTTCCTACCTTTGCTTGTTTTAATGTGGCTGACCTATGCAATCTGACTGTAGTGCTCATATTAGATCTTAGATGTGCACCTGGCGGTGTGGCTAAGTAGTCTGACGTTGAAGTCTTTGTTGTGTTGTAGCGTGCATCACAGCCCATGTCAGGAGAATATAATGACAACAACAAAAAAGTCTTATCTCTACTGGAATGCCATCATGTTATCCTTTTTTCCTCATGTTATCGAGCGCCGTATTCCTTCTGTTTTTATGCAACAATGGAAATTCTGAAAAGGAGGATATTAAATAAAAGTGTCAATGGGAACAGATAGTTGTGTCTTAGTCTTTGTTAATGGAGATCAGAAACATGTTGTACTTGGTCAAATCACGTTCTGCATTAATGGACTCCTGCATTATGGCTTGGACGAATTACATGATGGCAGTTTAGAGGAGACATCCGTCTATCCCTCACCGGGCTTTATTAATTAGCTGAATTCTGACTTAATTCAATCCATAAATTACATCACTTTTCTTTCAATCTTTTCTTTTCTTGGCCAGATTTAAACGTTGGTATGTGTGATATGTGACAGCCCACACTCTTAACACTACATGGGTCATTCCTGTTCTGCACCCTTTGAACTGATGAATGTGCCCATGTTGCTATTTAAATGAATCCTTGGGTACTTTGTCCTTATTTCTTTATTTCTGTCCTATTAAATGTAGCCATTGCTCAGTGAGGGATTGACAGTTAGCTTACATGCGCATACCAACGTGTATATTTCGCATCCCACCTCATCAGTGGGTCATATATACTGTGTGTGTGTCTGTGTCTGTGTCTGTCTGTGTGTGTGTGTGTGTGCTATTGTACATATATTCAAACAAAAGCACATTTTACACAGATAATCAACACTGTCAATGCCTCTGCAGTGTGTTAGGATGTAAGCACTAATATTTTAACTAAATCTTAGTGTGCACTGCTGTATTAATCCTGAGTTTAATGCCAACCATTTACTTCATCCTGAAGGTAAGACTTACATCATGTGTCTTCTCTGATCTCAGTTCAGCCATTGTGTTTTTTGTAACCTACTTGTTTCCATCGCTCTCAATAATGGAATTTAGTTTATTCATTTTATAACTTCAGCACTGGTGAGTGATGGGTTATTCACCCAAAAACTCTGAAAATTCTGTCATTAATTACCTGTAAGACCTTTGTTCATCATCAGAACACAAATTAAGATATTTTTTATAAAATCCGAGAGCTTTCTGACCCCGTATAGGCAGCAGCGTCATTGCAACTTTCAAGGCCCAGAAAGGTAGTAAAGACATCGTTAAAATAGTCCATGTGACTACAGTGGTTCAACCTTAATTTTATGAAGCGACGAGAATACTTTTTGTTCGCAAACAAAAATAACGACTTTATACAGCAATTCTTCTCTATCATGCAAGTCTCTGACGCTGTTCACGTGAGCACCATGATACATGCGTTGTTGACACAGGATCCGGCCAATACTGAGCCGGCGTTCTGACGTAGAACCCGGAAGCGCTGCACTGTGTCTACATGTGAACATCGTCAGAGACTGACATGGAAAATAATAAATTGTTGAATAAAGTTGTTATTTTTGTCTCTTTTTTTTGCACACAAAATATTCTCGTCTCTTCATAACATTAAAGGGTTAGTTCACCCAAAAATTTAAATTAAGTCATTAATTACTCACCCCCATGCTGTACCAACCCCGTAAGACCTTCGTTCATCTTCGGAACACAAATGAAGATATTTTTGATTAAATCTGAGAGGTGGATCACTGCTACATAGGCTGCCAGAGGGAATGAAACTTGACGGCCCAGAAAGTCATTAAAGAACATGTTTAAATATTCCATGTGCCTACAGTGGCTCAACTATAAGTTTATCAAGCGACGAGAATACTTTTTTTCCGGAAAAAAAAACATAAATAACGACTTTATTCGACTATTCCTTTTCTTCCTTGTGGGCCTGAGACGAGAGTTCAAGAGATTTCCACGACGCATGCGCGAGAACTGAACAAGAAGTATTAGAAGAAGAACGTCCTCTTCTCAGTTCTCGCGCATGCGTCTTGGAAATCTCTTGAACTCTCGTCTCCGGCCCACAAGGAAGAAAAGGAATAGTCGAATAAAGTCGTTATTTATGTTTTTTTTTCCGGAAAAAAAGTATTCTCGTCGCTTGATAAACTTATAGTTGAGCCACTGTAGGCACATGGAATATTCTTGACTTAAAAAGTGCATAGAGCTGCTTGTTTTATTTGTTGTTTGTTGATTTTCAAATATAAAACTAACCTGATCGTTTTCAATACTCATAATTCTATCTTCTGACTCGCTACAGTAGTTTTGACGGAACCAAATGCTTTTATACCAGGGGCTGCCAAGGGCGTGGTGAGCTCGCACCAAGGGCGTGATAGAGGTCCGTCATACAGTACCCTACGTCACAGAGTACCCCTACTTCAGGAGCTTTCCGTTTAACCTGAAGAGGGCAGCCCTCAGACTTTTTTACACCATATATTTGAAAATTAAAACACTTCAATGTATCAATGAACAGCATTTATGAAGCTCCATTCTTACAGATCATTAACTAAAAAAAGTTGTTTTAGTGTTTAGTTACCCTTTAAGGTTGAACCACTGTATTCACAGGACTATTTTAACGACGTCTTTACTACCTTTCCGGGCCTTAAAAGTGGTAGTTGCGTAGCTGTCAATGGAGGCTCAGAAAGCTCTCGGATGTCATCAAAAATATCTTCATTTGTGTTCCGAAGGTGAACGACATGAGGGCGCGTAATTAATGACAGAAATGTTATTTTTGGGTGAACTATCCCTTTAACCTTGTCTTTTGCTAACACACCTTTCAAAAAACAAATGTGGGCTGTCAATGTGTGTAAAGTTCTCACACACTAAACCTGCCTGTTATCTTGACAGCCCTTTAAAAAAAGTAGTTGTTCTTCCTGTTAGTTTATTAGTTTATGAACTTATAAGTTCTGACTTGGCATTTCTTGGAAATGTGATCAAATGCAGAGATAATAGTGACAGTTTGTGGAAACAAGGTTGCTGTTTGTTAGTGGTAGCTGTTCTAGACGTTGACTGTTCGTGGAATTTCCTGTGGTGTTGGTCAATAGTATTTCTGTGGATATACTGTAGTAGAAAGTGCTTTATTTGTCCTGTATTTCTCTATTGCTTCATTGTGTAGCCATCTTGTATAATGGAGTGCTACTAAATCATGTTTTCCTCCCATTTTAATAATTTGTTCTCCAAAAATGTAGTAAATTCTGTTATCATTTACTCACTCAGGTTTTGCCAAAACTGTATGACTTTTTGTCTTCTGTGGAACATTTTTTTCTGAAATGTCTCAGTGCTTGTTTTTGTCCATTCCATGGAAGTCTTTTGTGTTTCGCAGAAGAATGTCATACAGGTTTGAAATGACACGAGGGTGAGTAAATAATGACACTAACCCTTAAACTCTTTTGAACACACAGATCCTCGTCTTGAGGGATGGTTCACCCAAAAATTGAAATTCTATCATCATTCCATGCCAACATGTGGTTTCAAACTTGTTTAATGTTCTTCTTTCAGTGGAGCACAAAAGGAGAAAATTTGAGCAATTTGATTAATATTGTTATTATTGAATTGCAATGTCTGGGGACTGGACCTTCAAGCATCACAACACATATCAGCAGCCTGTATGACTCATGGCTAGATTTAATGTTCTTCAGTGGGCTGTTATCTCTTGAACTGCTCTGACTGGTTCTTTGAGGCAAAGAGATGAACTCAAGAATCAGTCTGACTTATGAACAAATCATTCAGACTGGTTTTGGGAACTGGATCAGCCAATTGAAAAGATCTGACTCAAAATAATGATTGACATCTCTACTTCTCTCATGCACTTGTTGTCCTAATGGTATTTATTTTGGATGTCCAGATTTTCATGGAATAATGACTTAAACTTGGCTTAAACAGTCTGTTGCTCACACAGTAACTGTATGCCTTCAGTAGACTTACTTCCTTTTTTGAAACTTGAACTCTCCAGTCTGCATTTATTCATTCAAAAAAAACACCATCAGTACAGAATTTAAAATGCTTCCTTTTGTGGTCCGCGGGAGTAAGAAAGTCATACAGGCTAGGAATGCCATGAGGGTGAGTAAATGATACAGAATTTTAATTTTTGGGTGAACTGTCCAGTAGAGGAAGCACAGTATCGTCATTGTCCCAATACAGGCTGGCAACAATATAGGATTCTGGTTGTTTCACCCACGTTTTTCACTCTGTAGTTCTATCTACAAAATACTTTTTGGTCACAATCATTGATTGTTCATAATGATTCTCCTGCTATTGAATTCTTACGGTGGAGTATTTGCGAAAATGTCACCAACTATCAATTTTCTTTTTGCGGTTTTCTGTTTTGCAGAAGCCAGAAGGAAGAGTGATGGATATGGAATGCTGTTAGATGGAGAAGGTGTTGAGAACCCCGTTGAGGACTGTTTTCATTCCAGTGATGAAGACGATGGAGAAAAAGAAGAGGGGCAGTCACAGATGAGTGGAGAAGAAACTCCAAGTCTGGACTGCAGTGGCTCCAGACCATTACTTCAAGACTCCGAAGACGATGATGAGCAAAGCCCCGCATCTTCGAGAAACCTCCAGATGTCTTCCGAATCCGAGGTACCAATTGAACACCAGTCCTCTCTGGTTTCAGTCCACACTCAGAACCACTCGCCAGCACTGGTGTCCCAAGCCCAACATCCAGGTGCGGATTCAGGCGTCGATGTCTTCTCCAAAGCTCCATTTCGGATCGGACAAGATGGGGACAGTGATGGAGATGTATTCGCCAATGCTCCTTTTGCTCGTCCCCCGGTTCAGCCTCAACAGCCTGATATTTTCCTCCAGGCCCCCTTTGGTAGGAAGAAGGAAACTTCTGGAAAGGTTTACACCAATCCACTGGCCCAGCCGGGATATTTACACCCCCATCCAGGTTCTTCCCTTGACGAGAGCATCCTCGGCCAAGTGACGCCTCTGCCCTTTCGACCCCAGGCACTTTCTAAGTATTCCAGACACTATGAAGGACCCGTGAACACCGAGCCTGAACACAAACCGAGCGGCGAGCATCATCACAATCTGACGTCTGATGTGGCTTCTGGTGACCCGTTTGTCTCAGCACCCTTCCACCTTAAAGGCCGTCATGATAAACGCTGAGAGAATAGCGTCTGAAACCACACCAGTACTTTCACCCCCTAAAAGATTTGAGTTCAACATAATAAAATGCTGTATACTGAGTGTAGTATATTGAAGAATGAAGCACATTCATGGCCTTTGGCTGTCTATCTCTGGGTAAACGTTTGATTTGTGACATCTTTTGCTACCTCAGATCATTCTCAAACTTCACTTCTGTCCTGTGTATCTACCACGTCAACAGAACACTCAACTGGTTTGTTGTTTAGCAAAAATTTTGAATCTTTTTCTATTATGAGCATGAGCTTAAGGAATTATTTCCACCATTATCAAATGTTTATATTATTCTCAATCTGGTTACCGATGGCATTTCTACTATCATGGTATACCAGGCAGTTTTGTATAGCTCAGGTCTGGCAGAGTCACACATCATAATAAAAAACAGGAAGCATCCTGTCCCAACAATTGATGATAAATAAAACATATTTAACAATTTGTATTTGTCTCTCAAACACACACACAAAGGGTTATCAGCCGACATTTCTTTTGGGCTGTGAAAATACTTTTACATTTTTAATTATTCTTTCCCTTCTTGAGGAAATGTTCAGTTCACATTTCACCCCAAATGCAAAAGAAAACAAAGCACCAGCTTTTAAGCACTATTAATATTTTTGAATTTTAACATGTCAATTTCATGACAAATATTTGCCATCTAAATTCTTATTACTGTAATGTTAAAATAATAAACTAATGATAGTTTTTTTACTGTTCTTTTTAAAAAAAAATCTGCATAAATTCAATTTACTTAATATTTGAAATAATACATTCTAGATTTATTTTGCAGTCTTGTTCCTGTAAACATGCTTAATTTTCATGAAAATAATGTATGTTAGAATGAAAAAAAAATTGTAATGGTCTTAAAGTGACCTGGACTGGTTATTTCTGTCAGATTCATTATTATATCTATATGTATGTTACATTTGCACAACTTAATAAGGAAATTGTTTCCCTAATAATCATGTTTAGCATGAAAGCCAATGAAAAGCAAGCAGATATAAGCTCTAAATATTGTATAAGCAACACCTGATCTCATGCACCGTGTTAATGGAAGAGCTGTGCTAGTGTACAGTATTTAATACAATCTTGTCATGTTTTGATTTTATTTAGCACATTAGTGTTGGGCTCATATTATACAGCTGAATGTTAAATCCAATTGATGCTGGATTATATTGCACACAACTGTAATAGAATGTTACTATTCAATGTAATATTTGTTTTGTAGCTATCAATGAACTGCACATTCCCTTTATTGTTTAAACAGGCAGCTCGAGCACCAAGATGCTGTTATCTCTGCTGTTCAAAACATCCCCTCAATCTCTTATTAAATGCAATATAGTATTTTCAAATTCAGTCCCAACCCATGAAACACTTAACTTTTGCTTCTCAGATTTTCAATGCACCTGTCGTCTTCCGTTTGCCTCCTCAGCATTTCATCCCTTAAATGCAAATGTGTAAATCAAGGCATTAAGGCTGTTGTTAATATACACAGGTGCATCTTACACTTTTTTTTACTATGATACTAAGAGTTATAAGGTGTAGTTTGTACTATGTGGGGTGAATTTTAGGTGTGTATCCACATTGCTCTTTGTGGAAATGTGTTTTATATGAGAGACTGGGGATTGTTCATGTTTTTTATGTCTAATGTTGAAACAGCCATGATTGCTTGGTGGCCTTGAATGAATTTGGAAGCACTTCTCTTTTGGAAATACTTTGAGCTATGCAAAACGCTCACTGGTGTAGAATCTCTATGTAATAAATGAAATGTGTTTAAAAGGTGTCATTGTAGTGATTTATTATACACCTAGTTTTTATTGTAATATTACAATATATTATAATTTGCTATATATTTCTTTTTTTTCTGTGCGTGTTAGTGTATATTGTATATACACATACACATATACTGTGTGTGTGTATATATATATACACACACATAACTATGTGTGTGTGTATATGTATATACAATATGTATATGTATATATACACACAGACACACACGCATGTATAATATATATTATTAAATAATAATTATAATGAAATAGTAATTATTAGTAGTAGGAGTAGTTCATTTCATAGGTTTTCAGTAGTAAAAAAAAAAACTTGTTTTCCCCATATCACTATTTCCAATGCCTCTTCTAAATTGTGCTTGTAATGCCCGACCAAAAAAAAGATCAGATCTTAAATTCATTGAAAGTCTTTGGGATGTGCTGGAGGAGACTTTACTGAGAGCTGGACTCTTGCATTGTCAGTACAATATCTTGTTTAAGATCGAATTAATAACAGTGTTTTTTTGTTTTGTTTTTGCTAAAATTGATGGCATGTCATCTGAGCTGAGGACTAATTCTCCCTTTTTCCTTCAGTTATTGCTTTATTTCCATATTCATCAATCATTGGCTCCTTCTTATGTGCCTACGTTTAAATCTCATGACAAACTTAATGAAATGTATATATATTTGAAATGAAAGATGTAAATTGTAGGCTACTGCATGTCACCTTACTTTGCTCAAGATAAAGACAAATTAAGTCCACACGTCATAAAAACAATATGGTTCTAACTACAGCTCGTTCCAACCGATGGTTCCAACTTTTGAGATGTAATTAGAACTATTGATAACGAGTCGTAACTTGCGACCATAATTGGCTAAAGATGCTTTTGGGAAACACACTACTGTCTAGATCAGTGTTGAGTGTAAATTGAGTCGAAAATTTCTGTAGTTCATCATTTGAAAGGACATTAATCCAAGGAAAAGAATAAACACTGCCATCTGGCGTTCTTATGATATACTGACTGTTTTTTGTGTGTTGCTTCTTCCTCCAGGGGGGGCTAGGCGGATCAGGAGCCGCACCAAAGCCTCTGTCTTCGGCCGCATTCAGTTTTTAAACGATTGTTTACTAGCAGGGGTTAAATTGGGATTTATCATGTGGGGGTGCTCTCCCTAGGGGGCTCTGGGGGTATACCCCCTCGTGAATAAAAAAAAAAAAAAAAACATTAAATAGCACTTTCTGGAGTGTTTTGTGCAAAGAAATGGAGAAATTGAGTATTACATGATATGTGAAAAACTGCAAGGTTAAGAGCATATACTTTGCATTGTTGTAGTATCAACAGGTATTAGGACATTTAGCATTTACATTACTGTTAATCAGTCATCACTTGATTACATATTGTATTACCTTGTTATGATATATAGTGACCCATACAATGTGCCAAACATAATGTGCCACATGAAGAGACAGTGCAGCATATGACAGTAGCAACAGCTGAGAAGATTTGGGTCTGTGGTGACCAGGTCCACCTCACAGACACTTCCTTCTCCCATTCTCTCTCTTTACTACTACAACAAAACACACACACTCATCCTACTCTGCATAATTTCTCATCAAGATATGCACAAGACACAAAAATAAAATCAATCTATCCTTGTGGAAAGGTTTCTTGGTAGCTAAATGTAGGTCTAGCAAGTCTTATATTTCTGTAATTCACACAGATCAAATACAAATATGCCGACTGAATATATTGCTAGTTTATTTTGAGTAGCCTGCTAGCAGTTCTCTCGGCAGTTTGCTGATAATCAGGTGCGTTCAGTAAAATGCTCAAAACATCTCCTGAGAAAAATCACACGGTCAACCTAGTCTTGGTTATTTAATTACCTTGTCATTCAAGGCCAGAGCACTTTTTGTACATTTCTGGAACTTTTCCGTGCTTCAACTTCCCGCGCAACTACGAATCTCCCAGGAATATTCATTATATATTGCTGCGTACATTTATCCGTGTCACCTAGATGCGCGTGCGCGAGCGGTGCGCGATCATGGTCGACTGACAACGAGATTAAGCAGCTGAACAAGAACACGGCCGTGTTCCGATTGTTCTCAGCTCCGCCGAGACAAAATAGACATGCCATTTCAAAAATCTTTAATTTATTGTCATAAATATGTTTTCAAAAGCATTACTTTCATCAAATTTTATGTGACATAATTTCCAGTAGGCAATTGACTGCAAACAAGCAGGCTTATGTGCCGGGGCTGAGCCCCGGAGAGCCCCGGCCCAATTTAACCACTGTTTACTAGTATATCGGAAGACATTCATAAACTCTAGTAATTAACAAAAATGACTGAAAAAATACTGATTCACACAAAATGTAATCGGCCTGTCATATCATCCGTTGGTTCCACGCGACAACACCTAGATATAGATGTGTAAATAATGATAAAACATCGAAGATTTAGAATAGAAAAAATATTGACACATAATTAAAAACGACGTCAAGACCACCAACACATGGAAACCAGTATCATCAGAGATGGCAAAATTGGCATCATAACGATTGCCCTGTATTCTTTTTTTTTCTTCTTTTTTCCCCCCTATAATTTCTGTGAGCGTTCTCTACGTCATCACTTCGCGACTTCAAAACAGTAGCTACTCGGGAGGAACCCACATGGTCAACTTAACTGTACTCTGTACTGTTTAATTGTTCATTTATGAAAGCTGTGCGTGAATACATGCAGTCATAATTTTTAAGTGAGTCAAATAAAGGTCTACGTGAAGCTGACACGAGCTAGGAGTACCTATAATGGCGCTATTTATGATAAACAGGTAACGTTATGCATATATTACAGTATTTGTTGATTGCTGCACATTTAGTTCACTGACACAGAACCTCTTAGAGTAAATTATTTGACAGTTAAATTATAAGTAATGGCTCTCACTCCAGATTACATCACAGTTAACGTTAGTTGTATAGTCTGGCATAGAATTGTCCGTTCATCTTACATTTCATCTGAAATGACTTAAAAATACTTCCTTCAAATTACTGTATAATAATCGACTGTATAATTGTATAGATTATTTGACTTCACTAAGTATTTATATTCTAAAATAATCTCATTGCCGAGTTAAAGTTAATTGGCGATTAAAATAATGAAAAATATACACATTCAAATAAAACATAAAATATAAAACAGTAAATAAACATAAAATATGCAGTTTCACTTTTACGTTGATATAATTTATTCTAAAATCTACATGTTGAAAAAAAATAGTTATTCTGTGTCAAATCATACAAATTTCGGAAATTTCCCCTGCTCAATTTTTTAATTGTGTTAATATTTTTTATGTTCAAAGACAAACAAAAAATAGTGATGAAAGACAAAATATTAAATGGCACAGATGTATATTTACTAAGTAATAAAAACACTTTTAACACTTTGCACACAGCTGATACTTTTTTCTTTTAAAGAGGAATATCTAAAAACAAATAATGTTAAAACTAGAAATGTATCTCCTTTTTTTCTATCAGCTCATTTTCATTGAACACACCTGCATGGGTGAAATAAATATTATTTTTCCAAAGTTTGCATGCCTCTAACTCATTAACCCATGCCTTTAACTTAATGCCTATAAAATTATTCAAGATATATTTATATCCTTCTAGATTCTTATTCCTAATATCCTAAAAAATTGAGCGGGGACCTCTGGTTGAGTTGACACGGAATGACCCAAAAGAAGTTTGTGTTATTTGTCAACAACCCATCATCCCATGTGACACCCTGTCTATTGATGTGTTGAATGTGATCAGGTATTTAGGGGAGGAGGAGGACAGTGAATCTAGCAGAGAGTCTCGATCCAGAGCTTTGCTGGCTAAACTTCAGGAGCAGGTCAAAGCCAGAGAACAGCAGAGCGTCTCAAACACGGCTGATGAAGATGAAGGCCATCAGGGTGAGAAAGAACCAAAGAAAAGAAAACGTGAACGGCAAGAGACTGAAAAAGTGCAGTGTAAAGCAAAGAAGAGTGAAAATGTTAAAAAAACAAATCTGGATGATGAAGCTGCAAGTTCAACTAAAAAGAAGAAAAAACGCAAAACATTGTCCAAGGAAAATGAGAGCGTCAATACAGGTAATGCTGGCTTACTACTATGTTTGATTGTTTTTAAATGAAACTAGTCAAGCTTGTTGATTTGTTTGGCTTAAAACGTTTTGGCACTTTTTAGCACAAATACGGTACAAATTGGTATTCCATTACTTTTCGTAAAACAATAAAGGCATAAATCCCATGTTGCTTAGAGAGAGAATGATTAAATAGGTTAGATAAACTATTGTCTAGTATTTCAAATGTAAGCTATGAATATGACGTTGCAAAATTTGCTGTATGAAATGCTAAAATATTATGTTTAGCTTACCATATTTTTGTAAAACCCTGTTACTGCAGTTGACTCCCCCCCTCCCCCCATTAATAAATTGAACACGCATAAAATTGTGATACCCAAGAAGTAATATCATTTGGAATGTTTTTTTTTTTTTTGCAGTATATCAATAAGACACGTAAATAATATTCCATTTTCTTAATCTTCACACAAATTTAGTGTTGGCTGCATTTATCAAGCTCTCAAGCATTCAACCCAGTCTAGGAAAATAATCATTTTTTTCTTATTTAAATAAAATAAACATTTTAGTGACTACTAATCAACATTTCCAAAACAACTAGCAAGGAAATTTACAACCCTGTTACCAATTCTACCATTTTATTTTTGTTGTTGTTTTTGCATTATTATTTATTTGTCAATATCTTTATTTTAACATTTATTGCTATAAAATAAAACCAGGATCTAAAAATCAGGTCAACTGTATTAAAGACTAATTTTTTTAGCAGGCAAGGGTTACACAAATTGCAAACCTCATATCAAATGATTAGTAAATAAAATAGCTCATAATGGCATTTACCGGTAAATAAAAGTTCTGATATGGGCAAAAACATTTTTTTTTAAACTTACTCATCACCTTTAACTGAGCATTTGTTGGGGGGAAAAATACTTTATTAAGAGTTTCGAACTCTATCCTGTACTGTTTTTGTGGAAATTGCTTTATACAGAAAACTATCATTCATTATAGGAGATAATGAATCGGATCATGAGAAGTCTGTGGAAATCACAGAAAAAAGTGAAAGTGACCCAGAGGAAAGTAAGAAGACTGAAAAAGCTGTGGACCCTCTGATCGGTCAGTTCCATGAAGAGGCAGAAAACAACACTTCCCAGACCGCCTTCCACATCCTGGGTGGGTTCAAAGAGAAGGCCGTCCAAAAGGTAGCACTTATGTGTTTAAAATATGTTTAAGTTCTGAATGAAACTGTATTTGAGTGTAATGTCTTTGTAAAGAGCTGTTTTGGTGCTATTGCAGGTCAGAAGAGTATTGCCTCAATGGTTGGCACAGCCTGACGTCATTCAGAGGGACATGAAGAATAACCTCATTCCCATCAGTCAGGTGCCAGGCATCTGTCCGATACTGCTGAAGAAATTACAAGCTAATGGGATACAGAGCTTCTTTCCAGGTAAGAGGGGATGATAATTCACTGGCATTGTATTAAATACAATGCAGGAAGATGAACAACCAAATCTTGACCACATTAGTGGAGAATCTGGGGCCAGATTCAAAAAACATTCCTTAAAAGAAAATTCGACTTATCTGCTATTTTCTGCTTATTTTAGAAACTTAAGAAAAAAGATAAGAACTTTTAAACGTAGTGTATACCCAAAAACTTTTCTTATTTTCTTTATTTTCTTATCTTTTTTCACTCAAAAATGAAATTTCTGTCATTAATTCCTCACCCTCATATCTTTTCAAATCCGTAAGACTTTAAATAATCTTCAGAACACAAATGAAGATCTTTTTGATGAAAACTGAGAGATTTCTGTCCCTCTATAGGCAGCTGCGCATCTGACACTTTGACACTTCAAAAAGTTCATAAAGAGATCGTAAAACTAATCCGTATGTATTGACCGATTTAGTCCAAATTTTCTGAAGAGACTCGATTGCTTTATATGATGAGCAGATTGAATTTAGGCTTTTAAGATTGTTCAAGTATTTATTTTCCTGAAAAGAAAGTTCTAAAAAATCATGGTAAATAACATCTTAAAGTTAGGATAACCTCCTACCTGTCTTAAATCCCCAAAGTTAAGTTTAATTAATTTATTGGGCTGTTTCAAATATTAAAGTCCCCCTGTAGTCAATAATTTTATCCCTTAATACTCAACTTTGATCACCAAAATGACATGAGTAAACGTTTTTCCTTAAAAAAAACATTCATCATGCCTTAAAATAGCTTGAACTTAGTTCTACACCCTTGCCTCATTTAGTATATGCTGTTCTATAAATGTGCAAATTAGTCCCGCCTCCACTCACTCACACCAGCTCAGAGATCCACTCGTCGATGTGATTGGTTACAAGGTAGTTTGTGACGTCAGAAACACCAGCGATTTCAAACCTCGTTTTTGAGACTGTCTTTGGTTCACTGCAGTTTTAAAGAGAAAATATTCAGCAATGGTGTTGACTCATGATGAATTTGCATAGGGTTTGTCTTAAAGCACATTAAAAACACCACATATACATATAAACAACATTAAAAGCTTGATTTTCACCACTGGGGGACTTTAAGCATTACAACATAACACTAGCTACGTATAATTCATATTAATAGTACCAGGAATGTGGACGAGGAATGTGACACCCGATCGATCATCACAACATGATCATGAAAGTCACTCTAGATCACTCTGGAAAGAGCGCAAGACAGACGAAGCACAAATGAGTGGGATAAACGTCTGCATCTTTAGACAGGCTCTTTAAAATAGTTATTTAAACTAAATAATTAAGTTAAATAAACGGAGTAATTAACTCCCGTTAAGCCAATCACTACAAAATAGTCTGTGCTCTTATTATGATAACTACAGTAATCTGCAGGCAATTAAAAAAAACATTGAATGTTCACAAGAACCCATGACCTTGATGATGCTAGCGCTGTGCTGTGTTTGTGCTGGTGTTTTTCAGTTCAAGCTGAGGTCATCCCTGCCGTTCTCGACAGCGTGAGCTCAGGGCTGCTGTTGGGTCCCGGGGGCTACAGGCCCAGAGACATCTGTGTTTCTGCACCTACAGGGAGTGGGAAGACATTGGCGTTCGTCATACCTATTGTACAGGTACAAACAATGAATTACATTCGAATGTATTATTATTTCTCTCTCTAAAATATTGGCATTGAACCTGTGACTTAGTGGTTAGCACATGTGCTCTTGAGTGTGTTTCCTGCTAGTGGAATGACCTGCCAAACTCAACCCAAGCATTTTACAAGAAACAGCTAAAGATGCATATTTTTTTGCCAACACTTGACCCATTAATACTAATACTTTCTATTCTCTTTCTGTTCTATCAATTTTTTATTGAAAAATAACTATTTTCTATTTAATATTAAAAATACATTTTATTCCTGTGATCAAAGCTGAATTTTCAGCATCATTACTCCAGTTCTTAACGTCACATGATCCTTCAGAAATCATTCTAATATGCTGATTCTGCACTCAAGAAACATTATTATCGATGTTGAAAAAAGTTAAGCTGCTTAATATTTTTTGAACAATATTTATTTGAAATAGGAATCTTTTGTAACATTATAACGGTCTTAAATGGCTTCTAAATATTCAGCTTTGCATTTTATTTACAATTACAAATGACATTTTACATTAAAACAGAAAGTAGTTATTTTAAATTGTAATAATATTTCACAATAGTACTTTTGGTAGCACTTTATATTACAGTCCTGTTTTGCTTGAACATACTATGTACTTATTGTGGTAATGACACTAACTGAGTAAAACCCCTGAACCTACCCCTAAATCTTAACCTAACCCATGTAGTTACCTAACATTACCCTTAGTACTTTTGTGGGTAAGTACATTGATAGTCCACGTACTGTGAAATAAAGTGCAACCCTCGGTGAGCATAGAGACTTCTTTCAAAAACATTAAAAAAAATTAAATAATTACAGATTTTTGACTGTACAGACTATAAACAAAAGTGGCAAAAGGCCAAAGATTAAAAAAATAAAAAGATTAAATTATTAGATATTTTTTTATATATATATGCGTTTGCTAACGCAGGCGTTGTCCAAGCGTGTGGTGCGAGAGATCCGTGCACTCGCTGTACTGCCCACTAAGGAGTTAGCACAACAGGTAATGATTATTACTCATTAATTATTTATCAATTATCTACATATCCACTTAATCTACAAATCTGCCTATATTCATTGTTCATCCTTGATTTCAACCCCACAGGTGTCAAAGGTGTTCAGCTCGTACACTGAGGGCAGCAGTCTAAAGGTGGTCATGATCGCAGGCCAGAAATCATTTGCTGCAGAGCGAGCAGCGCTCTCTGAAAACAGGTGAGTGTGTTTGTAGGCTCATGGATGAATAATTCTGTATTATACATTTTTAAGGGCAGACAAGTAATTTGTTTAGGTCAATTTTTAAAGAAAGACTCCACGCCTGCGCACATATATATTCAGTCACGCATACCAATAGACTAAACAGGTAATACACAAGTGCACACTGTCAGCGTTTTCACAGGTTTGCGTTTTTAAAGCTTTTAAAAATATATATGTCTATATATATCTGTTACTTTAATTTCCTATTATCACTGTAAAGCTGCTTTGAAACAGTCCATATTTTTAAAAGCGCTATATAAATGAAGATGACTTGACTTGACTCATGGATAGAGTTGCACGGTTTTGGATAAATTGTGAATCGCAACATTTTTGTTTCAAATAGAGATCACGTTTCTGAACAGACTACTAAACAAAGTAGAATGGAATTTACTAGAGGTTCTAACAAAATTATTTGCTGTAGTCTTTTTTAATTTTTTTTTTTAAATGGGTTAGAGTGAATGATTCAATGACTCACTCATAAATACTTTTTTTCATCATTCATCATAATTTTTTTCATTACTGGATGAATCGGCGTCTCTGAACGAATCTCTTGAATGAATGATTCATTGACGAATATGTGTTTTAACAGTAACTTGTCGACTCGCCACCTAGTTGTGTAATGATGTAATCGATTCCATCATTATTTAAAGCGCCAAGTTACTTTCAAGGTTGTTTGTTGTATTTGCTTCTGTAGGCATTAGTGTTTACATCTGAACGTTAATGCTCCGGTGTGATTTTGTCAAAGTTTTAATAGACAAGCTGAATCGTAGTCATTTAGGAATGAGATCGTGTAGGTGTTTGGTTCGAGATTGCGATCTTTTAGAAATTAATCGTGCAGCTCTACTTCGAGTCGCCTAGAATATGTTACTAATGACCACCCAGAGTAGGTGAAACTTGATGAACAGTTAGTAACACCCAGTAGTAACTTCACTCATCTCCAAGAGTTTAACCTTTGCGTCTTTGTATAGGGGAAGTATAAGCCACAGTTTGGCAGATATAGTCGTTGCCACACCGGGCCGACTGGTGGATCACATCAATAAAAACAACAACTTCAGTCTACAACACCTACGATTCCTGGTGAGCATCAGCACAAATCTACATCTAAATCTGAAACAACATTCAGTGAAATCCTATGAAGAGAAAACTAAAGCAATAAACACAATTATATTTCTGTTTAAAGACCCCTATAGATCAAAATGGGAGTCTTGTTGAGTTTAATTCAGTTTTCTTAGCTTTGAGGTTATCTAAATGCTATTATACTCATTAATGTTGACTAAATGACCTTAAGCAGATATATAGTACATTACTGTTCAATAGTTTGAACATTTTAATACTTTCATTAAGCAAAAACACATTCAACTGAGGATTGAGGAATTACAGTAAGGATTGAGGAAGGAAAAGAGGTAGAGGGAATTACAATAATCAAATTGCAAAGTGATAAAAGTGTCAATAACTTTCTCCAAATCCTAAAAGGACAATATCAATGTTTAAGAACGAAGTTTAGAAATGTACAACTGATACAAACAACTCTTTTTTTTTTAACAAGAGTCGATTTGTTTGACTAATAAAAAAGTCAAGAATAACACAGATTTGTTACTTGAGGCTCAATAAATGGAAAATGATAACCAAGATTATTGACAAAACCGCATCTAGATTAAGTAGAACCAAGATCATTAGCTCTGTTGAGGGAAGTTATTTGCTAACCACTTTTTATATCAAGACAGTCCAGCAAAGGCTAATTAGAATCACTAGACTTCAGAGGAAGATATAGCACTTTTTCAGCCGCATACAAATGAAAGGAAATATTGTGTTTCCTGATAATATTTCCGAGGGGAAGCATATACAGATTAAAGAGAATCGGCCCTAGAATGGAGCCCTGAAGGACCCCACTGACAATAGGAGCTAGGGTTAATGCGAATTTAACCACAGCTACAGAGAAAGTCCTTAACATATCATTAAGGCTAACTAAACCACTGTTATGTTGTGTTCATTTTGTTTTTCACTTTTCTCTATCATGGTATTATTCTATGTTCTGTATAGAAAGTATGCATATAATAATGTGTATGTTGCAGATTATTGACGAGGCAGACAGAATGATTGACAGCATGCATCAGTCCTGGCTCGGTCAGGTGACTAAAGCAGTGTACAAAAGCCCAGGTGACACACAGACGTCTTTCTTCAGGAGAATAGTGCCTGGACCAATCACAGTGGCAAGGTAGGATGTCATCTGCTTTGTCCATTATTTAGAACAAAGATTTTCAAACCCCACCCACACTATAAGCCAACCTATTTCGACAATCTCTGTGCATTCCTTAATGTTAAACTTTCAAGTAACCTGGGTCTTGCTCAAAGTAATACACCTGCCACAACTAGAACCTGTGACCTGTATTTTCCATTAATTAACTAACCTCTGGTGGCCTTCCACAATCTCGAAAGTACATTTACACCTCTCATTTAAACATAAAAGCTCTCTAAAATTGTGTCTTGGCCCATTGCTTTGGCAAAGCATCTGTCAGTCAAACTAAATTTGAAATCAAAGTATGGCATTTTTTTGTGCCCTTTTAATTCAGCTCATGATCCGGTGTTTTAGAGCAGCTCAATCCACGTCCTCATGTGCTGCGAGTTTCAGCTACGCTTTTTCACATTCACAATTTTTTTTGGACATATGATTACAGCATTTCACTAGATTTGTTATGATAAGCATCTGTAAACCTGTTTTAAACTTTGAAAAACTCAGAAAAGCTTGGAAGTGAAGAAATTGAGACAGTATTGTAATTTTACCTTAGTAAACTAATAAATAATATAATTATTATGAAATGTATTTTTCATTTACAATTTTTTCACAGTGCATTTGTATTAAAAATTACTATATAATTGTCTTAGGAATAATAACAACAACAATACTAATAATAATAATATTTATAATAATAATAATGGCCCAGTCCACCCACCAACGGTCTGTGGGAAACATTGCTGTGACTGTTGCACTGTTAGTCTCAATCATGCAGTGTAAAGCTCAATGTTTATGTCTGTTTGTTTGTTTGTATGTATGTAAGTTTGTCTCCGCCACAGATTCCTCTGCAGAAGTTGCTGTTTTCAGCCACTCTCACACAAAACCCTGAGAAACTACAACTGCTGGACCTGCACCAGCCTCGACTCTTCAGTTCCACACACACCTGTTCAGAGACCTCCACTCAAAGCCAGGACACGTTTAACTTCCCTCAGGGCCTCTCTGTGAGTTTAACAACATTTCCTGAACCATGTGATCTACACTGGTACAGTTCTCCTGTGCACACCTATTACATATGTGAATGTCTTATGCAGGAGTATTACGTCTCCTGCACCCTAAGCAACAAACCGCTCCTCATCCTTCACTTCCTGCTTCGGCTCAAGTTCAGTCCTGCTTTGTGCTTCACAAACTCCAGAGAAGGAGCACACCGGTAATGATGCATTTGAAGCTCCAGCACGATGCAGATGTAGGACTATTTATTCACAGGGCTCCAGGCCCTGACTAAAATAGTTGAAAACAATGAATAGAAATCTAGTCACCACTGGCAATAGAACTGAAAATCTGATTAATTTACCCAAAAAAAAATTTTCATTCAGTCCATTTAACTGAATCAATTTAGCAATTTGTTTACGTTATTAATTAAAAGTGTTTATTGATGTGCCGACATGACATTAATTACATTACATTAATTATCTTAGAGTAATACTGTATGTTGATAAATATTGTTGATTATTCTGCAATATGCCATACAGTATCTGTTTTATTATGATTTGTGTATATATATATATATATATATATATATATATATATATATATATATACAGTTTGTAGACTATATAAAGTTTCGGTAAGATTTTTCTAAATAAAAAGTATTTTATGCACATTAAAAATATAGTAAAAACAAATATTGTGAAATATTATTACAGTTTTAAATATATTATAAATATTATTTAAAATAATTAAGTATTATTACAATTTAAAATATCAATTTGAATGAATTTCAAAATGTAGTTTATTTATGTGATGCAAAGCTGAATTTTTAACATCGTTACTCGTCACATGATCCTTCAGAAATAATTCTAATATGATGATTTACTGCACTTAACTTCTGCAAATGTAAAATACTTGACTGTCATTTTTTTATTTTTGTTTCTTTCAATTTAATGCATCCTTGCCAAATAAAAGTATTAGTTTCTTTAAAAAAAAAAAACTTAGGTAGTAAATACCTAATTTATGGGTATATATTATTTTTTTCATTAACTAATTTAATGAAAAGTGGAAAACATGTCTTTAAATATGTATTTTAAACTTGCAGATTAAAGTTATATGATTGCGTAAAAGTGATAGAAGATTTGAGATGTGGATCTGGTCTGGTATGGATATAAAATATACATTTTATTTATTCAGTTAATTATACTTTTGATTATAAAAAACTTTGGAGCAGCCCTGTTAAGACGAACATGGAAGATGTGGTGACTAAATAAAGTATTTTGGCTCCTAAATGTTTCATTTTAGAAACCATTGACTTCCTAGACATTTTTATAGTCTAGAGGAGCCCCGAGGTATTTCCTTTTAATATTTATGTGTATTATTAATCATGAATAATTCACGAGGATGCGAAGTCATCCACATCAAGGAAAAATAAAAAAAGTTTTGGCTGTGAAAAAAATAGTTTTGGCTGTGATCAACTGCCTGTACAACTTCTGTGTTTTTGTCTGACTAGACTTTATTTGCTGGTGAAGCTGTTTGGCGGTGTGGAAGTGGCTGAGTTTTCCTCTCGTCTGAGCCCAAGTGAACGACAAAAAACACTGAAAGACTTTGAGCAAGGGAAGATCCCACTGTACGTATGCTTTAATAATGTTCAAAAATAATGCACACAATGTTAAAGCCCATATATATATATATATATATATATATATATATATAATATATAATATATACACAGTGTAATGGGTGTATTAGGTAATGCTTTGCTGAGTAAATAATTTCTGTAATTTAATTTATTTTCCCTGGAAAAAGTAAAGTAAGGGATTAATCTCTTTCTGTAATTTAATTATAGTTATAGTACTGGTCAAAAGTTTGGAAACATTAATGTTTTTCAATAGTAGTCTCTTGATCTCACCAAGGCTGCATTAACTTGATCAAAAATACAGGAAAAATAGTAATATATTTTGTAAAATTGTTGTAATATATTTTAAAATGTAATTTATTCCTGTGATGGCAACGCTGCATTTTTATAATTTTTATTTTTTTATTTGTTTTTTAATGTAATCTTCTCCCTTTAAATATAGAGAGAAGAATAATTTGTGCAATTTAATATTATTTATATGAAGAATTAAAAAGCAGTTTCATGTTTATGCTTCAACTGGTCGAGGTTGATGTGGTATTTAGAAAGTAATTAGTAATAAGTAATGCGATACTTTCTAGAGGTAGTAGTTATTACAGTAATATAATTAAACTGTTGAGCTAATTACATTTGCAATAAATTACTTTTTAGTTACTTACCCAAACTGTGTATACATAAATATTTTTAGTGTGTCTGTAATGATGAAATATTGGTGATGTTTTTCATGTCAGGTTGATAAGCACAGATGCTGCTGCCAGGGGCATTGATATCAACAGCGTAAAATGTGTCATTAATTATGATGCCCCTCAATACATCCGAACATACATTCACAGGCAAGTCAAAATATTACTCGAAAGACCCAGTAAATCCACTGATTTGATCGCAGAATTATGATTTTCATATCCATCAGCGTATCTTTACCGCATTTTGACTTGCAGGGTGGGCAGAACAGCGAGAGCAGGGAAAGCTGGGTCGGCGTTCACCTTCCTTTTAAAAGTGCAGGTCAGGTTTTTCTCATAACGGGAATGAAATCCTAGCAATTGTGATTTAGGTTGTTGTTTCAATCAATTATCAAAGTTTATTATGAGCAAAAAACAATTTGCATGTACAAATAAATAATTATGGGTGACTGATTGACTGATTGTCATGTAAATTGAGCTTGAATACCTTTAGCCTTTGTTCATGTTTCAGGAATCGAGGTTTTTGAAGATGGTGTCAGATGCTGGCAGTCCTGGCATAAAGAGGCAGCTTGTGCAACCAGAAAGTCTTAAAGGCATGGAGGCTCGCTATGAGCAAACACTGGCTGAGCTTGGCAAAGCTGTGAAGGTAAAAGCAAGGCTGCAGAGCTGTCTGAGACTTTATTGGCAGGTTTTCCAGACATGGATTAAACCTATTCCTGGATTACAGAAGTGCTTTTACTGTTGGACAAGGTTTGGTGTTTGTCTGGGGAACCTAAATTATGCATGTTTACACTGAAGGTTTTTGCAGAATTCAGAATTTAAGAATCGCTCCATCCTCCAAATTCATGAGTGTGATTATAAATTGGATTGACAGAAATATGAATTTACTAAATTGCATTAAATTAAGCCACTTGGGGAATCTCATTAGTCCAAAATATAACTAATTAATTTAATTCATTGAAAGTTAATTTGTTTCTTTATTTTATTATAAATATGTTATTTTGATTGATTTTGCTCATTTGTTCTCTGATATGTTTTATATTTTAGGCATATTTTTTCAGAAATACACTAAATTCATTACGGTTAAAATATATCATATATAATTGAATACAGCACCACAGAACTTCCACCGCTTTCCACCATTATTTTCAGATAACATGATAAAATTAAATAAAAACATAAATTTTTTGAAACAACATTAAATCAAAATGTAAAAGAATTACTGATATATATTAATATTTGGTTCCATTTTGAAGGCTTTGGGGTAAATTCTGGGGAATGATTGTCCATAAAATGAAAGTTCATTATATAATGTATGATATTTATATTATTATATTATTACATTATAATTATATTAAACACATTTTTTTATAGGTGGCATTTCAAACAATGGTTATTGCCATCTTTTGTTTATTAGTGATAAAATATATTCTTAACTATAGCAGCTACATGCATTTTCAAAACCTTAAATTCAAAATTGAGTTACAATGGGTTAGGGTTAGTAAATGCTACAGTAAAAACCTGTTAATTTGCTAATTACTGTAAGTTACCTTACTATATATGGTGAAAAACTGTACATTTTTTCAGTTTTGAAGTACTGGCCATGTTTTATGGACAGGTCACTTATAATGAACTTTGATTCCATCTGTATTATCATGGTAGTTATCAGTACATTTTTAGTTTGAAAAGGAGATTTTGGTTGTTAACGTACATAAACGGTTGTAAAATATAAACAGGCACCAATCTGTAATACCAGAAATATTGTCACCATATCTTTTATGTTGATTTTTTGGCAACCACAACAACTGCTGTCTTTCTACTGTTAACTTAACAGGATATATTTTACAGTGTTTGTACATAGCCACTGCTGACTCAGACTTATCTTTTGTGTAACTTAACTAATGTTGGTATTTCTTTGTTTTTAAGGAGGAAAAAGCGAGGAAGCGTTTCTGAGCAGGAATTGACTGAGCTATACATCTGTTTGTCTTTGAGTTATGATTTCATGCCTTGTTTCTTACAAAAATGCAATATCTGAACTATAATGTAATGAGCTACAAATGTTTTTTTTTTAAATGTGAAAAGACTCAAGCTTGTGTTTTAATGCTTTGAAATTAAAATGGTAAATTGTATGCCACAAAGAGCAGTATGAAAAAGAAATGAAGCGTATGAATGACTAGAGACCATCACTTAAAGCGGCACTATGCAGGATTTCTGTTTTTGTCAAACAGCGATCCCTAGAGTCGCTGTAGAGTACTTGTATTTAACGTTACTGTCGTAAACACCACTCACGCAGAGCATATCTGCACTCACGGCCTCTGCACTTCATAATAATAAAGTAGCCTACCGTGTCAGGCTTACCTGAGCCTAAATGCCAGATGACACCAATAAAGTGTATCATGTACGTCGCATTATTTCGCAGGGCTCTCAAGTTTTGAAGACAGGCAAGAGTGACATCCAGCCGACAGATACATTTTTGTCATTTGTTGTTGCGTTAAATCTTACCCAGATACAATAGTGCTATTTTCTGATTTCTGTTCTATTGTGTAGCTCGAAGAACAACACCAGAGGAGACGCGCTTGATTCCTGCCGGTTCCACAGTGAGAGCGGCGCGGACAGAGTTTTGGCATCTTAAATATATTAGCCTACAAATAGTTTTTCAGCGTGAGAAATACAATGCGTGTCGGGAGAGCGTGACAGAAGACCGAAATGAGTGACCGTCACGCTCAATGCGTGACACTTGAGAGCCCTGATTTCGTAACAATGTCCGTTATGATGTTGTTAGACAGGATTATTGCAATTTATCATAATAGTTTGCAAATTGCGCTCATTTACACTATTTACAACATGTAGGCTTATTTATGTCCTGATAATTATGTGAGATATTGACAACTGTTCTCATGATAATCGCAGGAATCAACTTTAACAGTGAAAGACGAGTGGGACTCTTGTCCGGTTCCTCGTGCTGTCAGATTCTCGTTATTCTAGACTCTTCCGACCGCTCTTTCTTCATTTTTTTTTCGCCATTCTGAAAATGCAGGTCCGATGTTTACTCGTGTCTGACTCCTCGCTCGGTCAGTCTGCCATTTCCTCTTTCTCTGTTCCTCCGACAATGCTTTTCTAGCTTTCTGCTTCTTATATGCCAGCTTTGCCATGGGACGATAGTTGTTCTTATAGCTAGCCGTATCCTGGATGGGGGCGTGTACGCGTGCAGTGCCGTAAAGCAATTCGTTACCTCGCGAGACCTGCTATCACACGATACTTCCTAACACTGAGGCCGGCGGCCCGCCAGCCCAAAGTTGCAAGGGTGGTTTTGCGGCTCACAGGCACCAGGGGGGTGCGAGACGACCACCATTCAACACGAAATCAGTAATATAAACATTACAATGACTCCAAAGCTGTTCGGTTAAGGTAAAAAAGTTACTTAGTTCTGCTTTAACGTAGTGAACTGCCACATGAGATGAGAGGCGTGTCTCTGCACCACACAAGAATCTTCATGACGTGAAAATCAGTTTTTGGAGTTTCCAGTTTTGCAGGGACAGACTGTCTTGGTGCTTTGAAACAAGAAATCAGGTTGAATGTTGAAGATCTATGTTTTTATCCATGTAAATTATGTTAATTTAAACAAACAGGAGAAGCTATTAACATCCAGAAGAAAAAAAATATGCCTAAAATAACTAAATTTTTTATTTCAAAACATCTGTTCTGACTATTTTTCCTTCCATTTAACAAGGGCAAACTAAGGATAGTTCACACAGGGAAGCTCTGTATTTCTGTATTTCATTAACTGGTTTACTGGGTCACACGGTTTTTAGTCAAAAGTCCAAATACACACATTCTTGTTTTCTCTTGGATTTTGGTCCAAAAACCAAGTTCAAGTAATTCCTACTAATTTAACTTTATGAAATTAAGATTAAAATATTTTGTAACTTCTGTCCTTCATGAAAAATTAACATTATTATCATATCTTTATAATTTCAGTCAGGCAACAAGCAAACACTATAACCTCACTGTCATGAGATAAAGGTTTAGCAAAAGGATGAACTGTTCTCACAAAAGGGGGATTTTTCATAAATGTAGGTTTGGGGCATGTTGTCATATTTTATATCTTACAAATCAATACAGTTTATAGAATAGAATATTTTTTGCCTAAAGCTGACAATTTGATACAAGTTCCATTGTGGAAACACATGTCCTGCTTTTATTTATTTTCTGGCTATTAAGAGTGGAAAGAGTGCTCAACTGTAGTACCTCAAAGAACCATTCAGCGACGAAAGAAACGCTTTCCTGAAAAGACAAGTGAATCAGAATGAAGTGCGCGTGCGCGTTGCGGTTCAAGGCAAAAACGCTGCAGTTTATTGAGTGATTTCATCCCGGAAAGACTCCAATGAAAACCGAGATGTCTATATCCCATTTCCTGACGAGACCTTTCACATTAAACGCCGGTAAGGACAATTTGACACCAATACATATAATTTTGACACTAATATACAATATTTATCTGTAAAAAAAAGAGGAAAGTGTAACTAAAACAATAACAGGAGCTGTATTAGCAAGCATGCTAACTTACCAGAACAAAAGCAATTACGTACTAAATGGATTTACATGTTGAATGTGTGGCTTGTTTGATATTAATATTTTCTAATACTCCTTTATTTAATCATTCGTTGAGTAAAATGTTTCTTTGATTTGAAAGGCACAGTGGCAGTAACGTACAGTAGTAAAGTGTTCCTCCTGTAAAAGTCTGGCGTTGGTGAACATGATTAATTGCACTCTCTCTGTTACTAACTTTACACCACACTGATTTGGTTTGCATTTGTTCCTGCAGTACATCCTGGGCACTGGGTGTTCTCTATATAGCATTTGTTTAGTTATTATGTAAATAAAAAGTGCAGGAGGTGTAAATGATGTGTGTTGGTATCTGACGAACAACAGGTTTTCGTTCAATACATTCCATCTGTTCAGGGGTTTTTTTCTCTCTCTAAAGTCTGACATAAAATAATAGCCAGAAAAAATGATTTATTTATTTTAAAATGGAACAGTTTGCATATCAGGCTTTTGAGGCTCTCATACTTCTCAGTAATGTGTGGATAATTAATCAAGTAAACCTAAGTTGCTTCAGTCTAGTAATGATTAATCTTGAAATTATTACTAACAATATAAAAGTTATTCTTACTGTATTTTTATAATAATGAGTAATGATTTCACTGCAAAAAGACACGTAAACCACGAACTGAAGGGTGTTTACTTGCTAAAATTTATAATCTATCAATCAGACGACAGAAGGCATGTAGTAGATTGTGTATAACAGGGTTTTCAGCGTAGGTTTGATCATTTAGAGCCCTTAGAAATGTGTGTATCAGTAGGCTTCATAGGGTTAAAAAAACTCCACCAAACAGTTGAGAAGAAAGAAAGAATAACTAAAGAAAAAAAATCTTTTAAACCACGGACTCTAATGTTATTGTTACTATTAATAAAACATTGGCAATTGATCATTGCTGTGAAATATTATTTGCTTGGGTAAAGTAAAATAAATGTTTTTATTACTGATGCAGAATTGAAAACACTTGCACATGTATGTACAACTCAACTCTTTGAATAAATCAAATCAACTAAATACTGAAACAAGTTTGATGAGTTTTGGGAAATTCTCTGAAATTGATCTTCATGCCTTTGAAATATGCATTAAGACAAGCTCCCTTTTAATGACCAATTACATGCTATATTCTGACATTGTTGATGAAAATGGACTATTCTTGAAAACTGCAGCGATAACTAGTGACTTCTATGTTTAACACACAGTACCCGAGTAGTAGGTAAGATTCCACAGAAATGTTTGTGTATTTTGGCAGGCAAGTTATGATTCCCAAAAATGTGGTCTAGATCATTTTGCTAAAAATGCCTCACTTCTTTTTCTGTTTGCATTTATGTGTTTCTTATATCCTGTATTATGGGGCTATAAATGTCTATACTAAGTTCATATTTCCCTTTCAGGAATTCATCTTTAAGGTGTTTGTGGAACTGTGATAAAGCATGATGGGTGCACTTGGGAACGGTCGACGTGGCGGCCGCTCTTCAACTTTGCTGTTGGTGGCTCTCGTCTCCTGCATCTTCCTGCTTGGCTTTAACTATTGGGTCTCAAACTCCAGAAACGTCGAGCTGCAGGTTTGACACTCAGTGTTTGGATGTAGCCTTTGGCGAGTGGCTGTTTAACTTTAAGAGGTCTGTCTAGAAAGGAGGTTTGTTTAAACTTTAAATTAAAGGTCCCACTTTATATTAAGTGGCTTTACTATGTACTATGTACGAATAATAAGCATCGAAAAATAAATACAATGTACTTATCGTGTTCATCTTGTATTGTAAAACACTTTAGCTGCTATTGAAATGTGATACTGGTAAGTTTAGGGTCAGGTGTGGTGGTATGGGTAGGTTAAGGTGTAAGGGAAGGGTCAACAGTGTAATTACATACATTAATTACAGCTGTAATTACATGCAGGTATTTTCAAAATATAAGTACAATGTAAAAACAGTTATGTACACAATAAGTCCATTGTATCAAATTATTAATTTCAATGTTAGTACATGGTAGTTAAGGCCACTTAATATAAAGTGGGACCAAATTAAATTTTATTAAAAATTAAATTCAACATTTAATTTAATATTCAACAATATTATTGATCTGCCTGCATTGACACCATTATATGAGAACCAAACTGAGCTGGACGATGACATCACGGTTTTCTCCAGAGCGGCTATATATGTAAATTAACTAAATTAATAACTTTTTTTACAACAAAATGAAACATCACTGAACTTACTTAAGCTGGACTGTAATGCTATTTTCTTCTGGAAACAAACTTTGTTGCATTATTTTCCTGTTATCTCTGTAAAGCTGCTTTGAAACAATCTGTATTCTAAAAAGCCTAATATAAATAAATGTGACTTGACTTGACTTTTTGTTGTTCTCCAGAGCAAGATATTGGAGCTGGAGGACCGCATGAGGAAGCTGGCTGTAGAAAGTGACAGAGAGAAGCAGAAGGCCGAGGATGAGACGCGCAGACAGAACGATCAGCTGGAGTTAATGGAGGAAACACACCAAAGACAGCAGGAAAGTGTTCTGAACACCTGGAAAAAAGAAAAAGTATGAAAAAACTATGCTAGCACGTTCAAAATGGCATTATGGCGCTACCTTGACTAAGTGTTATTAATGCCCAGAAATGCTCAGTGTATGTTTTTAGGTCTAAAAGTTTTCTCTCTGTCATAGGAGAATCTGAAGATCAACATTTCCTCCAGTGCTAAAATGGTGCAAGACATGAAGAGTAAGTGTTTACCTCATATTTGTGCTACTGTAGGCTATTTACTCTTTAACGCATATCATATTTCCTTCACATTTTTGTTGATTTTTTAATTTTTATTAGACCATATGAAGTCATTACAGCAGGATCTGAGTAAAATGCAGAGTGAGCTGAAGTCCTGTCAAAATAACATGGACACGCTCAGTAAGAAAGCGAGCAGTGAGATGTAGGTCTATTCTGAATGCTCTAATCTACAATACCAAAGACATAATGCTTGATCAGTATGATAATGGCTGTATGTATTGTGCAGGTCTCAGTGCAACAAACAAATTGAGGCCATAAAAGAGGAATGCAATGGAAAAATGGCAGCTGCCAAACTGGAAAAGCAAAGGACGTCTGAAAAGGTAGCTCCACTGGTACGGCTATGAGGAAAAAAATGGCCTTAAATAGTTCCTTTTATTGTGATTCTTATGGCTCGTTTCCACTGAGCGTTACGGTACGGTACAGTTCGGTACGGTACGCAATTATTTGCGTTTCCACTGTCAAAAGTTGTGAATGGTACCAAAAAGCCAAAAAATTTTGGGTACCCTTCCATTGGGGTACCTAGCACAGTGGTACGGTACTAAAGGGTGGAGCTAGACTCACTGCAGAACGTTGATTGGTTGACAGAGTATCGTCACTTGCGCGTGCTACAAGGGGAATGAAAACATAAGAAGCGCCATTTTTTTATATACAGCTGGAATATAATACTACGGTTATTCTTTCACGAAATGTAGTTTTAAGAGTTTTTCAGGTGAGAATGTAGTTGTTTATAGCTCAAATCTGTGGTTTATTTATAATGATTTATGATAATTTGATCCATTCCAGGGATCACCGGGCGCTCGGCGCTCATGTTCCCCGCCTGGAACAGCCTTTCCTCGGCTAGTCGTTCTGACGTTTGCCGTTGACTCTGTAGTGGTAATTTGTCTTGTGTATATAACGGGTGATCTTTGGTATAGTGAATCGATAATTCGTTCCCTGGCCAATCGTTTTGGCTGAGGGCTAAGTGAAGTTTCATATATTTAGGCTATTTAACTTTTCCGTTGTAACGTTAACGTTAGACTAGCGCTGAATTTGTATATTTGACTGAATTGTTTGCTTTATTTCTTATTGTATAGCTTCTTGTAACGTTACCTTTTACTTATACTTTTATAATGGCTAACTGGGTTTAACTGGGTTGAGTTTTGTCATTTTTTTATTATCACTGTATCGATTACAGATTATCACTGTAATGTTGTTTATTGCAACATTTGGACAAATGCACATATTGCCTGGAATATGTTTCATATTTTTTAAATTTAAACTAAAAGATGCAGGGTTGTGTTTTATATTTCGTTTTGTTATAAATACGCTAACGTTAATCATGCAGTAAATAATATAATCAGGTCTATACATTGCCTGAACCACATTTGTGTGTCTATAATGTTTAATATGTAAATAAATGAAAACGAAAAGAGGCAGAGTAGTGTTTTATAATATATTTTGTTTTATTGTTGCCTAAAATGTACATGCAGAGCAAGAGGAGTGATGCTTTCAAGAACGCACCGTTCCATTTGGAGAATTACCGCACTCGCGTCCTCGGGAGTCCTTCTGCTGAGAACTTTGCGTACTTGGTATTGAGAAATGCCTAATGTCGGCGCTTCTCTTCTTGTGACAAACATGCCGAGAAGCAAGGACAATATCTGCTGTATGCCACCCATTGGTGTTTACTTTGTCGCTTTCTTCTTCGCGCGAAAATGACGTTGATCGCTTCTTTCCGGCAAACACCACGCCTATCAAGAAGGGTATTGTTGGCGGTGGAAACGCTAGCCGGATCAAGGTTTACTGACCCGACCCGAACCGTACTGTACTGTACCATACTGCTCAGTGGAAACGAGCCATTATTTATTTGATGTCTTTTACCCCTTTTCCACTGACATAAACTGTCCTTCACAGAATGCTGATGGTTCCATGCCGAAAGTCTCTGTTTCAAAAGCCAAATCTGATGTTCCCGCCACAAACCATTCAAATAAAAGTGTGGCAGAACTTCCGAACGGCAAACCAGATGTGAATTCACAGCCCAAAAATTATGCTAAGGTCCAAATCAATGAGTTAGTAGTGAAGAAAAATGAAGAAGGTGAGAGTTGCCTGTTTGAGTGTGGTTTGTAAATGGTCTCTATATATGGTTGAAGTCCCTCATTTAATGCAAGTCCGATAACTTAAGAGTACTTGCTAGGTCTGTGACGTTGGCAGTTCTTTGTTTTTTGTTTTTTTGTTTTTTTACAGTGGCTGGAATTAATAATAGCCTATTATTCACGCAAATAATACAAATACAGACATTATGGCTGTAATGTGATTCTTGAACATAGAAAAAAATAGAAATACGAAATTATGAAACTAAGCCAAGTTTAAATATATTTCCCCACAAACATAAATTTGTCATCATATATACCGTTCAGCGATTTGAGAGGAATGTGGGACAGGAGAAGGACTGAGTCCATCTCTAGGTTAAAATCTTCATTTCTTCCCTGATGTTCCAAAGCAACTGACCTTATTAAAGGTCTGAAGAGAAAATGTTATCTTCTGCCGGTGCAAGGCATTTAGGATATAGTATATTTGATTTTGCACTGCCAGAAAAATAAATTACAGGCATGTGTGCAAAAAAAGGTCCGTCCTACAGTGAATATAGTAATTAAAAGTGAATGAAAGGAAGAAATGTTTATAATCCCCTGCAAAAATGGGTGAGACGTGAGTGAAGATTTGGTAAAAGAAATGATAGTGGAATAATGAAATCAGGTGACCTGATCGCAAAACAGAATACAATGCCGTCAAATGGCTTAAATTGATTGGCTCATGTTACCTCTCTCATTCCTCACGTATTCAAATGTTTGCGATGTAACATTTAATTGCTTAGCTATTATTTCTTTGGTGAGTAAAGCTTTGTGCTTCACTCGTGTTGTAATATTCATGTAAAACTGCTTTCACATACAAACCACAGTGGTGGGGCGGTTGTCCGGTTGAACAGCACAGCCCTAGCACAAGTAAACCTCTCCACAATAAACCACATGATTTTCATGCCGGTAGGACAATGAGTACCCGTATCGGCATGAAATGAATATTCACTCCATCTCTTCTCTAAAAGCACATAATTGATCGTATTTCAAATGATTCAAATTTTCTTGTGAAACGACAAACTTCTCTCTGATGGCGTAGCAGGACTTTTCCAATCATTTAGTGTGCTTATATTCCCCCCTGCAAGCTTGTGTTCGTCCACCTCTGTTTGTGAGTGCAAAACCCACATCTCAAAATCCAATCAACAACCGATGCCTAGAAGTCCTCGTCTTTTATCTTTTCTTTTTTCCGTAATCTGTTCGGATAAATACTCTGAATTACGTCATAATATGGAAGAAAAGGTCTTTCGCTCCTTCTGTTACATCACAACGTTAATCTTTTCACTTACTGCAAACTCATAATAACATTGAAATTTGTAAGAATAAATAATCTTTATAATTGTACTTTTTTTATTTAGTCATAACCATCTATTCAGCAGGTGTTTAGGATAGAATTGGTTTTCTCCTTACACTCATTGTTTAATTGGAATACCTCCCATTTGGTCAAACGGCTGCGTAATGTTTTGTCGCACAAAATTTTCTGTAAAGCTGCTTTGAAACAATGATTATGTTTACATGCACCCTCATTAGGCAATATTGCGATTAAAATCTACTTCGTAAACACAATACTTCAATCAAATACCATCAATCAACCATAATCGTAGTAAAATATATGGTGTATGCTGATTTTAAACGCAATAAACAGGCATGTAAACACTTTAAATGTGTATTGTGAAAAGCTAAATAAATTTGAACTCTTGTCTGTCATTTTTTATAATCAAAACCATAAAAAAAACTTACGTTTTAGCGTTCCGTACTATCCCTCTTATTAAATGTGCACCGTTAAAGCCCTTCACACCAAGGTGTACGATAACTAACATTTTAATAATTGTTCGAACTCTAAGAGAATAGCAGAGTGTACACCACAACTGTTACATTAACGACACAGAGAAACTCCACTGCTGATGAACGATAAAAACATTGACTGCAGAATCTACCCGGCTGAGCATTTAAAGTGACATACGACATTACTGCAGCGTGTGCTTATAATAAACAGAACATCATTGTCCATTGGTGTCCATAGTTCCCTTTCGTCCTGGGAACTCCGACGTGTCGTCGGGGGAGTTCCCTGACGAATTGGGATCACGCTAGGGAGACCAATTGCCTTCGAGTGAATTAAAACGAGCCAATGAAAATTGGCATGCAAGATTTGCATTCCGCGACCCGCCTACCAGCGCGGGTATAAAAGGCGGAAGTAAACATTGCGCAATGCTTTTAGCTTCGGAGCCGACCGATTGTGTCCTCTCTGAGTGAGTGAGCTTTAAGATTGTGTTTTTCTTACGGCTACGAGTCTGCTGTTTCGGGAGGGGATCTCTCTGTGTTGGTGAGATGGCGTTTCAGCGACCGCGCGGTTTCCTGTCTGCCGGCTGCGTCTATATGCTGTTGATTCAAAAGCTGTTTTCACAGCTGGTAAACGGTTGAGTGCGCACAGCGGGCTTGCAGTTTCCCCGCTGTGTTGCCGCGTTGGGTCCCTGTGTGCTTCAGCACGATAGAGAGAGTACTTTCTTCCTGAAAGAGCAACACGAGTGAAGATCGCGTCCTTTTCAGGATGACGTTTCACTCGTGCGTTTCTGGGTGCGATCGTTCCCTGTCCTTATTTGACGGCCACGTTCATTGTTTCACATGCCTAATCCGTGTGTGAGACTACGTTCGTGGGTGGTTCATGTTCTCTCAGGGGTGCATGACCACGTCGGCACGTTGTTCGTCTCCCCTTTCTCGTAAAGGCTTGAGCCGCTCAGCGTGCCGTGTGCCGTCGAGCGCCGGCTGACAGCGCGGGTTGTCACGGCAACCCAGCGCGCGTCATTCGGCGCTCAAGATGCGTGGTCAAGATCAAGACTCGCGTGCCTCTATGAGGTGAGTCCCTTTGCTTATTTCCCGATCTAGTTTCTCTTCTGGTGCACCAGAGGAGGGCTACTTTGGCGAATAACATTGGTGATCTGAGGGTTTCAGTGAGCACGAACCACTCACTCCTCTAGCGCATCGCAAACATGCTGAGACTGTGTTCGTGGGTGGTTTATGCTTTCTTATGAGAGCATGACCACGTCGGCACGTTGTTCGCCTTGCCTGAAGGCTTGAGCGCCCAGCGTGCCGTGTGTCATCGAAGCGATGGCCACGTTCACTATCTTGCATGCCTGGTTGACGGCCACGATCACTGTTTCACATGCCTAATCAGTGTGTTGAGACTGCGTTCGTGGGTGGTTCATGTTCTCTCAGGAGTGCATGACCACGTCGGCGTGCTGCTCGTCTCCCCTTTCTCGTAAAGGCTTGAGCCGCTCAGCGTGCCGTGTGCCGTCGAGGCTTTCGGATGGGATTCTGGTCCTTCTCATGAGGGACCAAGCATTTCATTCGGGGCCCCAGGGAGGACAGATGTCGATCGCTACATCGGAGAGAGGGCTGTTATACTCTGAAAATGATGCTGAGTTCCTACTATAATGTCGTGTTCTCATGCTGAAGATTCAGACTTAACAGCCACACTTTCCTGGGCTGTTCTAAAGCGCCTGGATGTGTGTGAAGAATTTTGGCAGTATGGAAGCGTTTTGGTGCCAATATGGCAAGCCAAACATGCCTAAATCTGCAGAAGTTTTTCCTCTCTCACTACCACTGCACGTGCGTAGTTCTAACTCGGGGTTGAGCTGTGCTTAGTGACTGACCGTGATTAGTCACAGCGCTGGCCCTCGGTTAGACGATGTCCACACTGGTGGTCCAGAAGCACCTCAAAACCAGCCCGCTCGGAGTTTGTTTTTCCCAAGGGAAGGGAAGCAACCCTGAGAGGAGCGACCCAGAGTATGTGACGATCTGCTCTTTGGGAGTGCGTGTCATCACCACTCCTTCCCCCGGGGGAGGGCCGGGTGGAGAATTTAGTTTCTGTTCCGCCGCTGGTTATCCAGTAATCAGCGGTACCCAAAGTTTGAGCAGTCCACTTCCTCTGAGTCGTTCACGGGCCCCAGCGCTCAGATGGCAGTGAGGGCTACGGCCTTGTCACTCTCGTCTCTCGCTGGGTGAGGGGAAACCAGGACTCGATGCCCCCGGGCCTCGTCCCTCGTTTTCCCTCACGGTCGAGACTGGCAGTATAATAAGACCAGTTTCCTCCATCCGAGAGGGTCAGAATGGCAGTGCGTGCCGCCCCCGAGCTGCACCACTCCCGTTCCCCTCTCCCCAGCTTGTAGATAGCAGTGACGCAGCCTCAGCTGCGTCGCTCCGGTCTGCAGCTGGGCCCGGAGGCGCAGAGACCAGCATACGAGGAGTCAGGGCCTCGTTCCTCGTCTCTCCCCCTCCCCTCGCCACCGGACAGTCCGCAGCAGAACGCCCACGAGCCTTCTCTGCCGTCTGCCCCTCGGTGGAAGCAGGTTGGTGTCAGGCGCACCCAGACCCCCGCTCTCGGTCGCTACAACGCCACCAGAGCCGGGTCCCTGTCTTCCACCTCGCTGCCCCTCCGCGGGTACGCCGGTGGTTCGGGTGGGTTCATTGGGACGGTATCTGGACGCCTGGCTAGAAGCGCTTCCGGGTCCGTCCCGATGGCTCATCCGCACCATCCGGTTCGGCTAGGCAATTCAGTTTGCACGCCGGCCTCCCAAGTTCAGGGGCGTCCACTTTACCCGTGTGCGGTCGGTGGACGCCCCTGTCTTGCGGAAAGAGATCGATGTCCTGCTGGCGAAGGACGCGATCGAGCCGGTCCCTCCTGCCGAGATGAGGTCCGGGTTTTACAGCCCCTACTTCATTGTACCCAAGAAAGACGGTGGGTTACGGCCAATCCTGGACCTGCGGGTCTTGAATCGGGCCCTGCACAAACTCCTGTTCAAGATGCTCACGCAGAAGCGCATTTTCGAATGCATCCGTCCCCAGGATTGGTTTGCAGCGATCGACCTGAAGGACGCGTACTTTCACGTCTCGATTCTCCTTCGACACAGACCGTTTCTTCGGTTTGCTTTCGAGGGTCGGGCGTATCAGTACAAAGTCCTACCCTTCGGGCTGGCCCTGTCACCCCGCGTCTTCACGAAAGTCGCGGAGGCGGCCTTGTTCCCATGAGAGAACAAGGCGTTCGCATCCTCAACTACCTCGACGACTGGCTCATTTTAGCTCACTCGCGAGATGTGTTGTGCGATCACAGGGACATGGTGCTTCGGCACCTCAGCCGGTTGGGGCTTCAGGTCAACTGGGACAAGAGCAAACTCTGCCCCGTGCAGAGGATCTCTTATCTCGGTATGGAGCTGGACTCGGTCGCCCGGACTGCGCGCCTCACGGAGGAACGCGTCCAGTCAGTGCTCACCTGCCTCAGGTCTTTTCGAGGCAGGACAGCGGTTCCACTGAAACAATTTCAGAGGCTCCTGGGGCATATGGCAGCCGCAGTAACGCCGCTCGGCCTGTTACATATGAGACCGCTTCAGCGCTGGCTTCACGATCGAGTCCCGAGGTGGGCGTGGCACAGCGGCACGTTCCGGGTCAAAGTGACCCCGCACTGTCGCCAAACCTTCTCCCCGTGGTCGGATCCTGCGTTTCTACGGGCCGGAGTGCCCTTAGTCCAGGTTTCCAGGCATGCTGTGGTTTTCACAGATGCCTCTGCCACCGGTTGGGGGGCCACGTACAACGGGCATGCAGTTTCAGGTCTGTGGACGGGGCCTCAACTGCATTGGCATATCAACTGCCTAGAGTTGCAAGCAGTACGCTTAGCCTTGCGTCGCCTCAAAGGGGTTCTCAGACACAAGCACGTACTGGTCCGTACGGACAGCACTGCGACCGTTGCGTACATCAACCATCAAGGTGGTCTACGCTCCTGTCGTATGTCGCGACTCGCCTCCCACCTCCTCCTATGGAGTCAGAAGCATCTGAGGTCGCTTCGTGCCATTCACATTCCAGGGGAGCTCAACCGTGTGGCAGATGAGCTCTCACGGCTGCCTCCCCTGCCAGGAGAATGGCGACTCCATCCCCAGTCGGTCCAGCTGATTTGGAGTGTCTTCGGAGTCGCACAGGTAGACCTGTTTGCCTCTCCGGACACGACCCATTGCCAGTGGTTTTATTCCCTGTCCGAGGGGACCCTCGGCACGGACGCCCTGGCTCACAGCTGGCCCCGGGACCTGCGCAAGTATGCGTTTCCCCCAGTGAGCCTTCTTGCACAGACTCTGTGCAAGGTCAGGGAGGACGAGCAGCAGGTCCTTCTTGTGGCGCCGTATTGGCCCACCAGGACTTGGTTCACCGAATTCATGCTCCTCGCGACAGCCCCTCCTTTGCCGATTCCTCTGAGGAAGGACCTTCTTTCTCAGAGACGGGGCACTCTATGGCACCCGCGTCCAGACCTCTGGAAACTCCATGTCTGGTCCCTGGACGGGACGCGGAGGTTCTAGGTGGTCTGCCACAGGCAGTGGTAGACACCATCACTTCCGCTAGAGCCCCCTCTACGAGGCGCCTCTATGCGTTGAAGTGGAACCTGTTCGTCGATTGGTGTTTCTCCCGTCAGGAGGACCCCCGAACTTGCCCGATCGGAGTCGTGCTTTCCTTCCTGCAGGATGGGTTGGAGCGGAGGCTGTCCCCCTCCACCCTCAAAGTGTATGTCGCCACAGTAGTTGCGCATCACGATGCAGTGGAAGGTAAGTCCCTAGGGAAGCACGACCTGGTCATCAGATTCCTTAAGGGTGCCAGGAGGTTAAATCCACCTCGTGTTTCGCACTCTGTACCCTCTTGGGACCTTGCTCTGGTACTTAGAGCTCTTCAAAGTCCTCCCTTTGAGCCTTTGCTGACGGTGAGATAATATCCTGTCCATTAAGACAGCGCTCCTGTTGGCATTGGCCTCTTTCAAGAGGGTCGGGGATCTGCAGGCTTTTTCGGTCGACGAATCGTGCCTAGAGTTTGGGTCGGGCCTTTCTCACGTTGTGTGAGACCCCGGCTCGGATATGTGCCCAAGGTTCCTACCCCTCCCTTCGTGGACCAGGTAGTGAACCTGCAAGCGCTGCCCCAGGAGGAGGCAGACCCAGCCCTGGCTTTTCTCTGTCCCGTCCGTGCCCTGCGGGTTTATATTGACAGAACGCAAAGCTTCAGAACCTCAGATCAGCTCTTTGTCTGTTACGGAGGCCAGCAGAAGGGGAAGGCCGTCTCCAAGCAGAGGTTAGCCCACTGGTTAGTGGATGCTATCATCCGAGCATATGAGTCTCTGGGTGAGCCTTGTCCTCCCAGGTTGCGCGCTCACTCCACTAGAGGTGTTGCCGCTTCCTGGGCTTTGGCTCAAGGCGCCTCGCTGACAGACATCTGTAGAGCTGCGGGCTGGGCGACACCTAACACGTTCGCTAGGTTCTATAGCCTTCGTGTGGAACCTGTTTCCTCCCGAGTTCTGGCTACGGCCAGTGGGTCGAGGGAATAGGTTGTGTCGGCTTGCTGCGCCACTCCGCCTCAAACAGCGGATACGTGCGTTCTTTGCTCCGTATGGCGCCCTACGTTGGTGAGCCTCGTGAGTTCCTCCTTCACCCCTCCGGTGCTGGGCGTGGCGGACCGCCCGGCACCAGGTCTGCTACCTCTAGTAAGGAGCTGCTAGTAGACTGGGTGCTCCAGTGGTTTCTATTTGTGACCCATGAGGCCACGTGCAGTTCAGCCGTGTCTTCCCCTTGACGGACTCGTTCGTCGTCCCTGTTGAGTACGCTCCCACTTCCCTTGGATTGGGACTACCTCAAGGACTGCCAAATGTTTCACTATTCCTTCGGGCTAGTACATATGTGTATTCCTGGCCTTCCTCAGTCAGGCTGGGGCTTCCGCAGCGTTCCCTCCTCTCTTGAGGGAACGCTTTCCCAGTGTTATCCAATATCCACTGTGCGGGTCTCGCGGAACAGCAGTGTGTTTCCCGTGCTAGCTCCCGCAACTTATTTCAAGAAACTGCTGCAGGATAGCTTTGCCGGGCGCTGGAAGGGGCCAGCACCATGGCGTTTTATTAGGGATCCCAATTCGTCAGGGAACTCCCCCGACGACACGTCGGAGTTCCCAGGACGAAAGGGAACGTCTCGGTTACGTATGTAACCCTCGTTCCCTGAGTACAGGGAACGGAGACGTGTCGTTCCTTCGCCATGTTGCTGTACCTTCGCGGAGGACTGGACACCGTTCGGCTCCTCAGCGAAAAGCATTGCGCAATGTTTACTTCCGCCTTTTATACCCGCGCTGGTAGGCGGGTCGCGGAATGCAAATCTTGCATGCCAATTTTCATTGGCTCGTTTTAATTCACTCGAAGGCAATTGGTCTCCCTAGCGTGATCCCAATTCGTCAGGGAACTCCCCCGACGACACGTCTCCGTTCCCTGTACTCAGGGAACGAGGGTTACATACGTAACCGAGACGTTATCGTTCTGGGTGGGAATGGGCTTGTCAGTTTAAAAAAAAAGAAAAACTCAATTCTCTATTCCTCCAGCATGTCAAGCCACATTTATTTATATAGCGCTTTTTACAATACAGATTGTTTCAAAGCAGAGATAACATGTTTAACAACATTCTGTCTGCTCCTCTAAGATGCTGTGATTTTACAAGACTCACCCACCCCCACCTCCAAACGGACCAATAAGAGTGAGGCTCTTAACAGACCAGCCAATGAAGAAGTTCCAGAAGCAGTGGTGGACATTAAAGGACCAGCTTCAAAGGCCATAGGTGGGTTAACGGAGAGAGTCCAGCCATTAAAGCACAACACACACACACACACATTACTAATTTTATCTGTCTTCATGCAGATACTGTGCTGGATGAAGCAGGGATTTTAGACCCAAAGGAAAATGACATCGGGATTGGCGACGAGGAGGAGGAAGATGTCAAAATTGGGTACAGGAAAGGGGAAGATGCAGCAAATGGGAAGGAAGACGCCGTTATGTATGACAATGAGGGCGAGATAGAAAAACAGCTCTCTAAAATTAAAGGTGGTCTTCAACATCATGATCATCATACAATTAGACTTTTTTTCCATTTTAAAATGACTGTATAAAGATGTTAGGAAATTTCAAGTGTAACACTTTTTTTGGTAGCTTTTACAAACTGAAGGATGACGTATTTTATGTGGTAATTGACAGCAAGTCAATTGACAAAGTTGTGAATAATCATTATTCTATGTCAAAAGTACTTTTGTCCCATGCAATAAGATTACGAATAATTTTCTTGTTTCTACAGATGAAAATCAAGGTGCAGGTCTAGAAGAGGATGTTGAGGCTAATTATATCGGTGATGATGACAACCAACCGGAGTCTGAGGACGAGAAGCAGGCGGAGCTCGCAGGGATGTAACGAATGTGCTCCTGATCACGACGAGTCTTCTGACAGCAACATTTTCTTCAGCTGAAGACTGTCACAAACCCTTTATTGTGACCTCCCAACAGCTCGGCAGACGTTTAAAAGATGGGAGAGGAAACCTGCTGTAAAGACTCATTTGTGCTGGTGAATACTGCACTACTGTGTAATGAAAGATATGAGTTTATGTCATTAACAAACTATCTCATATGTCTTACCAGGACAGGCATGAAGACGGCATTCTTTTGCTAGTACTGATTTTAGTTTAAACTTGAATGTAACTACTTATGACAACAAGCCTTTAAATGAATGCATCATGGTGAATTTTCCCTATGTCAAACCTCTTATTATTATGTAAGATGCTTTGCTCTTGTACAGAAACAACTGCTGATTTGTTACAAAAACAGCTTTATTCTTGTCTTTACGGTTCATGTTCCGTTTTGACGAAACTGGATATCAACATTTAAGCTGCTGAAAACACAGGAATATTCGATTTTTAGACTAAAAGACACGTTCCTCTTCACTCATTTAATAACAGTGCAATCCAGGCTTTTATTTGCTGTAAAAGGATATTTTTATGTTGATTTAAGAATTTTTTACATTTTCATGTTGGGAACTGGAATATGTTTTTGAAAAATATGGGTTTCTTACTGAATTTCTGATCTCATAATAAAAATTATTTTGTTGCGCTACTATCTATTGTGTGCATTTAATGTGTTAACCATGTAGATGAGCAATGACTGGATAAGGGAATGCTACTAATGCTAGTGTACTACGTACAGTACTGCATGGTACATGCTGCATTGTCACAGGACCTCACTATGTTGCATAATAATTTAGCAAGTAACATCGTTATCACAGCAGCAGTCCATTTGCAATTTTGTGTAAAAACTTTGGGACTATCAAATATAGGTCAAGAAGATGTTAGAAATCATAGTTAATATCTGGCTCTTTCATCACACTGGAAATAGAAGAATGCACATTGGATATATTATCTATTTAGTGTGCTCTGGTGTGCTGCACATTTTGCCAATGCAATAGGTAAAACATTCCATGCATAGCCTACTGATCATTTACAGGTCCTTCTAAAAAAATTAGCATATTGTGATAAAGTAAATTATTTTCCATAATGTAATGATAAAAATGAAACTTTCATATATTTTAGATTCATTGCACACCAACTGAAATATTTCAGGTCTTTTATTTTAATACTGATGATTTTGGCATACAGCTCATGAAAACCCAAAATTCCTATCTCAAAAAATTAGCATATTTCATCCGACCAATAAAATAAGACAAACAAAAAAAAAAGTCAACCTTCAAATAATTATGTTCAGTTATGCACTCAATACTTGGTCGGGAATCCTTTTGCAGAAATGACTGCTTCAATGCGGCGTGGCATGGAGGCAATCAGCCTGTGGCACTGCTGAGGTGTTATGGAGGCCCAGGATGCTTCGATAGCGGCCGTAAGCTCATCCAGAGTGTTGGGTCTTGCGTCTCTCAACTTTCTCTTCACAATATCCCACAGATTCTCTATGGGGTTCAGGTCAGGAGAGTTGGTAGGCCAATTGAGCACAGTAATACCATGGTCAGTAAACCATTTACCAGTGGTTTTGGCACTGTGAGCAGGTGCCAGGTCGTGCTGAAAAATGAAATCTTCATCTCCATAAAGCTTTTCAGCAGATGGAACCATTAAGTGCTCCAAAATCTCCTGATAGCTAGCTGCATTGACCCTGCCCTTGATAAAACACAGTGGACCAACACCAGCAGCTGACATGGCACCCCAGACCATCACTGACTGTGGGTTCTTGACACTGGACTTCAGGCATTTTGGCAATTCCTTCTCCCCAGTCTTCCTCCAGACTCTGGCACCTTGATTTCCGAATGACATGCAAAATTTGCTTCCATCCGAAAAAAGTACTTTGGACCACTGAGCAACAATCCAGTGCTGCTTCTCTGTAACTCAGGTCAGGTGCTTCTGCCGCTGTTTCTGGTTCAAAAGTGGCTTGACCTGGGGAATGCGGCACCTGTAGCCCATTTCCTGCACACGCCTGTGCAAGGTGGCTCTGGATGTTTCTACTCCAGACTCAGTCCACTGCTTCCGGTCCCCCAAGGTCTGGAATCGGTCCTTCTCCACAATCTTCCTCAGGGTCCCGTCACCTCTTCTCGCGTTTTTTGCCACACTTTTTCCTTCCCACAGACTTCCCACTGAGGCGCCTTGATACAGCACTCTGGGAACAGCCTATTTGTTCAGAAATTTCTTTCTGTGTCTTACCCTCTTGCTTGAGGGTGTCAATGATGGCCTTCTGGACAGCAGTCAGGTCGGCAGTCTTACCCATGATTGCGGTTTTGAGTAATGAAACAGGCTGGGAGTTTTTAAAAGCCTCAGGAATCTTTTGCAGGTGTTTAGAGTTAATTAGTTGATTCAGATGATTAGGTTAATAGCTCGTTTAGAGACCCTTTTCATGATATGGTAATTTTTTGAGAAGGACCTGTATTATACTGAGCGCAGTGTATATTCTGCTAAATAATAGTATGCTATTCTGAACGTAGCCTGTGTAGTGTGCTCCCTTTAAGAACCTAGATGCTAGTTAATAAACATCTCATAACAATATTTCATTCTCTATGTCTATAATACATTACATAATATTTTGAGGACCTATCAGCTCGACCCTCTGGAGCTTCATTACAGAACTTTGTATTAATTTGAGTGGCAGCAATGCTGATGCAATAAACGGTAGTAGTAATGTCACACAATTTTTTACAAGCACATTAACTTTTTTCCCACCATTGACGAAAATTTCCATAATTTATAGCCGCGTTTCCAACGAAATTACCCGGAACAATTCGTCCCAGTAACTTTTATCCCCCAGACCTGTTGCTGTCTGCGTTTCCATCGCGGTCTAAAGTAGCCTACCGTGAAAATTAGGCAAATTAGTCCGGTGACGTAGGACTGCGCGCAACTTTCCAGTTCCTACTGGAAACAGGTTAGATTTCGGGACTGTCCCGAATTTTTCGGGACTTCTGGTCACCCTTCCTGCACCAGATAACATACTCTTTCGACTTATGGGCATAGAAGTTTCTAATATAAAGAGCCTGTTCCACAAAGTTGTGCCCTCTGCTTGAGAGAGAAGATCCCTCATCAGCGGGATGGTCCAGGAGGGTAGGCCTACTGTCAACAGCTCCACTTAAGGCTGATTTATACTTCTGCGTCGGACCTATGCCGGAGCCTCTACGCTATACACTACGCGTTGGTTTTCATTTAAACTTCTGCGTCGTTGTCCGCGTTGACGCGCAATTGCACATGCAGAGGGAGCATGTGAAACCCGAGGGAGGGTTCTAGCAGACCAATCACAGCGCTTGCATCTGCGTAGAATTGACGCGTTGTTACATTTTTGGAGAGGTGCACGTCAGGGTACTACAGTCCCCCTTAATAACAGGTCTGCGCCACAGTTCATATGGCCAGGAACAAGCACAAGTCGACTGGAGAGGAGATGTCAGATAAACTGATTTCAGTAAACAAGGCTTCATTATGTCATAACATGTTTCGAAACACTTTGAAACACTTTAAAATGTAAATGATTCACTGCTGGGGGCAATGATCTCTGTCAACCCATGAATCATGATTCACTGAGAACCAATGAACAAGTGTCTGTGGGTTTTACCTGATCTCTGATCAGTTTTATACATTTGTAGACATTTTAATTAGACATTAGTATAATTAAAATGAATAATGGTTGGTAATGTCTTATTGGCCTGTTTAGCTGAGCCATTCATTGAACAAACAAAACAAACCCTGACAATTGATAAAATAACATATATACACTTGATAATCTTGTTAGATGATTTGATAATTTCATTTGAAAGATTTTACTTTCAATTAAAAATTAGCAATAGATTTGTAAAAGGTGTTCCCTTTCGAACAGTCCCTTCGTATTGCGTAGCTATACGCAGTGGGGAAACTCAGTCTGGCTCGCTCATAGGCTGTGCTGTATGGCCATCCGATCGGCTCTTTAATATGACTTTGCAACATGCACTCGTCTCAATGAACGTCTCACTCAACGTCTCATTTTTTTATTCTTTTATTTATTTATATTCTATTTAAGACGCCTGACGTGGCAGTGAAGTGTGGAGTCAGGCGTCACGCGTCATTCACGTGTGGCAGTGAAGTTATTTAATGTTTTTTTTTCGCTAACACTATTCACAGTACAACACGGCTCAGTGAGTAGGGAACGGAGATGTTACGTCGGATGACGACGAATGGGGGTTTCGCTTAGAACACCTATCGACTTCGAGTATTACAAAACGAGCCAATGGCGATGAAATGCCATGGGTCTGCGGAATTTGCATAGCGTATCTCCGCCCCACCGCGTGGGTATAAAGGAGGACACCGGCAACATGCAGGTATGTCTTCGATGAGGAGCCGAGACTGAACTCAGGCGTCTGCCCAGCGGTACAGCGGAAGTGGCAGGGAGACGTAACGTCTCTGTTCCCTACTCAGGGAACGAGGGTTACATACGTAACCGTGACGTTCCCTTTCGTAGTCACTCCGAGTTACGTCGGATGACGACGAATGGGTGTCCCCGTGAAATCACGCCACCTTCACAGCTGTCTTCCAGTGCCCTGCGAAAGTCTGATCCCCCTGTCGTGATACTGGCACGGACGAAGGAGTCCTACTTAACACAGGAATACCAAAGTACACTGGGAAGCATATCTCAGAGGAGATATGCCGCAGCATGCCTACCCGTAGGGAGGACTTAAGAAACACATATGGCCGGAGGGCTTCATATGGAGGAACGCTGGAGTGACCAGCCCGAGGGGTGGCAACTTTCAACTCTAGGAGGGCAAGGTGGCTTGCCAAGGGAAAGACACATGCTCAAGGAGGCTTACAGTGGAAATACACATGTGGGGGTTACTCAGGGACGAACCATGCACACGGAGGCACCTAGCCGACGCCCAGGCAATAGACACTGGCGCCAGCGTCAACAGTGCTGGAGGAACTCAGGGCTTCAGAGAGGAAGGCTCACCTGAGGAAAAATCGCACGTATCCAGTCCGTGGAGTGGAATGGCGAGCAAGCGAAGACACCTGAGCGGGTCCAGTACTAGCTAACTGAAGCGAGTACACGAGAGGACACAGGCTCCACTCGGAGATTATAGAATCTGGCGAATGTGTTGGGTGTCGCCCAGCCTGCAGCTCTACAAATGTCTGCCAGCGAGGCGCCATGCGCTAGAGCCCAAGAGGAAGCCACACTCCGGGTGGAGTGGGCTGTCACACCAATGGGGCACGGTCGGCCTTGCTGTTGGTAAGCCAAAGCAATGGCGTCCACTATCCAGTGAGACAACCTCTGCTTTGAGAGAGCCTTTCCCTTCAGTCTCCCACCATAACAGACAAAGAGCTGGTCTGAGGTCCTGAAACACTGCGTTCTACGTAAGTACGGAGAGCGCGTACTGGACAGAGCAGTGCCAAGGCTGGGTCTGCCTCCTCCCGGGGCAGCGCTTGCAGGTTCACCACCTGGTCCCGGAAGGGAGTGGTGGGAACCTTGGGCACATATCCAGGCCGGGGTCTCAGGATCACGTGAGAGTGACCGGGCCCGAATTCCAGGCACGCTTCGTCAACGGAGAATGCGTGCAGGTCCCCTACCCTCTTGATAGAGGCCAAAGCAACCAGGAGCGCTGTCTTCATAGACAGGACTTAAGCTCAACTGAATGCAGAGGCTCAAAGGGAGCCCTCTGCAGGGCATTTAAGACCACTGAGAGGTCCCAAGAGAGAACGAGAGGAGGGCGAGGAGGATTCAGTCTCCTCGCTCCTCTCAGGAACCTGACGATCAGGTCGTGCTTCCCAAGAGACTTACCTTGAACTGCTTCGTGATATACGGCGATAGCGGCCACATACACCTTCAGGGTGGAGGGAGACAGCCTTCGCTCCAACCCATCTTGCAGGAAGGAAAGCACGACAGAGATCGAGCATCTCCTGGGGTCTTCTCGACGAGAAGAGCACCAGTTGACGAAGAGGTTCCACTTCAACGCATAGACATGTCTCGAGGACGATGCTCTAGCGGAAGTGATGGTAGCCGCCACCGCTGGTGGCAGGGTACTCAAACCTGCCTCGTCCCGTCCAGGAGCCACACGTGGAGCCTCCAGAGATCGGGTCGAGGGTGCCAAAGGGTGCCCCGTCTCTGAGAAAGGAGATCCTTCCTCAGAGGAATAGGCCAAGGAGGTGCTGTCGCGAGGAGTACCAGTTCGGAGAACCAGGTCCGGGTGGGGCCAATAGGGCACAACCAGAATGACCTGCTCCTCGTCCTCCTTGATCTTGCACAAGGTCTGTGCGAGAAGGCTCACTGGGGGAAATGCATATTTGCGTAGGCCCCGCGGCCAGCTGTGCGCCAGTCCATCCGTGCTGAGGGTGCCTCGGTCAGGGAATAGAACAGGGCGCAATGGGTCGAGTCGTGAGAGGCAAACAGATCTATCTATGCATCCCCGAACTGGTCCCAAATCAGCTGAACCGACTGGGGATGGAGTCGCCATTCGCCGGAGATGGGCCGAAACCGTGACAGCTCGTCGGCTGCAAAGTTCCGATCTCCCGGAATGTAGATAGCACGAAGGGACCTCAGGTGCTTCTGACTCCATAAGAGGAGGTGGCGTGCGAGTTGCGACATACGGCGGGAGCGTAGACCACCCTGACGGTTGATGTAAGCTACAGTCGCGGTATTGTCTGAACGGACTAGTACGTTTTGACCCTTGAGCAACGTGCGAAAACGGTGCAGGGCAAGGCGTACTGCCAGCAACTCAGGGCAATTGACATGCAGAAGGCGCTGGGGTCCTGTCCTGTCCGTTGCACATGGCGCCTCAGCCCGTGGAAGAGGCATCTGTGGAGACAACAACATGCCTGGAAACTCGTTCTAGGGGAACACCGGCCCGTAGAAAACTGAGGTTCCACCACGGGGTGAAGGTCGGACGGCAGGTCGGAGTTACTGTAACTCGGAGCGTGCCATGATGCCATGCCCACCTCGGGACTCGATCGCGAAGCCACAGCTGAAGCGGTCTCATATGAAGCAATCCGAGCGGCGTTGCCGTGGCTGCAGATGCCATATGCCCCAGGAGCCTCTGAAACAATTTCAGTGGGACCGCACTCTTGTTTAATGGCTGAGTGGAGAAGGCGACCAAGTCCATACCGAGAAAAGAGCTCCTCTGCACGGGGAAAACTTTACTCCTTTCCCAGCTGACCCGAAGGCCCAGACGAGCTAGGTGCCAGAGCACTGGGTCCCTGTATTCGCAAACCTGGTCTCAGGAGTGAGCTTAAGACAGCCAGTCACCGAGATAGTTCAGGATGCGAACCTCGTGTTCCCATGGAGGAACAAGGGCTGCCTCAACAACCTTGTGAAGGCGCGAGGAGACAGGGCTAGCCCGAATGGGAGAACAGCGTACTGATATGCGCGCGCCCTGACAGCAGAACGTAGGTACGATCTGAGTAGAAGGAGAACGGAGACATAAGAGTAGGCGTCCTTCAGGTCGATCGCTGCAAACCAATCCTGTCGCCGCACACATCCAGAAATGCGTTTGGCCAGGAGCATCTTGAACGGCAGCCTGTGAAGGGAGCGGTTCAGATGCATAGGTCCAGGATTGGCCGTAACCCACCAGACTTCTCCGGGACAATGAGGTAGGGGCTGTAAACCCGGACCTCATCTCGGCTGGAGGGACAGTCTCAATCGCACCCTTCGCCAGTAGGGAGCAACCTCCGCTCTCATGATAGGGGCATAGCCACCGACCAAAGTGGAGCGGACTCCCGTGAAGCAGGGAGGAGACCGTGCGAACTGAATCGCATAGCCGAGCCGATGGTTCGCACGACCCAGCGGAACAGATAGGGAAGCTCTAGTGCAGGCTCCCAACTGTGCCAGCGGAGTGAAGAACCACAGACGTCCCCCCGGTGGTGCAGCGAAGCGGAATGACCAGCCCAGACGAGGACGGCATAGCGGCCCGGGGTTGGGGCAAGGTCATAACCGCACCCTGACAGAGGAGGCCAGGGAAGGACCAGCGTTCCACGGGGGCCTGCTCTGTCAGGGGTCTGGCGACAGAGGGGGACAGGGGCGAAACGGTCCGTGGACGGCACGCCGTGTCAACCACCTCTGGGGCAGAGGGGGATGAGGAGAGCACGGCTTGTGGGCGGCGCTCTGTGTCGTCCGAGAACTCTGTATGCTCAGAGAGGAGAGAGTCAGTTCTTTCTAAATAAGGATTCTTCCCCAGCCCTCCACCGGGGAAAGGAGTGGCCCTGCTACCAACTCCTGGAAAGAACTGAGTCTCATCTCTGAGCAGCCCATCTCAAAAGTGCCGCTTAACCCGGCGTTTAGCGGGGTGCGGGGCTGGAGAGGGCTGTGGCATCCCCCTACGGTCTTCCAGAGCCAGGCCCGGGTGAACGGGCGGGGTTGGAACCGTGGGAGGGAGCCTTCGGCGGTGGGCAGACTTGAGGGATCTGAGCGGACGGCGGGGCCGTCGGGCAGAATAACCTCAATCTGCTCACGGGCGGTTGAGAAATGTTGGGCAGAAGCACTCAACCGCACCGCCGAAGAGGCCGACCTGGGAGATGGGGGTGTCGAGCAGACGGGTCCGCCCGACACCGTGCACATCAGACCGGTCAGCCCCAAACTGGTGAACATCACCTGACTCCGAGAGCGTACGGCCACTTTCGTCGCTCGGAGAGCAAGGTCAGTGGCGGCGCGCAGCTCACTGAAGAGCCTCGGGTCAGTCCCGCCCTCCTGCATGTCCATGAGCGTCTGGGTCAGGTAGACCAGCAGAACGGTCATGGGATGCAGTGAGGAATCATGGAATCATCAGTTCGCTAGCGGGCACCGTCATTAAAGAGGGGGGGCTGGGGCTGGGGCGTGGACACAGAGTCGGCGCCTTGTTCCAGACCAACACCCTCAGGTCACCCTGTCCACCAGCCGAAGATCGGGTAGTGGATGAGGGGACTCTCACTCTTGCGAGTTCACCGAGTCTCGACCTATATATGACGCGATGATCACGTTCCCAGAGAGAACATGAGTCATCCACGAGCGCTGTTCAAGCATGATCAAAGCCCAAACACACTAGACAGCGCTCGTGCCCATCAGAGTCCGATACCAGTCCGCTGCAACCAGAAATGCACGGGCGAGCCGTCTTTAAAAAGACGTGCCGCGTGCGAGCTCTTTTATGAGAGGAGAAAAAAAAAACTCCGCAATGTTGAAGCGCACAGGGAGACACACACACACTGGCAGATCACTGCACAGATCAGCAAGTACTGTGAGCTCGCTGCAGATCGCCGTCACACCAACACCGGAGAGAGAAGCTCGTCTCGTAGAGCGAAGTCAGAGATGATTGTGGAGTGAAGAAATATTCTTGGCTCCGAAGCGAAAACATACCTGCATGTTGCTGGCGTCCTCCTTTATACCCACGCGGTGGGGCGGAGATACGCTATGCAAATTCCGCAGACCCATGGCATTTCATCGCCATTGGCTCGTTTTGTAATACTCGAAGTCGATAGGTGTTCTAAGCGAAACCCCCATTCGTCGTCATCCGACGTAACTCGGAGTGACTACGAAAGGGAACTATATTTCCTTATGCAATCACTCTTTAAAAGTCTGGGGTCTATTAGACCCCAAACTTTTAAACGTTATCCTTTTTGAACACTGATTAAGTTAAATATAATGTAGTAATTTTATTATAGCACTCATCAGCCTGCAGCAGCCAAGATGATGTTCCTGGAAACAATACAGACAGAACAGCAGAAACAAACTATACAACCAACTAAACACCAAATTACAAAACATTATTAGGCTATGTGAAAGTGAATAAATTTGTGTTTGTGTGTGTGTGTGTGTGTGTGTGTGTGTTTAGTTATAAATATGTGCTGTGTAAGTTATCCTATAATACTTTTGGAAATTAAAACTTAAAAAAAATAATAATATTAATAAAAACAAATAATAACCCATATACATTATAATAATTGAACAACATGGATAATTAGCACTTGACTTACTTAATCTATACATTCTAACATTACTTTACTCTAGCATAGTAGTCAGTAAAGCAATGCCACAAAAAACTAAAGGATTAATATTTAGGTACATATAAAGGTAAGTCTGTTTTTTTTAAATATTACACTTCAATACGTACAGAATCTGCGCGTTAAGAAACACGTTCAAATTGGACGTCACATGGTAAAACTGTGCGTCTTTACAAGCACTAAAGTAACGCGACAACAACTGACGTCTTAACACGACCAGAATGAGCGTGTCTACGCGTTCAAAAGAAACACGTAAAAATTGCCGCGTTAACGCGGACAAACAGAGCGTTTTGACGCGGTCAAATTTCACGCGTTTCGTTTAAAGAATATTGGCTCCGATCGCGTTCCATACTCAATGAACGTGATAGGCCTACTTGCGTCTGTGATTTTTATATAGGATGTGTGATTGTTCTTGTTTAACCCACGTTTTGAGGGCCAAATGCCCCCACAAAGATAGAATTATTAAGAAACCAAATTGATATTGGCTATTTCATTTTTATAGCTTGTTGTTGGGGTTGTTATTGTGATTTTAATTGTTTATAATTGTAAAAGGTCTAGGCTACAGCACTTTGGTAAACTAGAAAGACTATATTCTGAAAACTATGTCTGTTAAAAAAATGTTTTAAACAAAATAATTTGTGTAAATTCATATTTACTATTTGGAATAAAAAGAAGAATAGAATTGGAAAATAATATTTTTATACATAGGCCTATATATAAAACTATGATTACTAAAATTATTATTAAAACATCATGTCTGATAACCGAAAAATAATACAACTACAATCTGCCATCCTAAAAACATCATGCCAAATGAAGCAGATCTGAATTAATTGGGGAAACTAAATAAAATTCGCAGGTATGAGAAAAAAGTAGGCTAAGTTAGTCTGAGACAGTTTGACTATGCCTACTAATAGCCTAGTTCAACGGCTTAGTGAAGGTGTAGAATCAGCGAGATAGTAGAGTGTTATTTAGAGCAGGAAAATATAGTGTAAAGACAGAATTAAAAGATTTGAGAACAGTTCCATTCACAAATGGGAAATAATAAAATATCTATATTGAGGAAGAATCAACATCAAAAAGGCAAGTTATTGCTGCAACATTTACAATTGTACACTGAGAATACACCTCAATTTATTCAATAATAAACTGTGCTCGCCTTTCTCTTTTGAGGTGTAACTGTTTATATAATTCTGTTAACTGTCAGATCGACTGTCAATCCAACTTCGGGGAAACTCTAAAATTAAACATTACAAATATTACAAATTACAAACATTATGTATGTGTTAAATAAGCCCAAATGTTTACAACTACATTATTTTGTGTTGGTCAAGAGACTCCTAGTGCTGAATATACATACATGCTAGAACAACTTTTTATGATTTCTTCATGGTATCTGTGGATATGTTGACAAGAAACAATGGCAAAATTTTTTTTAACATGATCATTTGTGTAAATTCATATTTACTATTTGGAATAAAAAGCTATACATAAGCAAGGTAAAAATCACTTATTGCTAATAAAATACAACTGAAGATCGTTTGGGAAATAATAAAGAATGAATAAGTGTGTGAAATGCTGGCCCTTGCTGCAGACGTTCTGCAGACGCAGACGTCACGTTCGGCACACGAACGAGTGATGTGGCAGACGCAGACGAGACGTTCGGCAGACGCAGACGTCACGTTCGGCAGACGCAGGCGTCACGTTCATTGAGACGAGTGCATGTTGCAAAGTCATATTAAAGAACCGATCGGAACGCCATAGTGCTGCGGCAACTGCACATCCAATGGCACGGGTGCCTCAGACGTGCGAACAATGAGCTAGCCCTACGTCATTATACGTCAGAGCCCGTTAAGGGGGCGTGGCCCTAGCCTATAATATTCCCCCGAATTCGCCATTATAGCAGATTTTACTCCTTCACCGACAACTACATGTCTCTGACTGTTTTACTAAGCCTTTCGCCGTTGAACAAGCCCTTCAGCCTGAGCGAGCATCATCTCAGCAGACAACGCCTTCTCAGCCGTTTTCTCCTGACCCCGTCTCACCTGTGGCTATCCAGCGACGACGCTATATCATTTCTATTGTAAAATTCTGTGTTTAAGTGTACGAGGCGTTGTTTCAAATGCCTCGCTCATCTTGTGCCCCATGCGGATGCATCTGCACGAGGCCTTTGGGCACACAAAGTGCGTCACATGCCTTGGAACTAGGGCTGGACGATTTTGGCTAAAATTATAATCGCGATTAATCGAACAGGTTACCTCGATTACGATTATTGAACGATTATTTAAAAAAAAAATTCTTTCTCATGTGTCACTGGCAAGACTTATACTGTAAATATGTTCACAGTTATTTTTTTCAATGAAAGAATGCATAATCCTATCTTTGTCATTCTAAAATAAGGAAACACACAGATAGCTTTTAATGCTTACTTAATAAATATTTCAAACAATTGAATCAAACAAAGCATACAATGCTTGAAATAAAAACGTCTTATAAAAAAAGTAATTAAGTTTTTATGTAAAAAGAAAGTTTCCTAAAAGTGTAGAAAATAGTTCTTTTTGTAAACAAAATAAATTATTGTAAATATTGCCATCTTAAAAGTAAAATATAACTTGTATAAAACTAAAAAAAACTAATCCTTTTCATATTGTGTAGCATTTGTAAATGCTTGTGTTATCGAAACCTGGTTTGTGGAGTGGTGGCACTTGTTGCTGGGCGTTTGTCAGTCTCTCTCTTTTTTCGCTTGTTTCTTTGGTACAAGCAGCTCCTGTTGCTGAGTTGACTCAGTGTTTGAGTTCCCTTTCACACAGAGATTCCGGAAAATTCACGGATAAAGTGGCCCGGGATTTGACCCTAGTTCGTTTGACTTTCAACGCCAGATTCACACTGCCAGTGATTTTCCGGAATCAAGAGAGTGCGTTCACACAGACACACACAACCCGCAAAGACTTCTGAGATGTCCCAGCGGCGTCTATAGTTTGCTTATGAGACCACGCTTGTGCATTTTTTTTTCTCTGATTCGATCATAAACTAGCGCATTACGAACCGTTTCACACAGGCGAACGATCCCGGCTTAGCCCCATCATTACGACACGGCATTGATTATGGCTTTTGTTCACACAGCGCGCGTTCCGGGACTGAACACGGCAATGTTACTATGACCCCAACCTGGCATCAATCCCGGGTCGTGTTTGGGTTCACACAGAAGTAGTTTGTTCTGGCAATTTCCCGGGATCAACGCGCTGTGTGAAAGGGGCTCATGTTGCTTCAATGTCGCAGACTGGACGGGACGGAGTTACATGACTACACACTCGGTAATATGTTTTCAGGGGAAAGTACATTAACACACAGTGGGCGGAAATATTAATAGGATTAAAAAAACGAAATAACCGACATGGTAAAATTACGTCGGTTATAGGCTCTGAATTTTGGTTTCGATTATTTTTCGATTAATCATCCAGCCCTACTTGGAACCCCCCCATGTTGAACCGCACTCTATGATGGAGGCTGCTCTCTCTGCGAGAGTATGCCTGTTCTGTCATAATTACATCATGCGCTCGTGGCTAGCTCTCCTTTTGGACGGCAAACCGCCTCTCGCGTTTCTTCCCTCATCGAGCTTCGTAGGAAGAAGCGCGCGGATAGATGTTAGCGTGGCTAGCTCTCTTTACAACACAAGAGAGCTACCCCGCCCTTAAAGTACATCATGCGCTCGCGGCTAGCTCTCCTTTGGGATGGCAAACCGCCTCTCGCGCTCCCATGTTTATTTCCCTCGTCGAGCCTCGACTGAAGAAGCGCGCGGGTAGATGTTCGCGCGGCTAGCTCTCTTTACAACAAAATAGCGCTACCCCGCCCTAAAAATACACCATGCGCTCGCGGCTAGCTCTCTTTTGGGACGGCAAACCGCCTCTCATGCTCCCACGTTGTCTTCCCTTGTCAAGCCTCGACGGAAGAAGCACGCGGGTAGATGTTCGTGCGGCTAGATCTCTTTACAACAAAAGAGAGCTACCCCGCCCTAAAAATATACCATGTGCTCGCGGCTAGCTCTCCTTTGGGACGGCAAACCGCCTCTTGCGCTCACACGTTTTCTTCCCTCATTTAGCCTCGACGGAAGAAGCGCGCGGGTAGATGTTCACGCGGCTAGATCTCTTTACGACACGAGAGCTACACTGCCCTCTGTTTTGCACATCACACAGAAGAGCGTTTTCGAACTGAAATGTTATTTTCCTTTGTGTGCCCGCTTCCTTCCCTCATTGTGCAGCGACGGAAAAAGTGCGCGGTCAGATCTGCACGCCGCTATCTCTCTTCACGACACAAGAGAGCTACCGCTCCCTTACATTCTGTTCATCAAGCAGAACCTTCTCCATGATTCAGACACAACAGCGCAGTTTTCATGCCTGGAATCAACCACGCTGAAACTGTTATCTCTCACTGCAAAAGTTATAAGAGCTCTTCTCTGTCAATCCCCCCTGTGGCTCAGTGGTGGATTTTTTTCACGTAAAGGCCTAGGCCCGTTACAAGCGTGCGCCACTCATTCTGCAGACTATCACTGCAGTCAGTGCGCCCGCTACGAAGTGTGTGCCGCCACAGATAGTCACTGCTCAAAATCCCATGACACTTCTCACAGCTCCCTGTCTTACTCAGGCGGCTGGAGATTTTATTATTGTCAACAGGTTAGCGGCACTGCGCCTTCCTGAGAAGGTTTTAAGCACTATCTCTGAAGCTAGGGCCCCGTCTACTCGGCGCCTTTATGCTTTGAAATGGTCGGGTTTTCACAGCTGGTGCTCGAAAAATCGTGTGGAGCCAGAGTCATGTGAGGTAGCTGTGGTACTCTCCTTCCTGCAGGAGCTGTTGGGCGCAGGCCGCTCCCCGTCCACGCTCAAAGTGTATGTGGCAGCCATTGCCGTGCATCATGCTCTGGTGGCTGGCCAATCACTAGGAAGAAACGATCTGGTGGTACGGTTTCTAAAAGGTGGTAGGAGGATGAACCCCTCAAGACCTCCTTCTGTGCCGCCTTTGGACCTCTCCACGGTCCTTGGGGCTCTGAAGGGTCCGCCTTTTGAACCACTCTAGTCGGTTGGTCTGAAACCTCTCTCGCTAAAGACTGCTCTCCTGTTGGCATTGGCATCTGTCAAGCGAGTGGGAGATCTTCAGGCTTTCTCTGTGAACCCTTCATGTTTGGAGTTTGGTCCAGATGACTCCAGGGTCATTCTCAAACCCAGGCTTATGGGTTTATGAGCAGCCACAGTTATGTACCCAAAGTGCTCTCAACACCGTTCAGAGCATAGGTTATTACATTATTAGCCCTTCCCCCTTCTGCCAAGGATGGGGAGGTTAATCTTCTCTGCCCTGTCAGAGCGCTGAGAATCTATCTGGAGCGTTCTGATTCTTTTAGGCAATCAGAACAGCTTTTGTCTGCATGGGTGGCCGATCTAAGGGTGATCCAGTCACTAAGCAAAGACTGTCTAGATGGATAGTAAATGCCATTTCTATGGCTTATACCTCAGTGGGTCAGGTTTGCCCTATTGGTATCAAGGCCCATTCGACTAGGGGCATGGCCTCGTCATGGGCTTGGTCATCTGGCTTTCCCATTCAAGATATTTGTGATGCGGCCGGCTGGTCCTTGCCTTCCACATTTATGAAGTTTTATAATATGGAGGTGCCTTCCCTGCAGGCGGAGGTGCTTTCAACATGATTAAGGCCCGACAGTGTCTGGTCTTGTCTAAAAAATGTTACTGTGCACAAACATATATATATAAAACCTGCTTTGGACGGTTGTAATTTCTTATACTAATAGTCCAGACGGTGTCTGGTTTTATTAGTATATTATGTTGGTTTGTTACTAACACATATATATGATTCTAGACCCGACGGTGCCCGGTCTGTTATATATACTTGGTTTTCTGGCTTGTTCTGTGAGCTCAGGGGTCCTGAGTTGCAGTGGCAACCAGTTATAGTGTGGCGTTTTGCATGGTGTCCCCACTGTGTATAGCTACGCAATACGAAGTGACCGTTCGAAAGGGAACTACTCGGTTACTATCGTAACCTCAGTTCCCTGAGATAGGGAACGAGTATTGCGTAGCCGGCCGCACTATAGTAATCTGGAGAGTTGTCGCTTCAGTCGTTAAACCTGCTGTAATGGCGAATTCGGGGGAATATTATAGGCTAGGGCCACGCCCCCTTGACGGGCTCTGACTTGTAATGACGTAGGGCTAGCTCATTGGTCGCACGTCAGAGGCGCCCGCGCCATTGGATGTGCAGTTGCCACTGCACAGCCTATGAGCGAGCCAGACGCTCAATTGTTAGCTCTGCAGCTGCAAATGCGTTTTACACATAAGCTTCAGTAAATCGAGGAAAATGAGTTTCCCCACTCAATACTCGTTCCCTATCTCAGGGAACTGAGGTTACGATAGTAACCGAGTAGTTTTTATGCATGTTTGGCAGAGGGTTTTGGTTGCATTTACACTGTTCTGTACACTAGGGATCACCGTGGAGACGGATGTCAGACTGTTTCGAAGCCTCGACACAATACGGCTTCAACCGTACATTTGCTTCAACTGTTTCAGTGTTCCACGAAGCCTCGATCTGCCCACCCCTATCGATAGGCAGGAAGGCTCCACGCCAGCCTCTGTAGGGGCCATGAATTGACACCACCTTTGCGATTGATGTCTGCCTGTCATGATACACACACGAGAAACGAGAGATCCAATTGCAGTGTTTATTTATAGGGTAATCCGTACTCACAACCAGTCCAGGCAAGGTCAAAAATCCAATAAGGCAATCCAAAACACAAGACAAAAACAAGAAACGGGCAGATACAGACTTAGGAAGTGTGGTGACATAAAACAAGGACTCCGTGACAATGACTGAACAGACAGGGTATAAATACACAGATACTAACAGGGTTAGTGAAAACAGCTGCGTGCGATAATCAATGATGCGATAGACAAGGATTGTGGGGAATGCAGTTCCTAAAGTGAATGACACCGTGGGGGAAGAGGACCTCTAGTGGATACCCAGGGAACACCAACCAGACACTGTGACATTACCCCCTCTCTACGGAGCGGCTACCAGACGCTCCACGACACAACTTCAAAACAACACAAGAGTTCAGGTGGGAGGTGGAATGGTGGAGGATCAGAGGGCCAGGGGATGGGGGGCCAGGTCCATGCAGGGGAACAGGAACAAGGGGTGATGGTCTAGCCGGCGGCCAGGGCAATGCAAACAGTCCATCGGGCGGCCAGGGCGAAGCGGACAGTCCATCGGGCGGTCAGGGCAAAGCAGACGACCCATCGGGCGGCCAGGGCGGTGAAGACCCCTCGGGCGTCTAGGGCGGGGACGACCAGGGCGAAGACGACCACTCGGGCGACCACGGCACAGGAACAGAACCCGGTTCAGGAACAGCAACAGACACCGGCTCAGGAACAGACACCGGCTCAGGAACACACACCTGCTCAGGAACAGACACCGGCTCAGGAACAGACACCGGCTCAGGAACAGACACCAGGATAGTAACAGCCACAAGGACAAGGGCTGTTCAATTGCTGTTCCTGATCCTGATCGATTGCTCCTGTCTGCCTAGCTGCCTTCAGTGTTTTGTTTGCTTCGAGGCTGTAAGCTCCGTCTAAGCCTCCTATTAGCTTTGTATTTCTTTCTGTTTTGAACCATCATTTACTACCATTTCTAGTTGTTTATACTACTAAATACAGCTTAGACAACATCTCAGATTAACCTGACATCGCTAGCTTCCGTTATTGTTAGAACAACACGCTAGTAACTCCCTAGCCTGTTAACTCGCACCCGTGCGCTCAGTTATTTATTTATTTTTCTCTCGCGCGCCCGTGCCTCTGAGTTTATAAAAGCCCAGGTGAGTAAGATTCAGTCAACAAACACGGTGAGTAATGTCTTGTCCTGTTATTTTCACCTGCACTTCATGTTACATGTTTAGCATAGCCTTCCCCGTCGGCAATATAGGGTTTATATGTGATAAATGCAAGGAAACAGTCAGGCTGACGGAGAAGATTTCAGAATTAGAAACACGCATCCAAAGCTTTAGATTCTACTTTGGATGCGCCTAGCATAGTGAACTCTTTACATGATTCGGTTCCGGCTGAATTATTGCCTGTGCAGCCAGGCAGATGGGTGACAGTGAGGGATCGCTCTAGTCACGGATCAAAAAACCACTCTTCCGTTCCGATTACCACAACAAATCGATTTGCCCCACTCAGTGAAACAGCCACTGAGAATTCTGTTGATTGTGACCTGGTAATTGGCGATTCTATTACACGGAACGTGAAAATAGGAACACCAGCCAACATAGTCACATGTTTGCCGGGAGCCAGAGCGCCTGACATCAAAGCAAATTTAAAAGTGCTGGCTAATGCTAATCCTAAATTCTCTAAGATTGTTATTCACGTCGGCACTAACGATGTTCGACTCCGCCAGTCGGAGATCACCAAAATTAATATTAAAGAGGTGTTTGAACTCGCAAGTACGATGTCAGGCACTGTAATTTGCTCTGGCCCCCTTCCTGTTCGAAGGAGTGATGAGATAGTTAGCAGATTGTCATCACTCAATGGCTGGCTGTCTAAGTGGTGTCCGCAAAATAATATAGAATTCATAGACAATTGGAAAAGTTTTTGGGGCAAACCTGACCTGTTGAAAAGAGATGGTATTCATCCCTCCTGGGATGGTGCTGCTCTTCTCTCTAGTAATTTGGCTCATAGTCTTAGAGACAAAACATGACAATCTGGGGCTCAGGTCAGGAAGCAGACAAACTGGCTAAACCTACCGTCTGCTAGCGGCCTCGCGTCACCAAGGTCAGATAAATCCCATCACATAGAGGCTCTTTCGCCTAGATATCATCATATAGAGACTGTGTCTGTTCCCCGAATTTGGAAATCCAAAAAACGTCCAAACCGATCTAAGGTTAAAAATGTAATTGATATTCAACAAATAAAAAATAGATATAATACAGATGAGCAAACGATAAAGCTTGGGTTGCTGAATATTCGATCCCTTACTTCAAAAGCACTCATAGTTAATGATATGATTTCAGATTATAACCTAGATGTTCTGTGTATGACAGAAACCTGGCTAAAACCAGACGATTACATTACTTTAAATGAGTCCACCCCTCATGATTACTGTTATAAACATGAACCTCGCCTGAAAGGCAAAGGGGGAGGTGTTGCTGTAATTTATAGTAATATTTTCAAAACCACTAAAAAATCTAGTTTAAAATATATTTCTTTTGAAGTGTTGGTGCTTAATGTAAAAATATATAATGTAAACGATAAATCAAGTTTGAGAATTCTGCTGGCAACTGTATACAGGCCACCAGGGCACCATAAAGATTTTATCATAGAATTTGCTGACTTTCTATCAGAATTAGTATTGACTGCAGATAAAGTCCTAATTGTTGGTGATTTTAATATACATGTAGATAATGGAAAAGATGCAATGGGATTGGCATTTAAAGACATTCTTAACTCTATTGGAGTTAGACAACACGTGTCAGGACCTACTCATTGTCGTAATCATACTCTAGATCTAATATTATCACATGGAATCAATGTTGATGCTGTTGAAATTCTGCAGCAGAGCGACGACATCTCAGATCATTATCTAGTCTCATGTAAATTACATTTAGCCAAGGTTGCAAAGCCAACTCCGTGTTACAAGTATGTTAGACCTATCACTTCTGCCACTAAAGATTGCTTTATCAATAATCTTCCTAATCAGTTTCATCGTCTCAGCATCCCAGATAGCTTAGAAGAACTTGATATTGCAACAGAAACTTTTAACTCTCTCCTTTCCAGCACTTTAGATACAGTTGCTCCGTTGCGCTTAAAGAAGATTAAAGAAAATAGTCCAACACCGTGGTACAACGAGCACACCCGGGCCCTTAAGAGAGCAGCCAGAAAAATGGAGCGCAACTGGAAGAAAACAAAACTAGAGGTATTTCGGATTTCATGGAAGGAGAGCTCGATTGCTTACAGAGAGGCTTTAAAAGCTGCTAGATCAACATGTATGTTAGACCCTATACCGACTAAACTACTGAAAGAGATGCTTCCAGAAGTCATAGATCCTCTTCTTAACATCATTAATTCATCTTTATCTCTAGGATACGTACCAAAAACCTTTAAGCTGGCTATGATTAAACCGCTTGTTAAAAAAACGCAACTTGATCCTACAGAATTAGTCAATTACAGGCCGATCTCAAATCTACCTTTTCTGTCAAAGATACTAGAAAAGGCAGTATCCTCACAACTGTGTTCCTTTCTTAAAAGAAATTGTATCTGCGAGGATTTCCAGTCAGGATTTAGACCGCACCATAGCACTGAGACAGCTCTAATTAGAGTCACAAATGATTTGCTCTTATCATCCGATCGTGGTTGTATCTCTCTATTAGTGTTACTTGATCTTAGTGCTGCATTTGACACCATTGACCACAACATTCTCTTAAATAGACTAGAAAACTATGTTGGCATTAGTGGAATTGCATTAGCATGGTTTAAATCATATTTATCTGACCGCTATCAGTTTGTAGCAGTAAATGAAGAGATGTCTTATCGATCACAAGTTCAGTATGGCGTACCACAAGGCTCAGTACTAGGACCGCTGCTGTTCACTCTGTACATGCTACCTTTAGGAGATATCATTAGGAAACATGGAATTAGTTTTCACTGTTATGCTGATGATACTCAGCTCTATATTTCTTCCAAACCTAACGAAACTCACCAATTCACAAAATTATCGGAATGCATAGTTGATATCAAAAATTGGATGACTAGTAATTTCCTACTACTAAATTCTGAAAAAACAGAGATTCTAATTATTGGACAAAAAACTTCCACACGTAATAACCTAGAATACCGTCTAACACTTGATGGCTGCTCTGTTAAGTCTTCGTCGTCAGTTAGGAACCTGGGTGTGCTCTTTGATACCAATCTTTCATTTGAAAGTCACGTGTCTAGTGTCTGTAAAACCACATTTTTCCATCTTAAAAATATATCTAAATTACGTCATATGCTCTCATTGACAAATGCGGAACAACTAGTTCATGCGTTCATGACATCAAGGCTAGATTATTGTAATGCTCTACTGGGTGGTTGCCCTGCACGCTTAATAAACAAACTACAGCTAGTTCAAAACGCAGCCGCTAGAGTTCTTACCAGAACCAGGAAGTACGACCATATTAGCCCGGTTCTGTCAACACTGGATTGGCTCCCTATTAAACATCTTATAAATTTTAAAATATTGCTGATTACTTACAAAGCACTAAATGGTTTAGCTCCCCAGTACTTGAGCGAGCTCTTAACGCATTATAGTCCTTCACGTCTATTGCGATCTCAAAACTCCGGCCAGTTGATAATACCTAGAATATATAAATCGACAGCTGGCGGTAGATCCTTTTCCTATTTAGCCCAAAACTTTGGAACAATCTTCCTAACATTGTCCGGGAAGCAGACACAGTCTGTCAGTTCAAAGCTAGACTAAAAACACATCTCCTGACCAAAAACACACAATGACCTAGCATTCAAACACTCTATAGCCTTCTATAATTCAATATTAGGCTGCTTAGATTAGGTCAGCCGGAACTGGGAACACTTCCCTCATATCCTGATGTACTCGTTACATCATAAGAAGAATGGCATCTACGCTAATTTTAGTGTCTTTGTTTATCCCGAGGTTTTCCCGCAGCCTGCTGGATCCAGGCCGTTTCCAGATCTGACGAAGGACTTTCGCCTGGACCTGATGACAATGCAGTGCTGAAGTGCCAACTAGCCTCTCCCTAAGGAGGATCCCTATACCACTCTACAGATAAAGCGTTGTGGAATTTTTCAGTTCGCGTACCTACCCAAAGTGATAAGATAAAATAAAAATTCTGCATCAAAATTTATAGACAAGTAGTTTGTTTAGGCATGGTTTGTAAGGAATTACAAACCTGCGCACATATATTCAAACGCACATAACTATAGAATCAATTCTTAATGCGCATGTGAACGCCATCAGCGTCTATCACAGGTTCACGTTTAAAGTCTGTTTAGAGAGAATGGTGTCGTCTTAGCGGCCCCTAATTTAATAACAAATGATCATTTAGACGGAAGTGAATACATCAAAACTAACTTTAGCTGGAAAAAACGTTTTTCAAGAGCCACTATAAAACCAAACCAATCTCTGTTACCTTAAATTATATGTTTATCTCTGTAAAGCTGCTTTGAAACAATCTACATTGTTAAAAGCGCTATATAAATGAGGATGACTTGACTTGACAGACACAAACACAGAAACAAACATTGGCTCAGGAACAGCAGGCACTGGCTCCGGCTCAGGAACTGACACTGGCTCCGGCTCAGGAACTGACACTGGCTCCGGCTCAGGATCAGACACTGGCTCCGGCTCAGGAACAGACACTGGCTCCGGCTCAGGAACAGACACTGGCTCCGGCTCAGGAACAAACACTGGCTCAGGCTCAGGGACAGACACTGGCTCCGGCTCAGGAACAGACACTGGCTCTGGCTCAGGGACAGACACTGGCTCCGGCTCAGGGACAGACACTGGCTCCGGCTCAGGGACAGACGCTGGCTCCGGCTCAGGGACAGACGCTGGCTACGTCTCAGGGACAGACGCTGGCTCCGGCTCAGGGACAGATGCTGGCTCCGGCTCAGGGACAGACGCTGGCTCCGGCTCAGGGACAGACGCTGTCTCCGGCTCAGGAACAGACTCTGGCTCCGGGCTCAGGAACAGACACTGGCTCTGGTTCAGGAACAGACACTGGCTCCGGCTCAGGAACAGCAGACACTGGCTCCGGCTCTGAAACAGCAGACACTAAAGGTCTGAAGGGCGTCTCCAGGATCTGAGCTAGACGCTCTAAATAGCCGATCAGTGCCCCTCCGGCCACGAGAATGGGCATCTCCCGATCCGTCTCCGACTGGGCAGACGTGGCGTGAGCCGTCTCTGTCTGTGCAGATGTGACCTGAATAGTCTCTGACTGGGCAGACAGAGCGTGAACAGTCTCTGACTGGGCAGACGGAGCGTGAACAGTCTCTGACTGGGCAGATGGAGCGTGAACAGTCTCTGACTGGGCAGACGGAGCGTGAACGAAAAATGGGGAGTCTCCAAATCAATCCCTTTAGCGCCACCAACTGTCCAAATTTGCACTCATGTTTATGCTGATAACTTTTGAAACGTAAGGGCTACAAACAAAATATTTTTTTCCTCTGATTCCTTTCCTCAAAAAATCCATTTAGAATTTTCAAAAAAAGTACTTTTTCGAACACATCCTAGAAGGTTGCTCCGATTTTCAAGAAAATTGAACCAGATCATCTTCAGACCATGCGGACAAAAAGTTGAGTTGATTTGTCAAATTGTTATCGAATACCAGGGGAACAAATTTTACATAGCGCTTGCAAAAACAGATGTAAGGCTGTATCTCCGCAACGCTTTATCTTATTCGAACCAAACTTGGTACATGTCATCACAAGCATGACTTGAGGCTACATGCTGCATTTCGGCACAGCAGCACCTACTGGTCCGGAGATTGTTTGCGAATACCGCTGTAGCAAAGTTGACGCATGATGCCAAAATGACTATTCAGGCTTTATCTCTGCAATGCCTTGACAAATTGACACCAAACTTTGTATGTGTCATTGTCACCTCACTCTGACAACATCACATCAATTTTGTAATTGCACCACCTATTGGTCGAAAGTGAAAATCCATTAAATCATATTTTTAATTACTGTTTATATGATTTTTAAGCCATTTCGCCTAAAATCCTCTTTAAATGTCTTTAATTACTCATTGTTGCAGTTGGTCTGACACTTCCAGCCATGTTGGCATGTCTTATGGTCTTCTTTGCGCTTGGCCCCGATAATTGCTGCTTGCATCTATATTTTTTCCTTGTTTTCCTCGGATTCCTTGGCTCAAGACGATTCTATTGCACCCTATGACATACTTTTCCTTAATTAAAATTTTCCACCATTTTGAATTTTCAGAAAAACCTACTTTTTCGAACTCCTCTTAGGCTGTTGCTCCGATATTTACGAAAATTCATTCAGATCATCTTCAGACCTTGCAGACAAAAAATTAAGTAATTCAAGTTGATCCGTCAAACTGTTCTCAAATAACAAGCAAAATAATTTAATGAAGGGCACGTCAAAATCTCTGCCATGCTTTAGCGTATTCCGACCAAACTTGCTGTGTTATGACAACCATGACCTGAGGGTATCTGCACAGTTTCTGCATAGTGCTACTTAGTGGTCAGTAGATATGGAAAATTTTATTTTTTGCTTATAACTTTTGAACGGTTTGGTCAAAACTGGTCTCTTTAGATTCGGTGCAGAATAGTAGGGAGGTTAAGCCCAAAAAATAGGCCTTTGACTTCAAGTCATGATGCAAAGGTCTCCTTTGGTATGGAAGTACCTTAGGGTCATACAAATCAATTTATCCTAAGACACAAGTGAGATCACACTTTATATCAGAAATAAACATGTTTTTTCAAAAATGGCCGCCAATGCGCCGAAAATACTCTAGAGCCCATATCTTTGCTTCTGTTATCGCTATAATGACAAATTTGTTGACAAAGTGTACATTTTTGTGGTCAAGGAATCCAATAAAATTGGTTTCAAGTTTAAATAAATAATAATTTTCCCCATACCATGACAATTGGGGGTAAATATGCACATTTCACATAAAAATTGTCATCAGAGTGACTTTACTTATCTTTACGTTCAAAAACTTTAATTTTGTATTTAAGCAGTGCAGCAACTTCTGTACATTACATTTTTCCTAAGTAGCATGAGATTTCGACCAGTCAGGAGTAGCCTATAGCATATCAGTTCCTGCAACAACACATCCCATCTGCACCAGGAGCTGTGACAGCTGTTGAAGGTGAGAGGTGACAGGTTAACACTTTGAGGTTCGTACGACTTTCTCATTAAATAGAAAAATGTTTTTAATGTTAGATAACTAATAAATAGCTAGCTAGTTGACTATGGAAAAAAACCTTAGAGGGAAAACCTCTTTTCTCGAGAATACTGAAGCCAAGAATTATCCTGATAATTTTTATTAATTTAAAACACACTTGCTGCAGCTAGCAGACCTAGACGAGGCAGCTCACGCGCCTATTGGGTGCTATGCGGCAACTGCTGCAACCTATCGAGGCACTGTACGTGACGTAAGTACCAATGAGTGGGCGTGTGGGCGAATGGGCGTGGCTTATGCCTATATAAGCCAGAGTCGATAAGATGCTCCTTGGTTTTCATCGACTGAAGCGAAACCAGATGGTAGCACAAGCACGGCAGGGTTACGCAACACTCATTCCCTCTTCTAGAGAGAACCGAGGTTACGTTAGTAACCGTGACGTTCTCTTACGAGAGTACTCTCATGTTGCGTAAGCTAGCTTACGCTACGGGAATCCAATTTAAAGCGCCGTGCGTGCTAAATCTACCACAACACTGACCCAAAGGCGAGCGCCCGGAGTTCATATGATATGGGGATATAAAAATGGGCAGCTAGACCTTTAGATCGGCCACCAAATGAAACAAATAGCTGTCCTGACCGTCTGAAAGCAGCCGAACGTTCCACGTAAATTCTAAGGGCCCTAACCAGGCAAAGGAGATTCACGTCAGACTCGCTGTCAGATCCGAAGAGAGAATGTCAGATTGAAGAGGCGGTGGTACCAGTACCAGTCGGTCACCTTCCAAGGTTTCAGAGTGTAGTGATCTTTTTCTTTGTAGAAAAGTTAGAAGCTCAGACTAGGAGACGGTGGAAGTTTTCCAAGCAGAAGTTCTTTATTGCTTGTCTTTACTGCAGTCATTCCAACATCGTCTAACTAAAGGAACTTTACATTGTAGTTTATATACATTTCAAGGGGGAGGGATTACATATAGGTGGAGACTTCTCTGAAACAAAGCAAATGTAAATAAGGTATACAGATTGTGGAACCTGCTCAGCATGAGACATGAGAATAGGAAAGGCATAGACTTCTCGTACTGAGATAAGAACTCCAAGACAAACGGTCTCAGTATTAAAATAGCAGATGTTCAAACTTGCTCAGCATGAGTTCCACCCGGTGAGACACGAGAACAGGAAAGGCCTAGCCTTCTCGTACTGAGATGGGACAGTCAGGAATATGATGCTGGGAACCTCTACCGTTTGCAGAGATTTCCATCATTTATAAACTTTCTCAATATAAAATACTATTGTATTGGAAATCTAAATTAAACATTTAAATAAAATTTGTAATCCCACAAGAGCGACGCATTTCTGATTGACCCTGAGGCGAAACAGATCGGAGGCCCAAGCTCGAGACGGCACTCGTGCTTTCAGCCACCACTGCAGTGGGCGCATGCGAAGCAGACCCAGCTGGAGTACTGATGATGATGAGGCTATGAGGCCCAGCATTTTCTGAAATCTCTTGAGTGGGACTATAGTGCCGCAATGTTCAGTATGCGCTCTGGCGATAGTCGCGCTGTCATTGACAGCGAGTTCAGCTCTGTGCCCAGAAAGGATATTTCCTTGCTGGGGGACAGCGAGCTCTTCGCCCAATTGACTGTGAGACCAAGATTCTAGAGGTGTTCGAGTAATATGGTCCTGTGTTCTATGAGCTCTGAATGAGATCGAGCTAGAATCAACCAATCGTCCAAATAGTTCAAAGCTTGTATGCCCTGAAGTTTCAGGGGCGCGAGAGCAGCATCCATGCACATCATAATATACAGGATGCCAGGGACAGGCCGAACGGTAGGACTGTGTATTGATATGCCTGGCCCTCGAAGGCGAATCTCAAAAATCGCGAGAGAATGTCAGACTCGCTGTCAGATCCACAGAGACTTGTGCTCTGAAAGGAGTGGCAAGTACTTTGGGGACATAATCATGTCTTGGTTTGAGGATGACCTTGGAGTCATTAGGCCCAAACTCAAGGCACGACGCACTAACAGAAAGTGCGTGTAAGTCACCCACCAGCTTGACTGAGGCGATAGCCACCAGAAAGGCTGTTTTCAATGAGAGATACTTAAGGTCCACAGACTTTAGAGGTTCGAAAGGGGCACCCTTCATGGCCTCCAGGACCAAGGAAAGGTCCGATGGGGGGGCGAGGAGAGTTCATCCTTCTAGCTCCACTGAGGAAGCGGACTACAAGGTCGTTCCTACCCAGTGACTGGCCATGCGAATGTTTGACAAACGCAGCAATAGCCGCCACATATACCTTGAGCATGGATGGGGATCTACCCTTATCCAAGAGCTCCTGTAGGAAGGAGAGAACCTCTGACACCTCACAATCTTGTGGATCCAGGTTGCGAGCTGAGCACCAACCTGAGAACACTGACCACTTGGAAGCACAAAGCTGTCCCGTAGAGGGCGCGGTAGCTTGCGTAATCATGTTTAACACTCCGTCGGGGAAACTGACGGGTACCCGTTGATGGTCCACACATGCAGAGCCCAAAGCTCGAGTCGTGGGTGCCAAATCGTACCCCCGGCCTATGAGAGGAGATCTCTTCTCAACGGGACAGGCCACGGAGGCAAGCTCTGAAGCTGCATCAGCTCCGGAAACCAAACTTGGTTCAGCCAGAACGGAGCTACTAGAAGTACACAGGAACCGTTCTCCCTTATACGCTTGATTACCTGTGGTAAAAGCATGATCGGAGGGAAAGCATAGAGAGGGCGGCTGGGCCAGTGATGGGCCAGCGCGTCCTTGTTCTTTGTGAAGCATATTGGACACTGAGCGTTGTCTTGAGACGCAAAGAGGTCGACTTCTGCTGTGCCAAAGGTGTCCCACAACAGCTGAACTGTCTGAGGGTGGAGGGACCTTTCCCCTGGGGGAACGTTGTCCCTGGACAGCCTGTCTGGATGCACATTAATATGGCCTGGCACATGCGCCGCTCTCAGCGAGAGTAGGATGCGCTGAACCCATACAAGGATGTGTTCTGCCAGTGCATGAAGGTTCCGTGATCTCAGACTGCCCTGGCCATTTTTGTAGGAAACCACCGACATGTTGTCCGTGCGGACAAGGACATAGTGGCCCTTTAGAAGGGGAAGGAAGAACCGCAAGGCGTTCTCGACCGCCTTCATCTCTAGACAGTTTATTTAAGCTCTTTTCTTGGCTTGACCACAGGCCAAAAGTCGGTCTGCCCTCATAGAGGGCGCCCCAGCCCGAATTGGAGGCGTCTGTCGAAACCACTATCAGTTTAGAGATTACTCCCAGGTTTACACCTGTCTGATACCAGGCGACCGCCTTCCAGGGCTCCAGAGCTGTGACACAGTTCTGAGTTACCTTGAGACGTAAACGACCGGATGCCCATGCTCGACGCAGGACCCGCGTCTTCAGCCAGTGCTGTAAAGGGCGCATGCGAAGCAGACCTAAACGAAGAAATTATTAAGTTGTGAATGGACTGTGTGTTTGGCATGCTTTTTTTAATAAAAAATTGCATACCTCACCTCCAATTGTCATGTTAAGGACAACATTATTGTTTTTTAGTCTTGGAACCTATTTTATTGGACTCCTTAACCACAAAAATGTACCCGTTGATACCAAATTTGTCATTATAGCTATAACAGAAGCAAAGATATGGGCCTCTCAAGTATGGTCGGCGGCCATTTTTAAAAAATGTGCGTATATAAGATACAAAATGTGATCTCACTTGTGTCTTAGGATAAATTTATTTCTATGGCCCTAAGGTACTTCCATACGAAAGGGGACCTTTGCATCATGACTTGAAGTCAAAAGTCACTTAACCTCCCTACTAGAATGCCGGGTCGAAAAATAACCAATTTTTCCATATTAGTCATTTTGGCCATCGGCCATTTTGAATTTTGTTATAAAATGCTATATTTTAAATGAACACATTGGCATATCATTTCTAAACTCTGTAAGTGTCATCTGCACCATGCCCTGAAGGAACTTCAAAAAGTTTAGAGATAGCACCACCTTGAGGTCAAAAATTATAATGAGATTTCCAAGAATGCTAATAACTTTTGTTTAAATTAGCTTATTGTAAAGAAACTGGTCTAAATAGATTCCAAGAACATAGATTCCAATTTTGCTATAGTCGGCCAAACGTCCTGTCCGCCATTTTGAATTCTCTTTAAAAACCTACTTTTTCTGGTCTGATTTTCACCAAAATCAAATCATGTCATCTTCAGATCATGCCGGCAAAAATTTGGGGATTTTGTGTCGGTAGACAAAACCATTTTTCATATACAGCATCAACAAAATTATGCCAAAATGACTCTGAGGCTGTATCTCTGCAATGCTTTGGCGTATTGACAAACAAACTTTGTATGTGTCATTGTCACCTTAGTCTGACCACACTACAGTCAAGTACAGCCACACTTCAGTCAAGATCATCACGAATCATCACGTGGTCATTCCAAGATTGCTGCATGTCCGTTTGTCTTCTCTTTGTCTGCTCTTTGTTTGCTCATTTTTAACTTCTTTAAAGGATTTTAGGGCACTGAAATATTCCAGATAGTGTCTTCATCTAATCTTATCTAAGTTTTTGTGACTATGGATATTCTACCCAATCATTTTTGTAAGCTCTTGGCCTATCATTTGGTTTGAGGCCTATCTTCATGCTGCAGCCCAGGGATCTGCAGCAGTGTGGCTCGTCTTCAGCCTAGATCTGTGACGGGTTCTTGAAACAGGATTTACAGCAAGATAACAACATCTATCTCCAGCTGCATTGTGGTTTGCTTCCAGCACACGCTAAAGCCTATGCTAGCTGGCTTTTTTGAGAGGTTCTCGGCCTACTCCACCTGGACTGAGGCCTACATGGACCTGCTGCATTGTGGCTCCACCCTAGATCTGTGGCAGGGGTTTTCGAATCAGGATTTACATCAAGATAACAACACAGAGATCCATCTCTAGATGCATTGTGGCTTGCTTCCAGCACACATTGAAGCCTGTGCTACCCTACTAAAGCTTCCGAATCATGTTTTTCTTTTGAAAAAATCTACTGGTTCTCTGGATTTTGTCACTCGCCTTTTTGCTGCATGTACAGTATCAGGACCCCGAGCATGCTCGTAAACGCACTCTGGGATCTGCCACAGCATTTCACTGTTGGGGAACATTAGACTTCATTCTACAATCGAGAGATGTCCCATCCTATTGGATTACTAAATCTGTTGGACTTACTTCCACCCAGGTATTTCAAACTCATCCGTATTTTTCAATTATGCTGCTGCAGGTGCTCTTTAACTCTAACTTGTTACTGGCTTGGCCCTTCGTAAAAGACAGACAATGACTTTGTTCTGGTGTTGCCCCTTAGACGCATGTTAATTATTATATGTTATTTATCTCTGGTAATGTTCATCCAAATCCTGGGCCAGCTAATTTAGTTACTGCCCTGCTGTCATTTAGTGAATTTTGTGACCATAATTCATTGGGTTTTCTACATGTAAATATCTGCAATCTGCTAAATTCTAAGCATTTAGACACTTTAAAAACATTGGTGCACACAGCTAATCCTGATGTTCTTGCTATCTCTGAATCCTGGCTTAAAAAATGTAACACTGATCTTCACACCAGGCTATAATGTGTTTCGTCAGGACAGAGCTACCAGGGGTGGTGGTAGCTATTGTATGTTAAGGATCATCTGCAATGTACTGTTGCTCTGTCTAAGTCAGTTCCTAAAAAACTTGAACTACTGGTACTAAAGCTTAGGCTGTCAACTACTTTCTCTCTCTCTGTTGCTGTTTGCTATAGAGCACCTTCAGCTCCAGCCTATGCACTCACAGCCTTTAGTCAACTCCTAGCTCCATACATATCCTCTGAGTTTGTCCTTATGTGTGATCTAAACTGGGATATGATCAATCCCCCAGATACAATTTTGCAACAGTTTGATGCTCTAAACCTTACTCAAATTATATCTGAGCCCACCAGACCTAATCCTAAATCTTACTCATCATCCACTCTGATTGGCCTCCTTTTGACTAACACCCAATCTAATTATCAAGCCGGAGTTTTCAGTCAAATAAGTGATCACTGCATTGTTGCATGTATACACTCTGGACTCTGATTCAAAAGGCCCCCAGTAATTGTAACCAAGCGCTCTCTGAAAATCTTGACATGCAATCTTCTCTCCAAGATGTTGCGGCTTTGTCCTGGGACAGAATTAATTCCTTTACTTTCTTGGAAGAGGCATTGTCTTTTTTCAAAAACACCTTCAGTCTGACTATGAGTAAGCATCCCCCTCTGAAAAAAATTTGAATCAAAAACTGATATAGTCCCTTGTAAGACTGGAAAGACTGTAAGGACTTTAAGAGAGGGCCACTCTCTGAGAAAACAAAGGAAATTAACATTTGAACTCCCCCTCATGCCCTATTGAGACGAAGGTCTCACCTCCCTCATCCTAATCTACATTTCTCTCCCCCATTCTTCATCCTGGCAGAGATCTCCCAAACTCACACAAGAATCTAAATGGTTTAATGTGAATGATTATCATCAAGGTTTATGTTTGGTATTATTTGAAATGTCTCGGTGCGACTGGTACAAATGTCTCATTCCCAAAGAAGTAAAACAAAAGGTAATAAGGTCTTTAAGAGTTTAGGAATAACTGGCACACAAAGGAATGTGATCTCTAGGCACTCCCAAAGGTGCAAATTCATGAATGCTAATTTCCACTATTCTTAGCAGATGGTCAACTTCTACCCCCAGTAATGGTGGGGGAATACAGTAAATTTCCACTAAACTCAAGTTTTACATATCAAATAAGGTCTGGCTATATAAGGAAAATGCAACGAGAGCTCAGGGCTGTTTTTTGTATTCAGATTAGCCTGTGTGGTTGAGGGTCTCGCGACTCTCAGCTCACGTAGCCATACAGTGTCGGGTAAAGGATTTTCCTTTTTGTTCTAGAACATTTGATGGTTTGCATTGATTATCTTTCAATTGACGATGGAATTGTAATAATACATTTACCTGACATAATAAATTGTTATATTTGATTATTCTAACAGACTTTGACTTTATTTTCATTGGAGTTAAAAGGAACAGTCAAACATTAACGTATATTTAATGATGCACAGATATCATTGAAAAACCTTTTCATTTTATGGAATCAGATGAAACGAGTTAATACATAAGATAAAATGTATTGCATTTAACCAATACTTTGCCGCGAGAAAAGACAGTAACACGCAAATACCTTCACCGCTAATTCGAATACCACCATTGGATCGAGTTAGACGGCCTTACAAAGTGGTGACCTCGACGTGATGTCGCAACAAATGAATTTCGCAAGCAACGTCTTTTCCAGCAAAGTATAGGGGTTTTAAAATCAACACGAGGTTTGAACATCTTCTCTTTCTTCTGCCGCTGTGGTAAGTCAACTTTTTCTTCCCTTTTGAGAAGTGTTAAGAAAATGTTGTTTGCATTGTTACGGGTCGGAGAGCCCTTTGTTTAGTCCGGAACTGAAATACGTGAGGACGTGATAGCGGCAGCGCAGATGAAGAATGAAAACCCTTGTTAATAGATTAAAGATATCCTTGTTTGCCTAAGCAACAAAAAACGAAACCTAAAATCGGAATAACATCTTCCAAATGTTTTTCGTGTAACGTTACTTGATGAGGAGCTGTAAAACAAACCCTAAAAGTTTTCAATTCAGCCGCATGTTTGTCGCCATTGTTGTATTGGCTTTGTTGAAACAAACCAGCAACACGTGAAGAGAATCAGGAAACAACAGAAAGAAAAATCTAAATTTGTAAACGATCGGAAAACACATGATTTTATAAATAAAAGGCAGGCCGATGATGCATTGTTTATAAAAAGCTAAATTTGGAAAAACAGGATGATATGATTTACAGGCTAAAATCGGATCTCAAGGCTAAGCTAAATGCTATTGTCCATGCTGTTTCCAAAACAAGGCTAAGCTAAATGCTTTTGTCCATGCTGTTTCCAAAACAAGGCTAAGCTAAATGCTATTGTCCATGCATTCAAAAAACGCTTAACCCTTTGTGTGACCACCAGCACACCATGGGCCCTAGGCCACATTGAATAATATTCTATAATAAACCTAAACTAATCTTTACAAACTCTATATTGCATTCGAAAGCTTCCACTTTAACACAGATGGGATTAAAAGGCAATAATGCAATAATTTGTATTTTCAAATTTGGAGTTGTGCTTCACACATTGTCAGGGCTGCCAACTCTCACGCATTGAGCGTGAGACACACGCAATTGACCCAATTCTCACGCTCTCACGCCACACCCCCGATTTCTCACGCTTAAGTGTCAACCCGGTAGGTAAAATGCCTGAAAGATGAGTTTATCTATATATCTACCTGTTGAGCCACTCGCGATCGACTAGTTATACCGCAAATTAGTTAAATATCCCGTAATCTAAAGTAAAGATATTGTGCTCCAAACCGCGCGCACGGCAGAGGTAAGCGAGCGAGAGACCTTGCGTGTGCAGACCACCCCCCCCCCCCCTCCGTTGGAGTAGTCTCACGCCAAGCTAAACTCAAAAGTTGGCAGCCCTGCATTGTAATGCACTCATAGAACACACTTTATAGTTGTTTGTGCTACTATATGTGCACATAGGCTAAATGTAAGTTTATTCTTTAAACACAGGATTGCTTTATTGTGGGTGTATTTGGAACACTTAGGTAAAGGCTGTTGATGTTGTATTCTAGGCCATGTATCCTGTGTGAACTGAATTAAACAAGTGTGTGTCTATGCTGAATGTGGTTATAATGTGATTCACAATGAATTTGAAAGTCGAACACAACAAACGCGCATCTCATTAATTCTTGAAAGTCCCGAGACAGAAATACTTTTCATATTCGGAGAACGAAATATTATCACGTTTGAACTAATTCTGGATTGCTCTGAAATTATTTTTCAAAATAGATTACAGGATTCGTATATTTCCACAAGTTTGCGCCAGACATTAGTGACGACTAATACTGAATATCAGATTCAAGTGTACTTGAATGTGGGGAACGAGTTATTTCCGTCCAGAATCAGCAAAATGCTGTTTGATCAACCTGGATTCGGGTGCGTTCCATAGCCTCTGTTCTAATTTAATGTTTTATTAGATAAGTGTACGTGGGTATACCACGGGCTTGTCTAAACCAAAGCCATTTTAAGAAAAGTAAGTTGATCGGCTAACGTCTTTTAATGGTGGTCATGACCTGTCGTCATGATGGACGATTTTCCAGAATTGCGCATGCGCGTGCGGTCTGTGTTTGTGTTTGGAGCTCCGTCGAATTGATTCATTAATCCCTGATTTTCTTCTTTACCACTCATTTATAAACAAGCACTTTCTATTTTTATATCATGTGAACTTATCCTCGACACTATTCCTTATAAAAGACAATCGGATTGCTTTGATATCGCTACTTAGATCCAACTTTCCGAATCTCGGCTACTAGCCTTTAGCCCGCTAGCATTTCACGCATGGCCTCGCGCCTATCGACCCTCTCATTTTACACCCGTTTCACTGAAAGGATACGGGTTATATCCATCATTTCAGTCCTAAATTAGTAGTGATATTGGTAGTATCACTACTAATTTACTGTTCATCTGTTATAATGGCGAACATATCGGATGTGTGTCTAACGTTATCTCTGAGTGCAGGTGAGGACACATTCGAGCTATTTTCGGTACGATTGGAGCTGGAGTCGGTGGAGAAGCAGATCCGTGTTCTGCTGGTGAAGCAAGCCGAGCTGCGAGATCGGCGATCAGCGCTTGAAACATCACGCGCCGATGCTCACAAGTCAGTGGTTAGTAACTTTTTGACTCCGACTTCGTCTACTCCATGCGTTTCTCTGCCCAGGAGGACGCGATCATCTCTGCCTTCACTCACTCCGGCACCGAGGCAACACCATGGACCCTGGGTGATCCCACAGCGGAAGACATGAGCCAGGACCAGTCCAAGGACCTCCCCGCCCCTCCTGGTCTTCGTGATCTCCACCCGGAACCGCTTCTCCCCTTTTCTTGAGTCGGAACGTGACGCCGCCGTGATCATCAGCACTTCCATGGTCCGTCATGTCCGTGCTACCTCAGGTAAACGTAAGGTGCGCACTCACTGCTTTCCTGGTGCTCGTGTTCTTGATGTCGCTGCACAGATTCCCGAGATCCTGAACGGTGACGAGCGCGTCGGAGCTGTCGTGCTACACGCGGGAACGAACGACATCAGGCTGCGGCAGACGGAAGTTCTGAAGAAGGACTACAGAAGCCTGATCGAGACGGTTCGCAGCACATCGCCTGAAGCAACGATCATCGTGTCTGGACCGCTTCCCACGTACCGACTAGGACAAGAAAGGTTCAGTAGATTATTTGCTCTAAATGAATGGTTAATGTCATGGTGTAATGAACAGAAACTGCTCTTTGTAAATAATTGGAATCCTTTCTGGGAGCGACCTAGGCTCTACCGTGCTGATGGCTTGCACCCCAGCAGAATCGGAGCGGCTGTTCTGTTGGACAACATCTCCAAGACGTTACACACCATATGACTAGTAAGTCAAAGTCCAAATCACAGTCTTTGCTGTCCCAACTTAATTGATATAAGTAGTGTAGAACATTATATAGAAACTGTGTCTATTCCTCGCTTAGTGAGGCCAAACAATAAATCTAGTGTAGGATCTAGCAAAAATCTTATTGTAATTAAACCAGGAAATCTAAATATCAGTGAACAAAAACAATTTCTAAAGCTAGGTCTTCTAAACATTAGATCGCTCACACCTAAGGCGGTTATTGTAAATGAAATGGTCACAGATAATAGTTTCGATGTACTTTGCCTTACTGAAACCTGGCTTAAACCAAATGATTATTTCGGTCTAAATGAGTCTACTCCACCAGGATACTGTTATAAGCATGAGCCCCGTCTGATCGGTCGTGGCGGCGGTGTTGCAACAATCTTTAGAGATATTCTTAATGTTACTCAGAAAACAGGTCACAGGTTTAATTCGTTTGAAGTACTTGTGCTAAATGTTACGCTCTTAGATGTAAGAAACAAATCCATATTATCTCTAGCCTTGGCTACCCTATATAGACCTCCAGGGCCCTCTGCTGACTTCCTAAAATAGTTTCCATACTTTCTCTCAGATCTATTGGTCAATGTCGATAAAGCAATAATTGTTGGAGACTTTAACATACACGTAGATAATACAAATGATGCGTTAGGGGCTGCGTTTACAGATTTATTAAACTCCTTTGGGGTCACGGAAAACGTCAGTGGTCCCACTCATCGTCTAAATCATACACTAGATTTAATTATATCATATGGAACCAATCCAACTGATATAAATATTATACCGCAAAGTGACGATCTCACTGATCATTACATGGTATCTTGCGTAATACGTACTGCTGAAATTTGTCCTGTTGCGCCACGTTATCGACCAGGCAGAACAATCCTTCCAACCACTATAGATAGATTCTCAAATAGCTTACCTGATCTATCTCAGCTGCTCAGTGCCCCCAAACAAACAGATGAACTAGAGGAAATGACTAGCAGTTTGAGCACCATGTTCTCTAGTACACTAGATATTGTTGCACCAATTAGATTAAAAAAGGTTAGAGAGAAAACTAAAGCACCATGGTACAACAGTGCTACGCATGCAATCAAGAGAGAAACTCGTAACTTAGAGCGTAAATGGAAACAAACTAATTTAGAGGTCTTTAGAATCGCGTGGAAAGACAGTATGTCACGTTATAAAAAGGCTCTAAAAGCAGCCAGGGCTGAGCATCTCCGCAAACTAATAGAAAATAACCAAAATAATCCAAGGTTTTTATTCAACACCGTGCCTAGACTAACAAATAAACAAACATCACCAGAGCAAAATATTCCGTTACAATATAGTAGTAATGATTTTATGAATTACTTCGATGTGAAAATAGAAAGCATCCGAAACACAATTGTAGATATACAATCCTCTATGATGTCTTATGATTCAACCTCAATTATGGCCCCTCTAGAACAACTACACCGCTTTACAACTATAGGACAGGAAGAGCTAAATAAACTTTTCATTGCATCTAAACCAACAACATGTTTATTAGATCCAATACCCACTAAACTACTGAAAGAAGTGTTACCTGTAGTGGAAGAGCCTCTTCTTAATATTATTAACTCATCTTTATTTTTAGGTCATGTTCCAAAAATATTCAAGCTGGCAGTAATAAAACCTCTTATTAAGAAACCGCAATTAGATCCAAATAACCTAGCAAATTACAGACCCATCTCAAATCTTCCATTTATGTCGAAAATACTAGAAAAAGTTGTGTCCGCTCAATTGTGCTCTTTCTTGCAAGAAAATGAGATATATGAAAAATTCCAGTCGGGATTCAGACCGCATCATAGCACAGAAACTGCGCTAGTCAAAATTACAAATGATTTACTTTTAGCTTCTGACCAAGTCTGTATCTCAATACTAGTTCTACTCGATCTTAGCGCTGCGTTCGACACTATAGATCATAAAATACTCTTGGATCGACTACAAAACTACACTGGTGTTCAGGGACAGGCATTAAGCTGGTTTAGATCGTACTTATCAGACCGTTACCATTTTGTCTGTTTAAATGGGGAAAAATCAAAGATAACGTCAGTAGACTATGGAGTGCGGCAAGGATCGGTGTTAGGCCCTCTGCTATTCTCAATATACATGCTGCCACTTGGTAATATTATAAGAAAACATGGAATTAATTTCCACTGTTATGCTGATGACACTCAATTATATATCTCATCACGACCAGATGAAAACACTAACTTATCTAAATTGACAGAGTGTCTAAATGATATAAAATGCTGGATGACGTGTAATTTCCTGCTATTAAATTCAGATAAAACGGAGGTACTACTTATTGGTCCAAAAAACTACCCACAAAATCCCTTACAATACAACTTTAATTTAGAAGGATGTCCTGTTACTTTATCCACTACAGTAAAAGACCTGGGTGTTATACTAGACCGCAACTTGACTCTCGAAAATCATATTTCATATATTACAAGAACAGCCTTTTTCCACCTTAGAAACATTGCTAAGCTAAGTAACATGCTATCTGTTTCTGATGCAGAAAAGTTAGTTCATGCATTCATGACCTCGAGACTAGATTACTGTAATGCTTTATTAGCTGGTTGTCCTGAATCCTCAATAAACAAGCTACAGTTAGTGCAAAATGCAGACGCTAGAGTTCTTACTAGATCAAGAAAATATGATCATATAACACCTATTTTATCATCTCTACACTGGTTACCTATTAAGTTACGTATCAATTACAAAGTATTCCTACTGACCTATAAAGCCCTAAATGGTTTAGCTCCTGTGTATTTAACAGACCTTCTATCGCCATACAATCCATCGCGCTCTTTAAGATCACTAAATTCGAGGCTTCTGGTCATTCCTAGGATATCTAAGTCCACTAGAGGAGGGAGGGCGTTCTCACATTTAGCTCCTAAACTCTGGAATAGCCTTCCTGATATTGTTCGAGACTCAGACTCGCTGTCCCAGTTTAAAACTAGATTAAAGACGCATCTCTTTAACCAAGCATTCACTTAATGCTTAACCTTTAATACTACTGCTGAATCAGTTCGAATGCATTAACATTATGAACATCAGCTATGCTAATTATTTCCCATCTGCCTTTCTGCTGTTATCTCGGGACGCTAGTCCCGAGGTAAATAGCGTTCGTCAGCTCCAGTTTGTATCCAGCCTCTCACGGAGACTTCAGATGCCCCAACGCCTGTGAAGAGACGACTCGACGCCTGTGAAGAGATGACTCAAAGCCGGCGATATGTTATGCCATAAATTAATACATGATTAACTAACTGTATTTTCTATGTACATTTCCGAAATGCACTTTCTGTAAAGCTGCTTTGAGACAATGTGTATTGTGAAAAGCGCTATACAAATAAATTTGAATTGAATTGAATTGAATTGAATTGACCTATACTAATTGAAACAATTAATTTAAGTTCCTGAGGTGGCGTTCAAGGGGGCTATTCAAGTGTCTGTTATTGTGTACGTGTGAATACGGCACATCTCAGATATTTAGCCAATTACCTCTGTTTTGATAAGTCAGACTTGTGAGATTGTGTCGTGCATCCTTAGAAGAAGGACTGCAAAGTGACATAGTTTCCTGATCTATAAACGAAAAATATAAAGTCAGAGAAAATAGAATAATCAAACGTTAAAATGACTTTGCCTTCATATAGTCTGAATTTTTGTATCCTTGGTGGAAAACTCCAAAAGCTGCGGTAAAACCACGCAAAGGAACATAGATGAGAATCAGAAACTGTGAACGCGCATCTCATTAATCCTGAAACAAAAAACCTTTTCATATTCAAAGCTTCAGGGAACGAAATTTCCCCAAATATTAATTGGAACAAGTATAATGATCCTGTCCTGTTTACATTATGGGCCGAAAAGGTCGAGCCTACACTGTACAAACTCAATAAAAAAGGTCTTAACATGGACGCCAATGACAATGAAATTTCCACTTGGTGGAAAACAGTTGGTAGTAAGCAGAAGAAATCAAAACATGGTGAAATAATTGAGGCTTTAAACTTCATGAGTTATAAACGGCAAGATAAGTCAACAACATTTCTATCTTCGCGTATGGATATTAAATGTGAAGAAGTGCATTCTAAAAATGCAGAGGAAAAAATGTCTGAGGCAAAGATTCAAGATCTCCAAACACAGCAAGATAAATTACTAGCTGAGCAGTTAGCCCTGACTGAAAAGTGTAAAAATCACAAATACACCATTGCAGATCTTAAGACTAAACTAAATGCTAAAAAGTTCATGTCTCCCAAAACGCTCAACAGCGATGAGACTAAAAATTTGCACTTCTTAAATGAGCGAGCCTGCTCTAACAATCCTGTATCTTTTCAGACAGGTGAAGCATGTGATAAAGTTTTGAACAGAGTGCCTGTTTCAGCCTTTAAGGTGATACGGCACCCAAATGGCACAGAGTCAACCATTCGGCGTCCTCTAACGGTAACTGAATGTAGCTTGTTTAAAGCAGAGATTGGACCATTCCCCTTGAAAGGGCCATTCGAACCATGGTGGAGACGCATTGTTAGTCTAAAACATGCATTTCAGCTTGAACCAAAAGATATTTGGCAAATTGTTATCAGCTTAATTCCAGACGTTCTGAACTATAAGATACCACAGGCTTTGATGACAGGGAACATTGTGCAGTCAGTGTATCAAGATGAGCCTGAGGGTGAAATCTTTAATAGACTAAAACAATGTCTTCGCGATCTACGTGGTTGTAGTCCTGTTGGATGGGAATTGATTTTCAATCGGAAACAGAGTACTGAAGAATCGTTCGAGACGTATGCAGAAAAAATGTTTGAACTGTTTGAGGAGTATTCTGGAATTGAAGGTGTTAACCACAACAATGTAACTCTCCTTGATTTACTACTTACAAATGCAGGACCACGTGTACAGCAATCGCTCATGTATGGTGCTTCTCTAGCAAAAAATACATTCGAAGGTATTGTTAGGTATTGTTAGGTACATCTATTGTACATCTTCACACTAACAGATCCGGATAGCTTCACACACATAGGATGGGAAAGCTGATCCCATGACATAGCATACGCTATTCACAACACTCTGCCAACTCATGGGAAAACATTGGAATATACATATTAATGGCTACAGTCACAAATCAATGCAATGCATCAAAAAGCAGAGGCAGACCTGCTATTAAATTTCAAAATGTTTAAACTTTCTGATTGTTATTAGGGTGGTTGGAAAATCAGAGGGCCCCTGATTTCTCAACAAACCACTAATAACAGAAACATCATAACTAAGTAGATCGCTTTGTGTGAGCGCTTCAATCAATTACAGAATTTAAAATTCAACCCTGTCATTGACTGTGACTTAGCCAACAACACACACACACACACACACACACACACTCTCTCTCTCTCTCTCTCTCTCTCTTTCACACAAACTCTCACACTCACACACAGACACACATACACACCCTCACACAAACACACACTCTCACACCTGTTGCAAGGAATGAACAATGTCCATTCTTGAATACATTTAAGCATGTTCCAAGTCACTTCTTAGATTTGCATAAGTGGCTGGCATTGGAAGATTCCTGAACAAACACTGATTATTATATACATATGCATTTATTGAATAGTATTGTTGTTATTACATGACTTCTTGATCCATAGAATCTATTTGATTGCTTTGATTACACTGACCTCTTGCTGCATTCCCTTTATATAATTCAGACCAAAAAATATATATATTTAAGAATTGGATATTTAATATGAGACATCCTTACCATTCAGGACCCTGAGAAACATATGAGACAGATGTACCATTCGCACTTGCTGATAAGAACATGGTATTTTACATTGAACATGACATGATTTTGTTTTGTTGCATTATGCGTTTCTATGCATTTCTTCACGAGTTCAAGTTCATATGTGTTCAATCGTGAAGCGGACATTTAAGATGCTTTTCAGATGTCTCACACAAGGCAGTGTGAAGCCAAGGAGAGCCCCTTCACTCCCCTGAGGTCTGTCCAGACAACCGCACCGCTGGAGGTGACAGGATTGGTCAAGAAGGGACAGATTATCGCCCTGGGGAAGGTGCCAGGGAAACGGAAGTTTCTCCATGAAGGAATGACACGTCAACTGAACAAGTCAAAAGGTCCAGATTGAGTCTATGAACTTTGCTCACATCACTGGATCACCGGAAGAAAGCCTGAATGCCTTCTTCCACGTGCTGGACTCAAGCTACATACACCTGGTGAGGCCAGGTGTTCTGCAGGTGAACAAAGCCCTCTCGCTTCTACAGATGCTAACATTGCAAAGACAATTTTGAGTTACACCAAGGATTACGACAAACGTCACACTATGACCCCTTAAGTGTCTGAATGTGACCCACGGGGTCAAGGAAGGATCTGTAAGACTGGAAAAACTGTAAGGACTTTAAGAGAGGGCTACTCTCTGAGAAAACAAAGGAAATTAACATTTGCACTATTGAGACGAAGGTCTCACCTCCCTCATCCTAATCTACATTTCTCTCCCCCATTCTTCATCCTGGCAAAGATCTCCCAAACTCACACAAGAATCTAAATGGTTTAATGTGAATGATTATCATCAAGGTTTATACATGTTTGGTATTATTTGAAATGTCTCAGTGCGACTGGTACAAATGTCTCATTCCCAAAGAAGTAAAACAAAAGGTAATAAGGTCTTTAAGAGTTTAGGAATAACTGGCACACAAAGGAATGTGATCTCTAGGCACTCCCAAAGGTGCAAATTCATGAATGCTAATTTCCACTATTCTTAGCAGAGGGTCAACTTCTACCCCCAGTAATGGTGGGGGAATACAGTAAATTTCCACTAAACTCAAGTTTTACATATCAAATAAGGTCGGGCTATATAAGGAAAATGCAACGAGAGTTCAGGGCTGTTTTCTGTATTCAGATTAGCCTGTGTGGTTGAGGGTCTCGCGACTCTCAGCTCACGTAGCCATACAGTGTCAGGTAAAGGATTTTCCTTTTTGTTCTAGAACATTTGATGGTTTGCATTGATTATCTTTCAATTGATGATGGAATTGTAATAATACATTTACCTGACATATTAAATTGTTATATTTGATTATTCTAACAGACTTTGACTTTATTTTCATTGGAGTTAAAAGGAATAGTCAAACATTAACGTATATTTAATGATGCACAGATATCATTGAAAAACCTTTTCATTTTATGGAGTCAGATGAAACGAGTTAATACAAAAGATAAAATTTATTGCATTTAACCAAAAATACTTTGCCGCGAGAAAAGACAGGAACACGCAAAGACCTTCACCGCTAATTCGAATACCGCCATTGGATCGAGTTAGACGGCCTTACACCCTGGTTTTCCAATTACCTGGCTGAGATTATTCATCGTAAAAATGCCCTCTGGAGAAAGGCCTGCTCCACCAAATCGCCTGTTGACTGGCTGGCCTTCCGTCAATGCAGAAATTAAGCAACACAGGCTATGAGAAATGCCAAAATCTCTCATTTTAAAGAGAAACTCACCACATGTGTCACAGATATCTTGAGAAATGGATGATACCAGACTTTCCACCCAATATGAGGGCTTCTTATGTACACAAATGAGGTTTAAAATGAATTGTAAAACCTCAGAAGGAATCTCCTCATTTGGATCATGGAGATAATGTGCCCTCGGAGGCCAAGGTAGTGTCTCAGAGGTTTTAAAGGCTGTTAAGATTTTCTTGTGAAGACCATGGCTGACCTCTTTGGTCCAATCAGCAATTCCCAACTCATAAGCGTAACGCACTGTCGTCTTCATGGATTCTAGGGATGTACAAAACAAAAATCTGTCTTTGAATGGGGAGGATGAGAAGTCGATATAATCTTTCAGATCAGGGCAGCATTTGATAACTTCAGTTTTTATATGGTCATGCAACCGAGTAAAAGTTTTACTGATCAGCAGCTTCTTTGAAGTTATTTCACATGCTGCAGCTGGCTGGGGTGCTCGCTTTACCATGTACTGCTTGCGACAGCATTCATGAAACTGTGCCTTCTCTGATTTTGCACAGAAAGTCTTCATCACACAGTTCCGTTGCTTTTTTCTCTATATTTTTGTATGTATTTGATTGGAATTTCTGCTAGCTATATCTGTATTCTAAATCTGTTGCCGGACACTTGCTTCATTGCGCTACTTCTGCAGAATATGCAATAACTGCCTAACAAAACTGAAGAATCCATATGCTCACGTATCTGTCTAATGGAGAAATTTTCTGTTTGACACTTGGTTAAAGCACGGATAGCACTACAGAAAAACATGCGTCGACAGTTTTCATGATACCCACAATCAGCAGACAATTCATCAGGAATTGATTCTAAAACATCTTGCATACCACCACAATCAAACATTTGTGTTTGAAGTTTCTTTTTCAAACCATGGATAGCAGTAAATGCTTTCAGTGGATCAGCCTTAGAAGACAAAGGTATGAACTTGTCATGAACTTGTCATGACACCATGCAGGATGCAGTTTTCCAGAGATGGATTAGGTGCAGGCTACTGCTTTGAAGAACTCTGGCCAGCTGTCCAGTCTTCATCATTTTGTCGGTTTTTCTTTTACATTGTAAGCCCGTCTAAATCGGCCCAATGGAGATTTTCTGATAGAACAGGGTGAAGGTCTCTGCGTGTTACTGTCTTTCCGCGTGGCAAAGTAATTTGATTAAATGAAATACATTTTCTCATATGTATTAACTTGTTATTTCATCTGACTCCATAAATGAAAAAGGTTTTAATGATATCTGTGCATCATAAAATGTGAGCGAATGTTTGACTGTTGTTTTTAACTCTTTACTGAAAATAATGTCAGAGTCGATTAGAATAAAGTCAAATGTTTACAATTTACAAAGGCAAAGATATGCAGAGTTTTCTCTCTGTGACACAGTGAGTATCTCAGCATGGCATGAGAGAGGGGGAGGTGAGACATGCATCTCAAATGGTGCACAAGAGAGAAATTCAAATGTTAATTTCCTTTGTTTTCTCAGAGAGTTGCCCTCTCTTCCAGTTCTTCCAGTTTTTCCAGTCTTACAACATGTTGACTGGTATAGATATATTGTTGCATCACACCCATCTGAAAATCAGTTTATTCATTACAACAATGAAATGTGTAGTACTCAATGTGCAAATATCCATATATCCATATGTTTCATATTTCATTGAAGTCTACCCTCAAACACAGACTGATAATCTGATGACAACCATCAGAAAATTAGTATATTTTCTTAGGTTCTGGAGAAGCTCGCCCAAAAACAGTTAAATGATTTCCTGGATAAAAATCATACATTATTTGACATGCAATCTGGTTTTTAGATGAGACATGGGTGCATAACAGCCATTACAAAGGTCCTTGATGATGTAATTACATAATTAGACAGTAAGCAGGTCTGTATTGCCACCTTAATCATCATTCATTACACACATCAATAACCTTCAATCAAAAGTTAAAGCTAGACTAGCCTTTCTTTTCTGCAATAGCTACCAATGCACCCTTGTTAAGATGACAGTACTGCCAGTTTTGGACTATGGCGATATTATTTACAGAATGGCACCAAACACAGTCCTAAAAAAGCTTGACACACTCTATCATTCTGTCACGTTTCAGTATGTTTGAGTTATGTTCTGTGATCTTGTTTCCCCCTGTCTTTGTGATTTTGGTTTAGTCCTGTTAGTTTTTCCCGCTCCTCGTTTGTGTTCAGTTCTTCGCCTGTGTTCTGTTAATTATCATATTAGTCCCTGTTCATTTAATCCTTGTGTTTTTCCCTCAGTGTTCGTTGGTCGTCGTCCTTGTATGGTTGTTTTCTGAAGTCCTGGAGTTTTGTTATTTTGTTCCTGTTTATTCCTGTAAGTTGAAGATTGTAAAATAAATCAACTATACTGCTATTCCTGTGTCCTCGTCTTCAGCTACCTGCACATAACCTGACGCATTCAGCCATCCGTTTTGCCACTAATGCCCCCTTTCACATTCATCACTGTGACCTGTATAAACTGGTGGGCTGGCCCTCCCTTCATAACCGGCGGCTCCATCATTGGTATCTTTTCATACAAGACAATCCTGGGCAAGACACCTGTAAGATTATGTGTATTTTCAGTTGACTAGGGATGCTCCGATTGATCGGACGCCGATCATGATCGGCCGATATTGGCTAAAAATAGATTGATCGGCGAACCCCAAAAGCGCCGATCAAAAAAGCCGATCATGTGATGTAAATTACTCGCGCGACTTTTTCCCACCTGCATGCGTGGCGCACGGGCACACAACAGCAGAGTGGAGCTTGGCAGTGGCAACATGAGTTCTCCTTCACCGGAACGAATAGGGAGTCTTCCCAACGGATTGAAGCGCGCGTCCGAGTGAAGACCGTGCACCGCGCGAGCCAAAACAGAACGCAGTATCTGCGCCACTGACCACTGCGGCAACGAGAACTTTGATCACTTGACAAAAAAAAAACATTTCAGCACTAGATCGCCTCTTATTTAACAAATGAACAAAATGAATGCTCTGAGTTAACTGGAGATGTTTTTTATTTATTTGTATTGGTACATTCGTGCCGCGAGATTTTTCAAAAGTGGTGGTGGTATTTTTTTTTTTTTGATCTGACGTAGTTGGTTCCTCAACTACATCAGATTCAGATTCAGATTATTTTATTTAATGCCATGTCAGCATTCAAAGCTATTTTCATGGCAAAAATTCAATTATAAAAATACAAATATCATATAAATACAATAAACCAAAACAAAGCCGAAAACATGATGACATGTGCCAGAAGTATGGCATCAAGCAACTCAGAGAGTGGAATATGGGCCTTGCCGGACATTAAAAGGGCTTATGGAAAGATGCAGCGCTTAAGGACAAACACCAACAGAGATGGCTTGTCTGTGATTTTGGTAAAACAAATTCTACAGCATCGACAGAAGTGTGAGACTGACAAATCACAGCGTGAGTACAAAGCAGAGAAAGCAAAGGTTCGAGCACTGGCTGAACAATTGCAGAATGAAAAGAAGGACAAAGAAAGACTCTTAAATGATAATGACAAGCTGTTAAAGTTGCTTTCCACACAGCTGGAATTAAAAGACTGCTCTGGACAAAAAACTCCCATAAAATCTAGCAGCAAGATAGAGAAAGGGTCACTCTACCCATTTAAAGACCTCAAGAAGATTGAGGATCAACAACGTCATTATCTGCTAGGAGAAAGTGACAGCAGCTCGACTGGGAGCCCTGATGACAGTGATGTTAAACCTGAGACACATGCTCATGTCACCAAGAAGAACAAAAAGGTTAGACTCGCTCCTGTAATTGTCAAGAACAGAAGGACTGAAATTGAAGTTGACAATGAGGAGGAGTATGAGTAGAAGGCGAAAGACGAACCCGAATCTTAAAAAAAAACATTAAGAAATATGTTCCATATAGAACATACCAACCTGCTACTCCAGATCAAATTGACAAATGGTCAAAAGAATTGGCAGACGTGTACAAGCAACCACGGAAAGCTTGCCAATTTCTTCAACGCTTACAGAAAATCTACAATTTACATCCACTAGATGGAGTAATGATTGCTAATGTGAACTTAAGGGATAATGACCAAAAGAGACTAACAGAAAGTGTCGAAAGAAGGATTGGTGAGGTTCAAGAAAACATCGAGTCTGGATGGGAAGCTGTACGAACATTCTTGTTTGAACTGAAACCTGCAGAGGTTAATTGGGCTAGAATTACCTCATGTATGCGGAAGACTGGAGAAAGTGTTGCAGAGTTCGATGAATGTTTCAGACAAATTTGGTTGGAACATGCTGGTTTAAATGACAGCGAGGATCTTGACAAGGACACTAGCATGCCTCTGAAAACTGCTTTTGTAAAAGGACTGAAACCTGAAGTTTCAAAAGCACTCAAAATCCGATATGACGACTGGGACAGTGTTAGAACATCTTTTCATAAGATTGTTGAGTGGTCAGCAAAGATTGAAAGAACACAGGAAGTCAAACTCAGAGCATTGCGATCGAAGAACATGTCATACCACAACAAGACAATGTGGAATGAGCATGAAGAAAATGAAGATAATAAACAGTCAAAAACTCAAGGAAGATGCAGGTATTGCAACGAAGAAGGACAATGGGTTCATGATTGCAAGCTGAGTTTAAAACATCAAAGTGATGATGAAGACAACCTGTTGAGGAGGTTTCAGCAGCTGACAGCCAAACAAAAACAGATTCTGCTAAAAGCTGTTGAGCCGCAGGGAAACTGTTGAGCCTCTCTCTGCAGGACCAACTAGTGACATCTCATCCGACAACTGGTGGACTCCATGTGTATGCAAAAATGACAAATGAAGACACCACCCCAAAGGTAAAAGCATACACAGAAGTCTCAACAACTGAAGCCAAAGAGGATGTCTTAGTAGAAGGTGCTGCTATACAAGCCGTAAAGGAGAGAGGTGCACATACAGCAGCATTAATGTCTCGTTTCCACTGAGCGGTACGGTACGGTACAGTTCGGTACGGTACGCAATTATTTGCGTTTCCACTGTCAAAAGTTGTGAATGGTACCAAAAAGCCGAACCGTACCGTACCACTTTTTGGGTACCCTTCCGTTGGGGTACCTAGCACAGTGGTACGGTACTACCAAATGGCCCATACAGATGTATGGCCTAGAGAAACTGAATGGCCCATAGGTGTATGGTCCACAGAAACTGATTGGTTTGAATGACAAAGAAACAGCATTGCTCAGAGTAGATTGCAGGGTAGATTGATTCTATTGTTTGTAGCCCATTTGTCTTCATGTATAAAGTTCTGTCTTACAAAACAGAACTTTGGGTTAAGATTGCTGAAGGACTGCTACACTACAAACCTTCAATAAATTCTTCTCCCCACAAGAACTCTGGTCAAGCTTACTTATTTTATGTATTGGAGACATCTAATACATTGGCGAGCCACCCAAACCACTGCTTGGCCAAATACAGCAAAATCTAACACACCTCTCTATCTGTCATTCTTCATGCCGCTCATAACACATCAGACAAGATCAAGTAATTTTATTAAGTTTAGCCCCCCCCCCCCATACTTTTTCTACCTTTGGACGTAATGCCTTGCGTTTTGCAACTACAAAATACCCTGAAACTTACGTCTCTGATCCCAATCTCCACCTTTAAGCAGAATCTCCAAAACAACATAGTTGACTCTTGTTCCTCCTGACAATCCCAAACCATATTTATATATACTTAAGCACTTTATTAGTGTTTTTTTCTCTTTTTTTCATTGCTGTCTACCTCTCTTATTTTAATTGCTTGTTCTACGTGTCATGTGTATGACTATGTACAGTTGTACAGTATGTTTCTATTTATTTCTGTAGCCTCTTGGCCAGGTCATGTTTGTAAATGAGAAGTCATTATCAAACAGTTTACCTGGATAAATAAAGGTTAAATAAAATCAAATAAAAAGTTTTGTAACAGCGCCGCCTATTGGTCAAAAAGTGACAAACTATTAATCATATTACTAGTGACTGTATTTATGATTTTTCTGCCATTTTGCCTTAAATCATCTTAATATCTTTAATTGCTTATTGTTGCAGTTGGTCTGATGCTCCAAGAAATGCTGCCTTCTTTGTGCTTGGCCCCTTAATTGCTATACTATTATTATTATTATTATTATTATTATTATTATTATTATTATTATTATTATTATTATTATTATTATTATTAGGCTACCTTTAATAATAAATTAATATTGCAATTAATTTTCCCTGAAATAAATTCGTAGTGCATCGCTGCATAACCAACACACTGCGAAGATAATAAAAGATAAGTTATATTAGCTTAGGGCTACTTCTCATTTAAAAACAACTTGTTTAACGAAGAAAATTTTCACATTTTTTCACAAATGGGCCACAAGAGAAAGTATCTCCAATTATCTGCCTTCATCTGCACATGTTGAAGTAAATTCAGCTCTCATCATCTCTGAGAGGATATGTTAATGCAGCGCCAAATGAAGTCTTTCTGTAGTGAATAATTTAATTCTTCACCGACATGACTCTCGTGCAAAGTTTGCACATTACTCGTTGTCAGAGTCCCTAGTTTCACCGTCTTCACTACACTTCCCAGCATCCCTCTTGATTTTCTCACCTGCGCACTATCAGCCATCACTGGATCACCTAATTACATCAGCACCTGCACATCATCTACACACTATAAAGAGACAACTTCCCCTTCATCTCAGGGTCTAGACTAGGGAAAGGTCTACGTTTTACCATACCGATTTACTCCATCAAACACGAAAGCGGAAGAGTTCACTGGAATGGCGGCGACATCAGCAGGACGTGATCGAGGAAATAGTAGTCGACTGAAAGCGGGAAATTCCAAAAATGTAGGAAATACTGTTTTAGGAGCGGTTGAGCACGACTGCTTCGTGAATGGATCAGACATAGGTAGGTGGGCAGAAATGGATTATAGTGAAGGGAAAGATGAAGAAAATGAGGGAATATGGAAGGGAGAGTTTTCAAAAAAGAAAGCCAATCAAGTAAAAGGGAATAAAAGAATAATAAATGAAAATGATGAGGGGTCGGAAAGTGAGGAAGAAGGACATGAGCAAAATAAGAAGGAAATAAATGAGAATTTTATAGTCATAATAAGATTCAATGACAAAGATCAAGAGAGTTTTAAGATTATCAACCCGTTTGTATTAACAAAACATCTGGCAAGGGAGTATGTAAAGGAGTGATCACAGGGGTACCCATGAATGTAGGAATGGAAGAACTTAAAAGACATCTTAAAGGGGGGGGGGAATAGTGAGTGCGCAAAGATTTAAAACAACAAGAGAAGGAGTGAAAAAGGATAGTGAAACGGTATTGATTGAATTTGAGGGGGAGAATATGCCCAAAAAGGTATGCCTTGGTTATTTGAGCTACCCAGTGAGAATGTATGTGCCAAGACCATTGAGGTGTTTTAACTGTCAGAGGTTTGGACATATAGCCAATAACTGTAAAGAGAAGAAGATATGTGCAAGATGTGGGGGCGAGCATGACTACGGAGAGTGTGGAACAGGAGTGCAACCAAAATGTTGTAATTGTGGAGGGAACCATAATGTGGCATATGAAGGATGTGAGGTGATGAGGCAGGAAAATAAAATCCAGAAAATAAGAGTGGAAAGAAGGATCACTTATGCAGAAGCTGCAAGAGTGTCAAGAGTACATGACAATATCACCACAGAACAAGCAGAATTGGGGGTTGAAGAACAACAGCAAAGAACAAGTGACAAGATGTATGTGGACAAAAAGGACTTGGTAACGTTTATTGCAGGAGTGATAAATCAACTACTGAAGTTAAATCAAAAAATGATAAAATATAGCTGGTTGTCAAAGCAGCAGTAAATCATTTAGGACTAGTGGGACTGACGTGGGAAGAAGTGAGGGAGAATCTCACTAATCAGTCAAGCCAGGATCCACCATGTATTGGTTAATATTAATGGTTATTATTTTACAATGGAACGCTAGAAGCATACTGGCCAATGGCCAGGAATTCAAACATTTCATCAAAGACAGTAAAGTAAATCCAGATGTAGTGTGTATCCAGGAAACTTGGTTAAAGCCAAATTTAGAGTTTGTGATTCATGGATATATAGGGATAAGGAATGACAGAGTTAATGGGGGATGGGAGGAGGAGGAGGAGGATGTGCTACATTTATTAAACAAGATATTCCATATAGGGTTCTAGAAAAGGGAAAGGATCTAGAATACATTGTGGTAGTATTGTGGGAAAGAGGGGAGGAAGTGGTTATAATAAACTACTATAATCCTTGCAAAAGGTTGGAAGTAGATAAGTTATCAAGGATACAAGGAATTAATAGACAAAAAGTAATATGGTGTGCAGATTTTAATGCTCATAGTAAAATTTGGGGGGGTTCACATACAGATGTAAATGGAAGGGTGATAGAAGAGTTGATGGATGATAAGGAGTTAGTGTGTAAGAATGACGGAAGAGGAACAAGAATAAACATAACAACAGGAAATGAATCGACATTAGATATTACATTAGTGTCTAATACCTTGGCTGGAATAAGTAACTGGCACGTTTGGAATGATTCAACAGTGGGCAGCGATCACTACCCAGTATCATGCTCAGTGGGAGAGCGAGTGGAAGAAAGACAAGGTGAAGGAATACTAAAATGTGGTTTTAGAAGAGCAGATTGGGAAAAATTTCAGCAATTAAGTGAGGAATCAATATCAAGGATAGACATTTCTGGGAATATAGACGAAATAAACAAACAAATAACATCAGCAATTATTGTGGCAGCAGGTGGATCTATTCCCAAAAGTAAACAAAGGAGGATTAAAAAACTGGTACCATGGTGGACAGAAGAGTGTCGTCAGGCTGTAAAAAACAGGAATAAAGCATTTAAACTAGTTAAAAACACCCATAACTTGCAGCATTTGATTCAGTATAAAAAGGCACAGGCTAATGTTAGAAGAACAGTATGTCAAGCTAAAAGGGCAAGTTGGAGGACATTCTGCAATGAAATAGGAAGGACAACACCTGTGGGAGAGGTTTGGGGAATGATACAAAGGATGGGAGGAGTAAGGAGGGAATGGGATATTCCAGTTTTTAGTACTGAGGAAGGAACAGCAATCTCCAATAAGGATAAAGCAGAGATGATGGCAAAAGCATTTGTAAAAATTCACAGTTCAGATAACCTATCAGAAGTATGCAAAATGAGAAAGGAAAGAACAATGAATAAGCATCCAGGTGTATTAAAATGGAGGGATAAAGTTGATGATAAAATTGAGTTAATGAGAGCAATAAGCAGAGCTAAACCAACATCTCCAGGAAAAGATCAGATATGCTACGTGATGCTAAAACATCTAGGGAATGGAGCGCTCTTAAAGTTGCTGCACTTATATAACAGAGTGTGGGAGGAGGGAAGATTACCGAGCATGGAAGCATGGAAAGAGGCAGTAGTCGTTCCAATAAGGAAACCTGGAAAGGATCCTTCTAAACCCACTAGTTACAGACCAATAGCATTAACATCAAATGCATGCAAAATTATGGAAAGGATGATAACAGAAAGGTTATCGTATATACTAGAAAAAAATGGAAAACTAGCAAACTTTCAAAGTGGTTTTAGGAAAGGAAGGAGTACCATGGATTATAATATATATTATAAATAACGAATCAGTCATTACAGTGTTTTTCGATATAGAAAAAGCTTATGACATGACGTGGAAGGAAGGATTGTTAATAAAGTTGCACTTGGTAGGTGTAGGGGGCAGAGTCTTTAACTGGATAAAGAATTTTTTGTTTGGAAGAAAAATTGAAGTACGAATAGGGTCAGACATATCAAGTCAGTACGATGTGGGCAATGGAACGCCTCAAGGCAGTGTGATAAGCCCACTACTTTTTATCATCATGATCGATGATGTCTTCACAAAGGTGCCAATGGATATAGGGAGGTCACTGTTTGGGGATGATGGGGCTTTGTGGAAAAGGGGAAGGAATATGGAGTATGCAATTAGGAAAGTACAAGGAGCAATTGATGAGGTGGTGGAGTGGGGATATGATTGGGGGTTTAAGTTCTCAATAGAAAAAACAAAAACAGTCTTTTTTCACCAGGAAACAAATTAAGGAAGGGATGAAGTTAAGTATGTATGGGAAAGAATTAGAAAGGGTTGGAACATTCAAATTTTTGGGAGTCATTTTTGATTCTCGGCTAACATGGGCAGATCATATAAAGAAAATAGAAGGAAAATGCAAAAAAGTTATTAATGTGATGAGATGTTTGACAGGTAGGGAATGGGGAGCAAGTTGCTCTGCATTAAAAGCAATATATGTGGCATTGATGAGATATGTGTTGGATTACGGAAGTGTAGCTTATGGGTCAGCAGCCAAATTTCAATTACAGAAACTAGATATGATTCAGGCACAGGCATTAAGAGTGTGTAATGGTGCTTTTAAAACTTCACCAGTACCTGCACTTCAGGTAGAAATGGGAGAAATGCCGTTAGCATTAAGGAGGAGGCAGATGATGACAAACTTTTGGGCCAATTTGCAGGGACATAATGATTTCCACCCCACTAAAGTTGTGTTGCGGGAGACATGGGAGAACGCAAGATTTAATGGAGATAATTTTAGTCGAGTAGGTAATGAGGTAGCAATAGAATTTGGAGTGTTTGATATGAAGTTGAGCCCCGCAGTTGTATATCCGATGGTGGCTCCATGGGTACTTGTTTGGCCAGATATTGACTGGTATTTGTTAGACTTAAAAAGGAAAGAAAAAGATCAAATAGATTTGGTTAGAGCATTCAAATACCATATAAATAAAGATTATAAAGAATTCATACATATATATACAGATGGTTCTAAGAAACCCGAGACAGGGGTGACAGGATATGGGGTGGCAATACCTGCAAAAGGAATAGGAATTAATAGAAGAACATCAGATTTTTTGGGAGTATTTACAGAGGAAATGGTGGCAGTGTTAGTTGCGTTAAGGTGGGTGGAAAAAACAAGGCAAGAAAAGGTGCTGACATGCTCCGATTCATCCTCAGTCCTTGTGAGTTTAAGGTCTTTTCATTCTAAGAGCCGTCAGGATGTATTATATGAAGTCCTTCAGTCAGTTACAAGGATAACAAATCAAGGAGGACAGGTACAATTTATGTGGGTTCCAGCACATGATGGGGTGAAAGGGAATGAGCAGGTGGATGAATTGGCAAAAAGGGCTTTAAAAAAGGAAAATATAGAAATGCTAATTAAAATAAGTAAAGCAGAGGTCAAAAGTATTATCTGGGAAAAAACGAACCAAATGTGGCAAGAAAGATGGGACAGAGAGGAGAAAGGAAGGCATTTATATCAAATTCAAAAGAGTGTAAAAATAACTAGGTTAGGTGGTGGGCACAGAAGAGAGGAAACTGTAATGACAGGATTAAGGCTGGGCCACTGTGCTTTAAACAAATCACTGAAAATTATAGGAAAACATGATACAGGCTTGTGTGAGTGGTGTCAGGAAGAGGAGTCAGTGGAGCACATAATTATAAGATGTAGGAGGTATGAGGTACAGAGAGTGATGATGAGCAGTGCTCGAAGTGGGGCGGTACTCACCGGTACGCAGTACCGGCACTTCTACATTTTACTCTTAAGCGTACCTGCACTTTTTCTTGCGTACCGCTACTTCTCGCATGTAGCCGGTACTCTACCACTGACAGAAAAAGCGTCAGTGTCAAGCCAGTTTCACATATACTCCGTTTGCAGTGCGTATGTGGTGCATATTTTTTCCGCACCCGTATTAACAGGTTAGAGCGTTCACACTGCACGCGGATGCGCTCCGGCGATCCGTTCCAGGAGCGGTGTGTAGCCTATACATCAGTGCAGAGATCGTTTCCACACCGAGTCTATTTCTGCTGTGCTGCACGTGCTGAATTAAAGTTACAGCGCATGGTTCGTGGTCAAAATGAACACAGATTGACATGAAAATATAATAATCTTACCATAAATGCATTTAATTAAATAAAATGTATAGTATCTCACCATAAATGTATTTTTGGACTTGCAGACTTGGAGGAGTTCCGTTTTCTCACACACACACACACACACACACACACACACACACACACACACACACACACACACACACACACACACACACACACACACACACACACACACACACACACACACACACGCGACTGTTTAAATACATTTATGTTGTTAATAAATAACAATAAATTGTTGTTGTACCAGCAATATCTCCAAGTTTTGTTTTTCACAGTAGAAAAATGTTATGATTTGCCAGTGCAAGAGTGTACCGGCACCTTTTTCACCCCACTTCAAACACTGACAATGAGGAATAATTTGAGGGAATTAGGGGTACAGGAATTAACATTAAATGGAGTGTTGAATATAGGTGACAGAGCACAGGTTATAATATTGTAGCGTTTCGCTACTAAGAAGTAACAGACGGATTCTTCCTCCTTCTAAGGCTTTATTCAAAAACTGCAGGGCTACTGTTATGGCCGTAACCCACGCCATACAACATGAAAGGAGAGATATAACGTGCTGTCTCTGCTCTGCTGTTAAACTCTGTCTCTCTACCCACTTCCAGCTCTCACTCGCTCTAGTCACTCGACCCCGCTAAACCCCGCCCCTTAAAGAACCAGGGACTAACAGATAGAACCACTTATGAGTCTAACACTGTCGAACAACATAACACTAACTAGTGTCTTCTATTTATACTGACATTACACTGCCCCCCCTTTAATAAGAAGAACCCTCGTCCACGAGGGGGCAAACAAATTCTTTAAGGTGCCCAGGCCGACGTCTCTGCCTCCTTGGCCGCATAGCAGGTTGAATGTCTGAGCTTGCAAGGGGATGAGGGGTTGGGGCATGGGGATCAGCTGAAAGTCCCCGGAAAGTGGCTGCATGTGGGGTGCTTAGGGCAGGGGATTCAGGAGCCACTGGGGTGTGGGGCACGGGCCTGGGGTCAATGTTGTTTTGAGAGGCAGGGGGGGTGGTCTTTCTCTTTTCAAAAGAGACGGTCAAGTTACCTCTGTACGGGGCCAGCCTGTCTCTATGCAAGGCTACCTTCCTGCCTCTAGGCGGCATCTGCACCCTATACACTACCTCTCCCACCTTCTCTAGAACCAAGCAGGGGCCCACCCAGTGGCAGTCAAGCTTCGGGGAGCGTCCTCTTTTCCTCCTCGGGCTGTACACCCAAACTGACTCATCAGCCTGGAAATCTCTTCCCTTGCTCCTAACATCATAGTTCCTTTTCTGCCTCATGCCAGCCTTTTCCAATTGATCCCTGGCAAACACATGGGCTGTCTCCATTCGATCCTGCAACCTCCTTGCATACTCTGGTCCGGCAGGTATAGCCGGCATGTCCGGGGGCTTCCCGAACAACAACTCTGTGGGGGTCCGAAGCTCACGCCCCAATATAAGCAAAGCAGGGGTACACAGTGTGGAGTCCTGTACTGCAGATCTGTAGGCCATGAGAATGAAAGGGAGGTGAGTGTCCCAATCCCGCTGATGGTCAGCTGTAAGGATAGCTAGCTGTTGACCCAAGGTCCTATTAAATCTTTCAACCAGGCCATCGCTTTGGGGGTGCAGGGGAGTTGTGCGAGTTTTTTCCATGCCAAGCCGTTCACACAGGGCTGCAAACAGCTTGGATTCAAAATTTCTCCCCTGATCACTATGAATGACCTCTGCCACACCGAACCTGCTGAACATCCCCTCCACCAGTGCATCAGACACCGTCTCTGCTTCCTGGTTCGGTATTGCATAGGCCTCAGGCCATTTTGTGAAGTAGTCCATAGCATTGAGGACGAACCGGTTACCTCTTACAGTGACAGGGAAGGGACCCATGATGTCCACAGCTACTCTTTCCATTGGTGCTCCTACAGCCTGCTGTTGAAGTTTGGCATGAGATTGATCGAGAGGGCCCTTATAAGCTGCACAGGCATCACATCTGCGGCAGAAATCCTCCACGTCCCTTCTATGCTGGCCCCAGTAGAACCCCTGGCGAAGGCGGCGGAGCGTTTTGGACACACCGAAATGGCCAGACCCTGTACTCCCATGACAAGCGGTTAACACTGCTTCCCTCAGTGCTTTGGGCACTATTACTTGCCATCTGTCCTCCCCAGTGGCAGGCTCCTTCCATGCTCGCTGGAGCACCCCCTCACTCAGCCTCAGTGTGTTAAATTTGGACCACAGTCCTTTTGTGCCCAGCGAGCAGCCCGTAATATTCCCCCAATCGGGTCTCTGCTGTGCCTCCAACCAACGTAGAACAGGCCTCAGATCCTCATCTTTCTCCTGCTCCAACTTCCACTCTGGTGTATCAAACACCCTTAATGCTCCACATGCAGGCTGCGCTGGCACGTTCCCCAGACACAGTTCCCTCTCCTGCGTCTCTCTCTTCTCACAGTGGCGGCAGCCCTCGGCGGCACAGGGGCGACGAGACAAGGCATCAGCTTTGGCGTGGTTAGACCCGGGTCTATGAACTACTGAGAAGTCGTATGACTGGAGTTCTTCCAGCCATCGGGCCACTTGACCTTCAGGCTCTTTGAAAGACATCAACCATTGAAGAGCAGCATGGTCTGTCCTTATCGTGAATGGTGTGCGACACAGATAGTATTTGAAGTGTCTCACTGCCATTACCACTGCGAGGAGCTCGCGTCTGGTTACGCAATAGCGTTTCTCACACTTGTTAAAGACCCTGCTAAAGTATGCCACCACCTTCTCCCCATCTGGTCTGTTCTGTGATAACACTGCCCCCATGCCGACGTTGCTTGCGTCCGTGTCTAAAACAAAAGGCAGCGAGGTGTCAGGTGGAACAAGGACTGGAGCTTCAATCAATGCTTGCCGTAGGGTATCGAATGCCTTCTGGCACTCGTCAGTCCAGACGAAAACATGGTCTTTCTGTTGGAGGCGGAAGAGCGGCGCCCCTATGCATGAAAATCCCCTTACAAACCTCCTATAGTAAGAGGCGAGCCCCAGGAAACTCTTCAGTTGTCTCAGGTCTGTAGGGACTGGCCAGTCTCTAATGGTGTGTATTTTGTCCTCCAGGGTGCCTATGCCCTCCCTCCCCAACTTGTGTCCAAGGAACTCAACCTCCCGCCTCATTAAGTGGCATTTATCTGGATGCAGTTTCAGGCCTGCTGCTGCCACTCTTCCCAGCACCCGTCGGAGGGAATCGAGTGCTACCTCAAACGAATCACCATGGACTAAGAGATCATCCAGGTATACAAGACATTCATGGCGAGGCACTCCTGCTAACACTTTGTCCATGAGCCGTTCGAACGTGGCAGGAGCGTTGCAGAGCCCGAACGGAAGGACCTTGAACTGCCAGAGGCCTGCATTTGAGCGGAACGCGGTTTTGGGAGCAGACTCAGGGGATAATGGCACTTGCCAGTAGCCGCTCCTCAAGTCAAGGGTGGAGAACCACGATGAACCAGCTACCAAGTCGAGACACTCATCCACTCTAGGAAGGGGGTATGAATCCTTTTTCGTGACTTTGTTGAGCTGCCTATAGTCTATGCAGAACCGCCATCTGGAACTGTTTTTCCGTGGTACCATGACGACTGCTGAAGCCCATGGACTCTCTGAGGGCTCAACTATACCCGCCTGCAGCATTTCTTCCAACTCCTTATCCGCCGCTTCCTGTCGGGCCAGGGGGAGACGACGTGGCCTTACTCTTATCGGGCGGGCATCTGCAGTGTCAATAACATGGTGCATCAAGTGGGTTAGGCCCACTTCCTTCTCATTGAGAGCAAAAATGTCGATGAACTCCTCCATGACTTCCCACAAGCACTCTTTTTGTTGCTCACTTAAGCCCTCACAGTTTCTGGACCAAATGTCTCTCACAGCCGATATCCGAGTCTCTCTCTCATCATCGCACACCCCATTGTTCACACAATAGCTATTCCGTGCTAACGGAAAAATGGGGGAAGGGGATGTGGCGTCACAATCGGGGCTGTAGCGTGTGTGACAATTTGAACTAATGGCAGGCGATTTCACTGAGTGAGGTTGTGCCCCAAGGGCTGGGCATTCTGCGCCAAGGGCATGCCTGGATGTGTCTGCTGAAAACACAGATAGGGAAACCTGTGTCAAGTTTGGAGTAGGATGGGTCAGTTGCACCGAACGTCCATCAGGGAGGGTAAGCGAGTCTCTACATAGGTCCAGCACACAGCCAACGGCCCTCAAGAAATCCAGTCCCAGGATGCATGGGTCCTGCACTTTAGCCACCCACGCCTGGAACGACACAGACAGACCCCCTATGTCAAACAGGAAGAGACCTTTCCCCCCACTGGGACCAGATCAGGACGAACAAGGGTTGCATTCGATCCAGTGTCAACAAGGGCTGTGCAAGCGTCTCCCACCACTACAATGGGTATGTGGCAAAAATTTCCAACATAAGACCAGCCCACTACCGTAACAGTCTCTTCAGGTTGCAGTTTAACCCCTTTTTCCACCCGCTGTTCCTCATCCTCAGCTTGGGGCGAGGTATGGGAAATGTTTTCACGGGCCCGTGTCCCCCTGTCTACACGGGCCCCTGGGCGTTTCCCTGCATTTGACCGATCCTAGGGCAATGTCTGATCAGATGACCTGGCTGGCCCCAGCAAACTGAAGGTCGGTGACGTGGACGGGGCACTGAGGCGGAGCGGCCCGGGCGTATCGTCGCAGCATTTGCATAATTATCCACCCACATGGGTGTCCTGGGACACATTTCAGTCATTTCCACGGCCCTCACTATTGGAGTAATTCCAACTGCATCCATTTCAGTCCCCAGTATCTCCCTTTCAATAGCCAGTTCCAGCGCTTCACTCAGTGTGGTCGGGTGAGCTAGCTGCGTTTGTACACGGAGCTCTCTTGGGCTGAGCGCCTGGATAAATCTGTCTCTAGTGAGCGCATTCTGGACTGACGGTGGCATTTCAGCATAGGCGCGTTTACATAAGCATTCAATGTCATTGGCCAAAATGTGGACCGGTTCACCTTGTCTTCTACGTCTGTTATGAAATTCTGTCCTTAAAAGGACAGGCTGGCTACAATGTCCAAACCGCCTATGAAGAGCCCCAACCAATGCATTATAATCATTTCTTTCTGCAGGACTCAACAACAACAGACAGGCAGCCGCATCATCAGTCAGGCACAGCGCTAACTGCAAGGCTTTATGATTTTCAGGCCAGCCTGCAGCAGTAGCTAACAGTTCAAACTGGGCTTTGAATGCATCCCAATCCGTCTTACCAGAGAACCGCGGTGTTTTAATAGCGATCGTGTTTGATTCTCTGATGTATTCGCTGCCGGCCTGGGCGCCGCCATGTTTGTTTACATCCCGCGGCTTCACGTCATCGCGAGAGTGTGTCTTGCCGCGCCGCACATGCGCTGTCACGTCGGCGCCAATCTGCTGATGTGCAAACTCACTGTGCGGGGTAAAGGGAGGCGCGAAGCCAGCTTCAGCAGCTTGTAACATGATAGCCTCTCTCATCCTAGCCGCCTCGCTCGAAACCCAGCGCGGATCTGCCGGCGGCCCGTGTGTCCACAAGCACTCGCTTTTCCCCCTTACTGTCTCCTGCATCTCTTGCTTCACTTTCGGCCGCGCCCCGTAGTCCATCTCGGCGGCGAATGCTCAGCTCGTGCGTTGAAGTCCGTCACTTCTGACACCAAATGTAGCGTTTCGCTACTAAGAAGTAACAGACGGATTCTTCCTCCTTCTAAGGCTTTATTCAAAAACTGCAGGATTACTGTTATGGCCGTAACCCACGCCATACAACATGAAAGGAGAGATATAACGTGCTGTCTCTGCTCTGCTGTTAAACTCTGTCTCTCTACCCACTTCCAGCTCTCACTCGCTCTAGTCACTCGACCCCGCTAAACCCCGCCCCTTAAAGAACTAGGGACTAACAGATAGAACCACTTATGAGTCTAACACTGTCGAACAACATAACACTAACTAGTGTCTTCTATTTATACTGACATTACAATATTGTTAACTTTTTTTAAGGGAAACTGGTTTGTATGATAGGTTATAAGGATAAATAGGGATATAGGAAAGTGTGTAGGGAAATTAATGAATGTGAGTGTGTGTTATAAGGTTTTTTTTATTTTATTTTTTTATGTGGAAATTAGATTGAAAGCCTAATGTCTGATTCACAGTCCGGAGCAGAAGGTGGCGGTAATGCACCAAAAGCTGGTTGCCAACCGCCGTTAAAAACAAAGAAGAAGATGAAGACCTCAGGGTCTAGTCTCGTCCTTATGTGATCTCACAGACTCCACTAAAGACTTACCTTTTTTGGTTCCCATCATCTGTCTTCAGCCATCTGCCCGCTTTATCCTCAGTCATCATCTACAAACGAGATCAAGATTACCATCCAGCTAAGTTCATTATCCAGTTCAAGTTCTTCAATATCTTCTCACCAGTCATCTCTGAATAAAATTCAGTAAATTGAGTAAATAAACAAGTAAGCTCAATTAATCTAGCCCACACTCCAGTTCAGTTGATGGTTGTAATTCACAAAAAGCTGGTCTGCCAATGACCAATAAACTGAAAGAATAATAATTTGATTTAACTAAGAGAAATACATTTTTTTTCTTGATTATATGTTTGAGTTATTGCTGTGCAATTGAGTTATGCAATCCTGTGATGGAGCGAATTTAATGGGTTTTCACAGTGAGCTCCAATGAGTGCACCCAGCTTTTATCTTACATACGCATACATACAAGTGGCTACTGAAGACAAAAAAGCTGATGGCATGTATCACAGGCTTACGGGCACATCGCTTGTGACGTCATGGACTGTCATCAGCCAATAAATTGATGCGTTTGTCATGCTGATGGTGTTCCCCATTATGTAAATATCAGGTATCAAGGTTAAATATCTTTTTTATCTTTTATTTTGAAGTATTCATTCCAGTCAAACTGTGTATGTATTTGGTGTTAATCTTAATTTAATTGAGTGTATATATATATATATATATATATATATATATATATATATATATATATATATATATATATATATATACAGGGTTTTGTAATAAATGCCAAGTGTAATAATAAACTAATTCTGCCTCAGATTTCATTGTACCGTTTCACAAACCTAGAGGGATGTCTAGTGATTTGTAAACCCACAAGTGTCTTAATGTGACACTTGTGGGTTGACAAATCTGGATTAATGTCAGATATGCAAAAGAAATTAAATTCATGCAGGATCTGGGTTAAGCAAATTTAAAAATGTAAAGTATATGTGAACAGCCATAGTGTTGCTGGCCATTCGAATCAATGAATTTTCTTTTTCAGCATTAAGGATGAACTATGTTTATACTCAAAAAATAACTTGTAACACCACAGTATTCACCTCAACAGAAGTTGCATAAAATCTCTAATGTATACATATCCTAGAGTATTTTAGTTTTTTTGGCTCACCACCTCTAAACCTCAGTGATTCTAATCCAACTGTAAACCCCTGCTGAGAGTTCAGAAGGGTACAGTTTGTTTCACACAGGCTTTTAAAATTTGTTTTTTTTTTATGATGAGCATTGTGGTGTAATGCTCTATTTAATAACTGACTGACATATGCTTTTTGAGTTTAGATATGGAAATGGACATTTGTTTCATTGAATATAGTGGTTTAAGAAAATTAAAATGAGCATTAAGAAAACTAATAGTAGAATATAAGCCTGATTCTCAAACGACTAGCCACTGCACATCTGCTTTATGACCAACAGACCAACTTAAATAATGTCTCTCAGTGGCATTCACATTTTCCTTATTGGCTTAACTTATTGCTTATTTATTGAAGTTTCTTGCTCAAAATCTGAGTTCAGCTTGGAAGGAGATTACTTATTGGGTGGCCTTTTCACTTTACATGCAATTGACCAAGATACACCCCTGTTCTCTCCAGAGACCACTGAATGTTTCAGGTAAGCAAGGACATTTTTATCAGCTGGGTTGCCTGTATTGTAAATCAAAGTAGCACTTCCTCATAGTCACATTTATAAGTTCAAACTTTAATTACATGCTATTAACTTCTTCATTGATGTTTTCAAGGCACAGTCCCAGAAAATCTGGCTATCAGAGGTTGCAAGTAATGAGGTTTGCCGTTGAGGAGATCAATAACTCCACCACTCTTCTGCCCAATGTTTCTTTGGGCTATGAAATTTTTGACCATTGTTCTGATACAAAGAATTTCCATTCAGTCTTAAGTTTTATCTCAAATAATGGATCAATAAAACCTAAAAAAAACCTGAACAACTATCAGCCTAAAGGGATTGCTTTAACAGGGCCAGCTCAAAGCACAAGAGCTATTACTATTGCACCACTATTCACAATGGACCTTATACCTATGGTAAGTTAAGCTTCTTTTTATAGTTTGCATAATGAAGTACTTACACACTTACTTACTGCCCTTTGTTCAGGACAACAAAATGACTATATATACAGTATAATGCTAATGAATTGTTTATAATATTTTGTTGTCTTCTGTTTCAAAGGTGAATTATGGAGCTTCTAGCCATGCATTAAGCAACAAACTTAAGTATCCTTCTTTTGTAAGAACAATCCCTAGCAACAAAAATCTGATAGAAATGATTATTCACATAATTCAATGGTTTGGATGGAACTGGGTTGCTTTTCTTGGCAGCCAAGATGATTACGGTTCAGACGGACTAAATCTGTTTAACACGTATATAAGGAATACTAGCATTTGTTTGGCCTATCAAGAGAGTCTAAGCCTAAACACAAACTACAGCCTAACACTTCAAAAGATTGATATGCTCAATATCAATATCATTGTTGTTTTTGCTCTGCCACAATATGCAAGCAAAATTATCAAAGCCGCCATAGAAAGCAACATCCAAGACAAAGTATGGATTGCATGTCAAGCATGGGCTATGAATCAACAGCTTCCCAGAGAGCCAGGAATTGGGAAAATTGGCACAATTATTGGTATTACGGAGAGATTGTTGACATTGCCTGGATTTAATGAATTTGTCTATAAAGACAGGAGATCAACTGATGTCACCCATAATGAAGAGAGTGACATGCAGAGTAAGAGTAAGACATGTAATCAAGTTTGTGATTACTGCACATTGATGACCGCAGAGGAGATTATAAATGAAAATCCCACATTCTCTTTTGCCATCTATGCTTCCATATACACCATAGCTCATGCATTACATAAAGTTCTGCAGTGCGACATGAATGGATGCCGCAAAAACACAGTGGTAAAGCCATACATGGTAAGATAATTCATTTGAATTTATGACAAGTTGATCAATATATTAATTGCATTATTGAAGTAACAATGTTTTATTTAATTAAATATTGTTCATATTTTTATGAAATTGCATATTATATTATTTCATTATTATACAATAATTTGATAACTAAATAAAACAATATTTATTTAAATTTATTAAGGTTATAGTAATATAAATTGTCTTTTTTTGTAAAATAATGGGGGTAAAACTCACAACAGCTTCTGGGAGAAATAAAGAAGTTGGATTTTCCACTCAATGGTCGTCAGGTGAAATATGATGATAATTATGATACACCCATCAATTATGCAGTTGTGCTCTGGCACACTGAAGTAAATCCTCCACAGTTTGAGATGGTGGGCACATATGATACATATCAAGAAATGACTTTTACAATCAACAACTCTCTCCTGCCCTGGCATAACAACGGTTCTGTAAGTCTTATTTTGATGAGCCTTTATCTAAATATTTAGCTTTATAAATTCCAGTTTTTCTCAATCAAATTTAAAATATGGACATCAAGACTATTAAATTGTTCTCTGTTAATTCATTTTTCATAAAGCTGACAAAATATCTGGTAACATTTTATTTTAATGTGTCCTTGTTACATGTTACATGTAATTAATAATAACTATAAATTATGCATAATTACATGCAACTAAACCAAACCCTAATCCTACACTAACCCTACAGCACTGGGCACAGGCTCTCTCAACCCTGGTCCTCAAAAAGCCACTTTCCTGCAAAGTTTAGCTCCAACCCTAATCAAACACACCTGAACCAGCTAATAAAGCTCTTCAGGATTACTAGAAAGCTACAGGCAGGTGAGTTTGATCAAGGTTGGAGCTAAACTCCCTCAAGGACGCGTGATTTTTTTTCCCAAACCACTTCAGTGGAAATCCCGCCCTGCAGCCGATTTAAAAGTTTTCATTGGTCATGTCAATCACTGTACTGATTGCCTACACCAAACACTGATCCCTAAACCTACCCGTCACTGTAACCTAAACCAATGAAATCGGCTGCAGGGCGGGATTTCCGCTGAAGTGGTTTGGGAAAAAAAATCACGCCTCAAGGACCAGGGATGAGAATCCCTGCTATAGCAAGTACATGTAGTTCATTAATATTACTCAGTACTTAAATGTATAATTTCACTGTATCAGGCAAACATTAAACTAAACTGTAAACAAAGATCTATTTTTTTCTATGTTTGGTCGCAAGATTTTAGCATTTTTGGCGATGTTTAAGGGAATTATTTAATTTGTATTTTGTAATTTGTGTTTAGATGAATTAATTGTTTAAGAATACTGACACAGTTTAGAAAAATGTTTAAATTATTTGAGAAAAACTTTAACATCAATAACACATTTTCTTATTCTTAAAGGTTCCTTTCTCAAACTGCTCTGCTGAGTGCAAGGAGGGATTTTCAAGGCAACCTGAAGGTTTTCATAGTTGCTGTTTTACATGTAAAAAATGCCCATGTAACAGCTATGTGGATTATTATCGTAAGTACAAATTAAGTTTCCAAAAATTAAATGTTTATAAACATTACATTCAGTTCAACTTTGCAGTTTTTTATTTTATTTTTTTGTGTTACAAAAAAGTACTACATTTTTAAAAATCTTAGAAGTAATCTCACAAAACAATTATCAAAACCACAATGTTTAAAAAGGGTGTGTGTGTGTGTGTGTCAAGTCAAGTCATCCTCATTTATGTAGCGCTTTTAACAATGTAGATTGTTTCAAAGCAGCTTTACAGAGATAAACATATAATTTAAGGTAACAGAGAATGGTTTAATTTTATTGTGGTTCTTGAAAAATGGTTTTTCCAGCTAAAGTTAGTTTTGATTGATTCACTTCCGTCTAAATGATAGTTTGTTATTAAATTACGGGCCGCTAAGACGACACCGTTCTCTCTAAACAGACTTTAAACGCGAACCTGTGATAGACGCTGATGGCTTTCACATGCGCATTAAGAATTGATTCTATAGTTATGTGCGTTTGAATATATGTGCGCAGGTTTGTAATTCCTTACAAACCATGCCTAAACAAACTACTTGTCTTGTCTATAAATTTTGATGCAGAATTTTATTTTATCTTATCACTTTGGGTAGGTACGCGAACCAAAAAAATCCACAACGCTTTATCTGTAGAGTGGTATAGGGATCCTCCATAGGGAGAGGCTAGTTGGCACTTCAGCACTGAATTGTCATCAGGTCCAGGCGAAAGTCCTTCGTCAGATCTGGAAACGGCCTGGATCCGGCAGGCTGCGGGAAAACCTCGGGATAAACAAAGACACTAAAATTAGCGTAGATGCCATTCTTCTTATGATGTAACGAGTACATCAGGATTTAAGGGAAGTGTTCCCAGTTCCGGCTGACCTAATCTAAGCAGCCTAATATTGAATTATAGAAGTCTAAAGAGTGTTATGTGAATGCTAGGTCAAAGAGATGTGTTTTTAGTCTAGCTTTGAACTGACAGACTGTGTCTGCTTCCCAGACAATGTTAGGAAGATTGTTCCAAAGTTTTGGTGCTAAATAGGAAAAGGATCTACCTCCAGCAGTCGATTTAGATATTCTAGGTATTATCAACTGGCCAGAACTTTGAGATCGCAATAGACGTGAAGGACTATAATGCGTTAAGAGCTCGCTCAAGTACTGGGGAGCTAAACCATTTAGTGCTTTGTAAGTAATCAGCAATATTTTAAAATTTATACGATGTTTAATAGGGAGCCAATGCAGTGTTGACAGAACCGGGCTAATATGGTCGTACTTCCTGGTTCTGGTAAGAACTCTAGCGGCTGCGTTTTGAACTAGCTATAGTTTGTTTATTAAGCGTGCAGGGCAACCACCCAGTAGAGCATTACAATAATCTAGCCTTGAGGTCATGAACGCATGAACTAGTTGTTCCGCATTTGTCAATGAGAGCATATGACGTAATTTAGATATATGTTTAAGATGGAAAAATGTGGTTTTTAAGACACTAGGCACGTGACTTTCAAATGAAAGATTGGTATCAAAGAGCACACCCAGGTTCCTAACTGACGACGAAGACTTAACAGAGCAGCCATCAAGTGTTAAACAGTATTCTAGGTTATTACGTGTGGAAGTTCTTTGCCAATAATTAGAATCTCTGTTTTTTCAGAATTTAGTAGTAGGAAATTACTAGTCATCCAATTTTTGATATCAACTATGCATTCCGATAATTTTGTGAATTGGTGAGTTTCGTTAGATTTTGAAGAAATATAGAGCTGAGTATCATCAGCATAACAGTGAAAGCTAATTCCATGTTTCCTAATGATATCTCCTAAAGGTAGCATGTACAGAGTGAAAAGCAGCGGTCCGAGGACTGAGCCTTGTGGTTCGCCATACTGAACTTGTGATCGATAAGACATCTCTTCATTTACTGCTACAAACTGATAGCGGTCAGATAAATATGATTTAAACCATGCTAATGCAATTCCGCTAATGCCAACATAGTTTTTTAGTCTATTTAAGAGAATGTTGTGGTCAATGGTGTCAAATGCAGCACTAAGATCAAGTAACACTAATAGAGAGATAAAACCACGATCGGAAGATAAGAGCAAATCATTTGTGACTCTAATGAGAGCTGTCTCAGTGCTATGGTGCGGTCTAAATCCTGACTGGAAATCCTCGTAGATATCATTTCCTTCAAGAAAGGAACACCGTTGTGAGGATACTGCTTTTTCTAATATCTTTGATAGAAAAGGTAGATTTTAGATCGGCCTGTAATTGACTAATTCTGTAGGATCAAGTTGGGTTTTTTTAACAAGTGGTTTAATCATAGCAAGCTTAAAGGTTTTTGGTACGTATCCTAGAGACAAAGACGAATGGGGGGGGGGGGGGGGGGGGGGGCGGGGGTGTGTGTGGTGTCCTGGTAAAACCTACATTATGAGGAGAGATGGCAATATCCAAAAACCTTCTCGTTGTGAGGCTATTTTTGGTCCCCAATAGGAAAACAGTTTATAAATCATACTAAGTGATGTTTTTTGAAAATGTTAAAATGCAGAAGGTTTTCTGTGATGGTTAGGTTTAGGGGGTAGAATATACAGTGTGTACAGTATAAACATCATTAAGTCCAGGTTTACATGCATCAACGGTCAAAAATCACTTTCATTTTTTCATAATATACATTGGACATCGCCACATTTTCCAATGATTCTCAAAAAAAAGTATCTCTAAACCCCTCCTTTCTACTCTCCTCTGATTGGCCAGATGTTCCAGTCTGTTGAGATTGGTCTACCGTTTACAGCACATGTCGGAAACGAAATGTCCAGCCATTACCTCCGGAGGCTTGTATACACTGTAAAGACAGTAATGATGGCGTCGATTTTACCATATCAATCCGTGCGCGAGTCCGATGATGAAACATTGAAAGCTAGTTATTCAAACCGAACCTCCATCGCAAGGACGACTCGAGCAGGACGTTTCTAAGTAATACGCTTCTCAGTTTAACATTCATCATGAGATGTTGCAACTGTAATTCCTCTCAATCAGCATTAACAAGTGTATGTCCATCAACAAACCGATGTGTATATTGCTAATTTATAGCAGTGCAAGGCATGAACTGTATCATTAACTGCTAAAACACGGCTCTTTCGTTCCGATTACCATAACAAATAGATTCTTCCCACTCAGTGAAACACCCACTGAGAATCCTGTTGAAAGTGCTCTAGTTATTGGCGATTTAATTACACGGAACTTGAAAATAGAGACACCAGCCACCACAGTCACAGGTTTGCCGGGAGGCAAAGCGCCTGACAACAAGCAAATTTAAATGTGCTGGCGAAGGCTAATCATAAATTCTCTAAGATTATTATTCACGTCGGCACTATTGATGTTCAACTTCGCAAGTCGGAGATCACTAAAATTAACATTAAAGAGGTGTGTGAACTCGCAAGTACGATGTCAGGCACTGTAATTTACTCTGGTCCCCTCCCTGTTCACCGGAGTGATGAGATAGTTAGTAGACTGTCCTCCCTCAAGGCTGTCGAAGTGCTGTCCGCAAGATAATATAGAATTCATAGACAATTAGAAAAGTTTTTGGGGCAGACCTGACCTGTTGAAAAGAGATGGTATTCATTCCTCCTGGGATGGTGCTGCTCTTCTCTCTAGTAATATGGCACATATTCTTAGAGCTCAAATATGAATTGGGCTCAGGTCAGGAAGCAGACAAACTGGCTAAACTGACCGTCTGCCAGCTGTCTCACGTCACTGAGGTCAGATAAATCCCATCACATAGAGACTCTTTCACCTACAGTAGATTTCATCATATAGAGACTGTGTCTGTTCCCTGAATTAGGAAATACAAAAAACTCCCAAACCTATTTAAGGGTAAAAATGTTATTGATGTTCAACGTAAAAAACAGATGATAAAGCAAATGAACAAATGATAAAGCTCGGGTTGCTGAATATTCGATCCCTTACTTCAAAAGCACTTTGTTAAAGATATGATCACAGATTATAACCTAGATGTGCTGTGTTTGACAGAAACCTGGCTAGATGATTACATTACTTTAAATGAGTTCACCCCCCAAGATTACGGTTATAAACATGAACCTCGTCTGAAAGGCAAAGGGAGAGGTGTTGCTGTAATTTATAGTAATATCTTCAGAATTACTGATAAGTCTTGTTTCAAATATAATTATTTTGAAGTGTTGGAGCTTAATGTAACACTAACTATGTATCTATAAATGATAAATCACGTTTGAGATTTGTGCTGGCTACTGTATACAGCCCACCAAGGCACCATAAAGACTTTATCAAAGAATTTGCTAATATTCTATGAGAGTTAGTACTGGCTTCTAATAATTCAGTATGGATATTGGATATGGATATGGATATTGCTGATTACTTACAAATCACTAAATGGTTTAGCTCCCCAGTACTTGAGCAAGCTCTTAACGCATTATAGTCCTTCACGTCTATTGAGATCTCAAAATTCCGGCCAGTTGATAATACCTAGCATATCAAAATCGACTGCTGGCGGTAGATCCTTTTCCTATTTAGCACCAAAACTCTGGAAAAGTCTTCCTAACATTGTCCGGAAAGCAGACACACTCTGTCAGTTCAAATCTAGATTAAAAACGTCTCGGTTACGTATGTAACCCTCGTTCCCTGAGTACAGGGAACGGAGACGTGTCGTCGGGGGAGTTCCCTGACGAATTGGGATCACACTAGGGAGACCAATTGCCTTCGAGTGAATTAAAACGAGCCAATGAAAATTGGCATGCAAGATTTGCATTCCGCGACCCGCCTACCAGCGTGGGTATAAAAGGCGGAAGTAAACATTGCGCAATGCTTTTCGCTGAGGAGCCGAACGGTGTCCAGTCCTCCGCGAAGGTACAGCAACTTGGCGAAGGGACGACACGTCTCCGTTCCCTGTACTCAGGGAACGAGGGTTACATACGTAACCGAGACGTTCCCTTTCGTCCTGGGAACTCCGACGTGTCGTAGGGGGAGTTCTCTGACGAATTGGGATCCCTAATAAAACGCCATGGTGCTGGCCCCTTCCAGCGCCCGGCAAAGCTACCCTGCAGCAATTTCTTGAAATAGGTTGCGGGAGCTAGCACGGGAAACACACTGCTGTTCCGCGAGACCCGCACAGTGGATATTGGATAACACTGGGAAAGCGTTCCCTCAAGAGAGGAGGGAACGCTGCGGAAGCCCCAGCCTGACTGAGGAAGGCCAGGAATACACATATGTACTAGCCCGAAGGAATAGTGAAACATATGGCAGTCCCTGAGGTAGTCCCAATCCAAGGGAAGTGGGAGCGTACTCAACAGGGACGACGAACGAGTCCGTCAAGGGGAAGACACGGCTGAACTGCACGTGGCCTCATGGGTCACAAATAGAAACCACTGGAGCACCCAGTCTACTAGCAGCTCCTTACTAGAGGTAGCAGACCTGGTGCCGGGTGGTCCGCCACGCCCAGCACCGGAGGGGTGAAGGTCCACGAAGGGAGGGGTAGGAACCTTGGGCACATATCCGAGCCGGGGTCTCAACACAACGTGAGAAAGGCCCAGCCCAAACTCTAGGCACGATTCGTCGACCGAAAAAGCCTGCAGATCCCCGACCCTCTTGAAAGAGGCCAATGCCAACAGGAGCGCTGTCTTAATGGACAGGATATTATCTCTACCGTCAGCATAGCTCAAAGGGAGGACTTTGAAGAGCTCTAAGTACCAGAGCAAGGTCCCAAGAGGGTACAGAGTGCGAAACACGAGGTGGATTTAACCTCCTGGCACCCTTAAGGAATCTGATGACCAGGTCGTGCTTCCCTAGGGACTTACCTTCCACTGCATCGTGATGCGCAGCTATTGCTGCGACATACACTTTGAGGGTGGAGGGGGGGGGGCTCCGCTCCAACCCATCCTGCAGGAAGGAAAGCACGACACCGATCGGGCAAGTCCGGGGGTCCTCCTGACGGGAGGAACACCAATCGACGAACAGGTTCCACTTCAACGCATAGAGGCGCCACGTAGAGGGGGCTCTAGCCGAAGTGATGGTGTCTACCACTGCCTGTGGTAGACCACCTAGAACCTCCGCGTCCCGTCCAGGGACCAGACATGGAGTTTCCAGAGGTCTGGACGCGGGTGCCATAGAGTGCCCCGTCTCTGAGAAAGAAGGTCCTTCCTCAAAGGAATCGGCAAAGGAGGGGCTGTCGCGAGGAGCATGAGTTCGGTGAACCAAGTCCTGGTGGGCCAATACGGCGCCACAAGAAGGACCTGCTCCTCGTTCCTCCCAGACCTTGCACAGAGTCTGTGCAAGAAGGCTCACTGGGGTAAACGCATACTTGCGCAGGACCCGGGGCCAGCTGTGAGCCAGGGCGTCCGTGCCGAGGGTCCCCTCAGACAGGGAGTAAAACCACTGGCAATGGGTCGTGTCCGGAGAGGCAAACAGGTCTACCTGTGCGACTCCGAAGACACTCCAAATCAGCTGGACTGACTGGGGATGGAGTCGTCACTCTCCTGGGAGGGGAGGCAGCCGTGAGAGCTCGTCTGCCACATGGTTGAGCTCCCCTGGAATGTGAAAGGCACGAAGCGACCTCAGATGCTTCTAACTCCATAGGAGGAGGTGGGAGGCGAGTCGCGACATACGACGGGAGCGTAGACAGCCTTGATGGTTGATGTACGCGACGGTCGCAGTGCTGTCCGTACGGACCAGTACGTGCTTGTGTCTGAGAACCCCTTTGGGGCGACGCAAGGCTAAGCGTACTGCTTGCAACTCTAGGCAGTTGATATGCCAATGCAGTTGAGGCCCCGTCCACAGACCTGAAACTGCATGCCCGTTGTACGTGGCCCCCCATCCGGTGGCAGAGGCATCTGTGAAAACCACAGCATGCCTGGAAGCCTGGACTAAGGGCACTCCGGCCCGTAGAAACACAGGATCCGACCACTGGGAGAAGGTTTGGCGGTAGTGCGGGGTCACTTTGACCCGGAACGTGCCGCTGTGCCACGCCCACCTCGGGACTCGATCATGAAGCCAGCGCTGAAGCGGTCTCATATGTAACAGGCCGAGCGGCGTTACTGCGGCTGCCATATGCCCCAGGAGCCTCTGAAATTGCTTCAGTGGAACCGCTGTCCTGCCTCGAAAAGACCTGAGGCAGGTGAGCACTGACTGGACGCGTTCCTCTGTGAGGTGCGCAGTCCGGGCGACCGAGTCCAGCTCCATACCGAGATAAGAGATCCTCTGCACAGGGCAAAGTTTGCTCTTGTCCCAGTTGACCTGAAGCCCCAACCGGCTGAGGTGCCGAAGCACCACGTCCCTGTGATCGCACAATACATCTCGCGAGTGAACTAAAATGAGCCAGTCGTCGAGGTAGTTGAGGATGCAAACGCCTTGTTCACTCATGGGAACAATGGCCGCCTCCGCGACTTTCGTGAAGACGCGGGGTGACAGGGCCAGCCCGAAGGGTAGGACCTTGTACTGATACGCTCGACCGTCGAAAGCAAACCGAAGAAAAGGTCTGTGTCGAGGGAGAATCGAGAGGTGAAAGTACGCGTTCTTCAGGTCGATCGCTGCAAACCAATCCTGGGGACGGATGCATTCGAAAATGCGCTTCTGCGTAAGCATTTTGAACGGGAGTTTGTGCAGGGCCCGATTCAAAATACGCAGGTCCAGGATTGGCCGTAACCCACCGCCTTTCTTGGGTACAATGAAGTAAGGGCTGTAAAACCCAGACCTCATCTCGGCAGGAGGGACCGGCTCGATCACGTCCTTCGCCAGCAGGACATCGATCTCTTTCCTCAAGACAGGGGCGTCCACCGACCGCACACGGGTGAAGTGGACGCCCCTGAACCTGGGAGGCCGGCGTGCAAACTAAATTGCATAGCCGAACCGGACGGTGCGGATGAGCCATCGGGACGGACCCGGAAGCGCTAGCCAGGCTTCCAGATAGCGTCGCAATGAACCCACCCAAACCACCGGCGTACCCGCGGAGGGGCAGCGAGGTGGAAGACAGGGACCCGGCTCTGGTGGCGTTGTAGCGACCGAGAGCGGGGGTCTGGTTGCGCCTGACACCAACCTGCTTCCACCGAGGGGCAGACGGCAGAGAAGGCTCATGGGCGTTCTGCTGCGGACTGCCCGGTGGCGAGGGGAGGGGGAGAGACGAGGAACGAGGCCCTGACTCCTCGTATGCTGGTCTCTGCGCCTCAGGGCCCAGCTGCAGACCGAGGCTACGTCACTGCTATCTGCAAGCTGGGGAGAGGGGAACGGGAGTGGTGCAGCTCGGGGGCGGCACGCACTGTCATTCTGACCCTCTCGGACGGAGGAAATTGGTCTTATTATACTGCCAGTCTCGACCGTGAGGGGAACGAGGGACGAGGCCCGGGGGCATCGAGTCCTGGTTTCCCCTCACCCAGCGAGAGACGAGAGTGACAAGGCCGTAGACCTCACTGCCATCTGAGCGCTAGGGCCCGTGAACGACTCAGAGGAAGTGGACTGCTCAAACTTTGGGTACCGCTGATACAGCGGCGAAACAGAAAAGAAAAATTCTCCACCCGGCCCTCCCCCGGGGGAAGGAGTGGTGATGACACGCACTCCCAGAGAGCAGATCGTCACACACTCTGGGTCGCTCATCTCAGGGTTGCTTCCCTTCGCTGGGGGAAACAAACTCTGAGCGGGCTGGTTTTGAGGCGCTTCTGGACCACCAGTGTGGACATCGTCTAACCGAGGGCCAGCGCTGTGACTAATCACGGTCAGTCACTAAGCACAGCTCAACCCCGAGTTAGAACTACGCACGTGCAGTGGTAGTGAGAGAGGAAAAACTTCTGCAGATTTAGGCATGTTTGGCTTGCCATATTGGCACCAAAATGCTTGCATGCTGCCAAAATTTTTCACACACATCCAGGCACTTTAGAACAGCCCAGGAAAGTGTGGCTGTTAAGTCTGAATCTTCAGCATGAGAACACACCATTATAGTAGGAACTCAGCATCATTTCAGAGTATAACAGCCCTCTCTCCGATGTAGCGATCGACATCTGTCCTCCCTGGGGCCCCGAATGAAATGCTTGGTCCCTCATGAGAAGGACCAGATTCTCATCCGAAAGCCTCGACGGCACACGGCACGCTGAGCGGCTCAACCTTTACGAGAAAGGGGAGACGAACAACGTGCCGACGTGGTCATGCACTCCTGAGTGAACATGAACCACCCACGAACGCAGTCTCAACACACTGATTAGGCATGTGAAACCGTGATCGTGGCCGTCAACCAGGCATGCAAGATAGTGAACGTGGCCATCGCTTCGATGACACACGGCACGCTGGGCGCTCAAGCCTTCAGGCAGGGCTAACAACGTGCCGACGTGGTCATGCTCTCATAAGAAAGCATAAACCACCCACGAACACAGTCTCAGCATGTTTGCGATGCGCTAGAGGAGTGAGTGGTTCGTGCTCACTGAAACCCTCAGATCACCAATGTTATTCACCAAAGTAGCCCTCCTCTGGTGCACCAGAAGAGAAACTAGATCGGGAAATAAGCAAAGGGACTCACCTCATAGAGGCACGCGAGTCTTGATCTTGACCGCGCATCTTGAGCGCCGAATGACGCGCGCTGGGTTGCCGTGACAACCCGCGCTGTCAGCCGGCGCTCGACGGCTCACGGCACGCTGAGCGGCTCAAGCCTTTACGAGAAAGGGGAGACGAACAGCGTGCCGATGTGGTCATGCACTCCTGAGAGAACATGAACCACCCACGAACGTAGTCTCACACACTGATTAGGCATGTGAAACAATGAACGTGGCCGTCAAATAAGGACAGGAAACGATCGCATCCAGAAACACACGAGTGAAACGTCATCCTGAAAAGGACGCGATCTTCACTCGTGTTGCTCTTTCAGGAAGAAAGTACTCTCTCTATCGTGCTGAAGCACACAGGGACCCAACGCGGCAACACAGCGGGGAAACTGCAAGCCCGCTGTGCGCACTCAACCGTTTACGAGCTGTGAAAACAGCTTTTGAATCAACAGCATATAGACGCAGCCGGCAGACAGGAAACCGCGCGGTCGCTGAAACGCCATCTCACCAACCCAGAGAGATCCCCTCCCGAAACAGCAGACTCGGAGCCGTAAGAAAAATACAATCTTAAAGCTCACTCACTCAAAGAGGACACAATCGGTCGGCTCCGAAGCTAAAAGCATTGCGCAATGTTTACTTCCGCCTTTTATACCCGCGCTGGTAGGCGGGTCGCGGAATGCAAATCTTGCATGCCAATTTTCATTGGCTCGTTTTAATTCACTCGAAGGCAATTGGTCTCCCTAGTGTGATCCCAATTCGTCAGGGAACTCCCCCTACGACACGTCAGAGTTCCCAGGACGAAAGGGAACACATCTCTTTGACCTAGCATACATATAACATATTATAAACTTCTATAATTTAATGTTATGCTACATAGATTAGGTCAGTCGGAACCAGGAACACTCCCCATAAATCCTGATGTACTCATTACATCATAAGAAGAATGCCATCTATGCTAATATTAGTCTCTCTGTTTATACCGAGGTTTACCGCAGTCTGCTGGATCCAGGCCGTATCCAGATCTGATGAAGGACCTGCGTCTGGACACGACGACAACGCAGTCCTGAAGTGTCGACTAGTCTGTCCCCTGTGAAGGCCCCCTTCTCCTTCCCTTTACCTATGTACAGATAAAATGTAAAAATAGTTCCCGTTCACATGGCTACTCGGAAGCAATAAATAATTCTGTATTATAAGATTTTAAGGCCAGAGAAGTCATTTGTTTATGTCAATTTGTAAAGAAAGACTACACGCCTGCGCACATATATATTAAAACGCGCATACCTATAGACTAAACTCGTAATACGCATGTTCACGTCATTTATCACAGGTTTGCATTTTTAAAGCTTGCGCAGAGATAAAAATTATATATATATATATATATATATATATATATATATATATATATATACACAAATATATTCTTCAAGGCTTGCACCTTGGAACCTATTTAATGGTTTGCGTTCTCGAGCCACCAGGCATTGTTAAAAGTGCTATATAAATTAAAATGAGTTGACTTGACAACACGAACTAAGCAGCTACAGTCAAGTCAGGTCACCTTCATTTATATAGCGCTTTTAACAATATAGATTGTTTCAAAGCAGCTTTACAGTGATAATAGTAAATTAAAGTAACAGAGATTGTTTGGGCTTTACAGCAGCCAGAGAATAAATTTATTGTCCAGCTAAAGTTAGTTTTGATTGACTTTTTTTTTAAGGGTGCGGACTGATGGGGCAGTGAACCCAAGGTTACCCAGTCAGTCAGCCCTAGAGCTCCACCTGTCCGATTTTAGGGAAAAATCGGGTCCATCGGAGACGTCCAATAGATTTCTTAGGGGCCGAAATAACGCCACAGACACAGTTTAATCACCATGGGAAAATCTCAGAGTAAAACTGGGAGTTGTGAAAAATATGATACACCGGTGTTTTGCCAGATGAGAAGTTTATCTATGTTATCATCTTTGTATGGGGAAGGAGGCATCACAGGGGGGAGACTAGTTGACACTTCAGTACTGTGTTGTCATCGTGTCCAGGCGCAGGTTCTTCATCAGATATGGATACGGCCTGGATTCGGCGGACTGCGGTAAACCTCGGGATAAACAGAGAGACTAATATTAGCATAGACGCCATTCTTCTTATGATGGAACAAGTACATCAGGATTTATGGGCAGTGTTCCCGGTTCCGGCTGGCCTAATCTATGCAGCCTAACATTAAATTAAAGAAGTTGATAACGTGTATGCTAGGTCAAAGATATGTGTTTTTAATCTAGATTTAAACTGACAGAGTGTGTCTGCTTCCCGGAAAATGTTAGGAAGACTGTTCCAAAGTTTAGGTGTTAAATAGGAAAAGGATCTACTGCCAGCAGTCGATTTTGATATTCTAGGTATTATCAACTGGCCGGAATTTTGAGATCTCAATAAACGTGAAGGACTATAATGCGTTAAGAGCTCACTTAAGTACTGGGGAGCTAAACCAGGAACAGGAGGGAGCCCAGAGCAAATTATAGTATCTGACATCGTAGTTGTGAGTACACACACCTATTTAATGTTAATTTTAGTGATCTCCGACTGGCGAAGTCAAACATCATTATTATCGACGTGAATAATAATCTTAGAAAAATTACGATAAGCATTAGCCAGCTCTTTTAAATTTGCTTTGATGTCAGGCGTTCTGGCTCCCGGCAAACATGTGACTATGGTGGCTGGTGTCTATATTTTCACGTTCTATGTAATAGAATCGCCAATAACTAGGGCACACTCAACAGGATTCTCATTGGGTGCTTCACTGAGTGGGAAGAACCTGTTTGATGTTGTAATCGGAACGGAAAAGCGGTGTTTTGTTCCGCGACTATAGCGTCTCATGGTCACCCAACTAGTTGCACTAGTTCACTAAGCTAGTCGCATCCAAAGCAGTATCTAAAGCCCTTGCATTCTTACTATCCTTGATTAAAGTTTGGATACGTGTCTCTAGTTCTTAGAGATTTAGATCTAGTCTCTAAATCTTCTCCGTCAGCCTGACTATCTCCCTGCATTTATCACATGTGAAGCCCTCAACGCTGACAGAGAATGCTATACTATACATGTGGCACGAAGTGCAAGTGACAATAACAGGAGAAGACATGACTCACCGTGTTTGTTGACTGATCATGTCAGCGACAAGAAGCAAACCACAGTTCGCAGGATATCAGCACCCCTGTCATAGAGGAGATGAGGGTTTGCGCAGTTAGTGATGAACACATTGATTCTTGTGAACCCGGTCAGACTAACCAGCATAAGAGAGAAAAGAACCTCAACGGGCATAGGCCTGGAGTTAGATGGCCAAGAGCTAGTGAGAAAACTGCATGGGACACGGTAAACACAGATCTATGCTTTGCATTGGAAAGATTAACTGGTACAGTTGAAAAGAAGCTGGATAAATTTGGGGACATCATTTACGCATATGGAAGTGAGAGGTTTGGTGTGGAAAAAAGGAAGGAAAAAGTACAAACTACTCCTGGATTGTCTAGACGGCAGCAGAAAATTGAAGGGTTAGTTAGAGAAAGGAGACAGCTGAGGAAGCAATGGAAAAGAGCGGAACAAAGTCAGAAGGAGGGACTCAATCTCTTACAAAGGACCATAAAAGATAAGCTTGCAACATTACGCAGAGCTGAGCGCCTACGGAAACGCTACAAAAAGAAGGAACGTCCGAGGGCTAATTTCTATAAAGATCCATTCAAATTCATAAAGAAGTTATTCACCAGTGAGAAGAATGGCACTTTAAAAGCATCTAGGGTTGAGCTAGAGAGATATTTGGAGGAAACGCATACAGATGCAAAAAGGCATGAGCCTATGTGGATCCCGTCAGACATCCATTCAGTTCAAAAAGCAGGCATTCCAGGATTCTCAGGATGCTTAGAACATATCAGTGTTATCTGGCAACGTATACAATCAGCTAAAAAGGAGAGGAAGGAGCTCCATGTGACATTCCTGGATTTTGCTAATGCATATGGTTCAGTGCCACATGAGCTTCTTTGGGCATCATTTGATTTTTTCAGGGTACCGATGTCCATAACAAATTTAGTGAAAGCCTATTTTGGAGATTTGCAATTTAGTTTCTCAACTCCAGAATTCAGCACTACATGGCAATGCTTAGAGGTTGGAATAATGGCAGGATGCACCATTTCTCCACTGGCTTTTACCATGGCAATGAAGTAATCATTAGGGCATCAAAATGGGTAGTAGGAGGAGAGCGCTTGGCTTCTGGGATGCGACTACCACCAATCAGAGCATACATGGATGACATGACAACCATGACTACAACGGTAGCCTGCACTAATCGGTTATTGGGGAAGTTAACAGATAATATTGAATGGGCACGAATGCAATTTAAGCCCTCTAAATCAAGGAGCATCTCAATAGTTAAAGGCAAGGTAGTAGATAAAATATTCTTCATTAATGGTGAGGCAATACCAACAGTTTCTCAGAAGCCAGTGAAGAGTCTAGGGTATGATGGGGATTTAGATGGTATGATGGGGATCTAAAGGACACAGTTCGAGTGGGAGAAGTTAGACGACAAGCAGTGGAAGGGTTGAAGAGCATAAACAGCTGTGCTCTACCAGGCAAACTAAAACTCTGGTGCTTTCAGTTTGGTCTACTGCCAAGGTTGCTGTGGCCACTGACTGTGTACGAGGTTTCTTTGACAACAGTGGATAAGCTGGAAGCGTTAATAAGTTCATACATCAGGAAATGGTTGGGAGTTCCACGCTGCCTCAGCAGAGTGGGACTTTATAGTAAAGGAGTATTGCAGCTGCCAGTCTCTGCTTTAACCGAGGAGTTTAAGTGTGCCAAGGTCAGACTGGAAATTACTTTAGCAGAGTCACGCGACAAATGTGTAAGGGAGGCAGCTCCTGTGGTAAAAACTGGTAGAAAGTGGTCAGCAAAGAAATCTGTAGTAGAGGCAAAGGCTGACCTTCAAATTGGGGATATCGTGGGACAGGTACAGCATGGAAGAGGGGGTTTTGGGCTCAGTTTAGCTCCTCCTAAATGGCACAAGGCAGGCCCAGCTCAAAGGAGGAAGCTGGTAGTCAACGAGGTGCGAAAGCAGGAGGAGAGGATGAGATGTATAAAGGCCATTTCCCAGGCCAAGCAGGGAGAGTGGATGAGATGGGAGAGTGTGGAACAACGAAAAATGGGCTGGCAAGACCTTTGGTCAATGGAAGAGAGTAGGATCAGTTTCCTTATTAGGTCAACATATGATGTTCTCACATCACCGCAGAACCTAAACCTCTGGGTAGGAGAGGATCCCTCTTGTCCTTTGTGTTCATCACCTGCCACATTAAGGCACATTTTGACAGGATGTAAGGTGGCTCTTAGCCAAGGTCGGTTTACTTGGCGCCATGACCAAGTATTGCGATGTTTGGCTTTAGCATTGGAAGGCAAGCGTAGTATGACCAATAAGTTGCCGCCTGTTCTAGCAAAACATTACACGCAGAAGACAATATTCCTCCGCCCAGGCGAGCAACCACCAAGAAAAGGTGCTAACACCAATTCTCGCCCAGGACAACTGGAAGCTGCTAGGGACTGGAAGATGCTGGCCGATCTTGATCAACGGCTTATTTTTCCACCTGAGATTGCCACCACTAACCTACGACCAGATATTGTTTTGTGGTCTGGATCAGCACGAATTGTTCAACTGATAGAGTTAACAGTGCCATGGGAGGATGCGGTAGATGAGGCATATGAGAGGAAGAAATTGCGGTATGCTCATCTGGCCACTGAAGCAGAACAGCGAGGATGGAGAGTACAGGTTTATCCAGTGGAAGTGGGTTGTCAAGGTTTTGTGGCACACTCTACAACCCGGTTCCTCAGAGACGTCGGATTCAGTGGTCAAGAGTTGCGTCGCACAGTAAAGAACTTATCTGAAGCAGCATAAAGGAGCAGCAACTGGCTGTGGTTGAGACGGAAAGATTCTAGCTGGCTGAGTACAGGCCGCCATGCTACGGTTTCGTAGAATTCTTGAAAACTTGAAGGGTGTTGGTTTATTTGTATAGGTTGTATAGTATTTACAGTCATTACGTTCCTGTGTATATTGCGTGAATGACGGGATGTTGGGCAGATATTGTGTTTTGCGGTAGGTGGTATGCCATACGGAACCGTTGCCACTGAAACTGCATATTAACGCACCAGTGGGGCTCGACAGCCTTAGTCAAACGGGTTGGCGCGTATGGTTGGGTTGCGGAGAGATTGTGAGATTGTGGTTAGGTCTCAGCAGCACTGTTGGTTTATTTGTAGAGGTTGTATAGTATTTACAGTCATTACGTTCCTCTGTATATTGCGTGAATGACGGGTGGTTGGGCAGATATTGTGATTTGCGGTAGGTGGTATGCCATACGGAACCGTTGCCACTGAAACTGCATATTAACGCACCAGTGGGGCTCGACAGCCTTAGTCAAACGGGTTGGCGCGTATGGTTGGGTTGCGGAGAGATTGTGAGATTGTGGTTAGGTCTCAGCAGCACTGTTGGTTTATTTGTAGAGGTTGTATAGTATTTACAGTCATTACGTTCCTGAGTATATTGCGTGAATGACGGGTGGTTGGGCAGATATTGTGTTTTCGGTAGGTGGTATGCCATACAGAACCGTTGCCACTGAAACTGCATAGTAACGCACCAGTGGGGCTCGACAGCCTTAGTCAAACGGGTTGGCGCGTATGGTTGGGTTGCGGAGAGATTGTGAGATTGTGGTTAGGTCTCAGCAGCAAGAGGGAAGTAGAGGTCAGTAAGCTGGGCTGAGTTGAGTGGGGGACGGAGGGGGGTGACTCTGGGACGCCAGAGTCACTGTCGAGCCCTCTTGAGGTGTCGTGGGCTAGTCGACGAAACACTGAGGACGGAAGGTGCCCACTTGAAGACCCTAGAGATGTTCCTTACTCCGCTCAATCCAGAGGGTTGTTATGGGGGGACCGCACTGTGGTTGCAGCCGTTGTGTGTGCTGACGCGCAAATACACTATTAACACCAGACAGAAGGAGATTCACGTCACCAGATGGAAAGAAGCGTAAATGGACGGAGAAGCATAGGTTACTGTAAAGCTATGTCTTAGTTGGTGCTTATCTTGGCGAAAGCCGAGTACAAATCAGCATGAAGTTTTAACATCTACTCTCGTGTAATGGAAATCATCATGTCTTGTCTCATCACCCCAGTTAGATCCATAATTACGAGGTGGTGTACATAGCAGCATGTCTCTGTTTGGCTGGGCTGATTCATTGGTTTGGCTTGGCTAGACCTCGTTATTATTGGAGCTGCTTGTGCAGATACAATATAAATTTTTTCAACTGGACCTACATGTGATCTCCAAGCTTGAGGCTGTGTCAGAGGTTTAGATGAACTTGTATATTGTTCAGCCAAAGTTGGACAGATTGGTTTGTAAGGAGGAGGCATTACAGTTGTCGCAGATTTCACTGGTGCTTGTGAATATTTCCTTTCAGCTTCAGTTATTATATTTGTCCAATCTGGATCAAATGACTCATCAGTGGTTGTATTCTCTTTATTTGAACATTTAAAAGACATTATTTTTGACATAAAGACAACTTGTTATATGCTTCAAGTGGTATTGGCCCACCATTTATATCGCAACAAATTCCACCTTGTTTCACAATCCAATGAGCTGCTAGTATTGGGAATGCTTTTGACTTGATTTTGTCTTTTTGGGACTCGAACCAGCTTAACTGCACATCCATAGATGCATTGATACCCAGTCCTTTTTTTCAAAAGTTTAGCTTGCTTCTTATTTTTCCTTTCCAGGTACCATGCAGATATTGTTCTGCTGTTAAAGCCACTTTCTGCCATCTTGCTAATTATTTGTCACTTTGTGTGTGCACTCAGAACAGCAGGACTATTTATGTATGTGTGCGTCCGTGTGTGTGTATGCTGAGAACGGCAGGCCTATGTATGTGTCTGTGTGTGTGTGAAGTCTCAAGAGAGGGGCTGCGTCACTCTATTTTCCTGCTCTAAACTATATGTGTGTGTGATTGTTGGTATACAGCAAATTTCGAAGGGAGGGGCTGCTTTACTCTCTTTCCCTGCTCTATCACTCATAGAACAAAAGAAAAATTTAAGGAAAAGTTAACTCCAATTTTTCAGTATTTTTTTTTTTGTTTGTTTGTTTTTCAGTTAACTCAGATCAGTATCCTCCTTAAATATTCGAACAGCTTTACGGTCAAAATCAGAATGCCCGCGATTCTAGCTCCATTTTTAGTGATACCCTTTTTTTAAGGGTTCATTCTTTGCGCATACAAACGTTTTAGGGTTCCTTGGTATCTCATATACTGCACTGCACTTCCTCAGAGCGCAGACCCACCACTTTAAACCGCATTAATCACCGCTTGTCACACTTCCTTGTTTCCTTCTGAAACGATTCTTCGGTGTGTTGGAAATATTTTAGAGTTTACTCTGCCCTTTTACAGTCTCGCCATATTCCAACCACCGCACTGTCATGATCAAGCTAATTGCTAAATCGCCTTATAGCTAATTCTCCCAATATTTGTCTAAATGGTATTTCTTCTAAAAAAAAAAAGATCCACCTTTATCCCAGAATTTCAAATATTTTTAGAGATGTACTGATCAGAGCAACTTAAATAAGTCAAATTAAATTAAATTACTTAATTTAATTCCAATTTTATTCTTCTTTTTTTCCCTTTTTTTACTATGTCTGACATATATTCATTGGCAACACAACTGGTACTTTGGCAGTTTCAGTCATTGTCTCTAATCATCAGGCAGACTTAGAATTATTTTAGAAAGAATAGCAATCCTTGTTCGTGACGCCAAATTTTCCCTGTTATTATTTGATTCATGGGACCGGACACAAGTTATCTTGCCTAGAAAAATCTTTATTCATATATGTCAGGAGAGAAACTTGAGAATGTTGTATTCATGCCAGTCTATGCATTTCCTTGTTTCTCGGCCATAGTACAGTAAGGAAAAAACATGTTGGTTATTTTTAAAATGGAATGTATACCTCATGCTTACACATGGTACAATCCACTATCCCTTTGTGTATAAATTATATTAAAGGATGAAATTTTAGTCTTCAACGCCATTGTTCTGTCTATCCTGAGTTATTTTGTTAAAATGAACTAAGAACGGCTGTATATGTATAGATTTTAAATGAATGACTAGCTGTGTGGAAGTTTGTATTTTTGTACTAAGATGTTAGAGAAGTTCCACCTTACTTGTGAAAATAGTACTAAAGCGAAGTTCTTATAAATTAGATTATTAGTGCAATAATTACTATTTTTAAAAGTATGCTGAAGTGTACTGTACTTCTTTTTTCCTCAAAGCTATTGGAAAATACTATTACTAAACATTCATATTATTTTACTGTTTTTCAGGGGACCCCTATACCTGTTTTCCATGTGCAGAGAATGAATGGTCTGATGAAGGCAGCACAACATGTAAGAGACGTTCTGTTGTCTATCTTCAGTTCACAGAAATCTTCTCCATCGCTGTCATGGTTTCTGTCATATGCATAATTATTTTACTCATCGCCATATTTTGCCTTTTCTCCTACAATTACAACACACCAGTGGTGAGGTCTGCTGGTGGTAGCATGTGTTTTCTTATGTTGATATGTTTGATCATGTCTAGCATAAGTGCATTCTTTTTCTTTGGAAAACCCACATTTGCACATTGCCTCCTGAGAGAGGTTATATTTACATTTTTCTTCACTGTCTGTATTTCCTGTTTGACTGTCCGTTCCTTTCAAATTATTTGTGTTTTTAAAATGGCTGCTCAGTTCCCTAAGGTGCACAGCCTTTGGGTAAAGCACAATGGACAGTGGCTCTTCATTGCATTTTCTTCTGCCATTCATTTAATTTCTTGTGTGATATGGATGACTGTTTCTCCTGACAAACCCATCGCTGACTCATGGACTTATAAGGACCAAATTATGCTCATCTGTGAAATGGGGAACTCTATAACATTAACCATAGTTGTGTTCATAGGTTGGTTTCTTGGTTTCCTGTGTATCCTGTTTTCTTACATGGGAAGAGATCTGCCAAAAAATTACAATGAGGCCAAACCAATAACCTTCAGTCTCATTTTGTACTATCTTAGCTGGATTGTGTACTTCACAGCATACCTCTCTGTCAAAAGCAAGTATGTCACCCTTTTGAATGCAATAGCCCAGATATCTAGTATAAATGGAATTCTCTTTAGCTATTTCATACCAAAATCTTATATTATAATATTCCAACCACAAAAGAACACTCCCGCATACTTTCAAACATCTATTCAGAATTACACCCAAACCATTAGTAGGACTTAGACATTAGTCTTTGTGTATCTACCTTATTTTTGAACATAAGAGGCGAAGCTGCTATTTATAACTTGAATGTGCAAAGCTTCCGATCTCACCCGCTTCCAGTTATTTTAGCTGTACAAAAACAGTCCTTTTTACCAGAATTTGTTATCATATCTGAATCTATTATCATAATCATAAACACTGATTTATAGCACAAATAGTTTTACTGTTTACTACACTTTGTTATTCTTCTTGTTATTTACCAAGAGAAGCTAATGAATCAGAAGTGTCACACATTCACAAAGATTAGCTTACTTTCGAGTTGCAGAATAAGGTGTGTAGTGGATTTTTCCCTGAACCTAACCTACCCTAGAATAATTTATACTCCATCGCGCCTATACATTGACTTCCGCGAGTCTACAGTCGACTACAGCTTCAGGTCCCTATACTTCAGCGAGTCTACAATCGACTACAGCATCCGTCTAATCCTATACTTCAGCGAGTCTACAGTTGACTACAGCCGAGTTTAACCGTATAATTCTAACTTGTTTTCTAACTTACCCTGAACTGTTTCTGCTGCGCACCAGTAATATCAGAAATACTCCAGCAAATGTCCTTTAAATGCTTTTAATTACGGCCAGGAGAGTTCTCGAGCAATACTCAGACAATCTCCCAAGTAAAAACAAGGCCGGTGGATCTCAGACAAATTCCATTGAGAATTCCCTCAGTAAACACTAATACAACAGTTTTTATACAATGGGGAGGGTATGTCAAAATGACATGAATTTGATTGGTTCTTCATATGCAAACCTTTCTGTTACTAGGTAAAGCAAACTTTGTTTTAATGATTACTTCATTGTTAATCTCAAGGTTCTAACTTAGTCATCTGTCTAGTTTCATTCCCCATATTTGTTATTTATACACAGTCAGGGGTTTGACACACATACATTCATCTAAAGTACAGAATGTCATCGTACATTGTAACAGAGTGTTAGCAGGTTAAATAAGGTTAAATGTTAAAACATGGTTAGCTTAATATTCAGTTTAAAATCTCCACCACAGTGGATAGGATATTAACTCTTAAAATCTGTGTTAGTGGCGTAGATTCTTTACTATTATGTTACCACAATGTTACAGACACACAGGCGAAATAGAGAATCTATTCTGGAGTTCAATCTGCATTAAGATACAATGTGAGTTTTGAGAATAAAGAGTAATTTAGATATTTAAAAAGCTTTTGTTTACAATCTTGCATCAACACTATGTAATGTAACAATGCAATGTAAACGCAGGGGCGTCATGCACTCAATATTTTTGAGGGGGCACCAATTGGTGGGTGGGGGGGGGGGGCAACCCCCAATAAAAATTATTATTATTTATAATAAAACTTTACTTGCTTTTACTGCAATAATTACTGTAATGTCATCATTGTCACGGGTGGTTACAGGTAAACAGATGTAGAAGAGAGTTTTAATCATAAGAATCCAAATAACAGACAAACTGGTAAAGCAACATACTAAATGTAAGAGTGACCGGACAACAAACCTAGGAAAAGGAGGAAATTAAATACTGACAAAATTAAAGGTAATTAACGATACACAGCTGAAACAAACAAACTCAAAATGATGTGACCATGGTAACAAAGGAATGGTGGGAAAATTAAACAAAGGAAGACGTGACTAATGAAAACAAACTGAATATCCATGAAAACTAAAACAAACTGATCATAACTGTGACATTGTGCCACCCTCCAAAAAGGCGCGACCTCGAACCACAACAGCAGAAGAGAGGGATGGTGGGGGCTCTGGAGGTGGGCGAGGAGATGGCGAAGGGATGGCAAGAGGATGTGGTGAAAGGATAGTGGCAGGAGGCAGTTACATATTAATGGTGGCAAGTGGACAACAACGATCCCCTGGTGGTGAGGATGGAGGTAGTCCGATGGCACAAACCCAGAGCTCCTCAGTGCCGACAGCCCACGGTGGAGTCGAGGGAGGCAGGAGCTAAGATGTTGCTATGGCTACCGACATCTGGGGGACGACCGCAGGAGATGAAGCTGATGGATCCATAGGTGCAGACAGAGGGCCGATGGAACTGAAAGACATCGCTAACACTGGAGACCTAGGCAATGCCATGGCGACGAGCATCGGAGGCGAAGCCAGAGTACCTGAGGGCTGAGGTTGAGTGAAGGGAAGGAGGAACCCACTGCAGCAGTAGGGGTGGAAGGACAGAGCGCAGTGGATGGCCTGTAAATCTGTGGTGGAAGAACAGTGACAACTGACCAAGGGGAAGCCAGTGGGATGAGGGAACCAGGTGGAGCCACAAGGCCGAGGGTCTCCGGTAGAGCTGAAGGTGGGAGGCGCCAAAGTGGAGCCGGCAGGTCGACAGGCCGAGGTGGAGCGAAGAGATCAGAGGCTGAAGGTGGAGCGACAGGATTCTCTCAGATGGGCGCTGCAGGTGGATGCATGACCTGCGGCTCAATGACGCAGGGACTCGCCGGAGACTGCTTAGGGCTGTAGACATCCGTCAGCAGCGGAGCTGGAGGACTGGCTGAGCTTCAAAACTCAACAGAATAATGGTAAGTGTAACACAGTCAATGCAAATCAATAAAATTAATAAATCACAGTCCATATATGCTGTCTGGAAGAAGCAATGACTGCTTAACAGAAAAACTTGCGGTCTATAAAGTTCTCTGTGCTGTCTAGAGTGGGAGTCGATACCTCCTCACTGAAGTCTATCAGCCAGTCCTGGTTTCCATTGCCTCTGCCGCTGGTGTCACGGACTCACACCCCTGGTCAGACTCACTAATGGGTACCTCTTCCGAGGCGATGGTAAGCGATGTCCTCTTGATCTTGGGCTCTGGCTCACTCGGCGCGGCGGGTGGTCCCTCTACGTCTGTGGGGGGCTCACTCGAAATCTCAGCGGTCGAAGGTGGTAAATCTGGCTCTGGGTCTGGCTGTGCCATGGATCAGGGCAGGACGCTCTCCAGACACCTAAATAAGGCCTTTATCCAGTCAAGTCCTGTGGTGTCTGCGAGGTCTATAGGGTGGTGATAGTCGGCCCTGATCCAGAACAATTCAGGGTCTCGTCATCGAAGGGGAAGGTGATGACAAGACGACAAAACTGTTCGGTGTAAGAAAAAGTCATGGTTCTCTTGAGCCACAGCAGCGAACCTCGCTGCATATATACTTAGCGATCCGGTCATCTGTCAAAGGTGGTTGCAGGCAAACAGATGAAGAAGAGACTTCCAACACAAAGTTTTAATCATAAGTACCAAATAACAGACAAACAGGTAAAGCAACACAAACTAAATGTAAGAGTGACCGGACAACAAATTGAGTAAAAGCTGGAAATTAAATACTGACACAATTAAAGGTAATTAACGATACACAGCTGAAACTAACAAACTCATAATGACGATGACCATGGTAACAAAGGAGTGGTGGAAAAATCAAACAAAGGAAGACATGTGACTAATGAAAACAAACTGAATGTCCACGCAAATGAAAACAAACTGAAAAAAACTGTGACAATCATATCAGATATGAATTCTTATACTGTCGCTATTCCAGAATATTATAGCCTATTAGCATCGATTCATTCTTCCAGCTTGTAGAAACAAAAGATTTTAAAGCATTTAAGTTCTGACACCGCAAGGCAAACTGCACCTTATCTCGGCGTTCAACAGGGCATTTTGTGAATCAGAAGCTGTTATTTGAAGTTCAGAGTTGATTGGTAAAGTCAGTTTAACAGAATGCTAAAAATTTAGCTATATATTGTAAACTTTTGGACAGAACGGAATCCCCCATCCACTTGCTTGCCCTTTATCTTTATTTAAATATCAGAATCAGAAAATAAGCTATATGGTTAAAAACGCGGAATAGTTATGATAGGCTATAATGACGAGAGGAGGCTCAGCACCAGCCAAAGTGTGAACACAGATTTGAATTTAGCAGTTGATAAGGTGACACACTGAACATTCTAATCACACCAGTGTGATCGTACGCCTTAAATGGTTAATTATCAGATTTATTTATTTTTTTCTTCTGGAAGCTGCATTCAAATCCATTTGGCCTAAAATCTGAGAGGGCACATGCCTCCTAGACTAAAATGTATGTTTGAGCTGTTTTAACTGAAAGCAACTTGCACTGACATATCTTAAAATATGTCAGCATCATTGTCTCTAAATGCACAACAGTAATGTTTTTAACATTACTGTTACTTAACATTACTATAACATTATTATTCTAAGGCATGTTTATAAAAGCTACTTAAATATCCTAATTGAACTAAGCCCTGTCTTTGAAACCAGGCCATAGATTTGTGAAGTTTGGATCAGCAGTCTTATATGTTTGATTTTTTACTAACTGTCTATTCAAACTAGTAGAGGGTGCTCATCCTGTGGTCTGTGTGGGTCTGTGATGGGGACACCATACTGTCAAAAAGCACTGTGCTTCAGATGAGACGTTAAAACCAAGGTCCTGACTCTCTGTGGTCATTAAAAATCCCATTAAAATTTGCCCATTGGCCTCTGTCCATCATCATGGCTTCCTAATCATCCCCATATACTGATTGTCTTCATTACTCTGTCTCCTCTCCACCAATAAGCTGCTGTGTGGTGGGCGTTCCAGTGCAATATGGCTGCCGTCGCATCATCCAGGTGGATGCTGCACATTGGTGGTGGTTAAGGATATTCCCCCCTTCCATGTAAAGCCCTTTGAGTGCTGAGAAAAGCACTATATACATGTAATGAATTATTATTATGGTATATTTAATGTCAGAAAAAGGTCAGATGTCTGACCTTTTATCAAAAGGATTTAGCATAGTGAAATATCAAAAAAGATTAGTGACCTACAAATAATAACAAATCTGTCCTGCAGTGTATACATTCATACTGTAGTACATTTGCATCAGTGAAAAACATTCCTTTCCTTGTAAAGAATATGCCAATGGTACACAGCTGAAGTAGATGTAAGGAACTCAGCTTTTTGGAAATATTAATAATCAATAATATCTTGTTATTATTAATTATAAATATTTGGGTCAGTTAATTGGATTAACTTGATGTGGCTGAATTAATATTTCAATCAATTAATCAGTTCTTCCAACGAACTCTTTTGATTATTAATTTATTCTAAGAAAAGGATATCTTCCATGACCACAGAAGAATAATTATTTCTTCACCTGTACAGTACTTTGAGCCAGTAGCAAAAACCGTGATCGTAAAGTGACTTGTATTGCAAACAAAACAGAACCAAATACATATTATGTACAAGTTTTATTAACTAAATATAGATATTTATATGAATATAAATAAACTAAACAACATACACACATGAATACATAAATAGGTTAGTGATAGGATGAAATTGGAAACCGGAAGAGGGTCTATGAGAAGAACCATCAGAATTTCATTTTCACATTTCATTGAATTGAATACTTGCATTTGTAATGGGAACAATTCTTGAAGTTGTTGAAAATTGAAGTCGTTGATGGTTCCGGCAGTGTCAAGTGGAAGTTGGTTGAGCGTTCTCTTTCTCCAGGAACGCATCGCTGGTTTGGTCAAGGCCTGGGACTCTGTTGAGGCCACGCCGAGCACCCAGGAGAAGTGAGGAAGTCGGAAGGATGGGTGATTGGAGTCGTTGTTGGTTGGAGTCTTTGTTCCAAAACTCTTGAGATTGTCCTTGGTTCTTTGTGAGAGAGTCATCTCTCTCCTGCCTGAGCCCATATCTGGTTGGAATCGAGGCCTGCTGGGCCCTGGGGCCCCCGTGGAGGGGGAGGGGGTTCCCCAGTATAACCAGAACAGTGTTGCGGCTGGATGAAAGAACTAAGAGAGGGAGGTCACATGTGGACTGTCTCAAATAAGGCCTGGAGAAGATCCTCCCCTAAGGGTTGAACTCGACCAATCAGAAAGGGGACATGTCTGAGAGGGAAAGTGGCTCTTAGTTGATTTACGGATCTTTGTCCCTAGCATGATTATACCTTCATTAATGCTGAAATAGCTATAACACATCCACACTGCATTCTAGAAGAAGGTGATGTACGTCAAAGTGTGAGTCATTAAAAGAGGATTAATTAGGTAGGAGGCATGATACAGGTGAGGTTACATTGATCGTTAGTTGGTTGTATACCAGGATACATACCATAATATATACCTAATAGTACACGAGACAGTAAACCATTTACACTGTTTCTTTCACAGTTTTATGCATGTTCATTTATAGATCAGTTAGTCTATGATTAATGCAGCAAAGTCTGTTTTAAAGAGGGTTTCTGTTTCATAGTCTCTCTCTTGAGTATGTGGCCACATTCCTCGGAGGTCGTAAAATCTCCTTATCATGCCCTGTAACATGACACTGTTTCTGCCCTTGTGTTTGTTCATTGGGGCTGTGTGAGGAGTTTCATAAACCTTTGTATATAATGAATAATTAGTATGTGTCTGATTGGTCCATACCCTACATAGACATCATCATTGGAAAACCTTTGCTTAGTGAAACATGTTGCTTTGCCCACATACTTCTATGCAAAATATAGCTCCTCCCATATCTCTCCTCAGCACACATGTACAACATACTCTGACTTCACAAAATACATTTTATAAATTATTATGAACATTAATAAAGAAAATTAATACTAAAAAAATGACATTCAACAGTAAAATTTTAGTCTTCAATGGCAAGCCATTGAATGTGGAGTTGTTGTTTTTTTTTCATCCAAACTAAGATGGCCGACAGCCAATCAGAAATGCCAAGGAATGCTCCGGAACACATCAATCCATCAATACAACGCTTCTATCCTAGGTGACTTGCAGTTAAGAATCACGTCTTCATGTTCTGATATCAAAGACACGTGAAGTTCAACTTGTATGAAGTTCTTTATCTGCTGGTCACACAGGAACAAACTCAATTGTGTTTTCAATAGTTGAAGCTTCATTATATTTTCTACATGATATTATATAATTTTATTCATTGGTTTGTTATATACTGTCTGTTTGTTTTTGTACCAAAATATGTGTAAAAAAACAAATCTTTTTCAAATCTTATTTTCATGCCCTAAAATCCTGACTGGGGTAGTCGTAATTCATGCATGAAAGGGTTAATGTCTAAATAAATATATAAGAGTGCACATGAAGCTAGAAATTTTGAGAAAGGACACAATTACCAATTTTATGGGATGTAACGGAGAAGTAATATAATAGGCAGTAATAGTAGGCAGGGAGTAATAAGTAAAGTAATAATATTACTTTTGAAACCGATTAAAGAGAGATAGGCCTATATTAAAAAGATTTGACTACAGAGACCAACACTGGTCACGATTACATAAGTATTTTAATGTGTTTCGCCTGTCCCTCTGTTCAAACTGTAATCTACCCCTAATTTTAGCATTTTTAAAAATCCTAAACGGTTAAGAAAATAAAGAAATATTAAGATTTCTTTACATGGAAAGCGAATTGTACCATCTGTAAGCATGAGGTATATATTCCATTTTAAACATAAGTAACAATTATGTTGCTTCCGCTCAAGCTCAATTGTATAACAATTGTATATCCGCTCGGCTCAAAGTCCAAACTGCAACGCAGCGCGAGCTCACTAGATGCGTTTACTCTGATCGACCTCGCTCAAGAGATCCAGTGAGAAGCGCTTGGATTCAGCGAAGAACACAAATGTCCAGTTTAAACAAGTTTAAAGGCAGATGAAACAGCGCTGACAAACAGGAGAAACACTGTGCGCAATGATACAGAAGACTTTTCCATCTATAAATTCCCATCATATACCATTATTTACTGTAACGTTAGCCTAGTAATATAATACAATTCAATATGTATATCCTACATTTCATGGTGCAGTTAATAGGCCTATTATTAATGTAGACAATGTATTAAATGACTAATGGAATATAATTACAGTATTTAATAATGTATAGGCTATTGTTTTTCATACAAATACCATAGAAACCATAATGTAACTTACATTTTGCCATGATAGTGAGTTGCTATAGGCTATGCCTGGTTTTATCTGTGGTTATCATGATCTAAATGCATGATACTGGATGACCAATGGTTAATTTTAATAAAACTCAAACAGTCAGAATATCACATTTTACCAAATAAAATGACTGTTTTTGTTAATGAACATAAATTTTACATAGTATTAGCTTGTGTTAGGATGCAGGGGCGAAGCTGCGTGGTGGCCAGGGGGGGCCACGGCCACCACTGGTAAAGGCTCGGAGCCCCCGCCGGCCCCCCCAACCTCACGGCCCCACCCCCAGTCTGAGGAGAGGGAAAATACATTTAATAAATAAAAAAACCCTCCTGAACAGAAACAGTCTAAAGGAAGCTGAAATGTATGCATTATTATTTTTTTATCAAGTAATTTGTCACTTACGCTACAAGCCCCATATTAGCGAGATGTTGGGTCATGCACACCCCCATCAACAGTGAAAGACATTACGTGCCTGCATTCTGACAGCGCTTAATTGAGACTAGCAACTAACCACTGGATACCACTGTAACTAACAGGTGATTAAGTGGGTGATACTTGAAAGCATAATTGAAATGATAAGATCATATAGTTATTTTCTCACTAAGTTTAGTGTGTAAGAATGTGTCGACATAGAGGAAGGGTGGGAGTGAGTTGAGTTGGGCTGCCTCTGTTATTTTTGCAAACTTGTATGATTATCTCTGGCTAGCGAGCTAGCGCTAGCTAGTTAGCTTAAAGGAGAACTCCGGGCAATTTTTAAGTTAATCTTGATCGTTATATCTTTATGAGTACTGTCTATAGAAAAAAAAATGAACCGGATTGGTGCTTGCAACACGGAGCTGTTCCCGCAAATGCCCAGAGCTCCCACTCAGCTGAAACGGCAGTTATGGGGGCATATACATAAAGAGTGTCTTTGTGCCACTTAACAGACACAAAATGCAATTAAAATGTCCGTCCAACATGAACAGGGCCCTTACATGTGAACAAGGTGCGTTTAGCAACTTAGCCATTGTTTAAATTCACCTATATAGTGTTTTAGACGGCTAGCTGTAGTCTTGCGCTGAAGTCCCGTGGGAACTCAGTTGTAGCCAAAGGTAAATAGCAGTGTGTAGGTGAAGAAGAAATGGTTCGCGTTTGTACCGTACAAGGATGACTACACAGACACAACACAGCGCCCAAATGGAAGGATAAATAAAGTTTACATTACCTCCACAGTAGTTGCACCCGTCTTCGTCCACGGAATCACTTTTATCTTCAACCGCCCCCGCTGTGTTGTGTCTGTGTAGTCATCCTTGTCAAAGTGTTCGCTGCAAATGCGGTAATCTTTAGCGCGCAGTACTTGTATGGGAGTTTGCGCATGAAGTTGAAGTACAACTAGCCACAAATGCAGAATCTCGAGGTCATTGAAAAGAAGACGATGAAAATAAGTCCTTGTATTTTCGCATTCTGTTGCCATAATTCGGAACGGCACAAACGCGAACCATTTCTTCTTCACTTGTGAGCAACTCTCCGATCATCACCCTTCACACACTACGCTCCTCCCACCTGCACACTGCTATTTCTCTCTCTCGCGTGAGCGCGATCAGCGCCGTTTTACTACAGCGATTCTCAAGAATTCTTGCAGTTTCGAATCACCAGTACACTGAACCGAAAACTGTTTCTTTCGGACCCGTCATCTGAGAACTGATGATCTCCGCGGGCTGAAATAATTTACGTCATTGCGTCACTCTAAATGAAGTCATTGCGTGATGACGTAAAATAACTGGTGAACGAGTTTTTTGAACCGGTTCATTGAAACGAACTGTCCAAAAGAACCAGACTTCCCATCACAACTATTTACCTTTGGCTACAACTGAGTTCCCACGGGACTTCCGCACGAGACTCCAGCTAGCCTTCTAAAACACTAAATTTAGGTGAATTTAAACAATGGCTAAGTTGCTAAACGCATCTTGTTCACATGTAAGGGCCCTGTTCATGTTGGACAGACATTTTAATTGCATTTTGTGTCTGTTAAAAGGCACTTATGGCTCGTTTCCACTGAGCGGTACGGTACGGTACAGTTCGGTACGGTACGCAATTATTTGCGTTTCCACTGTCAAAAGTTGTGAATGGTACCAAAAAAGCCGAACCGTACTGTACCACTTTTTGGGTAGCCTTCCGTTGGGGTACCTAGCACAGTGGTACGGTACTAAAGGGAGGAGCTAGACTCACTCCAGAACGTTGATTGGTTGGGGTTGTGAATGGGGTGGTGATGGCGCAGTGGATAAGACACATGCCTCTGGTGTGAGAGACCCGGGTTCGAATCCACTGTGAGACACCAATGTGTCCCTGAGCAAGACACTTAACCCCTAGTTGCTCCAGAGGCGTGAGACCTCTGAAATATAGCAATTGTAAGTCGCTTTGGATAAAAGCGTCAGCTAAATGAATAAATGTAAATTGTAAAATGGTTGACAGAGTATCGTCACTTGCGCGTGCTACAAGGGGAATGAAAACATAAGAAGCGCCATTTTTTAATATACAGTTGGAATATAATACTACGGTTATTCTTTCACGAAATGTAGTTTTAAGATGATAATTTGATCCATTCCAGGGATCACCGGGCGCTCGGCGCTCATGTTCCCTGCCTGGAATAGCCTTTCCTCGGCTAGTCGTTCTGACGTTTGCCGTTGACTCTGTAGTGGTAATTTGTCTTGTGTATATAACGGGTGATCTTTGGTCTCGTGAATCGATCATTCGTTCCCTGGCCAATCGTTTTGGCTGAGGGCTAAGTGAAGTTTCATATATTTAGGCTATTTAACTTTTCCGATGTAACGTTAACGTTAGACTAGCGCTGAATTTGTATATTTGACTGAATTGTTTGCTTTATTTCTTATTGTATAGCTTCTTGTAACGTTACCTTTTACTTATACTTTTATAATGGCTATTATTGATAAAACTGAAATTTAACTGGGTTGAGTTTTGTCATTTTTTATTTTATTACAAGATTATCACTGTAATGTTGTTTATTGCAACATTTGTACAATTGCACATATTGCCTGGAATATGTTTAATATTTTTAAAATTTTAACGAAAAGATGCAGGGTTGTGTTTTAGATTCCCTTTCAAGGGAACTCGAGCTGCGTCAAGCTGTGGGAACGCCCCTGCGTTGTGCGTCATGAAGCACGTATGGAATCAGTCCAATGGAGAGACGGAACGTCATAGGCGGGTGACGTCATCGACCAGGAAACTATAAAGCACCCCCAAAACACAAGCGCGACAGCTTCTATGCCTTCAGTAAGCGCTATATGTGGATCTGTCTCAAGTGTTTTTGTCTGTCACTAAGCAGGAGTTTCACTATTTCAAAAAACTATATATATATATATATACAGGTCCTTCTCAAAAAATTAGCATATTGTGATAAAGTTCATTATTTTCCATATTGTAATGATAAAAATTAAACGTTCATATATTTAGATTCATTGCACACCAACTGAAATATTTCAGGTCTTTTATTGTTTTGATACTGATGATTTTGGCATACAGCTCATGAAAACGTCTTTGGTTACGTATGTAACCCTCGTTCCCTGAGTAGGGAACGGAGACGTTACGTCGGATGACGACGAATGGGGTTTCGCTTAGAAAGGCTATCAACTTCGAGTATTACAAAACGAGCCAATGGCAAGGAAATGCCATGGGTCTGCGGAATTTGCATGGCATAACTCCGCCCCACCTCGTGGGTATAAAAGGAGGAAGCCGGCAGCAAGCAGATATGTTTCTTCGCTGAGGAGCCAAGACTGAGCTCAGGCGATCCCCGCGGTACAGCGGAAAGTGGCAGGCAGACGTAACGTCTCCGTTCCCTACTCAGGGAACGAGGGTTACATACCTAACCGAAGACGTTCCCTTTCGTTGTCACTCCGAGTTACGTCGGATGACGACGAATGGGGTTACCAGTCTAATCACGCCACCTTCTCAGCTGTCTTCCAGTGCCCTGCGTAAATCGAGATCCCTGTCAGCCTGGACAAAGGACTCCATTTATCACAGGAATACCAAGGTACACTGGGAAGCATATCCCAAGCTTAGGGGAAGTATGCAATTAATGCCAGCCCGGAGAGGGGGGACTTAGAGAATACACATATGACCCGAAGGAAGCATATGGAAAACACTGGGGTATCCAGCCGCAGGTGGAATATTTCAACCCCAGGGGTGGCAAGGTGGCTTGCCAAGGGAAAGACACACGCTCAGAGAGGGTTACAGTGGAAATACACATGTGGGGGTCGCTCAGAGGAGGGACCATGCACAAGGGAGGCACCTAGCCGACGCGCAGGCAATAGACACTGGCGCCGACGTCAGGAGTGCTGGAGGAGCTCAGGGCTTTCGGAGAAGCTCACCTGAGGAAAATATCGCACGTATCCAGTCCGTGGAGTGGAATGGCGAGCAAGCGAAGACACCTGAGCGGGTCCGGTACTAGCTGGTTGAAGCGAGTACACGAGAGGACACAGGCTCCACTCGGAGATTATAGAATCTGGCGAATGTGTTAGGTGTTGCCCAGCCTGCAGCTCTGCAGATGTCTGTTAGCGAGGCGCCATGCGCTAGAGCCCAAGAGGACGCCACACTCCGGGTGGAGTGGGCAGTCACACCAAGGGGGCATGGTCGACCTTGCTGCTGGTAAGCCAAAGCAATGGTGTCCAGTATCCAGTGAGACAACCTTTGCTTGGAGAGAGCCTTTCCCTTCAGCTTCCCACCATAACAGACAAAGAGCTGGTCTGAGGTCCTGAAACACTGCGTTCTGTCTACATAGGCGCGGAGAGCGCGTACTGGACAGAGCAGTGCCAAGGCTGGGTCTGCCTCCTCCGAGGGCAGCGCTTGCAGGTTCACCACCTGGTCCCGAAAGGGAGTGGTAGGAACCTTGGGCACGTATCCAGGCCGGGGTCTCAGGATCACGTGAGAGGAAGCCGGCCCAAATTCCAGGCACGCTTCGTCAACGGAGAATGCGTGCAGGTCCCCAACCCTCTTGATGGAGGCCAGTGCAACCAGGAGCGCTGTCTTCATAGACAGGAACTTAAGCTCGACTGATTGCAGGGGCTCAAAGGGAGCACTCTTTAGGGCAGTTAGAACCACTGAGAGGTCCCAAGAGGGAACGAGAGGAGGACGAGGAGGATTTAGTCTCCTCGCTCCTCTCAGGAACCTGATGACCAGGTCGTGCTTCCCCACCGACTTACCTTCGATGAGGTCATGATGTGCGGCAATGGCGGCAACATAGACCTTCAGGGTGGAGGGAGACAGCCTTCGCTCCAGCCCCTGTTGAAGGAAGGAAAGCACAACACTGATCGAGCATCTCCGGGGGTCTTCTCGGTGAGAAGAGCACCAGTTGACGAAGAGGTTCCACTTCAACGCATAGACGTGTCTCGTGGACGACGCTCTAGCGGAAGTGATGGTAGCCACCACCGCTGGTGGTAGGGTACTCAAACCTGCCTCGTCCCATCCAGGAGCCACACGTGGAGGTTCCAAAGATCGGGACGAGGGTGCCATAGGGTGCCCCGTCCCTGAGACAGAAGGTTCTTCCTCAGAGGGATCGGCCAGGGAGGTGCTGTCGCGAGGAGTACTAGTTCGGGGAACCAGGTCCGGTTGGGCCAGTAAGGGGCAACCAGAATGACCTGCTCCTCGTCCTCCCTGACCTTGCGCAAAGTGTGCGCAAGAAGGCTCACTGGGGGAAACGCATACTTGCGGCCCTGCGGCCAGCTGTGCGCCAGAGCATCCGTGCCGAGCGTGCCCTCGGTCAGGGAATAGAACTGGGCGCAATGGGTCGAGTCGTGAGAGGCAAACAGATCTATCTGCGCGTCCCCGAACTGGTCCCAAATCAGCTGAACCGACTGGGGATGGAGTCGCCATTCTCCAGGGAGGGGCTGAAGCCGTGAGAGCTCGTCGGCTGCACAGTTCAGCGCTCCGGGAATGAAGATGGCTCGAAGCGACCTCAGATGCTTCTGACTCCATAGGAGGAGGTGGCGAGCGAGTTGTGACATACGGCGGGAGCGTAGACCACCTTGATGGTTGATGTACGCTACAGTGGCGGTATTGTCTGAACGGACTAGTACGTGTTGACCCCTGAGCAACGCCCGGAAGCGGTGCAGGGCAAGGCGTACTGCCAACAACTCGAGGCAATTGACATGCCAGAGCCGCTGGGGTCCTGTCCAGGAGCCCGCAGCAGCATGTCCATTGCACATGGCGCCCCAGCCCGTGGTGGAGGCATCTGTTGAGACAACAACATGCCGAGAAGCTCGTGCCAGGGGGACACCGGCCCTGAGAAAACCGAGGTTCGCCCACGGGGTGAAGAACTGACGGCAGGTCGGAGTAACTGGTACTCGGAACGTGCCGTGTTGCTATGCCCACCTCGGGACTCGGTCGCGAAGCCAAAGCTGAAGCGGTCTCATATGAAGCAATCCGAGCGGCGTGACCGCGGCTGCAGATGCCATATGCCCCAGGAGCCTCTGAAAAAGTTTCAGTGGAACCGCACTCTTGCCCTCGAATTGTCTTAGGCAAGTCAGCAGTGACTGCGCGCGCTCGCTCGTAAGCTGCGCGGACATGGCGACCGAGTCGATGTCCATACCGAGAAAAGAGATCCTCTGCACGGGGCAAAGTTTGCTCTTCTCCCAGTTGACCCGAAGGCCCAGACGGGCTAGGTGCCGAAGCACTAGGTCCCTGTGTTCGCAAACCTGATCTCGAGAGTGAGCTAGGATCAGCCAGACGTCGATATAACTCAGGATGCGAACCCCTTGTTCTCGAAGGGGAACAAGGGCCGCCTCGACGACCTTCGTGAAGATGCGAGGAGACAGGGCTAGGCCGAAAGGGAGAACCGCGTACTGGTATGCCTGCCCCTCGAAAGCAAACCGGAGGAACGGTCTGTGTCGAGGAAGAATGGAGACATGAAAGTAGGCGTCCTTCAGGTCGATCGCTGCAAACCAATCCTGGGGCCGTATGCATTCGAAAACGCGTTTGGCGGTGAGCATCTTGAACGGCATCCTGTGAAGGGAGCGGTTCAGCACGCGCAAGTCCAGGATTGGCCGTAACCCACCGGTTTTCTTGGGGACAATGAAGTAGGGGCTGTAGAAGCCGGACCTCATCTCGGCTGGAGGGACAGTCTCGATTGCACCCTTCGCCAGCAGGGTGGCAATCTCTGCTCTCATGATAGGGGCATTGCCACCGACCAAAGTGGAGCGGACTCCCCTGAAGTGGGGAGGAGACCGTGCGAACTGAATCGCTAGCCGAGCCTGACGGTACGCGCGATCCAGTGGGACAGACGGGGAAGCTCTAGCCAGGCTCCCAGGAACTGAACCAACGGGATCATGCGAGCCACAGGCGTCCCCTCGGAGGGGCAGCGAAGCGGAGTAACTGGCCCAGACGTGGACGGCATAGCGACCCGATGTGGGGGCACAGTTAGCAACCGCGCCCTGGCAGAGGGGCCAGGGGAGGACCAGGCTGGTCGTCCCGCGGGGGCCTGCTCTGCCAGGGGTCTGGCGACAGAGGGGGACAGGGGCGAAGCGGTCCGTGGACGGCACGCCATGTCAACCACCTCTGGGACAGAGGGGGATAAGGAGAGCACGGCTTGTGAGTGGCGCTCTGTGACGTCCGAGAACTCTGTGCTCAGAGACGGGAGAATCAGCTCTTTGGAGAATAAGGATTCTTCCCCGGCCCTCCCCGGGGAAAGGAGTGGTCCTGCTACCAACTCCTGGAAAGAACTGAGTCCCATCTCTGAGGAGCCCAACTCAAGAGCGCTGCTTAACCCGGCGTGTAGCGGGGTGCGGGGCTGGAGAAGACTGTGGCGTCCGACCGCGGCCTCCAGAGCCGACCCGGGTGAACGGGCGGGGTGGGAGCCGCGGGGGGGCGCCCTCGGCAGTGGGCAGACCGAGGGATCTGAGCGGATGGCGGGGCCGCCGGGACAGAATCAACCTCAGTCTGCTCCATCGCCGAGGTGCCCATCTCACGAGCGCCGCTTAACCCTGCGTGTAGCGGGGGGCGGGGCTGGAGAGGGCTGTGGCGTCCGCCCGCGGCCCCCAGAGCCGGCCCGTGAACGGGCGGGGTGGGAGCCGCGGGAGGGCGCCTTCGGCGGTGGGCAGACGAGGGATCTGAGCGGACGGCGGGGCCGTCGGGACAGAATCAAACTCACTCTGCTCATGGGCGGCTGAGAGCTGTTGGGCAAGCCCTCAACCGCACCGCCGAAGAGGCCGACCTGGGATATGGGAATGTCGGACAGACGGGTCCGCGCGACATCCAGCACATCAGACAGGTTCAGCCACAGACTGGTGAGCATCACCTGACCCAGGGAGCGTACGGCCACTTTCGTCGCTCAGAGAGCAAGGTCAGTGGCGGCGCGCAGCTCAGTGAAGAGCCCTGGGTCAGTCCCGCCCTCGTGCAGGTCCATGAGCATCTGGGTCAGGTGGACCAGCAGAATGACCATGGCATGCAGTGAGGCGGCTGCCAGTCCCGTGGCGCTATAGGATCTCGCCACAAGCGTAGACGAAAAACTACAGGCCACGGGCAGGTGCTTAGGATTGCGCCGAGAAGAAGCACTCTGAGGACACATAGCATCGCAACAGAGCGTTCAGCCGGGGGAACCCCAGTGCACCCATGGGCAGCGGCCCCATCGAGGGGAGGAAAGGCGGATGAGATCAGCGAGCGGTCCCGAGAAGACAAGGGGGTCTTCTTGGACTTCGAGATCTCATCATGCACGTCCGGGAAGAGAGGTATTGGGGTTAGCCGTGGACGAGGGTCGGCGGCCTTATCCAAAACCCATCGTCCCAGGAAAGCATGGTCGTCATCTCCGGATCAGACTCAGGCACAGCCGTATGCACACCGGAAGGTGGCAGCTGTGACGAGCCCTCACTTCCAGAAGACTCAAACCCACCTAGTGATGCTGCAACAGACATGGCATCTTCCTCTGTAGCTTCAACTGAAACACGCGGGCCACCAGAGGGTAGACTCGCGGGAATCAGCAGTTCACTAGCGGGCACCGTCATTGAAGAGGGGGGCTGGGGTCACGGACACATAGTCGGCGCCTTGATCCAGACCGTAACCCTCAGGTCACCCTGGCCACCAGCCGAAGATCGGGGGGTGGATGAGGGGACTCTCACTCTTGCGAGTTCACCGAGTCTCGACCTATATCCGATACCAGTCCGCTGCAACCAGAAATGCACGGGCGAGCCGTCTTTAAAAAGACGTGCCACGTGTAAGCTCTTTTAGTGAGAGAAAACTCAAGTGTTGAAGCACCCGGGGAGAAACGCACCGACTGGCAGACCACTGCAACAGATCAGCAGGAAGCACGCTCTCGCCGTAGATCGCCGTCACACCAACACTCGAGGTACTCGTTTGTAAAGCTGACAATTCAGAGATGGCTTGTGGAGAGAAGAATACACTTGGCTCCGAAGCGAAAACATATCTGCTTGCTGCCGGCTTCCTCCTTTTATACCCACGAGGTGGGGCGGAGTTACGCCATGCAAATTCCGCAGACCCATGGCATTTCCTTGCCATTGGCTCGTTTTGTAATACTCGAAGTTGATAGGCTTTCTAAGCGAAACCCCATTCGTCGTCATCCGACGTAACTCGGAGTGACAACGAAAGGGAACCCAAAATTCCTATCTAAAAACATTAGAATATTTCATCCGACCAATAAAAGAAGTGTTTTTAATACAAAAAGAGTCAACCTTCAAATAATTATGTTCAGTTATTCACTCAATACTTGTTCGGGAATCCTTTTGCAGAAATGACTGCTTCAATGCGGCGTGGCATGGAGGCAATCAGCCTGTGGCACTGCTGAGGTGTTATGGAGGCCCAGGATGCTTCGATAGCGGCCTTAAGCTCATCCAAAGTGTTGGGTCTTGCGTCTCTCAACTTTCTCTTCACAATATCCCACAGATTCTCTATGGGGTTCAGGTCAGGAGAGTTGGCAGGCCAATTAAGCACAGTAATACCATGGTCAGTAAACCATTTACGAGTGGTTTTGGCACTGTGAGCAGGTGCCAGGTCGTGCTGAAAAATGAAATCATCATCTCCATAAAGCTTTTCAGCAGATGGAAGCATGAAGTGCTCCAAAATCTCCTGATAGCTAGCTGCGTTGACCCTGCCCTTGATAAAACACAGTGGACCAACACCAGCAGCTGACATGGCACCCCAGACCATCACTGACTGTGGGTACTTGACACTGGACTTCAGGCATTTTGGCATTTCCTTCTCCCCAGTCTTCCTCCAGACTCTGGCACCTTGATTTCCGAATGACATGCAAAATTTGCTTTCATCTGAAAAAAAGTACTATGGACCACTGAGCAACAGTCCAGTGCAGTTTTTCTGTAGCCCAGGTCAGGCGCTTCTGCCGCTGTTTCTGGGTCAAAAGTGGCTTGACCTGGGGAATGCGGCACCTGTAGCCCATTTCCTGCACACGCCTGTGCACGGTGTCTCTGGATGTTTCTACTCCAGACTCAGTCCACTGTTTCTGCAGGTCCCCCAAGGTCTGGAATCGGTCCTTCTCCACAATCTTCCTCAGGGTCCGGTCACCTCTTCTCAGTGTGCAGCATTTTTGGCTACACTTTTTCCTTCCCACAGACTTCCCACTGAGGTGCCTTGATACAGCACACTGGGAACAGCCTATTTGTTCAGAAATGTCTTTCTGTGTCTTACCCTCTTGCTTGAGGGTTTCAATGATGGCCTTCTGGACAGCAGTCAGGTCGGCAGTTTTTAAAAGCCTCTGGAATCTTTTGCAGGTGTTTAGAGTTAATTAGTTGATTCAGATGTTTAGGTTAATAGCTCGTTTAGAGACCCTTTTCATGATATGCTAATTTTTTTAGATAGGAATTTTGCGTTTTCATGAGCTGTATGCCAAAATCATCAGTATTAAAACAATAAAAGACCTGAAATATTTCAGTTGGTGTGCAATTAATCTAAAATATATGAAAGTTAATTTTTTATCATTACATTATGGAAAATAATGAACTTTATCACAATATGCAAATTTTTTGAGAAGGACCTGTATATGTTATATTAAGAGACAATGGCGAGCGAACAACAATTTAAGAAGTGTGTTCCTCCCTGCTCGCGCTATTTAACGGGCGGGGATACACACAGCTTATGTGTTGTTTGTTTGGGAGTGCAGCATGCCCAGTCAGCTCTCGAGGGGGCTGATTGTGAGCATTGCGAGCGTTTGCCTCTTAGAACGCTCCGCTCCCGCCGATCACTCTTTGAGGAGAGTGGTTCGGTTCGCGATCCCCGCGGATCGGGTCCCGCTTATGCCGAGGCTGAGCGGCGACGTCATTCGTGGGGATCGCAGATGGATCTAACAGCGGGGCTTGAGACGGGCTTTGCCCTATCTCAGCCCTTACCTGTTAGATCCAGTGCCTCAGTCTCGGGTTCGGAAGCACGCTCTGTGGTTTCTTCCCCCCTGAACTGAGGCCCCAGTACTGCAACTATCCAGTTCTGAGGATCTGGATGTTGTTAGTCTGGATGCGGGAGATGTCGATGATTCGCCATCTCGCTCTCCCGAAAGTGAGGAGCTTATGGAGGTGCTCACTCGTGCTGTTTCTAAGTTAAGCATCGAGTGGCCAGCTGTTAGGCTGGAGTCTAGAGAAAAATCTAAATTAGATGAAAGATTTTTGCCTTCCCGTTCTCAACCTCCACGCCGGTGCTTGCCCTTCTTCCCTGATCTCCACACAGAGGTTTCGAGATCGTGGAAAAAGCCGGTCTCTTATCGTGTTTTTAGCCCTCAAACGTCCACTTATTCAAACATTGTGGGGGCAAAATCTCATGGGTATGGGGCGATGCCCAAAGCAGAAGAGGCGCTTGCTAGTCATCTTTCTGCTGAAGCTGCATCTTCTTTTAAAGCACCACTTTTACCCTCTAAGCCTCTTAGAAGTACATCAGCTTTAGTGGGTAAGGCGTATTCGGCGGGCGGTCAAGCCTCGGCGTGCCTGCACACGATGTCCATCTTGCAGGCATACCAGGCTGACTTATTAAAGGATGTGAGTGATACTCAAGAGGTCAGCACTGACATAGTTCGCGAACTGCGTCAGGCTGCAGATTTATCTCTGGCGTCAGGATGCTGAGGGTGGTCCCTGCCGTGGGAGAGAGGTGTTCACCGCATTACACGGTGCCCGCTCTTCTTCGGTGCCCTCAGGGGCCCGTTCTGCCAACCCCGCCTTCATGCCGTGGCACAGACGGTCTCAGCGAGCGCTTTCCCGAGGGACGCTCGCACCCTCTGAGGAGGGTCTCAGAGCAGTTAAGCCAGTCATTCCCTGCCGGTGCGCCGTTACAGGGCGCTGTGTTTGCTGCTCAAGCTACACCAGAGGCCAGTCTCGAGAGACTGGTACCCTTAGTAGTATTTCTGGCAGAGTGGAAAAGCCTTCCAAAAATATCTCAGTGGGTTCTGCACACAGTAAAAAAGGGTTATGCTATCCTATTCAGGTGTCGACCACCAAAATTCAGAGGGGTTCTGCCCACAGTGGTGGGCCCCGAGCAGGCTCTGGTAATGGAACAAGAGGTGAAAGCTCTCCTTCAAAAGGAGGCTATAGAACGGGTTCCTCCTCCCAGTTTGGAGTCAGGTTTTTACAGCCGATATTTCATCGTTCCAAAGAAGGATGGGGGGTTGCGTCAAATTTTAGATCTGCGCCTGTTGAATCGCTCGGTAGGGAAGTTAAAATTCAAGATGCTCACTATCAAGCAGATCGTGTCACAAATCAGATCCGAGGACTGGTTTGTTACGATAGATCTGAAGGACGCGTACTTCCATATTTCCATCCTTCCACAACACAGGAAGTTCCTGAGGTTCGCCTTCGGGGGCGAGGCGTACCAGTACAAGGTTCTTCCATTTGGCCTAGCTTTATCTCCCCGCACTTTCACGAAATGCATGGATGCAGCTTTAGTGCCCCTGAGGTTTCAGGGCATTCGTATCCTCAATTACATCGACGATTGGTTGATTTTAGCTCAGACAGAGCAGATGGCGGTTCAGCATCGAGATGTCGTTCTCGCTCATATAAGAAAGTTGGGGTTGAGGCTGAAAGCAAAGAAAAGTGTATTATCTCCTTCTCAGAAGACCACTTTTCTGGGCGTCGTTTGGGATTCGGTCTCGATGCGGGCGCGACTTTCTCCGACCCGCATTGCTTCGATTCTTTCAGCTATGAAACAAGTAAAGCTAGGCCAGCTACTCACTGTAAAACAGTTTCAGAGACTGTTGGGTCTGATGGCAGCAGCGTCCAACGTTATACCTTGCGGCCTGTTGTACATGAGACCACTGCAGTGGTGGCTCCGGACCAAGGGATTCTCCCCGAGGGGAAATCCCCTCCGCACGATCACAGTCACGCGGCGCTGCCTTTGTGCTCTGGTCATGTGGAAAGAAACCTGTTTCCTATCCAAAGGGCCTGTGTTGGGGGCTCTTTGTCGTCGCGTAACGCTAACGACGGATGCTTCCCTCACAGGGTGGGGGGCGGTCATGAGTGGTCGTCCAGCCCATGGTCTGTGGCAGGACCATCATCTATCATGGCATATAAATTGTCTAGAGATGTTGCCGGTGTTCCAAGCTTTGAAACACTTCCTATTAGACCTCAGAGGTCATCATGTGCTAGTTCAGTCAGACAACAAGTTGGTGGTCTGGTATATAAATCATCAGGGGGGCCTGCGGTCGCGTCCACTTTACAAGTTGGCCCGTCAGATCCTCCTGTGGTCCCAGGGGAAGTTACGGTCTCTGAGAGCTATGTATCTTCCTGGTTATTTGAATGTGGTAGCAGACTCCCTGTCGAGGCAGGGGCCGAGGCCGGGGGAATGGAGGCTCCACCCCGAGGTGGTGGAGCTCCTTTGGTTGAGTTTCGGTCGCGCCGAGGTGGACCTATTCGCTTCCAAGGAGACAACGCACTGTCATCTGTGGTTCTCCATCAGTCAGCCAGCCCCTCTGGGGTTGGACGCTCTGGTACAGCCGTGGCCGAGGTCACGTCTGTATGCTTTTCCCCCGGTTGCTCTGCTACCAGGAGTTCTGGAGAGGGTTCGCCGGGACGGGGTCAGCCTACTTCTAGTAGCCCCGTTCTGGCCGGCCTGAGTATGGTTCGCGGACCTAATATCTCTTCTGGACGGCTCTCCCTTGGAGATTCCGATCAGGAGGGATCTACTCTCTCAGGAGGGCGGTACGATATTTCACCCCCGCCCAGATTTGTGGAAACTGTGGGCTTGGCCTCTGAGGGGGCCCAGCTCATAGAATCTGGTCTCTCAACTGAGGTTGTTGAGACCATCCTTCACTCCAGAGTTCCGTCCACGAGGAAGTTATATGCCCTGAAGTGGAAACTTTTCACTTCTTGGTGTGCAGAACACAGGCAGGACCCAGTTTACGGCCCAGTGGGTGCAGTGCTGGAGTTTCTGCAGGATCGTTTCTCTGCAGGGTTATCCCCCTCCACACTAAAGGTGTATCTGGCGGCACTAGCTGCTTACCATGTCCCTTTTAGTGGAGTTTCTCTTGGGAGACACCAACTTATAACTCGCTTCCTTCGTGGCACTTTGAGGCTGAGGCCTGCAGTTCGTATGAGGGTGCCGACTTGGGATTTGGCCATTGTACTAGAGGGCCTTTCTTTGGCCCCCTTTGAACCTATTGAGGAAGTTTCTGAGAAATTTCTCACTTATAAAACTCTTTTACTGCTTGCAATCTCCTCACTTAAGAGAATCGGAGATTTGCAGGCTCTGTCGGTTGCACCCTCGTGCCTGGAGTTTTCGCCTGGTATGGTTAAGGCTTTTCTATACCCTATACCAGGTTATGTCCCTAAGGTCCCTACTAATGCTGTTAGACCTACAGTGTTGCAGGCTTTCTATCCTCCTCCTTTTGTGTGATCAGATCAGGAGAAACTTAACCTTCTCTGCCCGGTTAGGGCGTTAGACGCTTACGTCCACAGAGCTGCCCTGTGGAGGAAATCAGAACAGTTATTTGTGTGCTTTGGGCCACCCAGGAAAGGGTGTCCCACGTCTAAACAGAGAATGAGCAAGTGGGTGGTTGAGGCCATCTCACTTGCTTATGAGTCGGCTGGTCAGCCTTCACCTTTGGCTGTACGAGCCCACTCTACTAGGAGTGTGGCTGCTTCTAAGGCATTGTTGTCAGGAGTATCGCTAAGTGATGTTTGTGATGCGGCTGGGTGGTCCTCACCGCATACATTTGTTAAGTTCTATGAATTGGACTTAAGTTCCACTCCTGGGGCGCAGGTGCTCTCGTCCTCTGTGCGCTAGTTCCCACATGACGGTCATTTGCTCCTATGGCGACGTGGGTATTGGCTTTCCCACAGCTTGACGCAGCTCGAGTTCCCTTGAAAGGGAACGTCTCGGTTACGTATGTAACCCTAGTTCCCTGATAGGGAACGAGACTCTGCGTCGTTCTGCCATACTCCCAGCATGCCCGTTAGCGCTTCCTTCCCTATCAGGGAACTAGGGTTACATACGTAAACGAGACGTTTCGTTTTGTTATAAATAGGCTAACGTTAAACATGCAGTAAATAATATAATCAGGTCTATACATTGCCTGAACCACATTTGTGTGCCTATAATGTTTAATATGTATATAAATGAAAACGAAAAGAGGCAGAGTAGTGTTTTATTATATATTTCGTTTTATTGTTGCCTAAAATGTACATGCAGTGATGCTTTCAAGAACGCGCTGTTCCATTTGGAGAATTACCGTCCTCGGGGAGTCCTTCTGCTGAGAACTTTGCATACTTGGTATTGAGAAATGCCTAATGTCGGCGCTTCTCTTCCTGTGACAAACATGCCGAGTAGCAAGGACAATATCAGCTGTATGCCACCCATTGGTGTTTACTTTGTTGCTTTCTTCTTCGCGCGAAATTGACGTTGATCGCTTCTTTCCGGCAAACACCACGCCTATCAAGAAGGGTATTGTTGGCGGTGGAAACGCTAGCCGGATCAAGGTTTACTGACCCGAACCGAACCGTACTGTACTGTACCATACTGCTCAGTGGAAACGAGCCAAAAGACACTCAAGACAGTTATGCCCCCATAACTGCAATTTTAGCTGAGTTGGAGCTCTGGGCATTTGCGGGAACAGCTCCGTGTTGCAAGCACAAATCCGGTTCGTTTTTTTTTTCTATAGACAGTACTCACAAAGATATAACGATTGCCCGGAGTTCTCATTTAAGTCAATTCCAATGTATCACTCAGGGGTAAAGCTGCGTTCACACTACACGTGACCAAGCGACACGATACCATTCATTTTCAATGGTGAGCGGGCGACTTCCGGCGACACGCGCGGTCGCGACCGTTGGCTACTGGATGGGGCTTGTCTGGCGACGCGACAAAGTTGAGATCTGTTTAACTTTATGCAAATTAAGTGCGACTTTCGGAAGCGACAACCAATAGGAGTGGAGCGCGCATGATCCTTCTCCACATCATTGGATGTCATTCATAAAGGCAACCAGTAGTGGGAACGCCCACTAGCGACCTCATCGCCAGCCACTGGCGACATGGTCGCGTGTAGGTAGTGTGAACGCAACTTAAGGGGTTCCGTTCGCGACGCGTAAAATCCATTTTAGATGAATGGTCTATTTTTTTCGAACGTACGCGCCGCTATCACGTCTACTGTAGCCTAGCTACTACCATTGAATTGCTGCAGCAGACGCAAAACGAACATGTTTCCACTGTTCGATCGCGACCGCGCCTCTCTCTCTCTCTCTCTCTCTCTCTCTCTCTCTCTCTCTCTCTCTCTCTCTCACACACACACACACACGCATGCATGCACGCACGCACGCAAAGAGTGCCCCTTACATGGTTTGTCAGTGTGTCAGAGCTGTCTTCAGTACTGCAACCCATAAACCACCAGTGCTGTGTTATCATTCTGCATCAATCTCTTTGATGCAGTATGCAAAATCGATATCACTATGCAGTAAGCTAGTGATAATGTTCATTGTTTGTGATAATGTTGTAGTCTACTACTGTTTGTAGTGATACTGTTAACTTTACATTGTACATATTATTGATTTTTTTTCTTCTACAGTAGTTTTTCTTGCCTACCTAGAGTGTATAATGGGGCATGAGCCTGCAATGTTATTAATATTTCCAGAAAGCTGAGTTCCTTACATATATGGTGGAGAATGCAGGCATCGTATTAAACATTGCATGCAAGCAGACAGTAATCAATCATATGTTGTCCCATAAGTTTTATTAACATCTCATACATGCACGTACAAGTTTCTGGGTAAATCAGCAAAACTATAGCTTGAATATGCCTTCCTACGAATGGCAGAAAGTTCACAAATGCTATAATGCATATTTAAATCGTACGATAAGAAACTCCTGATATTAGCGAAGAAAGACTAATTTCAGATATAAATCGAGCATACGTCTTCTCTGACGAAGAAATCTCAGATTAGCCGCACGCATAAATGGTACCAGAACAAATTAACCTGATATGGACGAAGAAATCTCCATTTTCAGCATTTTTGAATGTGATCTGAGCGATGTTCCTCAATCACCGATTAAGGCCTTATTATGCGTTACGTCATTGTATTCATATTAAACCGCTGAAGCGCTCATATGAAACAATCGCGTCGAATTAGTGGTATAAATTCTAGCTTAGCTAACTAGTAATTTGCCATTGTCTGTGAAAGAATGGTGCTGTTTTGATTTGTTAAAAAGAGTCACTCACACGCAACGTGTGTCTAAGCGAGAGACTCAGTGCAAACTGTCAGCACAGCTCGTCGCTGCTCCGGCCGATCTGTGTTGTTGGTTGGCATTGCGTCCGGAACGCGAGCAGGCGTTCCTATCTAGTTTTTCTGACAACAGCACCAATCTCACAGACCCTTGTGTAAACAAGCGACGGTTGTAGCCAATAGCTCCCTCAATCCTAACTTACACGCATGACTTACAAGTAAAACCCTCTACCTCGAGTGATAGTTTTAGCACCGCCTAAAAACTTAGACACATTAGAGCGTAAAGTGTAACCTTAAACCAAAGACTATAGATTTTGCGTGATTTGAACTGAGTGATTTGAACACGAGTAATGAGAGTCAAAGCTCTTCGAGGCTTTGAATCAAAGGAGTCAACTGAGTCACAAATGATTCTTTGTTTGAAGCGCCCTCGCTGGCGACCCCTGCTGGTCAAAACAGTGGAAGTATAGCGGAAACTCAAATCAACGGAACACCTTTTACAAACCAATCGCAAAGGTTTTATCAAAAGTTGTAATCAGGTAATGGCAATCCGCGAGCTACCTAATATCGTTTAATATGAGGTGTCTTTCAAGGCATAATATCTTAGTAAACCGTAGGGCTCGTTTTATGAAAGCTTGACTTGAAAGTCAATCAGACCCTTTATCAAATGCGTCATTAAATGTGTACGAATCTATGAAGTGATACGAGATCACATAGAGACCAGATACACAATGGCTCACGAACCGTTGAAATTTAAAACAATTTCGAAACAGCTATGACGCGTAACGAAGCCCAGTTTAATAAAATCACGTGACCTTAGCAGTGATACACTCCGAATGATTTGAGACGAATGATTCACCCTGGTGTCAGAGCTTCACGAAGCATGTCTCATAAGAGGGTTAAACCACCCTCTTCTCTCTCTCTTTCTCTCTCTCGACCCCTTCCTCTTGGTTTCACTTTCAGATTGAAACCCAGATACTTTGGGTTTTTATTTGTGTTTCTTTTATTTTTACTTAAATCTACCCCTATTTTATTTTGTGTATTTACACCTGTTGAGCCTGAATAGTCCTATTCAGTTAAATTGAATTTAATTAAATTGGGAATTTAATTAAATCAATTTGCTTAGTCAAGTTCCCCTCTAGTTACCAGAGCTATGAGAACACACAATGTTTACATACATTATTTTATTTTATTATTTTAATCCAATTTAGTTATTTACGTTTGTTTCAGCCTGAATTCTTATATTCAGCTAAAGAAAAAAAGAAGGGCTTAACTAAATTTGAAATTTAATTAAATTACTTGATACGCTTCCCTTTCCTTTTAGTTTTCTTAGAGCTATAAGGACGTTCTAACTTTACCTTTACCTTATTTTAGATCACTAGTCACTATCCTCATCTTCTCTCTCTCTATAGGATTACAATATCTAGCGACTGTTGTTTCCATAGTGAGTTACACAGGTCATTAATATCCTACTTCCTGTCTGTGTTTTACCCATCCTCACTCCTTAGCACCAAGCTAAATACATGAAGTACGGCTAAACACAAACGCACAGTAGGCCCCAGACAGAACTGGAAACACTTCCCATTGTTTCTTCTTCTTCTTTTGGACCTTGAGATGTCTGATGTGTCCCTGGTAGCTTAGTCTAACAGCAGCATAACCCATAAGTGACTCCTGTTTACCTATGTCTCCTAGCTAAACCTAAATAGGTAAAACACTCCTTTCTTCCTCTTCTTTTCTGGTTTCATCCTATTGTTTTATTTTGGTTTTTCTCTATCTTTTACTCTTGTAGCACAACATGTGAGAAGAACCATCAGCATTTTTGAGTAATAGGTTATGACATGTAAGAGCCCAGTCATCAGTCGATGCTGCTTAAAGCAGTCAACTAAGATACTCAAAACTTTTTTTTTGTTGTTGTGTGTGCTCACCAACACTTAATTGTAGCTGCTCCACATAGCCTTTCTCCCACACAGATAGCTCACCACCTCAGTAGAAACTTGCATTTGCCTTTGCCATTTCTCTCTCGTGTTCCCACAAGTGTGCCAGTAGGCCTCAGACACCCGGCCCTGCCACCAGGACCACCTGAAGACCCGGCAGAGCAGTGTCATGGACATCCTTCAGCCTGAGGCAGGCAACGACCTGCCACGGCAGAGGAAGGAACAGTTAGGCAACAAAGAAAGCAGACGTCTGACACCCAGCCTGAGCCACCAAGAGCTGACCAGCATTATCTTCTCCTTGGCCATGCTCCCGCAGGCCTCAAACAGGAGGTAAATGAACTAATGCTGCCAGCCCCAGGACTCCACAGAGAACGAACCCTGCTTAACGGGAGAAGGCACAGGACAGATGCAGAGACCCTGACAGCGTGGAGCAACTGAAAGAGATCACCAGTTTTCAAGCGGCTCTGACAGCTGCTGAGCACCTGCCAACAGACGAGAGAGGAACTGGTTGAACTCAAAGAGAGAGACGCTGAAGCCATCGGCTTGCAGCCAGAGCTGAAGTCCCAACACTGACTCAGCGATGCTGCAACATTATAGTCCAGCTCAATGTGGTCCAAATAGAACTGAAACAGTCCAACCAACTGCAAATGGACCCCACGAGAAAGATGTACCCTGCTGAACTTCGCATCAGCAGCGTAGGCTTCCCCAGCCCTGCACAAACAGGGGGGGGGGGGGAACAAACCCCTCTGCTTAACATGTCATCAGACAATTTCCTTAAAGCTTCTGCAGCCGTGGAAGGAAAAGGATTGATTCAGAAGAATCTTGAAACGACGCGTGTAGTGACACTCAAAGACCTCAACCGAACGGCCAGACATATCCCTGCATTTACACCAGAGCTTGCTAGTCTCTATCTGACCAGCCCAGAGTTGCGACGCTTTCTGGCTCGGCAGCCAGAAAACATCCAGTCTAACTACCAGCAGCTGGAACAAGCCATCACAACAGGATTCTCAGACTTAAGAGTCTGAATGTAGACTGGGCGCGGTCCCAGACACCAACCAGGGTAACCCTGAAAGTCCCGGTGCTACTACCACAGACATCAAGCGAGCTACCGCGGAGCGTGCAACAAACCTGTGATGGAGGAAGACACCAGCTTCAAGAACCTTTTGACTCTGAACTTCAAAACCCAGAAGACACACGGCATGACCGCAATGCACGACTCTGCTACAAAGTTCCTAGTCAGCATAGGACATAAAACTTTTAAAGTAGATGAAAATGTGTGCTCAAAAGGAAGCAAGAGTTTGCATTAGTAAAATTTGAATTTTACTGATTTAAAGAAAATCTTGAATGTAGGTGTAAGCCTCACGTGCCAACAGACTATGCACTGCTTTTTGAAACATACAGACATTGTGCCACCCGCTGGTTGAAATATACACTGCTGCACATTAGTTTCCATGACAATGACTTGTTACAGGAAATACAAACTCCAAATAGGGCATTCGTCACCCTAATGCCAGATAGTAAGCAAACCACCTAAGCTGGGAAAACTAGCATGACCTAGAGCCCCTTCGTAACTACTGTTATGCTAAAAAAGTGCTTATTTGATCATTCCGATCCAAACGGGACATGATATGCGATACACATTTTGATCACTAGCTGCTGGCTTGTCTAAATGCAGATAAAACGATAGCTGGAATTGACATCTCTACTTAAAATAATAATAATAAAAAATAAAAAAAGGGGTCTTAACTGGTATCGGTAATTTCAGCATTAAAGCGTAAGTCTGTTTGACAGAGGAATCTCATCTCAGCGGCATGCAAACTGTACCGGTATTTATTAGTCTGCTTTGGTTGAAGGAATCCAAATTGCAGTATTGCTTAATCTGTTTCTGACGAAGGAATCTCAGTACAGTGTTATATACACGTAGACTTGGGTGATGCTCCCCTTTCTACAAAGTAAAGACCTTACAAATTATTGTTAGGTTGATGTAAATTCACCTAAATTTTGGCTGCATCTACAAGCAGAGAGCTACCTAGCGATCAAAACTGTTTACTCGCTGAAAAGTCAGTATTTATGCACGAGATGGACGTAACTATATAGGCTTAGACAGGCTTTGACTTACAGCAAATCTATTTCCTTACTCTGTAAACAAATAGAATAAGTTGCGTACAGTAAAGAGAAGAGTTCCATGAGTAAAATTTGCAAATGCCAAACCACATTTGCATTTTACTGAATGTAACATCAAGTTCTTGAAAGACTTAAAGTATAGGCGCCCCCTTTTAACCCGTTTAAACATGCATAACTCATTTAAAATGTGAGGACGTTCTTCATGGACTGTTGAATTGTTCTGACATGCACTGGTTCCCATGACAACGACTTGTCACAGGAAGTGCTAACTCGTGACGTCATCTTGTAAACAAACCAGCCTAGGTGGCTAAGCTAACTTAACCTAGCGTCCATCCAGCTTAGGCTAAGCTAAGCTAACCTAGCATCCATCCAGCTTAGGCTAAGCTACATAATAACTTCTACAGTTAGCGGTTAGCATCATTTACTTGAAGCCTTAATTACAGCTTTTATGTATACAGCGCAAAGTATTCTAAAATACTTTCTTTAACCCCATTTAGGGTTTCTAATTTTTCTCTTTCCTTACTTTCAATTCTTCTCAGCTGAATTTCACCTTCACTAGTTTAGGCATAGTCCTTGCTGAGCGCTGTAGGCTAAATTTGCAGATGCCCTGTCAATTAAACCCAAGTTTAATTACATGTAAGCTGTGTAGCTAGAGAAGAATTCTTATAGTTATGAGAATTTTCATCAGCATGTTGACTAAACCTTTGGAGGGACACACACGGTGTGGTCTTAAACACGCAACAGCTGTGACCCACTATGGAGTGTTGGTCCAGGCAAATCTAAAGGTTAGTCACTAGTGCTATTGATTACTCTCAATTTCAGATCATTCCCGCTGTTTTGATCACTTACTTAAGTCCTTTTCATTTTTATTTTACTTCGATAATAATAGCAGTCAGCTATTCACTTGTCTATACTGTCATGAATATGATTTATTTCCATTTCTTCTCTTGTTCAAATGTGGTTCCATTTCCCATAGGGCCCAGAAAGGAACCAGAGACACCTTTATTTGTGATTTTGTTTATTTTCAACAAGTGCACTAATTTTTATGACCCTGCAACACAAGTAACTTCAACGATTACTAGGGCATAACTATAGTCCTGAGGATTGATAATAAGCATAATTTGAATAGGAAAGCTGTCCTTTTTCCTCCTATTCTTCACTTCGTCAAGCCGTAGTGAACCACCAGTTAAGTCCAGAGAAATATTTTAGTCATAAGAACCATCTTAAGTCATTTATTTCATCTCGGCTATGCCCTTTCCAGGAAATACTCTCGGAACCACACAAGTCTTAGCCTCCTAACATTCACAGCTAAGATGATAAGGATACAATACACACTTCACTAGCTAGCTACACATGAAATACCTAGCTTTATGCTACATATCTAGCGAACCCATTAAACCGTGGCTCTGAACTTTCTAGGGTCATGCATTAGTCTCTCACCACAGGTGTGCCAAAATGTTGCAGATCCTCTGCTTAACCTGACCTTAACCGGTTAGGAGAACGAAAAGACTGACAAGCCATCGCGAGGAACACTGTTCCATCCATGGCTGCTGACATCCGACGGCACCGGAGCCAACGGAACTGCACCATGAGAGAAGAGGACAAACGACCCATGACCCAAGCCAGAGTTACAGCCACACCGGGGTGATCAAGATTCTCATCTCCTTACCCCACCTTATGGGTATAAAACAGAAGGTAAACAACCTCACATAATAGATCACAGCGTCCCACAAGGAGCGGACCTCTGCCCAAAGCCTTACAGACCAGCTAGACACTGAGGTTCGAACCAGATTCAATGCAGCTGGACTGAGCATGCCCAGGACCAGCACAGAACTGTCACCATGGCAACAACCCAGGTACCAGCCAAGCCCCTTGGAGAAGCCATGGAGGACAGCACCCTCAACCTGCAAACACCACAGGAAGACCACGGCTGTCAACGACAGCATCCTCTTCCATACCCTTCACACAGGTGTCAATCTGAGGCTCCGCAAGGACAGCTGGACGCACCTTCCTCAGAGTTACTGGAGCCGCTGACACACGCAAAATAGCTCCCTGCACAGGACTCACCCGAGGAGTCCTGTAAGGTACAAGCTTCCGACTCCTTGCCCAGCCCAGCTTAGGCAAGCTTGCGTCGGCACCACCATAAGGACAGAACAACACTTCAATCCTTCAGACCTCTCGTGACTGAGAGGCTAACAACCACCTTCTGACCTCCGGCCACCAGCACCATGTCAGCTTGAAAACCTCTCTATGCTACATAGCGGCTTAACCACTTCCTGCAACCACAAGGAAACACCTACCCCAAAACTAATGAACTTCAGAATGTCCCAACACCTGCTGCCTCAACACCTGCTGCAGAGACCTGGACTTGGCTACTGTCCACATCACCAGCCGTGGAACGACCACCGCTCCAGAAGACACGAGCAACCAGAGGCCACCATGGCCTTCCAGCCTTCTATGACAAGTGTGTGTCCGATCTCTCTCCACTTCCAACTTCGCTCGTGGTTGTCCTTGAGGGGGGACAACAACGATCGAGAGGGGGGGGATCTGTAGGGTATGGACCAATCAGACACATACTAATTATTCATTATATACAAAGGTTTATGAAACTCCTCACACAGCCCAAATGAACAAACACAAGTGAAAGAAACAGTGTCATGTTACAGGGCATGATAAGGAGATTTTACGACCTCCGAGGAATGTGGCCACATACTCAGGAGAGAGACTATGAAACAGAAACCCTCTTTAAAACAGACTTTGCTGCGTTAATCATAGACTAACTGATCTATAAATGAACATGCATAAAACTGTGAAAGAAACAGTGTAAATGGTTTACTGTCTCGTGTACTATTAGGTATATATTATGGTATGTATCCTGGTATACAACCAACTAACGATCAATGTAACCTCACCTGTATAATGCCTCCTACCTAAATAATCCTCATTTAATGACTCACACTTTGATGTACATCACCTTCTTCTAGAATGCAGTGTGGATGTGTTATAGCTATTTTAGCATTAATGAAGGTATAATCATATTATGGGACAAAGATCCGTAAATCAACTAAGAGCCACTTTCCCTCTCAGACATGTCCCCTTTCTGATTGGTCGAGTTCAACCCTTAGGGGAGGATCTTCTCCAGGCCTTATTAGAGACAGTCCACATGTGACCTCCCTCTCTTAGTTCTATCATCCAGCCGGAACACTGTTCTGGTGTTACTGGGGAACCCCCTTCCCCCTCCACGGGGGCCCCAGGGCCCAGCAGGCCTCGATTCCAACCAGATATGGGCTCAGGCAGGAGAGAGATGACTCTCTCACAAAGAACCAAGGACAATCTCAAGAGTTTAGGAACAAAGACTCCAACCAACAACGACTCCAATCACCCATCCTTCCGACTTCCTCACTTCTCCTGGGTGCTCGGCGTGGCCTCAACAGAGTCCCAGGCCTTCACCAAACCAGTCATGCGTTCCTGGAGAAAGAGAACGCTCAACCAACTTCCACTTGACACTGCCGGAACCATCAACGACTTCAATTTTCAACAACTTCAAGAATTGTTCCCATTACAAATGCAAGAATTCAATTCAATGAAATGTGAAAATGAAATTCTGATGGTTCTTCTCATAGACCCTCTTCCGGTTTCCAATTTCATCCTATCACTAACCTATTTATGTATTCATGTGTGTATGTTGTTTAGTTTATTTATATTCATATAAATATCTATATTTAGTTAATAAAACTTGTACATAATATGTATTTGGTTCTGTTTTGTTTGCAATACAAGTCACTTTACGATCACGGTTTTTGCTACTGGCTCAAAGTACTGTACAGGCGAAGAAATAATTATTCTTCGGTGGCCATGGAAGATACCCTTTTCTTAGAATAAATTAATAATCAAAAGAGTTCGTTGGAAGAACTGATTAATTGATTGTAATATTAATTCAGCCACATCAAGTTAATCCAATTAACTGACCCGAATATTTATAATTAATAATAACAAGATATTATTGATTATTGAGGCCGAGCGGTCTCAAGAGATAGCCAAGTGGCGATAGATATATGTTAAAAAGTAAAGGGCCCAGAACTGACCCCAGGGGAACACCAGTGAGAACAGAGCTAATCTCAGACCTATGGTCACCCATTAGTATTACTAATACTCTCAAGAGTTATTTAAAATGTTGTCTAGGTGAAATGTTACTTATAGGGGCTGTTTACACCTGGTCACTTGATGCATTTTTACTGATCAGATAGCTATCTGATTTATTAAAACGATTCCATTTACACCTGGTCACATAAATGTGTTTTTGCAAAACGGATATCCGATCTTCAATTACTGCACTGGAGTTCACGTCACCGAAAGCAACAGATATGAGCTGCATTTTGTTTCCGGGGCAAGATGGCATGTTGATCAGTCACTCGCTTTAGAGTCGGAAGAACAGTGTCCCAAATTTTTGACTACGTGCTTATAAAAGACACTCCAAATATTTGAAAAAGTATAATCAAACAAGCTAGACTGATGCCGGGGACAGTGAAAGGACGCAAGTTACGATGAGCGCTAAGGACGCAAATATTCTAGAGCAATCTACCGACCAGGACTTCGCTATGGAAGTTAGCTCAATCAGCAAAAGAAAAGACTCTGTGCCATCACCTCCGAGCAAGATTCCAGCCGGGAAGAAGAGCAAAACTTCATTAAAGGAAGGGATGGAATCCGGGAACAGGAGATGAGATGGTGTCTGAAACTGAGAGGTTTATCGGTAAGAAAAGATGAGAACGTTATAGTGGACGTCATTCAACTCGTCAGTGAGATCGCCCCCAACATGAAAAGGTGACAGCTCAAAGAAGCAATCGACATTGTTCACAGAGTCGGCCGTAAAGAAGATAACAGGAGTAGACACATAGTTGTTTTATTTGCCCGGAGACTTGTCAAGGAAGAGTTGGTGTCAATGGAAGGATTCCCTGGTTTGCAGAGAGAAAGGCGACCACCTCGCCGAGATGCTACGGTTAGAGGAAAGGGAGGCAAGGAAGAAACTGTGGCCGCAGATTGAACAGGCTCGTTGGGATGGAAAGCAAGCTTATTACCGCGGGCCACACGGATACATAGTGGGTCGATGAATTGGTTAAACGAAGAAAGGTTTGATCTACTAGCACTAGGTGTAAAAGGAGTGTGTAAAAAGTGTGTTTTTTTGTATTTGCGAACTAGCATAAATTAGCTTTAAAGTAAGTTCTTACTGTTTTGTTTTTTCTTTTCAGTTTTAAGTTAACTTCATTATCTCTAGCAATGTTCAATTGTTCAGTCTCTTTTGCTTCACTAAACCTAAGGGGTCTAAAAGATATGGTCAAACGAAAGGCACTATTTTTATTTTGTAAAGGGCTATTATTACAAGAAAAGTCCTGGTTATGTATGTAACCCTCATTCTCTGAGTAGAGAACGGAGACATTCCGTCGTGACGACGAATGGGGTTTCGCTTAGAAACCCTCTGGGGTCGACAAACGCGCCGGCGCGTTTTGCTCGATTTTTTTCACATAGCAGGAAAATAGACTTAAAATACTCTCAAGTCATTTTTGGTAATACACACTTAAGAAATATAAAAAAATAAACTGTTGAATGTCTATTTTTTATGTGCCCACTTACAATCGAAATAAAACATTGTGCTTTTGTAAAATAAAGGAAATAAACAGGCTGTGCTTTCTGTCTCTCCATCTCCGTTAACCTTTTTTCTGGAGCACGTCTCTAAACTTAAACAAAACTCAGCGAATACTATTCACTCAAGCATGAGCAATATATCTTTATGATCATTTAAGTTTGTAAGATTAAAATATCTAATTCAAAACTAAAATAAATATTCTCTGTTTATGTAATCTATAAAAAAAAAGAGAGAGGTGTCAGCCGATCTAATTATAGTTCTCTCAGCTCATTATTCTGCTAATGTGACACGCCCACGGACAGCGCGCGCTATTCAGACGCAGATTATCTGAAGCGACACATGCAAACGTGTCAACGCCCCTCATAAACGCGATAACACAACAAATGTAATCATCAGATTAATTTACCTTTTCGTCTTGCGATGCTGTGACTGTGAGCAGTAATCCTGGGACATTTACCTCAGAACATGTGGTTTATTTCCATTTTGAGGAGCGACCGATCTAACCGAGAATTGTGAGTAGCCTAAGTTTTTTATTCTTGTGCTTTGTTCTAATGTCTGTAAATGCAAAAAGACTGTTTAAATTTGAATCACGTTTCTGTGTGTGAATGAATTAACGGCACAGATGGGCGCTGTTTATGTTTAGCCTACTATGTTACAGATGAAATATGAAAGACAACATTTCGTAGTTTTGGATAGATTATAAAGTTTTTATTCTAAAATATCAAATAAGCTTTTGTCATCCAGTTTCTGCTCATATTTTAAATATATAGGCTATGTTCTGTCAAAAATAAACTCATCAACTAAGATGTTATAGTGTTTGTTCCAATGTCAGCTATATAAAAACTAATGAATCCTTAACTTTAAAATATGTATGATAATACTGTAGGATAATACTGAGGAATACTGTAGTAAGTTTTTTTCATTCTCAAGTGAATCGCGTTTCTGTGTGTGAATGAATGAACGGCAGAGATGCGCTGTTTACCACAACTCGCAAAAAGACAGTTTAAATTTGAATCGCGTTTCTGTGTGTGAATGAATGATCAGCTTTTAGCAAACTATATTGCTATACTGAGATGAGTAAAAATCGACTGAAATATGTTGGAATAAAATGTATTTGTATAAGCAACGTATTAAACTGCAAATTAACATTTATATTTCTTATATAAACGAAAGACCTATGTTACAGACATATGAAAGACAACATTTCATTGTCTAGTTTTGGATAGATTATACATTTGTCCTCTAAAATATTTGCCACCTCAAATAAGCTTTTGTTTGCCAATTTTTGCTCATATGTTAAATAGCCTATAGTATGTTTTGTCAAAAATAAAGTAATCAAATAATATGTTATTATGTGTTTGTTCCAATGTAGCCTAAGCTATATCCAAAGTAATGAATCCTTAACTTTGAAATGTGTATGATAAAATGTATACTTTAGTTTTTACAAAGAAAGATTGCACTTGAATTGTTGTTGTAATTGTAACATTTTTTAATAAAAAAAAATATTTACAAGGTAGATGTAAACAAACTATTAAAAGGTAAATATAAGCCTTTTCTTTAAATAATTTTTATTGAGTTTTATTAGTGACAAATTTGGGGAGAGGATACATATTCCAAAACTGAAAATACAGTATGAGAATTAACTGCACAATTACTAGACATAGAAAAAAATAAAAAAAAATGAGATGCTTCCAACTGTGAGGCAATTGACATGCCATAGGCATGCAATGTTGCCATGCCCACCTCGGGACTCAGTCGCGAAGCCAGAGATGAAGTGGTCTCATATGAAGCAATCCGAGCGGCGTTGCCGCGGCTGCAAATGCCATATGCCCCAGGAGCCTCTGAAATAACTTCAGTGGAACCGCACTCTTGCCCTCAAATTGTCTCAGGCAAGTCAGCAGTGACTGCGCGCGCGCTCGTAAGCTGCGCGGACATGGCGACCGAGTCGATTTCCATACCGAGAAAAGAGATCCAGAAGGTGGCAGCAGTGACGAGTCTTCACTTCCTGATGAATCAGGCCCGCCCTGTGGTGCTGCGATAGACATCGCATCTTCCTCTGGACCGCCAAAGGAAACACACCGGGCATCTGAAGATGGTCCTGCGGGAATCCCCTGAACACTTGCGGGTTGCGTCACTGTAGAGGGGGGTGTGGGGCGCGGACAGATAGTCTTGTTCCTTTTCGTTGTCACTCCGAGTTACGTCGGATGACGACGAATGGGGTTTCGCTTAGAAAGCCTATCAACTTCGAGTATTACAAAACGAGCCAATGGCAAGGAAATGCCATGGGTCTGCGGAATTTGCATGGCGTAACTCCGCCCCACCTCGTGGGTATAAAAGGAGGAAGCCGGCAGCAAGCAGATATGTTTTCGCTTCGGAGCCAAGTGTATTCTTCTCTCCACAAGCCATCTCTGAATTGTCAGCTTTACAAACGAGTACCTCGAGTGTTGGTGTGACGGCGATCTACGGCGAGAGCGTGCTTCCTGCTGATCTGTTGCAGTGGTCTGCCAGTCGGTGCGTTTCTCCCCGGGTGCTTCAACACTTGAGTTTTCTCTCACTAAAAGAGCTTACACGTGGCACGTCTTTTTAAAGATGTCTCGCCCGTGTACTTCTGGTTGCGGCAGATTGGTATCGGACTCTGATGGGCACGAGCGTTGCATAGTATGTTTGGGCATTGATCATGCTAGAGCAGCGCTCGTGGATGACTCATGTTCTCTCTGTGGGAACATGACCATCGCGTCGTTACGGTCGAGACTCCGTGAACTCGCAAGAGTGAGAGTCCCCTCATCCACCCCCCGTCCTGCGGCTGGTGGCCAGGGTGACCTGAGGGTTACGGTCTGGAACAAGGCGCCGACTATGTGTCCGCGACCCCAGCCCCCCTCTTCAATGACGGTGCCCGCTAGTGAACTGCTGATTCCCGCGGGTCTACCCTCTGGTGGCCCGCGTGTTTCAGTTGAAGCTACAGAGGAAGATGCCATGTCTGTTGCAGCATCACTAGGCGGGTTTGACTCTTCTGGAAGTGAGGGCTCGTCACAGCTGCCACCTTTCGGTGTGCATATGGCTGTGCTCGAGTCTGATCCGGAGATGACCGCCATGCTTTCCCGGGCAGCCGCGAGCATCGGACTTGAGTGGAGGCCTCCACCCTGTCCTGAGCGCTCGCGGCTGGACGATTGGTTTTTGGGTAAGGCCGCCGACCCTCGTCCTCGGCAAACCCCAATACCTTTCTTCCCGGATGTGCATGATGAGATCTCGAAGTCCTGGAAGACCCCCCTGTCTTCTCGGGACCGCTCGCTGGTCTCATCCGCCTTTCCTCCCCTCGATGAGGCAGCTGCCCGTGGGTACACTGGGCTTCCCCCGGTTGAACGCTCTGTTGCCATGCAACTATGTCCTCAGAGTGCTTCTTCTCGGGGTGAGCCTAAGCACCCATCCAAAGCCTGTAGATTTTCGTCGACCCTGGTGGCGAAGTCTTACAGAGCGGCAGGACAGGCGGCTGCTTCACTGCATGCTATGGCCACTCTGCAGGTCTACCAGGCCCAGATGCTCAGAGACATGCACGAGGGTAGGACAAACCCAGGGCTCTTTGATGAGCTGCGCGCCGCGACCGACCTTGCTCTCCGGGCGACAAAGGTTACCGCGCGCTCCCTGGGTTTGGTGATGTCCACAGCTGTGGTCCAGGAGCGACATCTGTGGCTGAACCTGGCTGACATGCGGGACGCTGAGCGGACCCGTCTGCTTAACGCCCCCTTGTCCCAGGCCGGCCTCTTCGGCGGTGCAGTTGAAGACTTTGCCCAACAGTTTTCAACTGCCCAGAAACAGGCCGAGGCAATCAGACACATTCTGCCCCGCCGGCCCGCTGCTGCCTACACCTTGCCGGCCGGGCAGACGCCTCGACCTGTTTCCCGCCGAGGGCGCCCTCCTGCGGCTCCCGCCCCTCCCGCCCGGACCACGCAGCAGCCTCCGCCCAGGGCCGGTCGCGGAGGAAGCCGTAAGAAGGCGCCACAGCCCTCTCCTGCCCCGCCCCCCGCTAAACGCCGGGCCAAGCGGCGCTCCTGAGACGGGCTGCTCAGGGATGATGGTTGTTTCTCAGGAGGTGGTAGCAGGACCACTCCTTCCCCCGGTGGAGGGCCGGGGGAGAATCTTTTGTTCTCCACTCCCCGCTGCTCACCCACGGGTGGGCAGCACCCTAATGTGGTTAAAGTCAGAAACAATCCCCTCTTCCCTGAGCTCACAGAGTTCTCGGGCGACACAGAGCGCCGCCCACAAGCCGTGCTCTCCTCGCCCCCCTCTGTCCCAGAGGCGGTTGACACGGCGTGCCGTCCACGGACCGCTTCGCCCCTGTCACCCTCTGTCGCCAGACCCCTGGCAGAGCAGGCCCCCGCGGGACGACCAGCCTGGTCCTCCCCTGGCCCCCTCTGCCAGGGCGCGGTTGCTAACTGTGCCCCCTCTCCGGGCCGCTATGCCGTCCACATCTGGGCCAGTTACTCCGCTTCGCTGCCCCTCCGGGGGGACGCCTGTGGCTCGCATGATCCCGTTGGTTCAGTTCCTGGGAGCCTGGCTAGAGCTTCCCCGTCTGTCCCACTGGATTGCGCGTACCGTCAGGCTCGGCTATGCGATTCAGTTCGCACGGTCTCCTCCCCGATTCAGGGGAGTCCGCTCCACTTTGGTCGGTGGCAATGCCCCTATCATGAGAGCAGAGATTGCCACCCTGCTGGCGAAGGGTGCAATCGAGACTGTCCCTCCAGCCGAGATGAGGTCCGGCTTCTACAGCCCCTACTTCATTGTCCCCAAGAAAACCGGTGGGTTACGGCCAATCCTGGACTTGCGCGTGCTGAACCGCTCCCTTCACAGGATGCCGTTCAAGATGCTCACCGCCAAACGCGTTTTCGAATGCATACGGCCCCAGGATTGGTTTGCAGCGATCGACCTGAAGGACGCCTACTTTCATGTCTCCATTCTTCCTCGACACAGACCGTTCCTCTGGTTTGCTTTCGAGGGGCAGGCATACCAGTACGCGGTTCTCCCTTTCGGGCTAGCCCTGTCTCCTCGCATCTTCACGAAGGTCGTCGAGGCGGCCCTTGTTCCCCTTCGAGAACAAGGGGTTCGCATCCTGAGTTATATCGACGACTGGCTGATCCTAGCTCACTCTCGAGATCAGGTTTGCGAACACAGGGACCTAGTGCTTCGGCACCTAGCCCGTCTGGGCCTTCGGGTCAACTGGGAGAAGAGCAAACTTTGCCCCGTGCAGAGGATCTCTTTTCTCGGTATGGACATCGACTCGGTCGCCATGTCCGCGCAGCTTACGAGCGAGCGCGCACGGGTCACTGCTGACTTGCCTAAGACAATTCGAGGGCAAGAGTGCGGTTCCACTGAAACTTTTTCAGAGGCTCCTGGGGCATATGGCATCTGCAGCCGCGGTCACGCCGCTCGGATTGCTTCATATGAGACCGCTTCAGCTTTGGCTTCGCGACCGAGTCCCGAGGTGGGCATGGCAACACGGCACGTTCCGAGTACCAGTTACTCCGACCTGCCGTCAGTTCTTCACCCCGTGGGCGAACCTCGGTTTTCTCAGGGCCGGTGTCCCCCTGGCACGAGCTTCCCGGCATGTTGTTGTCTCAACAGATGCCTCCACCACGGGCTGGGGCGCCATGTGCAATGGACGTGCTGCTGCGGGCTCCTGGACAGGACCCCAGCGGCTGTGGCATGTCAATTGCCTCGTTGTTGGCAGTACGCCTTGCCCTGCACCGCTTCCGGGCGTTGCTCAGGGGTCAACACGTACTAGTCCGTTCAGACAATACCGCCACTGTAGCGTACATCAACCATCAAGGTGGTCTACGCTCCCGCCGTATGTCACAACTCGCTCGCCACCTCCTCCTATGGAGTCAGAAGCATCTGAGGTCGCTTCGAGCCATCTTCATTCCCGGAGCGCTGAACTGTGCAGCCGACGAGCTCTCACGGCTTCAGCCCCTCCCTGGAGAATGGCGACTCCATCCCCAGTCGGTTCAGCTGATTTGGGACCAGTTCGGGGACGCGCAGATAGATCTGTTTGCCTCTCACGACTCGACCCATTGCGCCCAGTTCTATTCCCTGACCGAGGGCACGCTCGGCACGGATGCTCTGGCTCACAGCTGGCCGCAGGGCCGCAAGTATGCGTTTCCCCCAGTGAGCCTTCTTGCGCACACTTTGCGCAAGGTCAGGGAGGACGAGGAGCAGGTCATTCTGGTTGCCCCTTACTGGCCCAACCGGACCTGGTTCCCCGAACTAGTACTCCTCGCGACAGCACCTCCCTGGCCGATCCCTCTGAGGAAGAACCTTCTTTCTCAGGGACGGGGCACCCTATGGCACCCTCGTCCCGATCTTTGGAACCTCCACGTGTGGCTCCTGGATGGGACGAGGCAGGTTTGAGTACCCTACCACCAGCGGTGGTGGCTACCATCACTTCCGCTAGAGCGTCGTCCACGAGACACGTCTATGCGTTGAAGTGGAACCTCTTCGTCAACTGGTGCTCTTCTCACCGAGAAGACCCCCGGAGATGCTCGATCAGTGTTGTGCTTTCCTTCCTTCAACAGGGGCTGGAGCGAAGGCTGTCTCCCTCCACCCTGAAGGTCTATGTTGCCGCCATTGCCGCACATCATGACCTCATCGAAGGTAAGTCGGTGGGGAAGCACGACCTGGTCATCAGGTTCCTGAGAGGAGCGAGGAGACTAAATCCTCCTCGTCCTCCTCTCGTTCCCTCTTGGGACCTCTCAGTGGTTCTAACTGCCCTGAAGAGTGCTCCCTTTGAGCCCCTGCAATCAGTCGAGCTTAAGTTCCTGTCTATGAAGACAGCGTCCTGGTTGCACTGGCCTCCATCAAGAGGGTTGGGGACCTGCACGCATTCTCCGTTGACGAAGCGTGCCTGGAATTTGGGCCGGCTTCCTCTCACGTGATCCTGAGACCCCGGCCTGGATACGTGCCCAAGGTTCCTACCACTCCCTTTCGGGACCAGGTGGTGAACCTGCAAGCGCTGCCCTCGGCGGAGGCAGACCCAGCCTTGGCACTGCTCTGTCCAGTACGCGCTCTCCGCGCCTATGTAGACAGAACGCAGTGTTTCAGGACCTCAGTCCAGCTCTTTGTCTGTTATGGTGGGAAGCTGAAGGGAAAGGCTCTCTCCAAGCAAAGGTTGTCTCACTGGATAGTGGACACCATTGCTTTGGCTTACCAGCAGCAAGGTCGACCGTGCCCCCTTGGTGTGACTGCCCACTCCACCCGGAGTGTGGCGTCCTCTTGGGCTCTAGCGCATGGCGCCTCGCTAACAGACATCTGCAGAGCTGCAGGCTGGGCGACACCTAAGACATTCGCCAGATTCTATAATCTCCGAGTGGAGCCTGTGTCCTCTCGTGTACTCGCTTCAACCAGCTAGTACCGGACCCGCTCAGGTGTCTTCGCTTGCTCGCCATTCCACTCCACGGACTGGATACGTGCGATATTTTCCTCAGGTGAGCTTCTCCGAAAGCCCTGAGCTCCTCCAGCACTCCTGACGTCGGCGCCAGTGTCTATTGCCTGCGCGTCAGCTAGGTGCCTCCCGTGTGCATGGTCCCTCCTCTGAGCGACCCCCACATGTGTATTTCCACTGTAAGCCTCTCTGAGCGTGTGTCTTTCCCTTGGCAAGCCACCTTGCCACCCCTGGGGTTGAAATATTCCACCTGCGGCTGGACACCCCAGTGTTTTCCATATGCTTCCTTCGGGTCATATGTGTATTCTCTAAGTCCCCCCCTCCGGGCTGGCATTAATTGCATACTTCCCCTAAGCTTGGGATATGCTTCCCAGTGTACCTTGGTATTCCTGTGATAAATGGAGTCCTTTGTCCAGGCTGACAGGGATCTCGATTTACGCAGGGCACTGGAAGACAGCTGAGAAGGTGGCGTGATTAGACTGGTAACCCCAATCGTCGTCATCCGACGTAACTCGGAGTGACAACGAAAGGAAACCGTCTACGGTTACGTATGTAACCCTCGTTCCCTGAGTAGGGAACGGAGACGTTACGTCTGCCTGCCACTTTCCGCTGTACCGCGGGGATCGCCTGAGCTCAGTCTTGGCTCCTCAGCGAAGAAACATATCTGCTTGCTGCCGGCTTCCTCCTTTTATACCCACGAGGTGGGGCGGAGTTACGCAATGCAAATTCCGCAGACCCATGGCATTTCCTTGCCATTGGCTCGTTTTGTAATACTCGAAGTTGATAGGCTTTCTAAGCGAAACCCCATTCGTCGTCATCCGACGTAACGTCTCCGTTCCCTACTCAGGGAACGAGGGTTACATACGTAACCGTAGACGTTCCACACCGTCACCCTCAGGTCACCCTGGCCACCAGCCGAAGTAGTACCTCTCGTGGAGATATTAGATCAGGGTGTGGATGAGGGGACTCCCACTCTTGCGAGATCACTGAGTCTTGACCATAGTGACGCGATGGTTATGTTCCCAGAGAGAGAACATGAGTCCACGAGCGCTGATCTAGCGTGATCAATGCCCAAACACACAGAACAGCGATCATGCCCATCAGAGTCAGAAATGAGTCTGCCGCAACCAGAAGTGCACGGGCGAGGCATCTTTAAAAAGAGGTGCCGCGTGAGAGGAAAACTCCTCGGATGTTGAAGAGAGTCAAGTCAAGTCACCTTTATTTATATAGCGCTTTTACAATACAAATAGTTTCAAAGCAGCTTTACCGAGATAACAGGAAAGTAAAGTTGTAATAGTATTGTTAAATTCAAAATTAAATGTTAAATGTCAAATGTCCCCAACTAAGCAAGCCAAAAGCCAATGGCAAATGAAGGCGAATGAAGGCGAAAAAGAAGGTGACATCGGCAAGGAACCAAAACTCCATCAGGTGATTTAGGCGGCATAATAGGTCAGAAGTCATATTGGATCAGAACTTTCACAATATTTATCCAGTTCATCTGGTTAGGGGTCGGAGTCATCACGCCGGTATGGAGATGGGTTTGTTGAGGTGTCCATGAGGCCTTCACAGTGTTGATGAGGCTGGCACTTCAGATCTGCTTATTTTTCAACCCTATTAGAAGAAAATAAACATAATCCTAGGTATTTATTTGAAAAAGTGGCTAAACTAACGAAAAAGAAAGCTTCAAGCCCAGAAGTTTCCAAGAAACACAGCAGTAATGACTTTATGAACTTCTTCACTTATAAGATCGATAATATCAGGGACAAAATTATAACTATGCAACCGTCTACTACAGCATCACATCAGGGAGTGCATTGTAGTCTCCCTGAGGAAAAATTTGATTCATTTGTTGCTATAGGAGAAGAAGAATTTTGCAAAATCGTTAACTCATCTAAATCGACAACTTGTATGTTAGACCTTATACCGACTAAACTATTGAAAGAGATGCTTCCAGAGGTGATAGATCCTCTTCTCAATATCATTAATTCGTCTTTGTCTCTAGGATACGTACCAAAAACCCTTTAAGCTGGCTATGATTAAACCGCTTGTTAAAAAAACGCAACTTGATCCTACGGAATTAGTCAATTACAGGCCGATCTCGAATTTGCCTTTTCTGTCAAAGCTATTAGAAAAGGCAGCTTAATCTTCTTTAAGCGCAGCGGAGCAACTGCGTCTAAAGTGCTGAAAAAGAGAGAGTTAAAAGTTTCTGATGCAATATTGAGTTCTTCTAAGCTATCTGGGATGCTGAGATGATGAAACTGATCAGGGAAGGAGACAGATTAGTAGGAAAGTGTGCACTCGCTGGAGATCGTAGTCAGACCAAGAGTCGCTCGTCTCCTAGATGACAGTTGATCAGAGATGGCTTGTGGAGGGAAGAATAAACTTGACTCGCTGGAGATCGTAGTCAGACCAAGAGTCGCTCGTCTCCTAGATGACAGTTGATCAGAGATGGCTTGTGGAGGGAAGAATAAACTTGGCTAAACTTGAAGCGAAAACATATCTGCATGTTGTCGGCGTCCTCCTTTTATACCCACGAGGTGGGGCAGAGTTGCAACATTCAAATTCCGCAGACCCATGGCATTTCTTTGCCATTGGCTCGTTTTGTATACTCAAAGTTGATAGGCTTTTTAAGCGAAACCCCATTCATCATCACGACGGAACTCGTAGTGACAAGTGACAACGATAGGGAACTCATTCTTCCCAAGCGGATGTTAAGTTTTGGTCTAACCAATGGGGTGATCAAATACTGTTTAATCATGGGACCAGCAAGTCTGCTGGTGTTGCAATTTCCTTTAATAGGTTTCCAGGTGATATAATTGCATACAGGATAGATAGTCAAGGGCATTGACTGATGGTGGTCTTGAAAATTTATGGTTATTTTTTAATATTAACTAACGTATATGGTCATAGAACCATGGCCCAAAATAAACAAACGCTTGAAGATGTTAAAATCACTTTATCAGAGCTCAAAACATTTTATCCAACAGACTTTATTCTAATGGGAGGTGACTGGAATATGTCACCTGATGAATGGGAAGATAGATGGCCCACTTAATTTGACAGATACCACTTAAATCATACAATTGGGGATTTTATTAATAATAACCACCTGATAGATATTTGGAGTAGTTTAAATTCAGAAGTTAAACAATACTCCTGGTTTAAACCTAATAACACCTGTAAATCCAGGATTGACTACTGGCTCGTTGATCACTCGCTTTAAGAATTTGTCTCAGACATCTTGATTTCCAAAGCCCCATTAACGGATCATTGTATTGTAGAACCTAAATTAAATCCAGTTGGGATAAGGAAAAATAAAGGCTACTGGAAATTTAACTCCGGTCTGTTAAAAAATAAAGATTATTGAACAAAAATAAAATAAATAATAATTGAAATGGAAAATAATGAAACAATAGATAGTTTTTGCAATAAATGGCAATTTGTAAAATATAGAATTTGAGAATGTTTCATTAAGGTTAGCAAGGAGATTGCCAGGGAAAAAAGTAGTGAATCTGTTTCAGGAAATTAGTAAATACTGTGATAAGACAGAATTAAACTGTGAAGATAGAAGCAAATTATTGATATTGCAAGCCAAATTAGATGACATGTTTAGTAAAAGAGCTCAAGGTGCGTTTGTGAGATCACAAGCAAAGTGGATAGAGGAAGGAGAAAAGAATACCTCATATTTCAGTAATTTAGAGAAGAGAAGACAAGAAAATAAGACAATATCAAGTTTACTGATAAATGGTGTAGAGTGCAAGGAAAATGCAGTTTTTACATTTTATAATAATCTCTACACCTCTGCTGTCACGAATGGAACAGGAGTCAGACAGGTGGTAAGTGTAATACGTTTATTTACAGTTGTAGCAGAAACAGACGGAGATATGGTGAGTGTTCAAACAGATGATAATCAGATGGTAACTTAGCAGAAGTATAACAAGAGTCTCTATTGCAGATGCAGATGGGAGGTCACATGGATAGATGGGAACGGATGGCTGAAGACGGAAGATGATGTTCACGGGCAAGAGGTCGAAGCAAGTCCGAAGGGAATCAGGTAAGTAGCTGGTGAGTGTAGCTGGTGAGTATCGCTGGTGAGTATCATTGGTGAGTATCATTGGTGAGTATCATTGGTGAGTATCATTGGTGAGTCTGTGTGTCATGTAGCGATGAGACCAGACAATGAGTGAGTGCAAGGGAGCTGAATATAAAGGGAGGTGGAATGATGAGGTGCAGGTGATGGTGATCAGTACTCCGTGATAATGAACGAGTTGGAGGAGTGAGTGAATGAGTGGGAGAAGTGGATGGAGCTGGTGGAATCCTGACATCTGCATATTCCAAACTAGATTCCTCTTTTTTTTTAAATGAAATACTGACTTCATACCCAAGATTGATGATTCTTTTAAAGAATTATGTGAGTGTTGGAGGAGAATTGGAGGACATGAGCTTGAAATTGTCATTGAATAAATCTCCAGGTACTGATGGGCTCACTGCCGAATTTTATAGATTCTTTTGGAAAGAAATCAGACATTTATTATTTAAGGCAATTCAAGAATGCATAGTGAAGAACGAATTAATGACAAGCATGAAGCAAGGCCTAATAATACTTATTCCTAAACATGGCAAAGATAAAAGATTGTAAGATAATTTAAGACCAATTACACTTCTTAACATTGATTATTAGTTGTTATCGGGAATTATTGCAGCTAGGATGAAAAAATGCCTACCCCAGATAATAAATTAAACTCAGTTTGGCTTCCTTGCTGGAAGATCTATCCATAATAATATACGATTGGTACTAGATTTCTACAACGCATTTGATTCAGTTGAACACCCCTTTATTTTAGAAACTTTAAATCATTTTGGTTTTGGAAAGAAATTCTCAAATTTAATTAGTCTACTTTACAATGATATTAACAGCTGTGTATCTCTGGAACACGGCACATGCTCATGATTCGCAGTTAAGAGGGGCATTAGACAAGGCTGCAACAGTTCTCCTTTGTTATTTATATTGGTCGCTGAACTATTGTCTATTAGGATTTGAATGAACAATTCTGGGAAAGCACATCATAAGTCAGTTTGCGGATGAAGACTTTATTTCTAAAAAACAAAAAGACAAATTTCCAAAGCATTAGCCTAGATTCAGTCAGTCAATTTTCAAAGGCATCAGGTGTTATATTGAACACTAATAAATGTGAAATTCTAGCTTTACATGACCAACCAGCTCGCTTAAAGGGGTCATGAAATGGTTTTTGTTTTTGTTTTATTATGTTCCCTTAGGTGCAATTATAGTATTACTATAGTTTTTTGGACCAAAACATTTTAAAATGTAGTGATTAATGACCTTTTCCCACCCAGTTTCCCATCCTCTGATTCAAACAATCTGTTTTGGGGGTGTTTCCCCTTTAAGAGTTCAGTGTTAACGCCCACTGTTATGATTGGCTAACGTTAGTACTTATACATAAATTATTTATGCCCCCTAGACAGAACATGTGCAGATTCTGCGGAACTGTTTACATTAATAGCAAGTGCGAGGCGATGGCGAATCAGATGAGGAATCAGAAGAAAATTAACGATCACAACAACTAAGAATGGATCAGCCCATGTGCACATGGAAAGTGTGAAACTATTTTGAATTAATATGTCATTTGTAACCCGAGACACTTGAAAACGGGTTATTGTTGCGTAATCATACTATAATTTTATTAACAGTTGAACATTACTTGTCTCGGTGGGTCTGTCAGTTTGACATCCAGCATCTTTTAATACTAGGGGTGTAACGATATTCAAACCGAACCGAAAAGCCGCAATACAGAACCCACGATACGAATCGCGATTCTGTCATGGCCTACTGAACACGCCCCGCCCCTGCTACTCCGCCCAGCCCTGGCTCATCGGACCTCATGTCTTATGTGTACACAACGAAGTCAGTTTTGTAGCCTAACCACCACCATTAACACAATATAATAGCAAGCCCCATGTTTTGTTACTTTCGTTAATAAGCAAGGTGTAATCTTTCAAATTCTGTCTATTTGATAACGAAATTCAAACAATAAATGGCGTTTTGGCGCTCTTTGATGTGGCGTGAGATCGCTGTACTAGCTCCTCATTTCAAGCGGCAGCGCGGGCCACGAGTAAATGCGATCATCTCTTCCTCAGTTACAGAATAAACACGAATGGACACCTGAAGGTATGTTGAAAGATACAGTATACTTACTGAAAGGCATCATAATTCATGTAATCGCTCAATTACTGTTTCAGCAGCGGAAAGAAGTCAATAAAACAGCTTAGTTTTTCACATAGCATATGTACTCAGCAGGCAAGTCATCCAAATGAACTCTTGCACTAAATAATATGCACTATATTAGCCTATATTAGGCTATATTTTACTTAACCTGTTAATGATATCTTGATTATTTAATGTATGTTTAAAATATCTTTCATGAAAATGAGAGCAACTGTGTAAATCATTATATTTTAATAACAAATTAGAGTAAAAATACAAGTTAATGCAAAAACTGCCTTATGTTCAGTTTACATGTTTTCATACAATGTGTTGGGTGTTGATTATTATATCAAAAAAATAAATAGCATCTGAATTTAGGCTAAAAGTCTAGGCTCTGTTGTTAACCTTAATGTTATAGTAATGTGCGGGCTCCCTATATAGTTTACAGCTTTAGCAGATGTTTTTTCTTTAATCCTTGCATTTAAAGACACTATTTTTTCATTAAACCACTGTTTAAAAAAAAAAACAGTCTAAACAAAACTTAGACTTAAATTGCCCCCTAACCTCCGGCACGTCCATCCAGTATTTCATGTTTCGTGCGTCAAACCCGTCATCAACGCCCCGCCTCGCCAAGTTTCCCCCCCCCCCCCCCCCCCCCCCTATTCAGGTGGAGGAAGGTCCTGTATATCGCGTACGTAAATTACTTGATGTCCGTCCGCGGGGTCGTGGTCACCAGTACCTTGTCGACTGGGAGGGATACGGGCCGGAGGAGAGAAGCTGGATTCCCTCACGGAACGTCTTGGACCGCTCGCTTATTGAGGACTTCTACCGCACTTGCCAGTCTCTACCCTCGGGGGTGCAAGGAGGCGCTCGTTGAGTAGGGGGTACTGTCACGGTCCCGGTGTTTTCTCCTGTCTCTGTCTCCCTCTTGTGGTTTTTCGGTTTCCTTGATTCATTCACCAACACGCTGACACACCCACCATTCTCACACGCGCTCCCTTCATACACACACGCCTCGCTTAAACACACCCACCTACTATCGCGCTCATTCATTCTCCGCCAGCTGATGGCCATCAGTCTTCCCATTACTCTATCTCCATTTTTCACCTGTTATCACTTTCTTCCTAATTAGCGTTACTACTTCTAGTTCTCTTTTTCCCCCTTTCCTCTGCCATCGCAATCTTCTTGTAAACAGATCCACTCTCTGCATGTCGACTGAACACATGTGTGCGTGACAACGATGCGATGACGCGAAATAAGAGGTAGATGTCTTGAGCTGGAGGCGGTCATATGCAAACTACTGGTATGTCACTTCGTACCATGACGTCACTTCATACCATGGATCCACAACGAGCTGCATTTAGAGCTTGATTAAATAAATTGTTCGTTTATAATGGGGAGGACGTCTTAAGCTATGAAACTTGCAGGAAGTTTTAATGGTACATTAAAACCTTATATACCTTATATACCAAAAGATCAAGGCAAATCTGGTTTCTCATGTCATGACCCCTTTAATTGATAATATTCGGGTTAAATCAGAAGTCAAATATTTGGGCATCACGGTCACCAGAAATAAATAAATAATAAGGGAAAAAGAAAACATTCTTAAAAATATTGATAAATGTAAATTAATATTGAGTTTGTGGCTGCAAATGGATATAACCATTTTTGGCAGGTTTATTCTATTAATTTACCCTGCCTTTTCACTAGAAATTTCAAATAACATGATTCAATTAATAAATAATATACATTTCAATTTTATTTGGGAAGGGCAAATGCCATTATATCTGAAAAAATTACATGATTAAGAGTATTGAAGAGGGTGGCATGAATGTCATAGATTTTTCTGTGATGAATGGTGTACTAAAACTAAACTGGTTGAATTCCTTTGTGTGTCATAATGACTCTATTTGGTTTAGCATCCCGAATGCAATTTTCCAAAAAATGGGGGGAATTGATTTTATATTGCGGTGTGACTATGATTTAAACAAACTAAATATAAAATTATCTGATTTCAATCAGCAAATTCTTACTGGAACCTAATGTTTAAACACAACTTTTCACCACATAATACACCTCTGTTGAACAATAGGTATATTCTGAGTAATAGAAAATCCTTGTTTTTAGGAACTTGGATGGAAAAAGGAATATGGGCGTTATCACATTTGATGGATAACTTTGGTAATTTGTTGAATTACAGAGATTTTTGTGATTAATTTAATTTCCAGTGCCCAATTAGAGAGTATAGCGGCTACTCAATCAGATGATGTTACCGCTGAGATACTGAGACAGGGACTTTATGTACTTGTGACGCATAAATAAACCATCAATGAGGCAAATTATGTTTTTCTAGCAACTCTTTATTGCTGGCTGATTTTTTTTGATGGTACAAAGTTTAGTGTTCAACAAAGAATACCTCGCCCCTGCTCACCCCCTCTCACCTAACTTAATCAGTGAACAGGTGACTAATATTCACATTCCTACGTAATCCCGTGACCCCCCACCATGATCACGTGACAATCAAAAACATTGACTCTTTCATGTCTACTACATTCCAGCCCCGAATTATTATCAAATAATGATTACATTTTCATTAGAGACATGAATTTTTCAAATTAACAATTCATTAACAACATCATATAGGCTAATGTCCATTTCTTCTTGCAAAAAAGGAAAAAAATCTTGAAAAAAGTCAAGTAAAAAGGTGTTCATACTCATATTCAAAGTATTCTTTCCAGTTTATCTTTGTCCAGCCCATAGGCCAATGTCAAAGTCAAAAAGAAATGTCAGGTAACAAGTGAAGTTATCCATCTTCTGCTTCTTGTAAAAGACAGACCTTGGTTATCGGCCTGTCCAGACAGCTGTTTTAGTCTTAATTTGCACATGACGCACAAACCCTTTTCTGTCTGGGAAAGTTTGAATTATGTGTCTCATAAGCCAAGAGTTTCGAGGTGCTGTGTTATCCACTATAAGCACTATGTCTCCTGATTTAAAATTGCATTTGACTCTTGACCATTTCTGACGTTCTTGAAGCTGCGGTAAATACTCCTGAACCCATTTCTTCCAGAACAAATCTGACAGAAGTCCACTTCAAGTTTCTCAAGTTCTTTGGGATTAGCAGGCCACTTACTTTCATGAAGAAGAAGAAAGGCAGGACCTGAGGTCCATGTCTTGTTCTTAAGAAACACGTGGACAGTTGATCCTCTGGAAGAAACATCAGCTGAATTGCTTGCTGTGTCTACATATCTCCACTGTGAAGCTTGAGAGGCCATGAGGATTTCTGTCACTCGATTGGCTACAAATATTCGAAATCGTGAGGTCTCATTCTTGATGTATTTGAGAAGAGAAGCACTGTCCGTCCAAAAGACAGAATCTTGAAGCTGCAGATGCAATTCTTTCTTCCATAACACATCCATTCGGCTTGCCATGGTAGCAGCAATGAGCTCCATATGAGGGATGGTAACAGACTTAATTGGCGCTACTCTTGATTTTCCCATGATAAAAACACAATGTACTTGAGAATGCATGTTGTGTAAAAGCAAGTATGTCACAGTTCCATATCCATCCTGGCTTGCATCAGAAAAATTATGCAATTGTGCATTTGTGATGTCACAAAAATTGGGAGGTTTTAAACATCTGGGAAGCACAAAACTTTCCAGATGGTAAAGTTCTTGCAGCCATGTGGTCCATTTTTTTAACAACCAATTCAGGCAAGACATCATCCCATCCTGAATCTCCTTTGCAGATATCTTGCAAGATTTTTTGCAGACAACACTACAGGACTCACAATTCCCAATGGATCGTAGATGGAACCAATCATGGATAGGATTCCTCTTCTGGTCAGAGGTCTGTCTTTGATTGCAATCTTGAATTTGAATTCATCAGACTGAATGCACCACTGCACTCCCAACACTCTCTCAACTAATGGAGAATCCCAATCCATACTCAAGTCTTTCACTGTCTTTGCTCTTTGATCCTCCGGTATTGCATCTAGCACTTGACGCCTGTTGCTCATCCATTTTGTGAGCCTAAATCCACCCTTGGCGCATATGGATACAAGCTCCTGGTAAAAAGTTATCACTTGTTCAACTGAAGTGACTGAAACCAAACAATCATCAACATAAAAGGAATGTAAGATTTTATCCACTGTTTCTCTGTTGAACTGCATTTTATGATCTTGTGCACATTTCCTAAGTGCAAAGTTTGCGCAGCTAGGAGATGATGTTGCTCCAAAGAGGTGTACCCGCATCCTAAAGTCAATTTGATCTTGACTTAAGTCCCCATCTGGCCACCAAAGAAACCTTAACAAATCAACATCATCAGCTGGCACTCTTACTTGATGGAACATTGATTCTACATCTGCCATGATCACCACTGGTTCCTTTCGGAATCTTGTTATTACTCCAATGAGTGAGCTGGTAAGGTCCGGTCCTTGCAAGAGTTGAGCATTAAGTGATGTTCGCTGAAAACTTGCTCCACAATCAAATACCACACGGATTTTTTTCTAAGTAGGATGGTAGACACCATGATATGGGATGTACCAGATCTTTCCATCACTACGCATCATATCCTCTGCTGGTACTTGCTCTGCATAACCTTTGGAGACCATATCCTTCACGAAGGCTTTATAGTCAGCAAAAAAACAGAATCCTTTTGATGTCTCTTCTTTAGATGCAAGGCACGTTGTTCCACAACTTTTTGATTGTTTGGCATTTGAACTCTCTTTCTCAGAGGTAAACCAATCTCATAATGCCCATCAACAAGTTTGACAGAATGTGTCACCATTTCCATGAATTTTTGATCTTCTTTTGAATAGCCAGTTTGTTCATCTTGGCTACATTCTGGGAAGTCCATTTTAAACTGCTGTTGCCATATGTCTTCCAAATTCATAACTGAAATTCTGTTGACAGTTACTTCTGGCTGAGCACAATCCATTTTGTTCTCACTGTATCCAGAGAGTGGGCCATTCACAGTCCATCCCAACATTGTCCTGATTGCATAGGGTCCATCATTTACGCTGCGGATTACCTCCAATGGTTCCAATGCTTTAGGAACATTTGTCCCTATCAGCAGCTCAATCCCTGCCTCGATCTCAGGTAAATGAACAGTCTTTAAATGGGGCCATCTTTGAAGATCTCTTCCTCTAGGTATACTCCCTTTATGAAAAGGCATACTTTCCTGTGTATAAACTTGATGTAATTCACAAAAGTTGTGGCCATTCAAGCCAGCTACCTCCAGTCCAGATAAAACATGACTACTTACAACCTTTTCTTGCCCCATAGTTCGTAGAAGTATCCGCACTTTGTTTCCTGTGAGGTTGAGTCTTCTCATTAAACTCTCCGTACAAAACACAGCAGTGCTCCCTAGATCTAAAAAGGCATAAGTGGTGACACTTTTGCTGCCTTTCTTGGCCTTGATCTGTACAGGCACAATCGGGAGTTTACAATCTTTATCATCAGCCCCAGTAAGACCACAAGATACTAAGACATCATCCACTGCCATTTTTGATTTCTTCTCAGTTTCGATTCCCTTTACTTTGGAGAAAATATGGAGCAAAGTAGGATGTCTAACACCACAAACATCACAATAAAGACGTTTTTTGCACTCTTTGCTAATGTCCCCAATACACAAACACCCAAAACAAATTCCACTTTCTTTCAAGAAGCCAATCTTCTCTTTGTGGGACTGTTTTCCCAACTGAGGACACATACCCAATGTGTGTGCACCTCTACAGCAGAAACATTCTTTCCTATCAAATCCAACCTTTTTCTTTGCTGTATTTTCGGATTCATTTTCTTTGCTCGCAGCAACCACTGTGGTAGCAAAGCTGGTTCCTTTTATTCCAGGCCGAAATTGTGATTTTGGTCTCTTCGCATCTTTATTAGTTGTTACAGGAACATCCTGTATGTTTCCAAATACTGGGTCAGTTACAACTTTGACTTGATGTTCTAAAAAGTGAACAATATCAACAAAGGAAACTCTACGTCTGTGTATTTCTTGTAGTTCACAAGCCACTGTTCTCCATTTATCCCGGAGTCTGTAGGGCAATTTCTTTATGATTATCATCATATTGGCAGATATGTCCAAATCATACATATACTGCACTTCCTCCATGACGTTACCACATCCTCTAAGAAAAAGACTGTATTCTTGCAAAGCATTCACGTCTTCAGCTTTAATTTGAGGCCATGAAAGAGCTTTATTAATATAAGCAGATTCAACTTTCTGTTCATTGCCAAAATGTTCCTGCAACAAAGTTTTGGCTCTAATGTATCCTCTTTGTGGATCAATATGCTGACAACTCTGTATCAAATCCCTTGGAAAACCAACAGTATACTGTTCAAGGTAATACAGGCAATCACTGTCGTTATCGGTCTTACTTTCAACGCTATTTTTGAAAGCTCTCATGAATGCATGATACTGTAATGGATCACCACCTTGGGCAAGGATGATAAACATTGCTGTTTTAACAATAGTGTTGTTATTTCATTTTGCTTTCTCATTATTCCCAATATGTTATTTTGCTCTCCATCGTTGGATTCATCGTGGGAATTTAATAAATTTCCTTGTGATCTCCGTTCCACTGTTTGGCATCTAGATGGATGTTGTTCCACTGGCTGAGGCTGTGAGAATACCCGTTGTTGAACAATTGTCTCTTAAGGCCTTGCGCCTGGTTCTAAACACTCATGCATTGATCTTTTTTCTCATAAAAGCATTGGGGGAACAAATGATTTAGCACTGGCATTAAGACTTTGTGTTTTCTTTTGTTCCTTCTCTAAATTGGAATGTTTCCTTCCTGAACAGTCAAATTTACTGCTTGACACACTCTGCGATTTCAAAACATTCAGTTTGGCCATTTGAATTGCAATTTCTCCATGCAAATTAAGTTGTTCTTTTTTTTCCGTAGCTGTTCCTCCTGATCCTCCAGCTCATGCCTATCCTTCAAGTATTTTTGTTGTGCCCTTAATGCAGCCAACTCAGCCTCTGCTTTGAGACGTACAGAAGAAGTAAATGATGCAACAGATATTTTTTCCGTTGTTGAGCTTTGAATTTTGGATAATATACTCCCCACATTTGATACACTGTCAGCTGGTATGATGTCATCTTGCAAGTTATCAGATGTAACGATGGATGCCGCATGAACTAGCACTTGACGAATGGGAAACTCTTCCTGCATTGCACCAGCACTAGACTGAACAGACTCATTCTCCAATGATCCTTCTGGTTCACTCAACCAATGTTGAACCGCTTTAAATGTGTTGCTGTATTTCATAATACTCCAAAACCATTCATTTTGTTTTTCCTGTTCATCTTTAGGAAGTAAAGGAATCACCATGTCATACATCTTGATGGCATTTTCACAAAGCTGAACAAGAGTTTTAAACTGAATTTGCATCTGGGAGGCATTTTCTCTTCTTTTCATCAGATTTTTCATCTCTGGTATCTAGCTCTTAATTTTGTTTACATTTGATTTTCGTTTCATTTGATTTTCGTTTCATTTGCAATCTTTCAATTTTGTTCGCCAAGGCCTTTGCAGTAAGTTTAGTTTCTCTTTTACCGCAATCCATTTCAAAGCCAGTGGCGTCATCAACACTCACTTAACTCATGTTTGTTTTTTCTCACAAGTCAACAATTTCGTATAGTCATTCAAATCCTCCAACATCACAGCGTCAGCGACACGTAAACAAACGCCGACAACATCGCAACATTCTTTTACAACACAAATGGATCGCCAATGATTGCCTAAGCTTTAAACACCAGAGCTCTGTGCAAAATCAACCGAAGCCAAACAACAAACAATAACACAACCGCGCGATCATCCCCAATGGATAGATAGAGATCACAATTCAATCTGTGCGCAATCCAATACTGCACAGCTGATTAGAACAAAGCCCAACAGGCTTACCTACGCGGTGATTGTTTGCTTGCTTCTCTTCGGAGCTTTGCTGATCAAGTTTCGCTGGCGTTTCAACTTCTGCGGCTGTAGAATTCCTTTCCTTTTAATTGAGCAGAATCCTGTCCTCCGTGGTACGATGCGAACTTAATCCGTTTGGCGCGTCCGCTGAAAATGTTCTTTGTTGACATAATATAGCGGCTACTCAATCAGATGATGTTACCGCTGAGAAAGAGAGTTCAAATGGCAAACAATCGAAAAGTTGTGGAATGAATTGTTAAAGGTGTAGTGTTACAAATTTATTAAATGTTTAATTTAAGTTCAACAGTATTTTAACTGAGAAAGTTCACACTAGTGTTTACCATTTGGAGGCATAGATGATGACATTAACCTTTTGTTACTTCTCAAGAACAGCTGGGCTTTTGTGTCATACTAAGTAACGGAGAGATGGCAAGAGCAGGTAAATAATCACGTTTATTAAGAAAGCAACAGTCAGATTCAGATCCACAAAAGCGACACACAGGGACGGGCAAGTGACGCAGGGACTTCGATGGAACCGGACTGATGGTGATGAGAGATGATGAGGTGTATCCAAAATCCAGAAGGTGAAGGAGATCAACAGACGAAGAGACACGACGAATAATCCAACACGGGAACACAGACCACGAGAGAAGACCAAACAGGAACAGGAATGACACCGGAACACATCACAAAACGATCTGACAAAGACAAGACACAAACAGTGAGTATATATAGGCACCACTGATCAGATGCAGCTGGCGCCGAAGGTGATATGCAGCTGGCGCCACTGATCAGCGGTAGTGATCAGAGACCACACCCACACACACACACACAATAACAAATGCCACGAGACAAGAAGGAAACAGTAGATTGACGAACCGTGACAGTACCCTCCCTCCTAGGAACGCCTCCTGCGTTACCAGACATCCTTACCTATCGATTGTAATCATCGATAAGGGAGTGGTCCAGGATGTCCCTAACAGGTACCCAACTTCTCTCCTCTGGACCGTAACCTTCCCAGTCCACCAGATACTGGAATCCGCGTCCCCTCCACCTAGAGTCCAGAATGCGATTAACCGAATAGGTGGGTTCCCCATCTACGAGTCGCGGCGGAGGAGGAACCGGGGCAGGCGGATTAAAGTGAGAATGAAACACTGGCTTTAATTTAGATACATGAAAGGCGGGGTGAATTCTCCGAACTGCCACCAGACTAATAATCTTGGTGACAGTAAACGGGCCGATAAATTTAGGAGCTAATTTATTAGAGACGGAGCGGAGTGGAATGTTCTTAGTGGAGAGCCACACTTTTTGACCAATGACGTATACAGGAGGCTTCGACCGGTGGCGATCGGCCTTAGCCCTGGTGCGCGCCCCCACCTGGAGCAGAGTCTCTTGGGCTCTGGTCCATGTGCGGTGGCACCTCTGGACGAAGGCGTGAGCATGGGGCCGCGACTTCGAATTCCAGACTAGGAAAAATTGGTGGCTGGTAACCTAAGCTACCCTCAAACGGAGAGAGGCCCGTGGATGACACTGGTAGCGAGTTATGAGCGTACTCAACCATTGAGAGCTGCTGACTTCAGGAGGAATGATTCTTGGATACCAAAACATCGCAACGTTCTTTCCAGATCCTGGTTGGCTCTCTCGGTTTGACCATTGCTCTGGGGATGAAACCCAGAGGACAGACTGACAGTCGCTCCCAGTAATTTACTAAATTCTCGCCAAAATTTGGACACAAATTGGGGACCCCTGTCGGAAACCACGTCAATAGGGAGGCCATGTAAGCGAAAAACGTGGTCAACGACAGTCTCCGCTGTCTCCTTGGCAGAGGGTAATTTGGGCAAGGGAATGAAATGAGCCGCCTTCGAGACCGGTCCACTACGTTCAAAACGACCTTCGACTCGATCTCTCTTGTGAGTGTGGAGATGACTAAGGTCTCTGGTAAAATGCACTCGGGAGTGGACGGGCGTTCGGAAAGGTCAAAAATACGAGATAAAGAGTCGGGTTTGATGTTTTTGGAACCCGGGCGGTACGATACAGAAAAATCAAAACGACCGAAAAAAAGAGCCCACAGAGCCTGCCTGGAGTCTCTTGGAAGTGCTGATATATTCTAAGTTCTTGTGATCGGTCCAGACGACCGCCAACAACTCTCTGTTACCAATGTCATAGTTACGTTCAGCGGGAGACAACCGATGGGAAAAAAACGTGCACGGATGCATCTTGTCGTCTGTGGAAGAGCGTTGGGAAAGAATTGCGCCTACCCCCACCTCTGACGCGTCGACCTCCACCACGAACTGACGTGAGGAATCAGGGGCTATCAAGATGGGAGCCGAAAAGAAGCGACTTTTCAGGTTGGCGAATACAGCCTCAGCTGTATCGGACCACCTGAACGTAGTTCTGGGGGAGGTCAAGGCAGTCAGAGGCGCGGCTAGTTGGGTGAAATTGCGAATGAAACGCCTGTAGAAGTTAGCAAACCCCAGAAACCTCTGTAGGGCCTTACGGGAATCTGGACTTGGCCACTCTACCACAGCCTTAACCTTATCAGGATCCATACGCACTCCCTCAGACGAGACGATATATTCTAGAAAAGAAACAGACTGTGCATGAAAATCGCATTTCTCCGCCTTGACAAAAAGCCCATTCTCTAGCAACCTCTGAAGCACTCGCCGGACGTGCTGCACGTGCTCCTGGAGAGAAGATGAAAAAATCAATATGTCGTCCAGGTACACATATATGAACTGATCTACCATATCTCGCAGCACGTCGTTGACCAGTGTCTGGAAAACCGCTGGGGAGTTGGACAGCCCAAACGGCATAACCAAATATTCAAAGTGCCCCCTGGGGGTGTTAAAAGCGGTTTTCCATTCATCCCCCTCCCTAATGCGAACCAAAGATAGGCATTACGTAAATCCAGTTTTGTGAAGATCGATGCTCCCTGTAACCTCTCGAAAGCTGAAGACATCAACGGCAAAGGATAAGTATTCTTTACCGTGATGTTGTTCAACCCCCGGTAATCAATGCAAGGTCGCAGAGAACCATCCTTCTTGCCCACAAAAAAGAACCCCGCCCCCGCAGGTGAAGCGGTAGGCCGGATGAATTTGGATGCGAGAGAATCAGAAATATATTTCTCCATAGCCTCCCTTTCTGGAAAAGAGAGCGAATAGAGTTTGCCCTTAGGCGGAGACTTACCTGGCAGTAAATCTATAGCACAGTCGTAGGGACTGTGCGGAGGGAGAGAAGCAGCAAGAGACTTACTGAACACTTCCTTCAGGTCCAGGTACTCAACGGGCACGTTAAGCAAATCCACTGTCTCCTCCTGAAACACAGAAACAGGTACAGACGGAAAAGCAGACGTAAGACAAGACTTATAACACTGAGTGCTCCACTCGGTGATGGAGTGTTGACGCCAGTCTATTCGGAGATTATGTAATGTGAGCCAGGGATGACCAAGGACTACGTGTGCCAAGGGTGAGTCCAAGAGAAGAAATGACAAGGTTTCAGAATGATTGCCTGATGTAGTGAGTGTCATGGGTCTGGTGGTGAGAGCAATGTTGAAAAGTCTTTGGGCATTAACCCTCTGAGGCAGCGCGATAGTCTCGCTTTTTTTCTTATCAGTGCAAAAGAAACTCAAAATACTCTGTTGATTTTGATATTACACATTAATGGACCTTCTATCGCCCTACAATCCATCGCGTTCTTTAAGATCACTAAATTCGAGGCTTCTGGTCATTCCTAGGATATCTAAGTCCACTAAAGGAGGGAGAGCGTTCTCACATTTAGCTCCTAAACTCTGGAATAGCCTTCCTGATATTGTCCGAGGCTCAGACTCGCTGTCCCAGTTTAAAACTAGATTAAAGACGCATCTCTTTAGCCAAGCATTCATATAATGCTTACCTTTTATACTACTGTTGAATCAGATCGAATGCATTCATATTATGAACAGCAGCTATGCTAATTATCTCCCATGTGCTCTTCTGCTGTTATCTCGGGACGCTAGTCCCGAGGTAAATAGCGTTCGTCAGCTCCAGTTTGTATCCAGCCTCTCATGGAGACTTCAGATGCCCCAACACCTGCGATGAGATGACTAAACGCCTGTGAAGAGACGATTCGACGCCTGTGAAGAGACGACTTTTCTGAAATGCATTTTCTGTAAAGCTGCTTTGAAACTATATGTAATCGGAAAAGCGCTATACAAATAAATTTGAATTGAATTGAATTGAATATATACACTCACCTAAAGGATTATTAGGAACACCTGTTCAATTTCTCATTAATTCAGTTGTCTAATCAACCAATCAAATAGCAGTTGCTTCAATGCATTTAGGGGTGTGGTCCTAGTCAAGACAATCTCCTGAACTCCAAACTGAATGTCAGAATGGTAAAGAAAGGTGATTTAAGCAATTTCGAGCGTGGCATGGTTGTTGGTGCCAGACAGGCCGGTCTGAGTATTTTACAATCTGCTCAGTTACTGGGATTTTCACGCACAACCATTTCTAGGGTTTACAAAGAATGGTGTGAAAAGGGAAAAACATCCAGTATGCGGCAGTCCTGTGGGCGAAAATGCCTTGTTGATGCTAGAGTTCAGAGGAGAATGGGCCGACTGATTCAAGCTGATAGAAGAGCAACTTTGACTGAAATAACCATTCGTTACAACCGAGGTATGCAGCAAAGCATTTGTGAAGCCACAACACGCACAACCTTGAGGCGGATGGGCTACAACAGCAGAAAACTCCACCGGGTACCACTCATCTCCACTACAAATAGGAAAAAGAGATCCTAAACTCTGGAATAGCATTCACATAATGCTTACCTTTTATACCACTGTTGAATCAGATCAAATGCATTAATATTATGAACAGCAGCTATGCTAATTATTTCCCATTTGCTTTTCTGCTGTTATCTCAGGACTACCGTCCCGAGGTAAATGGCGTTCATCAGCTCCAATTTGTATCCAGCCTGTCACGGAGACTTCAGATGCCCCAACACCTGCGATGAAATGAATAAACGCCTGTGAAGAGAGGACTCGACGCCTGTGAAGAGACGACTTTTCTGAAATGCATTTTCTGTAAAGCTGCTTTGAAACAATATGTATTGTGAAAAACGCTATACAAATAAATTTGAATTGAATTGAATTGAATATATACACTCACCTAAAGGATTATTAGGAACACCTGTTCAATTTCTCATTAATTCAGTTGTCTAATCAACCAATCAAATAGCAGTTGCTTCAATGCATTTAGGGGTGTGGTCCTAGTCAAGACAATCTCCTGAACTCCAAACTGAATGTCAGAATGGTAAAGAAAGGTGATTTAAGCAATTTCGAGCGTGGCATGGTTGTTGGTGCCAGACGGGCCGGTCTGAATATTTCACAATCTGCTCAGTTACTGGGATTTTCACGCACAACCATTTCTAGGGTTTACAAAGAATGGTGTGAAAAGGGAAAAACATCCAGTATGCGGCAGTCCTGTGGGAGAAAATGCCTTGTTGATGCTAGAGTTCAGAGGAGAATGGGCCGACTGATTCGAGCTGATAGAAGAGCAACTTTGACTGAAATAACCATTCGTTACAACCGAGGTATGCAGCAAAGCATTTGTGAAGCCACAACACGCACAACCTTGAGGCGGATGGGCTACAACAGCAGAAAACCCCACCGGGTACCACTCATCTCCACTACAAATAGGAAAAAGAGATCCTAAACTCTGGAATAGCATTCACATAATGCTTACCTTTTATACCACTGTTGAATCAGATCGAATGCATTAATATTATGAACAGCAGCTATGGTAATTATTTCCCATTTGCTTTTCTGCTGTTATCTCAGGACTAACGTCCCGAGGTAAATGGCGTTCATCAGCTCCAATTTGTATCCAGCCTCTCACGAAGACTTCAGATGCCCCAACACCTGCGATGAAATGAATAAACGCCTGTGAAGAGAGGACTCGACGCCTGTGAAGAGACGACTCAACGCCGGCGATATGATATGCCCTAAATTAATACATGATTAACTAAATGTATTTTTCTGTATACATTTCTGAAATGCACTTTCTGTAAAAGCTGCTTTGAAACAATATGTAGTGTGAAAAGCGCTATACAAATAAATTTGAATTGAATTGAATTGAATTGAATTGAAATTGACTCCACAATCCAATGTGAAAGATGCTGTTTAGACAGCGGTTTCCTCCGAACTGGATTGGCAAAACACACAAAAAGTTGGTTGTCCCGCTAGGGACAACCCGAACGGCCTGGGTGAAAGGAAATGCAGCCGATAGCTGCACTGAATCGTGTGAAGAACCCATGGTGTTTGTGCGCATGCACGCCACCGGTCCAGGCTGACGGCGAGGATCCACGGCATGACCGGAGAAACCCCCAACTCTCTTATTGAGCATTGCTGGATATCACATATCCCTGCCTTTACCCTTTTTGACAACACAAGGTTCATTTTCAGTGATTCTAAAACATTTTGATTGTTCTGACAAATTAATACATGAGGCATTGTATGATTGTTTTGACAAATCAACACATGAGGCTTTGTATGCTGAACACAACCTTTCTTGATTGAAATTGAACTTAAAGCTGAACCCGCTCTTTTGCAAGGTTTCTTTTTCACTGAGAGAAGAAGGCGACTGCCTCCGGGCTGATGATCTTCCCTCAACTGCGAGCTAGGAATTTGGCCATCCCCTCCTTCCTGTGGAGAAAAATGTCCCTTTCTCTGGGGGCGGGCCTTTCTTTCCTGACCCCACCTGCTGTTTAGGTTGTGCGTGTGCTCGCCCAACCTCCCAAGCGTTGGGTCTAGGCGCTGCTGCTGCAGCCGGCCTCTTAGCTGGTGGTGGTCGAGAAGACGACCTAAAACCCGGCTGTGCAACTGACTGTGTTGGTCTATTAAACCTTCTAGGCATTGAACCCCTGAGAGATTCCACCTGTTTCTTTGAGTTTTCAAATCGCGCTTGAAACGCGTAAAAACCCTCTCCAAAATAGAGCCGTCGTGGAGATCGGTGCGCTGAGGAACGCATTCCGATCTCGTTCCGGCAAGTTCGCCAGAGTCAACCATAGATGACGCTGAGCCACCACTGTACTGGCCATCGCATGACCTAAGGATACCAACACGCAACATGTTGTACGCAGTATGTAATCAGCCGTGGATCGCACCTCCCTCATTAGCTGGTCAAACTGTCTTCCCTCTGACATAGCCTCGCTTAGTTCACCCAAGCAAATAGCCTGATATGTTTGTAGCAAGGACATAGTGCTCAAGGCTCTAGCATACCTGTCAAGTTTTGGATTTGAAAATAAGGGAAATTTTCCGGCGCCCACCGCGAGCAGTCCCACCATCCCAACCAATCTCCAGTAACGTTATCCCTTACATTTTCAGACAAGTGTTATAGCTTAAATGAAAACACAAAAGGGTATATATGAAGAGCATTTATTTTAAAGGCTTATTTGCATATTTTCTGTTCATTTAACAATTCTTGTCTCATTTACATTTTATTTTCATTCCACACATTCTTTTAATTTCATATTGCTTTTCTTTTACAGTTTTTCTTTACATGTCAGATAACTTTTCTTTACTCTTTTAGTGAGTTATTGTTCAAATTTGTTGCAGACTTTGCATTCTTTAACCTGTTAGGCTGCAACCCCACTTTTGAAAAATCCTCAGAAATGGCATACCCAAACTGAAACAGATAGCCTACAGTTCATTAACACTTTGCACTAAAATCACAAGTATGATCTCATTTGAAAGCTGACACCTGGCAGTTTATTGTAAATGTAGAATTAATTATTGTCATAATGAAAAAATAGTTATTAATAGCTACAAAGTTTTGCAAAGTTATTAGAAATTTATTTTGTATGAAACATCTTCAAAGTTTCTGAGAATACAATAGTGGTCAAATACTGAAACTTGAGTGTTATATCTTAATGATGTATAGTTTGTCAAGGTAATAACATTAAATCTGATAGTAGCTTTGAACTATTTAAACAAACAAAAAAACGCTTCAGTGCGTCGGCGCACTGGCAACGGTTAACAGGTTTTAAGATGCTAAAGTCGCAGTTACAAAACGCGTGACTGTCCCCTACCCTGCTCCTCTTCAGAAAAGTAAATTCGCTGTCCCATTGATCGCGGTATTTACATGAGCGTTTTGGTTTTGTGGCAGGAGTGCCTTCCGTCTCTGTCGTAGCGTCCATCATCCGTCTCCGATTTTTTTTCTTTTTTCCCCCCGCGTTGTCACTCATCATCTGACCTCACACACCAACCTCGCGACAACTGCCATCTACGCACAGTACCTGTAGTAGGCTACTGCATGTGGCAGTTATCGCGTGGTTAGTGACAGAGCTCAGATTGGGAATGTTTTTGTTTTTTTTAATCCGCCCGGGCCATTTTTTTTTTTAATAGCGCCGGTTAAAATACGGGAGATTTACGGGAAAATACTAATACGGGAGGACGGCGGGAAAGAAGAGTTAAATACGGGACTTTCCCGGCCAAAACGGGATACTTGACAGGTATGGGCTCTAGTTGTGCCGGCCAGGGGCCGGTTGCATAAACCGCTAAGACTAGTCTTACAATTTAGACACCAATATTTTTTCTTTAAGACTGTTCATAGCTTTTTAAATCAGTTACATAAAAACGTAGATTAGCCTAATTTAATACCGAAAAGTAAAACTGACATCCCCAGACTAACTGCTAGTCTGAACTGCTGATCACCATAAATCCTGCTAAGTTGCCTGTACAAAACACGGTCCAGGTATGTTGCAAGCGAATGCTCCATTGGAGGAGCTGGTATTAACTCTGCTTCTTGTGCTCCTTCGAGGTCGGTGAATTTATCCATCCCCGGCAGCGGAGAAAGAGGAGACATGGGTTTTGACCATGAAGCTGTAAGCTCTGCCAAACAGTCCGGGTAAAGCGGCAGATGCGTCCTTACCACCGTTTGTACCTCAGACAAATAGAACCAAATGAAGCGCGAGCTCTTCTGAACCGGGGAAGGGGTTGGCCACTCCACCAACAGCTTTGCTGCTACCCTCCGATATAGCTCAATAAAGGGCTCCTCCATGAACTCACTTCCACCTGTCGCCCCAGAAGGTGAGGGGGGAGCCTTGACCTGCCCCGGCTGAAAGTTATCGTCGAAGAATTCCTCGCCCGCTTCAAGCGAGACAGAGTCCTCCTCTCGACACTCCAGTTCCTGATTAAACACTGGAGCTATCCCGGGAACATTGTTAAAATCATCCATAACTTCCCCCGGCTTCCATACGGTCGCCCCAAGTCCCTGTGGCTTCTTCAAAGACGACTAGTGCCGAATTGGGAACAACACCTGAGGACAGAAGCGGGCCGTGCCTATCCGCTATACCATCGAGCACTCGCTCAACAAATGCTACACGCCGTTCAAGTGTCGAGCGACGAAGCTGCCGGTAGTGTATATATTCTGCGGGGTTGGAGAGAGCCATCTTGGCATGGACAATCCCCAAACACAACGGACAGTGCTCGTGTGTATCTTTTTTGGACAACAAGTACCCACATATCATTGGACATCCCCGAGAAAAAGAAGTATGAGCTTTTTTTGTTAGCAATGCTAAACTTTATGCTTTTTACACTTTTCTCTGTTTGCTTTTCGACAGGAATCACCACCGTGGGTTTTTCCTACGAAAACTTGCGTGATGGCGTTCTAGCAGCACGGTGAAGAACTAAAGAACAAAGGGAATGCAAATTCGATTGTATTTATATGCTGTGGGCAGGGTTTTTTTTTTTGTGATACCCAACTCTGCTTACAAAGCACTAAATGGTTTAGCTCCTCAGTACTTGAGTGAGCTCTTAACGCATTATAGTACTTCATGTCTATTTCGATCTCCAAATGGTCTTCCTAGCCTTGTTCGAGGAGCAGACACACTGTCAGTTTAAATCTAGGTTAAAAACATCTCTTTAACCTGGCATACACATAACACATTATCATTTTTTTTTATTTATTCAAATTAGTTAAATGATTGTTAGGCTCCATAAATTAGGTCAGCCGGAACCGGGAATACCTCCTATAACAACCGATGTACTTTGAAAGAAGAATGGCATCTACGTAAATATTAGTTTGTCTGACTCATCCTTATCCCGAGGTTACTGTAGTCAGCTGGATCCGGTCCATATCCAGATCAGATGGTGGACCTGCACCTAGACATGACCAAAACGCAGCCCTTAATGTCAGAAGACAACTACTACTAGTCAAATTTCTACTAGACAATCCCCTGTGAAGGCCTCGTCAACACGACAAAATGATTTGCTCTTATCATCCGATCTCTCTATTAGTATTACATGATCTGAGTGCTGCATTTGATACCATTGACCACACCATTCTTTTAAATAGACTCGAAAATTATGTTGGCATTAGTGGAATTGCATTAGAATGGTTTAAAGCATACTTGTCTGACCGTTATCAGTTTGTAGCAGTAAATTAAGAAATGTCATATCGATCACAAGTTCAGTATGGAGTACCACAAGGCTCAGTACTAGGACCGTTGCTGTTCACTCTGTACATGCTCCCCTTGGGAGATATCATTAGGAAGCATGGCATTAGTTTTCACTAGTGATGTTATGTATGACACTGAAGCTTCGATGTGCGTATCGAATATGCGCTGCAATTTCTATTGAAGCCCCATATCGGGGTGTGTATTGGTTTCCCAGAGTCACGTGATCGATGACAAATGAAGCCTCACTTTTTGTCCAATCACGTGCGTGTTTCGCTTTGGGTGTCAGAAGGCTCGAACCCCAGAGTCCTTGTTGGCTCAGTCTGGAGAGTGCTGTACTTTGAAAGTTACTTATAAATAACCAAAACTACTTATTCTTTTTTGTTGTTGTTGTGTCTTTTTGTTTTTGTAAAATCTTTGTTTTTGTAAAAAAAAAACAATCCCACCCCCACAGGGTGTTGGTGTTTGGTGAAGGGTTTGTAATTATAGCAATGGCAACAGCCAAAAAAAAAAAAAAGACTTCCCCTATCTGGGAATATTTTGAGCTTATAGATTCCAATGTATGTATGCATTTCTAAAAAAGAAGAAAAAATAAATATTTATTTATTATTTAAAATTTTACTTATTTTATTGTTGTATTTTATTGTTGACCGTTGATGTGTCTTATATTCAGTCAATGTACTACATGTATCTCTCTCAATCAATTTTTTTTTCTCCTCACACTTCTGAGGTGGAAACCTTTGTCATCTGTTGGATAGTGCTGTAGACCAGCACAAACAAGCTCAAATGCCACTTCTGATGTGATCGTAGAAGTGGATAAATACCTTACAGAGACAAACATAAAGAGCTGAAGATCCAGTTGAATACTGGAGAATGCAGAAACATGTCTACCCCCATCTATATACATTGGCATTACAATTTCTGTGTACCCCGGCCTCCTCTGTACCATGTGAAAGAGTGTTCTCTAAGGCTGGGGAAGTACTGTCTAAGAGAAGTAGACTCAGCCCCAACACTGTGAAACAGCTTTTATTTCTTAATAAAAATAATTAAAAACCTTATGACCTTTCTGTCATTCCTACAGTTACATTTCACTATTACTGCCAAGTGTCATAAGCACATTTAATAACAGATTATCCTATCACACAATGTCCTTATTAAGTTGGCTTGTGAAAGCCAACTTACTGAAATCCTATTTAAACTTATTATTATTCTTTTTCTTCTTCTTTTTCTTAACCAACATTTTCTGACTGCTACTCCTCCTAGAGCTTTAACTCTACAAACTCCAAACTCGGGTCAGACCTTCAGACTGTTCTGACTTAGTGTGCTATATCTTTTCAGACTGATTTGACTTTCAGATTTCTTAAAAATTAATATTAAAAATCATAAAAATCCCATTGACTTTCATTGCAACAGTTCAAATTGAGCCAAGGCTACGGTGGCCCAGCAGTGTACAACACAAAAACTCAAATCTAAACTCCCTGAAGCCCAAGACTCAATTAAACTACCATTCTATATGTACTAATGAACTTATCTATCTATCTATCCATCTATCTATCTATCTATCTATCTATCCATCTATCTATCTCTTTCTTACTAACTAATCTATCTTTCTTTCTTTCTTTCTAACTAATCTTTCTTCTTTCTTTCTTTATTTCTTTCTTTCTTTCTAACTAATCTTTCTTCTTTCTTTCTTTCTTTCTAACTAATCTTTCTTCTTTCTTTCTAACTAATCTTTCTTCTTTCTTTCTGTCTTTCTTTCTTTCTAACTAATATTTCTTTTTTCTTTTTTTCTTACTAACTAATCTATCTTTCTTTCTTTCTAACTAATCTTTCTTCTTTCTTTCTTTCTAACTAATCTTTCTTTCTTTCTTTCTTTCTTTCTTTCTAACTAATATTTCTTCTTTCTTTCTTTCTAACTAATATTTCTTCTTTCTAACTAATCTTTCTTCTTTCTTTCTAACTAATCTTTCTTTCTTTCTAACTAATCTTTCTTTCTTTCTAACTAATCTTTCTTCTTTCTTTCTTTCTTTCTTTCTTTCTTTCTAACTAATCTTTCTTCTTTCTTTCTTTCTTTCTAACTAATCTTTCTTCTTTCTTTCTTTCTTTCTTTCTTTCTTTTTCTTTCTTTCTTTCTAACTAATCTTTCTTCTTTCTTTCTTTCTTTCTAACTAATCTTTATTCTTTCTTTCTTTCTTTCTTTCTTTCTTTCTTTCTTTCTTTCTAACTAATCTTTCTTTCTTTCTTTCTAACTAATCTTTCTTTCTTTCTTTCTTTCTTTCTTTCTTTCTTTCTTTCTTTCTAACTAATCTTTCTTCTTTCTTTCTAACTAATCTTTCTTCTTTCTTTCTAACTAATCTTTCTTCTTTCTTTCTTTCTTTCTTTCTTTCTTTCTTTCTTTCTTTCTTTCTTTCTTTCTTTCTTTCTTTCTAACTAATCTTTCTTCTTTCTTTCTTTCTTTCTTTCTTTCTTTCTTACTAATCTTTCTTCTTTCTTTCTTTCTTTCTAACTAATCTTTCTTCTTTCTTTCTTTCTTTCTAACTAATCTTTCTTTTTTCTTTCTTTCTTTCTTTCTTTCTTTCTTTCTTTCTTTCTTTCTTTCTAACTAATCTTTCTTCTTTCTTTCTTTCTAACTAATATTTCTTCTTTCTAACTAATCTTTCTTCTTTCTTTCTAACTAATCTTTCTTTCTTTCTAACTAATCTTTCTTTCTTTCTAACTAATCTTTCTTCTTTCTTTCTTTCTTTCTTTCTAACTAATCTTTCTTCTTTCTTTCTTTCTAACTAATCTTTCTTCTTTCTTTCTTTCTTTCTTTCTTTCTTTTTCTTTCTTTCTTTCTAACTAATCTTTCTTCTTTCTTTCTTTCTTTCTTTCTAACTAATCTTTCTTCTTTCTTTCTTTCTAACTAATCTTTCTTTCTTTCTTTCTTTCTAACTAATCTTTCTTTCTTTCTTTCTTTCTTTCTTTCTTTCTTTCTAACTAATCTTTCTTCTTTCTTTCTAACTAATCTTTCTTCTTTATTTCTAACTAATCTTTCTTCTTTCTTTCTTTCTTTCTTTCTTTCTTTCTTTCTTTCTTTCTTTCTAACTAATCTTTCTTCTTTCTTTCTTTCTTTCTTTCTTTCTTTCTTTCTTTCTTTCTTACTAATCTTTCTTCTTTCTTTCTTTCTTTCTTTCTTTCTAACTAATCTTTCTTCTTTCTTTCTTTCTTTCTAACTAATCTTTCTTTTTTCTTTCTTTCTTTCTTTCTTTCTTTTTCTTTCTTTCTTTCTTTCTTTCTTTCTAACTAATCTTTCTTCTTTCTTTCTTTCTTTCTTTCTTTCTTTTTCTTTCTTTCTTTCTAACTAATCTTTCTTCTTTCTTTCTTTCTTTCTTTCTTTCTAACTAATCTTTCTTCTTTCTTTCTTTCTTTCTTTCTTTCTTTCTAACTATTCTTTCTTCTTTCTTTCTTTCTTTCTAACAAATCTTTCTTCTTTCTTTCTAAAAAATCTTTCTTTCTTTCTTTCTAACTAATCTTTCTTCTTTCTAACTAATCTTTCTTCTTTCTTTCTTTCTTTCTTTCTTTCTTTCTAACTAATCTTTCTTCTTTCTTTCTTTCTTTCTAACTAATCTTTCTTCTTTCTTTCTTTCTTTCTAACTAATCTTTCTTCTTTCTTTCTTTCTTTCTTTCTTTTTCTTTCTTTCTTTTTCTTTCTTTCTAACTAATCTTTCTTCTTTCTTTCTTTCTTTCTTTCTTTCTTTCTAACTAATCTTTCTTCTTTCTTTCTTTCTTTCTTTCTTTCTAACTAATCTTTCTTCTTTCTTTCTTTCTTTCTAACTAATCTTTCTTTCTTTCTTTCTAACTAATCTTTCTTCTTTCTTTCTTTCTAACTAATCTTTCTTCTTTCTTTCTTTCTTTCTTTCTTTCTTTCTAACTAATCTTTCTTCTTTCTTTCTAACTAATCTTTCTTCTTTCTTTCTAACTAATCTTTCTTCTTTCTTTCTTTCTTTCTTTCTAACTAATCTTTCTTCTTTCTTTCTTTCTTTCTTTCTTTCTTTCTTTCTTTCTTTCTTTCTTTCTTTTTCTTTCTTTCTTTCTAACTAATCTTTCTTCTTTCTTTCTTTCTTTCTTTCTAACTAATCTTTCTTCTTTCTTTCTTTCTAACTATTCTTTCTTCTTTCTTTCTTTCTTTCTTTCTTTCTTTCTTTCTTTCTTTCTTTCTTTCTTTCTAACTAATCTTTCTTTCTAACTAATTCTTTCTTTCTTTCTTTCCAACTAATCTTTCTTCTTTCTTTCTTTCTTTCTTTCTAACTAATCTTTCTTCTTTCTTTCTTTCTTTCTTTCTAACTAATCTTTCTTCTTTCTTTCTTTCTTTCTTTCTTTCTTTCTTTCTTTCTTTCTTTCTTTCTTTCTTTCTTCCTTTCTTTCTTTCTTTCTTTCTTTTTCTTTCTTTCTTTTTCTTTCTTTCTTTCTAACTAATCTTTCTTCTTTCTTTCTTTCTTTCTAACTAATCTTTCTTCTTTCTTTCTTTCTTTCTAACTAATCTTTCTTCTTTCTTTCTTTCTAACTAATCTTTCTTCTTTCTTTCTTTCTTTCTTTCTTTCTTTCTTTCTAACTAATCTTTCTTCTTTCTTTCTAACTAATCTTTCTTCTTTCTTTCTAACTAATCTTTCTTCTTTCTTTCTTTCTTTCTTTCTTTCTAACTAATCTTTCTTCTTTCTTTCTTTCTTTCTTTTTCTTTCTTTCTTTCTAACTAATCTTTCTTCTTTCTTTCTTTCTAACTAATCTTTCTTCTTTCTTTCTTTCTAACTATTCTTTCTTCTTTCTTTCTTTCTTTCTTTCTTTCTTTCTTTCTTTCTTTCTTTCTTTCTTTCTAACTAATCTTTCTTTCTAACTAATTCTTTCTTTCTTTCTTTCTTTCTAACTAATCTTTCTTCTTTCTTTCTTTCTTTCTTTCTTTTTCTTTCTTTCTTTCTTTCTTTCTTTCTTTCTAACTAATATTTCTTCTTTCTTTCTTTCTTTCTTTCTAACTAATATTTCTTCTTTCTTTCTTTCTTTCTTTCTTTCTAACTAATATTTCTTCTTTCTTTCTAACTAATATTTCTTCTTTCTTTCTTTCTAACTAATCTTTCTTTCTTTCTTTCTAACTAATCTTTCTTTCTTTCTTTCTTTCTAACTAATCTTTCTTCTTTCTTTCTTTCTTTCTAACTAATCTTTCTTCTTTCTTTCTTTCTTTCTTTCTTTCTTTCTAACTAATCTTTCTTCTTTCTTTCTTTCTTTCTTTCTTTCTAACTAATCTTTCTAACTAATTATTTCTTTCTTTCTTTCTTTCTAACTAATCTTTCTTCTTTCTTTCTTTCTAACTATTCTTTCTTCTTTCTTTCTTTCTTTCTTTCTTTCTTTCTTTCTTTCTTTCTTTCTTTCTTTCTTTCTAACTAATCTTTCTTTCTAACTAATTCTTTCTTTCTTTCTTTCTTTCTAACTAATCTTTCTTCTTTCTTTCTTTCTTTCTTTCTTTTTCTTTCTTTCTTTCTTTCTTTCTTTCTTTCTAACTAATATTTCTTCTTTCTTTCTTTCTTTCTTTCTAACTAATATTTCTTCTTTCTTTCTTTCTTTCTTTCTTTCTAACTAATATTTCTTCTTTCTTTCTAACTAATATTTCTTCTTTCTTTCTTTCTAACTAATCTTTCTTTCTTTCTTTCTAACTAATCTTTCTTTCTTTCTTTCTTTCTAACTAATCTTTCTTCTTTCTTTCTTTCTTTCTAACTAATCTTTCTTCTTTCTTTCTTTCTTTCTTTCTTTCTTTCTTTCTAACTAATCTTTCTTCTTTCTTTCTTTCTTTCTTTCTTTCTAACTAATCTTTCTAACTAATTATTTCTTTCTTTCTTTCTTTCTAACTAATCTTTCTTCTTTCTTTCTTTCTTTCTTTCTTTCTTTCTTTCTTTCTTTCTTTCTAACTAATCTTTCTTTCTAACTAATTCTTTCTTTCTTTCTAACTAATCTTTCTTCTTTCTTTCTTTCTTTCTTTCTTTCTAACTAATATTTCTTCTTTCTTTCTTTCTTTCTTTCTTTCTAACTAATATTTCTTTCTTTCTTTCTTTCTAACTGATATTTCTTCTTTCTTTCTTTCTAACTAATCTTTCTTTCTTTCTTTCTAACTAATCTTTCTTCTTTCTTTCTAACTAATCTTTCTTCTTTCTTTCTTTCTTTCTTTCTTTTTTACTTTTTCTTTCTTTCTTTCTAACTAATCTTTCTTCTTTCTTTCTTTCTTTCTTTCTAACTAATCTTTCTTCTTTCTTTCTTTCTAACTAATCTTTCTTCTATCTTTCTTTCTTTCTTTCTTTCTAACTAATCTTTCTTCTTTCTTTCTTTCTTTCTTTCTTTCTTTCTTTCTTTCTAACTAATCTTTCTTTCTAACTAATTCTTTCTTTCTTTCTTTCTAACTAATCTTTCTTCTTTCTTTCTTTCTTTCTAACTAATATTTCTTCTTTCTTTCTTTCTTTCTTTCTAACTAATCTTTCTTTCTAACTAATTCTTTCTTTCTTTCTTTCTAACTAATCTTTCTTCTTTCTTTCTTTCTTTCTAACTAATATTTCTTCTTTCTTTCTTTCTTTCTTTCTTTCTTTCTAACTAATCTGTCTTCTTTCTTTCTTTCTTTCTTTCTTTCTAACTAATATTTCTTCTTTCTTTCTTTCTTTCTAACTAATATTTCTTCTTTCTTTCTTTCTTTCTTTCTTTCTTTCTTTCTTTCTTTCTTTCTTTCTAACTAATCTTTCTTTCTTTCTTTCTTTCTAACTAATCTTTCTTTCTAACTAATTCTTTCTTTCTTTCTTTCTAACTAATCTTTCTTCTTTCTTTCTTTCTTTCTTTCTTTCTTTCTAACTAATCTTTCTTCTTTCTTTCTTTCTAACTAATCTTTCTTTCTAACTAATTCTTTCTTTCTTTCTAACTAATCTTTCTTCTTTCTTTCTTTCTTTCTTTCTTTCTTTCTAACTAATCTTTCTTTCTTATTTAATTCTTTCTTTCTTTCTTTCTAACTAATCTTTCTTCTTTCTTTCTTTCTAGCTAATCTTTCTTCTTTCTTTCTAACTAATCTTTCTTCTTTCTTTCTTTCTTTCTAACTAATCTTTCTTTCTTTCTTTCTTTCTTTCTAACTCATCTTTCTTTCTTTCTTTCTTTTTCTATCTTTCTTTCTTAACTACTCTATCTTTCTTTCTTTCTTTCTTTCTTTCTTTCTGATCTTTCTTTCAAATCGATATTTCGGTCTTTCTAACTAATCTTTCTAACTAATCTATCTTTCTTTCTTAACTACTCTATCTTTCTTTCTTTCTTTCTTACTGATCTTTCTTTCAAATCGATATTTCGGTCTTTCTAACTAATCTTTCTTTCTATCTATCTTTCTTTCAAACTAATCTTTCTTTCTATCTATCTTTATTTCTAACTAATCTTTCTATCTATCTTTCTAACAAATCTTTCTTTCTAACTAATCTTTCTTTCTTTCTATCTATCTTTATAACTAATCTTAATTTCTAATCTATCTTTCTTTCTTTCTTTCTTTCTAACTAATCTCTTTCATTGAAACTAATCTTTCCATCTATCTATTATTTATTTATCTTTCTACCTAATCTTTCCTTTCTAACCAATCGTTTTCTTTCTTTCTAACTATTCTTTCTTTGTAACTAATCCATCTATCAAACTTCAAACTACTTTAAACTTCAAACTACTTTAAACTTATTCAAACTCTCTGGTTCGGCTTTCTCAAGCCAACTTAAAGTTTGTCTCATCAAACTTTTTTTTCTAGTTCACTATGTGAGTGTGTGTGTGTGTGTGTGCACGCGCGCGTGTGCGTGTGTGTGTGTGTGTGAGTATGTATGTAGAGAGAGAGATAGTAGGACTATTAGGTCTTATTTAATCATTTAAGCTAATTTTATATTTGGTCACACTTTACTGGGTAAAGGAATTTATTTAATGGACAAATCAAACACAAACGTGTAAGGCTTTTATTTGTAAACATAACATTGAAACTATGGAGTGTGTTGTGGTTGCTTCATCTGACAGCTTCTTACAAAGTCTTCTGGCTGCTTTATTTTAAATAAGCACCAGATGGCGCTGTTCTCGACACTCTCGAAGCTTTGAATCTTTTCCCGGAACAGTTAGGGAAAGCCTCGTTGCTCCATGAGGCTTAATTTCCCCATCCCTAGATATAAAAAAACTGGATGACTAGTAATTTTCTATTACTTAATTAGGAAAAAAAATTAAAATTATGTGAGGACAAAAAACGTCCTCACATAATATCCTAGAATAGGGCCTAATGCCTAAAACTTGATGGATTTTCTTTAAAGTCTTTGTTGTCTGTTAGGAACCTGGGTGTACTCTTTGATACCAATCTTTCATTTGAAAGTCACGTTTCTAGTATCTGTAAAACCACATTCTTCCATCTTAAAAATATATCTAAATTGGTGTGCGATATGGCAAAAATATTATATCACAATTTTTTTCAGGAAAATCACGATTCACGATTTTATCACAATTCTCTTTAATGTTGGTTTTTACTATTTTGCAAGTGACTAAGCATTACAGCCAAACTAATTTCCCTATTTTAAAAACAAAGCCTTACAAGGTAACAAAATATAAAATAAAAAAAGAATGGCAGACAATTAGGCCAAAGTGGAACAAATAAAAATAGGCTACACAACATAATCTACAAATGAAATAAACAGTGCTTTATTTTTTCAGCTACAGTAGGTGTATTTAACAGTAGCATTCAAGAAAGAAATTAAAGGAACACATATAAAAATAAAACGCCACATAGACATCACTGTATAAATTATACATTGATTCTTATTAAAGCTACTTTTAAAGTTCTCAGTCAAGAGCAGTGAGTGATTTTCTCTTTGTGTTTTGTTGTTTTATTAACATTAAAGGATTAGTTTCCCCCAAAATGAAAATTGTCATAATTTACTCTCTCAAGTTTTAAACCTGAATAAGTTTCTTTCTTCTGTTGAAAATTAAAGTTATTTTGAAGAATGTGGGTAACCAAACAGTTGCTGGTCCCCACTATATTTTTCTCCTGTGGAAGTCAATGGGGACCAGCAACTGATTGGATAGCCACATTCTTCAATATATATTCTTTTCTTTTTTCTTCTCTTTTTTTTTCTTCAGCACAAGAAAGAAATGAATACAGGTTTGGAACAACATTAGAGTGAGTAAATAATGACAGAATTTCCATTTTTGGGTGAACGGAAGGACAGCATGTTTACTATTGGACTACTGTCACTTTAAGACCAGCACACACATCTAATATAATAATAATAATACTAGGGCTGCAACTAACGATTATTTTGATAATCGATTAATCGGACGATTATTTTTTCGATTAATCGGATAGAAATTAAATTAGATTTTTTTTTTTTATTATAACTAAATAAAACCGTAAATCAGGGTATTTATGTGTAAAAGTGTACTTTAAAAAGTGCAAAAGCCACACATTGAGTTTTACTAATATCAATATTTGCATTGTTTTTAATGATAATTGCTGATGGCAAGTTGACAAACATGATTATTGTTAAAAAAATTATATCCAACATATTATGTTTTAACACAATTTTTGTTAAAACAATTTTACACAGACATGTTGTTCAGATGTGAATATCTGAACTAAAAACAAACTAAAAACATCTAAAATATATAATTCACTTAATTTTTATTTAAAATTAATTATATATAAGGAATATAAGGATAAAGAATATAATATATATTATATATATAATATATAAAAGAAAATAATATAAGGATAAATTGATTAAATAAATATAGAAAGACTGAAAACAATTGTGTGAATGTAGAGCCGCAGTAGATCGCGTTTGAAAAACAATTAAAACTTAGTAGACAAATGCTATAAAAAGAGAACGGAATGGAGGTAACGTTACCCAGCAAGCTAACAGGCTTGAGTAAAGGACAGGAGAAAGTATGCATTAGTGCACAAGCATTCGCTGAAAACCACTGAGTACAGTGACTAAAAAACAATATTTTACTGCTGCTGTTATTAACTGTGTGATGTTTTGTATCTTTTATCATGAAATAAAGAAGCAAGCACAGACACGAGTGTGTATCTTTTCTTCTCTTTACTACTCTTTTCTCTTCCTTGCCTCTCCTGCCATCTAGTGGCTACACAATAACTCAGCAGACACAACATTTCCCCTTTCTTTGAAGCGTTTTGGTTGGGGTTCTGTCTTAGAACATTACAACATAATAATATACTTTATTCCAACCACTAAGTAATACAGAATTAAAGAATTACTTAAAGAAACAACTTGTCTTGTCAACATCTCTTTATATAAAACCAGTAGTGCTATAAAACGAATGATATATTAACTCCTGGTACTTTCTTTAAGGAGTGCCTTAATAATGTTTAACTAATTCTAGTAAACAACCAAAACAACAATTGACTGAATTTGAATCATGAACTATTTCAGCACCATTGCATCTATTTATTTCTCTAACACAAAGTCTTTCAACCAAGCTGGTTGTTTAAAAACTCTCACACTTCTTCTGGGAGTTGTTTGCTGTTCCTTTTCCTGAACATTAGGCTGTAAGCTCACTTTCCCAAAAGTCTTTCCCAAACTTATCGACACCTCATTTGGAACTCCCGTGAGACGAGACGCATTCCATTTCTTCCCATCTTCCAACAGGAAGGTATTTGGACCAACTCTCTTTCTCACCAAACATGGAGCAGTATACCTTGTAGAGCCTTTGTGAACATGCTCTGGTTTCTTAATACGCACCCAGTCCTTTTCCTTGAATTTGTGTACCTTTGCTCCTCTCTTTTTGTCAGTGTAGTCTTTGTATTTCTGCTGTTTACGTGTCACAGTGTTTTCAATCTCAGAATGTGTCTTCACTTCCCTGCTGACAGGCAGGACATTCAGTTTTGTACGCATCTTGCGGCCGCGCAGGAGTTCGAAAGGTGTAGCCCCTGTGGTAGCATGTGGCGTCGCCCGGAAATTATGCAAGAACTGTGTCACAGCTGCTTTCCAGGGCTTCTTTTCCTGAATTGCAGATTGGATGCATTGTTTCAACACTTTATTAAATCGTTCTACTGCCCCGTTGGCCTGAGGATAATATACGCTGGAGTACATATGCTGAATGTTGCGTTCCTTCAGAAAATCAGCAAAAGCAGAAGATGTTAGTTGTGGGCCATTATCAGACACTAAGCAATGTGGATTACCTTCTCTACTGAAGATGGTGTCCAGGAAAGTTGTTATGACATCCGTTGTCACTTGTGATGCAAAAGCTACTTCTGGCCACTTACTGTAGTAGTCTACCAGTGTTATGGCGTAGCGACAATCCCATGTAGCAGACTCAAATGGTCCCACAATATCGATGGCTACCTTTTCCCATGGACCGTTAGGTAGTTCCACAGGTATGAGTGGTGCAGGTGCCGGCTTGGCCGTTTTGTCGTTCAGCTGACATGTCAAACATGAGGCAATCAGAGTTTCTACACTTCTGCCCATTTTCGGCCACCAGTAGAGCTCGCGAAGTCTTTGTTTTGTCCGTACAATGCCTTGGTGTCCTTCGTGAGCTAAATTCACAAGTCTTGTACGCAGAGACAATGGGACTACTAAGCAATGGTCCCCCCGCATAATGAGAGGACCCTCCACAGAAAGCTCATGTCTGATGTGAAAGTAAGGTTCTAGTTCTTGTTCCACTGACTTCTTGTTTTTAGGCCAGCCGTTCTTGATCTGTTCACGAAGTTGAGCTAACTGGAGGCAGCTCTCCGATGCAGACGAAAACTCAGAGACTGACAAAGCAAGTAAGTGAGAAACAGTGGCGATCATCTCTGGTTCATCTGTAGATTCACTCGTCTCCGGTAAGGGAAGTCGAGAGAGACAGTCTGCTGTTGTGTTGTATCTCCCAGGGCGGAATGCAACATCATAAGAATAGCATAACAGAAGGGCTGACCACCTAGCAATTCGCATGCCAGCTCTACCTGTGCCTTTTGATGTAAGAAGCGTTGTAAGGGCTTGGTGGTCAGTGCGCAGAACGAAATGTCTACCCCAGAGATACGTCCTCCATTTTTCAACACTCCACACACAAGCCAGTGCTTCTCTCTCCACAGTCGAGTACTTCCTTTCTGCTGACGAAAGAGTTCGGGAGGCAAATGCCACTATGCGCTCCGTACCATCAGCATGTAGCTGAGAAAGGACTCCTCCCACACCGTAATTAGAAGCATCAGTACTCACTTAAGTGGGCAATCGGGGGTCAAATAGAGCTAGAATGGGGCTCTTTGATAGAAGCGTCTTCAGGGTGGCAAAACTTTGATCAGCCTTATCAGTCCAGAAGAAGTTCATGTCAGTGGAGGTTCTCAAAACTTCACGCAGGGGTTCAACCACTGTTGCGTAATCAGGTAGGAATTTACTATACCAAGACATTAGGCCCAGGAATGAGCGCAGTGAGGCTATGTCATGGGGAGCAGGTGCATGCACGACAGCAGCTACATTATCAGCGTCTGGATGTAATCCCTCTTTAGAAATCGTGTGCCCCAAAAATTTCAGGTTTCCAGCTTAAATTTACATTTCTGCATATTTAGTTTCAGACCAGCCTTGTTCAGACAGTGGAGTACGGCTTTTAAACGAGTGTCATGGATTTCCTCTGTGTCGGCGTAAACAATTAGGTCATCCAAGTATGCTTTAACACCTGGCAATCCGTGTAGTATCACTGTCATCATGTTCTGGAAAGCAGGCGCGGCTGAAGCCAGTCCATACGGGATGCGTTTATAACGGAACAGTCCATCCTGGGTAATGAATGCTGTTAAATCCCGACTTTCAGGGTGCAATGGAACCTGGTGATATGCTGAGGCCAGGTCTATGGTAGAGAACACTGTCGCCCCACGCAGTTCTGCTAACAGTTCCTCTATATGGGGCAAGGGGTGGCTATCAACAACTATAGCCTTATTAGGCTCCCTTAAATCAATGCACATGCGAATTCCACCTCCCTTTTTTTGTGTCACCACAATTGGGGAGACCCACGGAGATGCATCCACCCGTTCAATTATGTCATGCTCCAACAGGTGTTTCAGTTCATCAGACACTGCTTGCCTGACTGACAATGGCAGTCTTCTCAATTTTTGCTGAACAGGAATGAAACCTTCTTTCACTTTCACTTTGTGCATGAATCCGCTTGCGCATCCTACAGTATGCACTGGCAGTATTTCCGAATTCTCATGTGTAATCACAGCATCGCCTTCAATACGGCAGTGAAGTGCCTTTAGCAGATCCATTCCCAGCAAAGGTGAGCCTGACTTTACTATATAGAACGTGCCCGCTGCTGTACTACCATCATGGAAGACGTCTGTAGAGAAACAGCCCAGCACTGGAATAATCTCCTTGGAATAAGAAACTAATTTTACTGTAGCTGGATTGAGGGTGCATGAAGCAAAATGTTTACGGTAAATGCTCTCGGGCAGTATGGATACTGATGAGCCCGTGTCCACAATTAACTCCACTGGTTGACAATGTCCATCCTTTGTTTTAATTTGCACTGAACAGAGGATTTTGTCTGTCACCGTCTTAGGATCATTCATGTATAATACAGTGAGCTCTGGTATAACAATCTCACGCACCTGTTTCTGTGATGATCGGCAAACTTTGGCAAAGTGCCCAATTTTTCCACATGAATTGCAGACTGCTTTGATCGCTGGACATGAAGGTTTGTTAGCCATATGGTTGTTGGATCCGCAACGGTAACACGAACGCCGCTGTCTCGCGTTCACAGCTGACCGATCTGATGATGGGGAAGATATTGTCTTTCTGTCTCTTTGTTTTACATTCCGTTGGCTCTGTATGGCCCGTACTTGAGAAGTATCAGAAAGTATCTCGGAGTTCCTAAATGCGGTCTCCATTTGTACTGCTATTGAGAAAGCCTTATTCAGCGTGAGGTCGGGTTCAAGCAAAAGTCTGTCCCTAACGCGTGAATTAGCTGCTCGCTCCACGAGCTGGTCGCGTAACATTTGTTCTTCCATTTCTCCGAAATCACATGCGACCGAAAGCTCCCGTAAAGCAGCCAGGAACTGATTCATAGATTCATCAGTCCGCTGTGTCCTTTGCCTAAATTTGTGTCTCTCTGCGACAACATTAACTGCAGGAATGAAATACCTTTTCAGTGCAGCGACAGCCGTCGTGTAAGTATTGCCCGTGTCTGGTAACGTATAAAACAGTCTTTGTCCTTCTGTGCCCAAGGCATGTAGCAGAACAGCTCGCTTTCTTTCTTCCGGCCATGCGTCACCAGTAGCATCGATCACGAGTAGGTAGTTTTCAAACATTTTGAGCCATACGGTAAAAGTAAGTGAAGGCTCGCCAGGGCATGGCAGGAATGGAGCTGGTAAAGGAACTGTAATCGACATCCTCGTCGCCAATTGTGATGTTTTGTATCTTTTATCATGAAATAAAGAAGCAAGCACAGACACGAGTGTGTATCTTTTCTTCTCTTTACTACTCTTTTCTCTTCCTTGCCTCTCCTGCCATCTAGTGGCTACACAATAACTCAGCAGACACAACAAACTGCCTTTGTATTTAATGCTTCACTTTGTAAACACCGTTTTAATTTAACCTATTTCTGCGGTAGCGCTATTTTAATCCATCACTTACGTTGCGAGCGAACTGATTGCACAACCTGATGCTCGAGACAAAATACAGACATCCCGGGAGTCTCCCGCATATTGATTGCGGCTCCCTGATGGCCGCGAATTAGTTCAAACTCCCGAAATCTAGAGCGCGCATGCGAGACAGAAGAGACTGCTCCAAACCGTGTAGCGCGCGCGCTCGGCAGAGCGCCTGAGGGAGAGAGACCTTGCGTGTGTGTGCGTACCAGTAAACGCTCCCCGTGACGTAAGCAGACCAACTAATCTATAATGACATTCGTTGACAACGATTTTCATAATCGATTATAATCGATTTTATCGATTAGTTGTTGCAGCCCTAGTTTATTTTATAAAACCCCTTTAGAAAACTCAAGGTCGCTTTACAATAAAGTACAAATAAACATGACAGAAACAATACAAATAAACTGAGATGGATAACATAATAGATAGAGGTACATATACATAAAAATCAGATCATAGAGTAAGGGGTTAGGGAAACAAGTAGCTAAAAGATATGTTTTAAGAGTTGGGGCAGCGGTACAAAAAGCCCTTCCACCAAACGATGATAGTTTGTGCCTATACGGATCGTCAACAGGCCAGTATCGGAAGATCTAAGTGTGCGAAGTTGGGAGTAGGTATGGATGAGATCATTAATATAGTTGGGGGCAAGACCATGGTGTGCTTTGAATGTGATAAGGAGAATCTTGTATTGAATACGAAAGCGAATGGGTAGCCAATGAAGTCTGCGTAAAATCGGAGTAATGTGGGAAGACTTCTTTGTGTATGTGAGGACCCTAGCTGCAGAGTTCTGAATATATTGGATCTTATTAATTGATTAATTGGGTAAGCCATAGAAAAGAGAATTGCAGTAGTCAAGCCGTGAAGTGATGAAAGTGTGGACTAGGGTCTCAGCATCGGTGATATTCAGAAATGGACGTGAGCGTGTGATATTACGAAGGAGAAAGAAGGCAGACTTAGTGAGCGAGGAGATGTGTGGAAGGAAGAAAAGAGAGGAATCAAAGATTATACCAAGGATTATGACAGTGGTAGAAGGTTGAACCAAAACTTCAGCGATATTAACATTGTAAACACAGAAACAGGATGTAATTTGAGGTGAACTAATAAGAAGTAGATCTGTTTTATCAGTGTTGAGTTTGAGAAAATGACTGGTCATCCAAGCATTTATATAATCAATACAAGCTGATATGGTATGGAATTTGTGGGGAAAGGAGCATTGCGTTGAAAATGGATGTATAGTTGGATGTCATCTGCGTAGCAATGGAATTTAAAGCCACGATGACGGATGATGTTACCTAATGGGAGCATGTAGATGATTAAGAGAAGAGGCCCAAGAACAGAACCCTCTTGAACACCGTGTGGGATAGAGGCAGTAGTGGACTTAGCCTGGCGGATAGAGATTTAATGCTGGCGACCAGACAGGTAGGAGGGGAACCAGGATAGGGCAGTTCCAGAAATACCAAGAGCAGAGAGTCGTGAGATGAGAATACTGTGAGAGATTGTTTAGAATGCAGAGGAAATGTCTAGAAGAATTAGAATACTGGTGGAGTCGGAGTCAGTGGCCATAAGGAGATCATTGACAACCCTAAGAAGTGCTGTCTCAGTGCTGTCTCAGTGCTGTGGAGGGTGTAAAAACCGGATTGAAAACATTTATAGTGGTTGTTAGATGACAAATGTGTTTGAAGTTGAGCAGTGACCAATTTCTGAAGCAGTGTGGAAAGAAATGGTAGATTTGTGATTGGTCTGTAGTTGGCCATGTCAGAGGGGTCGAGGCCAGGTTTCTTTAGGACAGGAGTGAGTTGAGCAGTTTTTAATTCCAGAGGAACAGCACCAGTACTTAGTAGTTGGGAGATGAGAAGTGAAATAGGCAGTGAAATAACAGGTGCACATTTTTTAAGTAAAGCAGTAGGAGCGGGAGCAAGATGACAGGAAGATGCGTTTGCTTTGTTGATTAGCTCAGAGATTTAACCAGGGGTAAGGGTGGCAAAATCAGTGAGAGTACCAGGTGTAAAAGCAGTGGGGAAGTTGTATGTGGAGACAGGAGAGATCATGAATGGGAAAAGATTATGAATGCTATCGATTTTATTTAGAAAGAAAGGCAGGAATGACTCACAGAGGTCTTCTGAGTTACTTATGACAGGTGCAGGAGGGTTGGTGAGTTTATTGACTACAGTAGGTCGAGTTTTAGGTCGAGAGGATGCATTATTAATAATAGTAGAGTTGTAACTAGAGCGTGCAGTTTTTATAGCAGATTTGTATAACTGAATATGGTCAGTGTAAGCAATAAGGTGAACAGTCAAACCAGTTTTCCTGTATAGGTGCATATGATATATGCACGCATATGGGAAATACACACGCATATGAAACGCACCGGATTTTCTCTCAAATGTGTGCTTTCACTTTAGACATAACCAACTGTGTTTATGTAAACCTTGTGTGTATTTGACAGTATTAGTGCAATAAGACTTGAAAGATAACTTAGTCCAGTAATCAGGCGCTGTTTGACGTTTAGTGTGTGTATTTCGGGTGTACACACTTAGAAAAGTGCATGTTAGTGTGCAACAGAATGTTTAACCGGCAAAATTTTAATGCACAGGCAAATAATGAACTTTTATGAACTGCAGTGTCCCGTGAGTGTATCTCTACCGCTGCATTAACATGTGTTGTGTGTACTTCGCGTTGTACAGTATGTTGAGACGGGGGCGTCAGAACTGAACTGATAAAATGCACTGTAGCACAATATTTGTTCAAAAGCAGACCGTGGAGGCATTTTAATCGTCCACGATCAAAAAACGTGATATCGCACACCCCTAATCTAAATTACAACATATGTGTCATGATCCCGATATTTTCCTCTCTCTTTCTTCCCCTGCTGCCACACACACACACACACACAGTCACACACACACAGTCACACACACACTTACTTGCGCTTTCTTTCTTACTCAGCTGTTCCTCATCAGCCTATGCAATTAGCATCTTCGTTTCCACACCTGTCCCCTTTCTCTCTGATTAGCATCTCTACTTCTAGTTCCCTTCTCTCCTTTGTCCTCTGCCAGATTATTAACTTTGTACACGTATGTGATCGTTCTCTCTATCACCGAGGCCTACACTGTCTGGTCTTCATTACCTACTCGTCTACATTCTTTGTTTGTGCGTTTGTGCTAATCTTATGCTCTGCCCAGCTCTCCTGCTAGTGATGGCGAGATGAAGCTTCATAAAGCATTGAAGCGTTCCATCCAATTGGTTCACTCATGTACCGAAGCTTCATGGTGCTTCATTTGCTCTATTATGCCATCAAGTAGACAATAAATGTAAAACGTGCAGTGTGATTATAATGACATCGCATGGTTCCATCGCAAAAAAAAGAAGCTTGAATAGATCGCTAACAAACTCGCAAAGTCCGAAGTCCACAAAATGTGAGGGGGAATCCATTGCATTTTGCTGTCCCTTATATTTCAAATAGACCGCCAAACCGTGAACCACTTGGTACAGGCGCCTCGCGAGGCTTCAAACGTCACCACATACGTCACCGACACAAGCCTCGATACGCGCTTCACAGAAATCATCCCGGATTACTCGACACACGCTTCGAAGCCTCGATACGGGAGGACACATCACTATCTCCTGCTATTGAACGCTGAGATCGATCCCGTGAGTACACCTGTCTACGGCTTAAGTATCTAAGTATGACCATATTAGCCCCGTTCTGTCAACTCTGCATTGGCTCCCTATTGAACATCGTATTTTTTGTAAAATATTGCTGATTACTTACAAATCACTAAAAGGTTTAGCTCCCCAGTACTTGAGCGAGCTATTAACGCATTATAGTCCTTCACGTCTATTGCAAACTCAAAATTCCGACCAATTCCGGCCAGAACCGGGAACACTCCCCATAAATCCTGATGTACTCATTGCATCATAAGAAGAATGGCGTCTACGTTAATATTAGTCTGTTTATCCCAAGGTTTACCACAGTACACCTGGACCTGGACACGACAACAACGCAGTCCTGAAGTGACAACTAGTCTCTCCCCTGTGAAGGCCTCCTTCCCTTCACCTCTGTACAGATAAAACGTTGTCAAAATGATTCCAGTTCACAGGGATACGCGGAAGCAACAAAAAAAAAATCTGTATTATGAATTTTTAAGGCCAGACAAGTAATTTGGTGAGGTCAATTTGTAAAGAAAGGCTACACGCCTCTGCACATATATATTCAAACCCACATAACTATAGACAGAACACGAAATATGCCTGTGCACGCCGTCAGCGTTTTCACAGATTTTCATAACTTTTAAAAGATTTTTACCGCTTGCACCTTGGAGCCTATTTCAAGGTTTGATTTCTTAAGCCACCAGGCAGTGTTGTTGTGCAAATGAGCAGGCTCCGGAGCACATTAAGGGTTTCCTGTTAGAATGGAGTCGTGTAAGCGGCTCCAAAGTTAATAACTAATGATGTTTGCAACGGAAAATGTAATCCGCTATCACTAAATGATACAAGCTGGTTGCATCTGTAGCCTGTTTGTGAACAAGTCTTCTTGCAGCAAGCAATCAGAAACCCTCCACATCCCCCAGCTCAGCTGAAATTATTATATATATATATATATATATATATATATATATATATATATATATATATATATATATAATTGGCACAGTGCAGAGTATATCAGTGAAGTGTGGAGTAATTATTGAGGGTTCAGAAAGAGGAGGGGAAATTGGTGCTACTCCACTCACTTACTTTGGCACAGTGAGAACATCCACTATATTGGCAGCAAACTACATAGCCATATCTTATACCATTCCATATCTTATTTACACCTTTTCATTACACAGTGGATAGATTTTACAAACATTATGGATTTCTAACGGTAGTGAATAAATCAAAACTTACTTTAGCTGGACAATAACTTTATTCTAGAGCTGCTGTAAAGCCAAAACAATCTGTTACTTTAATTTACTATTATCACTGTAAAGCTGCTTTGAAACAATCTATATTGTTAAAAGTGCTATATAAATGAAGGTGATTTGACTTGCCCTGTGTATTTTAGGCTTTTACATTCCTCTGCATCTTTGCCTGGTATTGTATATTTTTAATGTGTAGTTGTTATTTTCATACTCCTCCAGTTTCTCCTTTCTTATTAAAAAACTCTTGATTTACTTTTGAATTGTGCATGTTCATCCACCCATTACAACTAGAGGGATGTCTAGAACTGCTACACAGTTCTCATGTTTTCACTTTATGAAGTGACACTGGTGGATTAATGTGACACTTGTGGGGTGACAAATCTAGAATAATGTCAGATATGCAAAAACATTAAAATTTATGCTGGAACTGGGTTAAGCAAATTTAAAAATGTAAAGTATATGTGAACAGCAACAGTGTTGCTGGCAAATCAACATCTATGAATTCAGCATTGGTTTTCAGCAGGGAGAGCATTAACAATATTTTATACTCAAATGTGATGTGCAACATCACAGTACTCAGCACAACAGAATCTGCATAAAATCTCATGTACTGTATACACATGCCAGAGTCAATTTTTATCCTTTCCAGGATACAGTTTGAAAAATATATCATGAATGTGGTGTAATGCTCTATTTAATAACTGACTGACAAATGCTTTGTGAGTTTAGATATGGAAATGGACATTTGTTTCGCTGAATATAGTGGTTTAAGCAAATTGAAATGTGTTTTAAGAAAATTAACTCAAGAATATGAGCCTGATTCTCAAACGACTAGCCACTGCACATCTGCTTCATCCAACAGGCCAACTTAAACAATGTCTCTCAGTAGCATTTACATTTTCCTTGTGGGCTTTACAAAATTGTTTCTTTTTCAAAGTTTCTTGCTCAAAACAGTTCAGCTTAGAAGGAGATTACTTATTGGGTGGCCTTTTTGCTTTACATGAAATTGAACAAGCAACACCCTTGTTCTCCCCAGAGACCAATGAATGTTTCAGGTTAGCAAGGATTTTTTTTTTATCAGTCAGGTTGTCAATTTGCAATATTGTAAATAAAAGCAGCATTTGCTCAAAGTCGAATTTATAAAGTGAAAATTCAATTGCATGCTATTAACTTCCTCTCTGATGTTTTCAAGGCACATTTTCACAAAATCTGGCTATCAGAGGTTGCAAGTAATGAGGTTTGCCGTTGAGGAGATCAATAACTCCACCACTCTTCTGCCCAATGTTTCTTTGGGCTATGAAATTTTTGACCATTGTTCTGATACAGGGAATATCCCTTCAGTTTTAAGTTTTATTTCAAAGAAGGGGTCAATAAAACCTAAAGAAAAACTGAACTTCTATAAGCCTAAAGTCATTGCTTTAACAGGGCCATATGGAAGCACACAAAATATTACTATTGCACCACTATTCACAATGGAACTTATACCTATGGTAAGTGATGCTCTTTCTTTTTATACAGTTTATATAACAAAATACTTACACACTTACTTACTGTCCTTTGTTAAAGACTACACATTTATTATTCACATCATTCACTGGTTTGGATGGAACTGGGTTGCTTTTCTTGGCAGCCAATATGATTACAGTTCAGACGGACTAAATCTGTTTAACACGTATATAAGGAATACTAGCATTTGTTTGGCCTATCAAGAGAGTCTAAGCTTAAATGCAAACCACAGCCTAATACTTCAAAAGATTGAAATGCTTAATATTAATGTCATTGTTGTTTTTGCTCTGCCACAATATGCAAGCAAAATTATCAAAGCCGCCATAGAAAGCAACATCCAAGACAAAGTATGGATTGCATGTCAAGCATGGGCTATGAATCAACAGCTTCCCAGAGAGCCAGGAATTGGGAAAATTGGCACAATTATTGGTATTACGGAGAGATTGTTGACATTGCCTGGATTTAATGAATTTGTCTATAAAGACAGGAGATCAACTGATGTCACCCATAATGAAGAGAGTGACATGCAGAGTAAGAGTAAGACATGTAATCAAGTTTGTGATTACTGCACATTGATGACCGCAGAGGAGATTATAAATGAAAATCCCACATTCTCTTTTGCCATCTATGCTTCCATATACACCATAGCTCATGCATTACATAAAGTTCTGCAGTGCGACATGAATGGATGCCGCAAAAACACAGTGGTAAAGCCATACATGGTAAGATAATTCATTTGAATTTATAACAAGTTGAATCAATATATCACATTATAAAAAATGTTTTAATTCATTAAATAATGAATAATATTATTAATATATTTATGAAATTGCATTTTATAATATGTTATAATATTTGATTATTATACAATAATAAATGAATAAATCTAAATTAATATTAATTTATTAGTTATAGTTATATTATTATAAATGGTATTTTTTGTTAAAAAATTTTTTTTAAATACATTCACTACAGATTCTGGGAGAAATAAAGAAGTTGGATTTTCCACTCAATGGTCGTCAGGTGAAATATGATGATAATTATGATACACCCATCAATTATGCAGTTGTGCTCTGGCACACTGAAGTAAATCCTCCACAGTTTGAGATGGTGGGCACATATGATACATATCAAGAAATGACTTTTACAATCAACAACTCTCTCCTGCCCTGGCATAACAACGGTTCTGTAAGTCTTATTTTGATGAGTCTTTATCTAAACATTTAGCTTTATAAATTCCAGTTTTTCCACAGACAATTTAGCAAATTTCTCCAAATGAAGGTCAACGCTTTTTCATCTTTGAAATCAAGATCTGAGAAATTTGTGTGAGTTTAAAGGAATTATGTAATTAGTATTTAGTCATTTGTTTATGGAAAAAATGTAATGGTTAAGTTAACTTTAACATTAATAACACCTTTTCTTATTCTTATTCCTTAAAGGTTCCTTTCTCAAACTGCTCTGCTGAGTGCAAGGAGGGATTTTCAAGGCAACCTGAAGGTTTTCATAGTTGCTGTTTTACATGTAAAAAATGCCAGCGTAACAGCAATGTGGATTATTCTCGTAAGTACCTTAGGATGTGGTCAATGACACCTTGGTACTTAAGTTTCTTCTGTCCATTCTATCACCATAATATACTTTTTGATTTGATTTGATTTGATTACTTTATTATCCCCATGGGGAAATTTTTCTTGCCTGTGTTTCAACATGCGTACACACAAATAATCATATACATAAATATATATATATAAAAAAATACTTTACTGAAGGTATGGTGCTTTTTTAAATGTGATTTGAAGGCAAACTATTTTCCCACATCCATTTAATTTCTAGTTTTGTTATAAAACTAGGTCCTAGAAAATAGGTCCTTAATGTAATCTGCTATCACTACATGGTATAAGCTGGATGCATCTGCAGCCACTGAGCTTGGCACTCAACATTTAATTAGTTTGGTTCTGTGTTTGTGAACAAGTCTTATTGCAGCAAGCAATCAGAAACCCTCCACATCCCCCAGCTCAGCTGAAATTATATATATTGGCACAGTGCAGAGTATGTCAGTGAAGTGTGGAGTAATTATTGAAGGTTCAGAAAGAGGAGGGGAAATTGGTGCTACTCCACTCACTTTCTTTGGCACAGTGAGAACATTCACTATATTGGCAGCAAACTACATAGCCATATCTTATACCATTCCATATCTTATTTACACCTTTTCATTACACACTGGATAGATATAACAAACATTATGGATTTTTTTTATACAACTGTAGCGTGTATGACTGCAAAATCTTCAGCAACCAGGGGTGCGTTTCCCATACAACGACGTAACTCGATGCTTCACTACCATAGTACGATGCAAAGGACATTTTTTTAAAAGGACATTTAAAAAGTGTAAAAGCATCAACAAGGTACTCTCAAAAGACCACGAATAACCCTAAAACGTAATTCTTTCCACAATAACGGACAGGTTAAATATCACTATAGTAATATATATATATATATATATATATATATATATATATATATATATATATATATATATATATTATGTAACATACGTTGCCTTAATCAAAAAATTTAATTAGCCTACCTGTGAAAACATACCTGTAAAGTTACGTGGATTTGAAGAGAAAATTATTAATGGGATATATAATCAGGAGAACAGACCACAAATGTGCAGTATATGTTGTCCTTTTTTTATACTATTACAGCAGAATTCAAAGGGGAAAAATAAAAGAATCATGAGGAAAAGAATGCAGCGACTGAAAGACTTGCCACACTGTAGATGTTCTTGTTATAAAATGTAACAGTAAAATACCAAGTGTTATGATATTCTCATAATGTCTGAAAATAAAACATGAAGGGAAATTGACACCTCATTCAGTCAAACTGACGGATAAGCTTTATTTGTACGGCAACATTATGATTTGAAATTATTAGTTTCAGTCATTTTGAATGGAAGTTCTCCCTAACCGGAAGTGCCACCCGTAATTCAAAACGCAGTAAGATCGTCAGAAATATGGTGAATAGCTGTTTTAAAAGTTTGGATTTTTGTACTACATTTTTTTTTTTAATTTCCACCTTGTGAGAATAGTACTAAAGCGAATAAAAAACTATGTATATTCTTTTAAAGGATAATTATTCTTTTCAAAAGTATGCTTAAGTAGGCCCTACAGTATTTCTTTTCACAAGCTTATGGGTTTTGGCAAAATGCTATTTTTAAGATTTATATTAATTTATTTTTCAGGTGACCCCTATACTTGTTTTCCATGTGGAGAGAGTGAATGGTATGATGAAGGCACCACAACTTGTAAAACATGTTCTGTTGTCTATCTTCAGTTCACAGAAATCCCCTCAATCGCTGTCATCGTTTCTGCCATATTCATAATTATTTTACTCATTGCCATATTTTGCCTTTTCTCCTACAATTACAACACACCAGTGGTGAGGTCTGCTGGTGGTAGCATGTGTTTCCTGATGTTGACGTCTTTGATCATGTCTAGGATAAGTGCATTCTTTTTCTTTGGAAAACCCACATTTGTACTTTGCTTTCTGAGAAATGCCATATTTGCATTTTTCTTCACTGTGTGTATTTCCTGTTTAACTGTCCGTTCCTTTCAAATTATTTGTGTTTTTAAAATGGCTGCTCAGTTCCCTAAGGTGCACAGTCTTTGGGTAAAGCACAATGGACAGTGGCTTTTCATTGCATTTGCTTCAGTCATTCATTTAATTTCTTGTGTGATATGGATGACTGTCTCTCCTGTCAAACCCATCGCTGACTCATGAACTTATAAGGACCAAATTATGCTCATCTGTGAAATGGGGAACTCTATAACATTAACCATAGTTGTGTTCATAGGTTGGTTTCTTGGTTTCCTGTGTCTCCTGTTTTCCTATATGGGAAGAGATCTGCCGAAAAATTACTATGAGGCCAAATCAATAACCTTCAGTCTCATTTTGTACTATCTGACCTGGATTGTTTATTTTACAGCATACGTCTCTTTCAAAAGCAAATATATCATCCTTTTGAATGCAATAGCCCAGATATCCAGTATAAATGGAATTCTCTTTAGCTATTTTATACCAAAATGTTACATCATAATATTCCAACCACAAAAGAACACTCCCGCATACTTTCAAGCATCTATTCAAAATTACACCCAAACCCTTAGTAAGATTTAGACTTTAGTCTTTGTGTACCCACTTTATTTTTAACATAACAGCAGGTGCTGCCATTAATAGCTTTAATGTTTGAGGCATCCGGTCTCATCCGCCTCCAGTTTTTTTTGCTGTACAAAAGATTGATATTGCGAACTTCTTTTTGAATCTTTTATCGTAAACACACTGATTTGTAGCGCAAATTGTTCTAGTTATTTACCTATAGAAGCGAATTAATCGATTATCCTGATTAAGTCTTACACATTCACAGAAAATAGCTTACTTTTGAGTTGCAAAATAAGGTGGATAGGATGTGCACTCTGTGTTAGTGGTATTTACTATTGTTTTACCACAATCTTAAAGAAACACGTAGGAAATGTATGGGAATGGAAATCTATTCTGAGGTTCAGTCTGAATTAAGATACTTTGTGATCTATGAGAATAAAAAGAGTAATTTAAATATTTTAAAAACTTAAATGCTAGCATTAACAAGTGTAATGTAATGTAAACACAAATGCTTGTTTTTAACTTGTAATAAAGAGCACCTTCAAAACTTCCTAAAGACTAAAAATGTACTGTTTAAAGGAGATGGTGCTCGATGCAGAGCCAAATGGGAGAAGCTAGAGCTCGAGCTCCCCCTTTTCTGGAGCTCCAGCTCCACCTCGCCAGAGCTCTAGAGCTCGAGCTAGAGCTGTAGCTCACCCTCGCTGAATCTAGTGGACAGAACATGGCGCCCTATCAAGCCTGTTAATGTTAGTGCGAGTTTCACCCGTGATGAAAGGACAAGTTTGTTTTGATGCGCAAGATGCTGGCAAACATAATATTGTATTTTTTTCTAATATTTGTCATGATTATGATAAATTATAAAATTATTTATCGTTTCGGTGACAAACGCGTAAACACTTAATAAGAACATTGCTCACACTATGTGTGCGTGTTTCTAAAAACTGTTGAAACTTTGTATCTATGTATTATTTTCTCTTTATTACGATGAACAGTTTAGTTGTTTTCCTCCCTTTTAAAGCCGCTTTGGACAAAAGCGTCTGCTATATGATTATGTAAAGTAGGCCTACTAGACTTAAAAGGCAATGTGAAAGCTTACTATCTGCACCCGTTTATTTTTTTGTCCACCGCAGTAACGCGTGTTATTTGTGTGAATTAATCTAAATCATCTGAATAATTCATGAAATAAAAAATAATAAGACTAGGTTACCTAATCTGCCCTTTTTGTACGTAAATGTAAAAGCATAGGCTACTCCAACAGGCCAGTTGTAATTTTTTTTTATATTGTAAATTAAAATGGAATATTGACTGTAATATTGGATAGACTCAACCTTCATGTGATAGGCTATGGTTTAAGCTATTTTAATGAAATGGAAACAAGCAGTCCAGTACTCTAAAACAAGCCATGTGACTTCCCACACTAGAGGAAAAACAAGATAACAAATGTGCTCTGAGATTAGTGAGGCATCCACTCCACATTTTAATGGTATAATAAGATAAAATAATACATTTTATGAATATAACATTGAAGTACACAATTCACATAACATTGTAATATTTTACAAAACTCAATCAATATTTATTTACATAGTACTCCCACTGGTAGGCTAGATCCAAGTTCAAGTTGATTTTATTTATGCAGCTCATTTTATAACAGCCACTGACTGACCTAAGTGCTTTACAGAACTACAAAATTAAAAAAATTAAAAGAGAATCATACCTGCATAACAGCACAGCACAGATAAGTGCAGCAAAGCTAAGAGCAGCCTTAAACAGGAGTAGCAAAAACATTATCGAACCTAAAATATATAATAAGAAAACAGAAATCGCTTGATCTCACAAGATTCACAAGTGAGGGTTGTGTAAACAAGACACACAGATTTTTCTTCTGTCTCGTACTTCCAGCAAGAAAACTTCCATGTCCTCTACTCTTGATGAGTAGAAAAATGAATAGGAAGGGAGCCCAAATTTCTTCTTGTTAACTACGATAGCTCGGTCATACTTGAGGTTTCAGGCGTCATTTATATGTGGAAATAAATCTGATATGAATTGGGTGTGCATTTTGGACCTGCCGTGTAAGCAGACAGTCGTACGTACATTATTAAAATTGTGTCTTTTTATAACAGTTTGCGGTACAGATATATCTATAACAAATGAAACTCTTGTTGACTAACAGAGTATTTATTTTGTTCATTTGTGTTAAATAAAAATCGAGCTGGCGCTGAAATATGTTGCTTTTGAAATCATGCTGAGTGCTCGTAGTCGATGCTGCTCCACGAAAGTTAACCTGCGCCTGCGCGGCCCCGCCCACTAAATCCAGTGAGGTGAAGCTGGAGCTCCAGCTCCTCCCCTTTGGCTCTGCATCTAGTACCACTTGGTTTAAAGGGTAACTAAACCCCTGGTCAGAGCCTGACTCCACCCACTGGCAATTTTTGAAAAATGCTGGAAAAGTGGGCAGAGCCCAGCGGAGGGGGGGCGTGCACCCGAGACACATCTCTCTGTAGGCAAGGGCGTGGTTAGCTGGTACCCTCTGAGGTCAGAGAGTACCACAACTTCCAATAGGAAAATTCAACTGCAGTAGCCACTGTTCAACCTGAAGAGGGCAGCTTTTTACACCATATATTGTAGAATTAAAACACTTTAAACCCAAATGTCAAAAAATTTACACAAATCAATGAAAAGTATTTATGAAGCTCCATTCTTACAGATCATTAACTAAAAAAAGTTGTTTTAGTGTTTAGTTACCCTTTAATGTTATTTTTTAGTATTGAGATTAGTAACAGAGATGTTCCACTAATGATAATACATCAAATGTGTGCAATTGGCATGTTCTTTACAAGGAAAGGAATGTTTCAACTGATGCAAATGTACCACTAATGTACACACAGAGGGATAGTGGATTGTACCATGTGTAAGCACGAGTTATACATTCCATTTTAAACATAAGCAACATATTTTGCTGCCTTACAAGATGACAGACGCTCAGTGGTGTATATAAGCTCAATCCATACTGTACCACTCTAGAGAAACATAGAGGCATGAGGGGGTGAGGGAGGAGAAACACCAAGAAACCATTTAAAGCTGGCACGATGGGGTGAGGGAAAAGAGAAATGGGGAACAGAGAAATCTGGAATGAAGACCTCCTCACTTGTAGCCTTATTCTTCTATGCCCGTTTCTCTCTGTCTGATACATGTATAAAATAATAAATAGAGATCTCTTGGCAAAATAGCTGGTGTTGCTTCCGTGAATCAAATAATAATGGGGGAAAGGCTTAATTCCAAGTCTACACTTTCCTAACTTGGTGTCCAGGTAATACATCGATTTGTGAGGTTTGGATGGTTGACATCATACTCAGGGACTTCATGCAAGCCAAAATTCTGGGGGGGCACAATCTGAGACGTTGCAATTGTTTTCTGACGGGTGATATGATCATGTTAGGAGGGGTCAGGGGGTTTCTCCCCCTGAAAATTTTTAAATTCTGGCTGCTAAACATACCATTTCAATGCAGTTTGTGAGGGACAAAAATACCTTAACGGAGCTAGCAGCAACCCTCCTCTATCTGTGGACTAAGTTAAAGTATCTATTTTGTAAGTTTATGTAAAAGACAGGTTGATGAAAGAACTGTAAGCTCAAATTCAAAAGCTTTTGAAGTCTACTTCATTAAAGCATGTTTACACATACACTTACTGTACACTTAGGCCTACTACACATGATTTTAAAAACAGTACCATTGCAGTGTTTATGTTATGATTTTAAATTGGTATGTGACCTGGAGACTTTGACACAAGACAAAACAGAACAGATGTTTCAAAACCGATCAGATAACGTTACTATGGCTTATTGGCTTTGTATGGCAGGCAGTAACGTTAGCCAACTAGTTTACGGTTAGACTAGGCTAGCTATCGATAACGTCACACTGACAAAACTTAAGTTAATGCTCTGAATTAGCAGCTAATAACAAATCCATAACTTTATGATCAAGTTAAAATTTCCAGGTCAACCACAAATAATCCCACTACCTTTTAAAACCCCTTAAGTGTCACCGTCCCAAAGGTGGGACGTTTGCCACTATATATTTAAAACAATAATATCATAGTAAAAACCTAAAGTAATATTGACAAACTATATATCATTTGAAAGCTTAAAATCTCTAGTTTTCATATTTGTTGGCTGTTTTCTAAAATAAATTACAGAGGAGCAGTAATTTATCAATTTGCAACAAGAATATTTCATATTCATTAGGAGTATTTAGGCCTTTATTTTGAAATAGCAATAAACATGAAAAATTATGAAAGATTGGTAGAAACCTCAGTTTGTTTTCATGCCAAGAGTTCAAAAGATAACACCAATTCCATTTTATGAGAAAAAAAGGTCTGAAAATGTTTTAAATATAAAGAAAAATATTATGGATTCTCGATTTGTGATGCGGCTGCGAGCTATAATGCACATATGTGGTCTTTTTTATGCATTTATTAGAGGTTGAATTCAAATCAAATACTGCCAAACCACCCATACTACTTCTGAATAGGATGTCAATTTCATAAATTGTATGCATACATTCATATGTGATTTCACGGTTGCTTTGAACAGGGAACGTTTTGAGATAACTTTGTGATGCGCGAGCAGCGCCGGGCGTTTACTAGTAAGCGTGAGCGCTCGTAAGCGGGCACGTAACTTACATTCGTAACCTGACCGACATGAGGCTGTTTTGGCCGTGTGACAGAGCGGGCAGAGAGTAGTGGGCACATTTCTTACATCTAGCACTCGAGCGGTATTTGCCAGCTTTATGAGAGTGGGCTCTGTGAGTGTGAGAGACACGGGGGTATCGTGCTTGTGTCTAGGGGTGAACACTGAGATGAGGGCACATTTTCTACACCTAGAGCACCACCCCATGACCCGGATAGCCAGATGTTATACTGTTATACAGATTTTGCAGGCGAGCGGGTTACATTAACGGCTCGTTGGATGCCGAATACATCGCTGCAGTAGCCTTTCTAAGTGGCCTGAAAGGGAGAGATGTTTCAATGGTGGTCCAGCCGCGGCGGGACTCAACAGTCTTTTGAGAGATTTGTCTGGGTCGCCGTAGCAACGGCGGTGTGTGAAGGCGAGCGGGTTGCATTACCGGCTCGTTGGCTGCCGAATACACTGCTGCCTTTGTAGCCTTCCTGGATCGAGGAGGAGGCAGAGTGATGTGAACTCGACCACTCCTTGCTGTCCGATGCCAGGATGGAACAGCTGTCACCTGGGTCAATTCCTTCAGATTCGTCCCCTGAGGCGGCGGCAGTGAGAGCCGAAGCCAACAGCTGCGCGTCCGGTAGGGGCGGAGAAGGAGGCTGGCGGGATGCATTCCGGCGAGCGTCTCACTGTGACCTCAAGTTCCGGTCGCCTCTGTGAACGGCGCTTCTTGCGCGGTCCAGAGGGCTGAGTGACAGCTTTCACATTGAAGGCCTCGAGTCGAGCCCGCAGGGTCGACAGCGGAAGTGCTTCACAATGCTCGCAGCCCCCCGAATCCAGGGCGAGGGCTGCGTGGTCCGGGCCCAGGCAGAGTGCGCAGATCACGTGGCGGTCTCCTGCACTGAGCGGGGCTCTACACGAGCCACAGGAAATGCGAGTCATTTTGAGAAAAACGCCTCTCGCTCTTTTAGAGAGTGAGTGTCGCAGCGGCCAACACCCACAGAAAGTAAAGATATAAGAGGATACTTGTCGCCGGATAGCGTAGCAGGCACGGAAGGCGCTTTCCCTATGTGTCCATATCTCGAGAAAAGATGACTTTACCCGTAGCGTAAGCAACTTACGCAATACAAGAGAACTTCTCATAAGAGAACTGACCCGTCTCGGCTCGAGAGGGGAAGAAAACGGGAGAGTGGGCGAGACGGAATCAGAATCAGTAGCATTAGAAATTGACGCAATGCTAGTGAGCCTTATCGAAAGGGAACACACAATCATGTAATTAATTAAGTTAATTAGTAATTAAAAAAATTGTGTCATCGGCCACCTTAAGTAAAGCAGATCAATAATATTGTTGAACATTAAATGTCCCCAACTAAGCAAGCCAAAAAAGCCAAGGCAACAGTGGCAAGGAACCGAAACTCCATAAGGTGACAGAATGGAGAAAAAAACCTTGGGAGAAACCAGGCTCAGTCAGGGGCCAGTTCTCCTCTGGCCAACGAACGAACAATGTATGATTATGATTCAGGCAGCATTACAGGTCAGAAGTCAGATGGGATCAGAACATTCCCCATATTTATCCAGTTCCATCTGGTTGGAAGTCGGAGTTATCAAGCTGGTATGGAGACGAGTTTGTTGAGGATTTGTTGAGGATCAGTGCTGATCAAATCTTTCATTTGATTCACTTCAAATGAAAGATTGGTATCAAAGATACCCTAGGTTCCTAACCGACGACGAAGACTTGACAGAGCAGCCATACATTTTTAGACAGCATTCTGGGTTAATACGTGTAGAGGTTTTTTGCCCAATAATTAGAAAGTGTTTTTTTCTAGAATTAAGTAGTAGGAAATTACTAGTCATCCAAGTTTTTAAATTAGCTATGCATTCCATTAATTTTGTGGGTGCGAAGAAATATATAGATGAGTATCATCGGCATAACAGTGAAAACTAATCCCATGCTTCCTAATGATATCTCCCAAGGGTAGCATGTACAGGGTGAACAGCAACGGTCCCAGTACTGATCCTTTTAGTACTTACTCCATACTGAACTTTTGATTGATATGACATCTCTTCATTTACTGCTACAAATTGATAAAGGTGAGATACTGTAAGTATGATTTGAACCATGCTATTGCAATTCCACTAATAACAACATCATTTTCGATTCTATTCAAAAGAATGTTGTGGTCGATGGTATCAAATGCACCACTAAGATCCAGTAACACTAATAGAGAGATACAACCACGATCGGATGATAAGAGGAAATAATTTGTAACTCTAATGAGAGCTGTCTCAGTACTATGATATGGTCTAAATCCTGACTGGAAATCCTCGCAGATTCCATTTCTTTCTATAAAGGAACGTAGTTGTGAGGATACTGCCCTTTCTAGTACATTTGACAGAAAAGGTCGATTCGAGATCGGCCTGTAATTGACTAATTCTGTAGGATCAAGTTATGTTTTTTTAACAAGCGGTTTAATAATAGCCAGCTTAAAAGATTTCGGTATACATATCCTAGTGTCAAATATGAATTAATGATATTGAGAAGAGAATCTATGACCTCTGAAAGCATCTCTTTCAATAGGTTAGTCGGTATAGGGTCTAACATAGATGTTGTTGATTTAGATGATTTAACGAGTTTAGACAATTCTTCCTCTCCTATAGCAATGAATGAATTAAATTTTTCTTCAGGGAGACAACAATGTACTGCTTTATGTGGTACTGTAGTAGACGGTTGCATAGTTATAATTTTCTCTCTAATATTATCAATCTTGTAAATAAAGAAGTTCATAAAGTCATTCCTTTCTGTACACAATCGAGTTCTCTCTCTCCACGAAATGCGAAAAACTTCTACTTTTGTTTTCTTCCAGTTGTGCTCCATTTTCCTGGCTGCTCTCTTTAGGGCCCGAGTGTGCTCGTTGTACCACGGTGTTGGACTATTTCCTTTAATCTTCTTTAAAGAGCAACATGCAGGTTGGACACCCTTATATAGCATAGTGTATGTTGATGATAGAACAACTAGATTTTCTTAACTGGAGTAATATATATTTAGCCATTAACGATATTTTGAGATAAATTGTGATAAAATAACTTCCGCGTCGGTAAAGCACTAACCGGAAGTGACGATCGGCGAGGGAGTCTGGTCAAGTTCAAGCTCAGATTAAAATGGATTCGAATGAAGAAACCGAGTTCTCCGATGTGGACGAACATGCTTATGATGGCCCACAGGCCTATAATTATGAGCCTTCTAGGCTAGATAGTAGTCAGGGGGGAGATCAGGGGGAGGAACAATGGGCAGAGGAGAGAAGTAGAGTTGTGGTGTCAAGAAAACCAGTGGCGAATAGGGCAAGTGACTTGGGTGAGTTCATGTAAGTTAGCAATGTGGCTTACGCTGGTTCATCTACTGTATGGCTAGTACCATGGTGTTTTGCAATAAATCTGCTTTAACAAACATACGTTCGACATTGTTCTTAATTAAACATCCATTTAGATTGTCATAATTTAAGCCAGCAACGTTTTGTCTTCTCATATTCTACGCCGACAGTGATTATGCAGTCCATCCAAGCTGGTTAGCACTATCTACATTGACTAAATACCATGCCATGACAACAAATTAATAATGACAATACCTAAGCTACAATAGCAACAGTCTAATGGCGCTTTTCCACTGAATGGTACGGCTCAGTACGGTTCTGCTCGCTTCGCTTTTCCACTGCGTGGTATGACTCAGCTTTAGCTCGGTTTGCTTTTCAACTGCAGTTAGTAATACCATTTAAAGCGAGCCGTACCGTACCATGCAGTGGAAAAGTGCCATAACAGTCATATCTGTATAAAACTCCAGTACGCGGTTTTGCCTGCAGGAGAGGGGCAGATTAGGAAGCGCCAAAATCCGGTGTAAACTTTGACGGTGGACTTGATTCCATCGAGTGCACCGAGGGAACAGCATCAGTAATCAGCCTCACGCGGTCCTTACTCCGAAATCCCATCCGAGACTCCATCAAATCTCCAGGACGATAATTCTCCGGAGTGAAATGTGCACCACAAACGACCGAGTGTGTGGTAACAGACGCGGCAGTGAACTCTGCTCTCTTCACCTGCACAAAACGCACCCACCGAAAAGCCTTGTTTTTCCTAGAAGGAAAATGATGGACACGATGTCCTGACAGGCTGGAATTCGTGCAACTAGCACAAACACAATAATTTACCATCATGGCTTCTCTAAAACTCGATCTAAAACTTTCTGTCTCTCAATACTGCTCTAACTACACCAACACCCAACAATGAGAAAGCTGACCGCGAGCTCTTTTATTTACCTCGGCCTACGTCATATGACACGTTGCTATAGCGGGAAAGGCGTATTCCAGAGCCTAGTACATTTTCATCAAAATCTCAATATCAAATGAGATTTCATTAGTAATTTCTACATATGTGTTTTTAAAATACCTCTGCAGACAATTTAAAGTATTAATTCAGAAATAAATTCAACCTGCATGTTGCTCTTTAAGTGCAATGGAGCAACTGTCTCCAAAGTACTGTTAAAGAGAGAGTCAATAATTTCTGTTGCAACATCGAGTTCTTCGAAGCTATCTGGGATGCTGAAAAGAATAAACCGATCAGGAAGATTATTTATAAAGCAATCTTTAGTGGCAGAAGGGATAGTTCTACTATATTTATAACACAGAGTCGGCTTTGCAACCTTGGCTAAATTAAGTTAAAATGAGATTAAATAATGATCTGAGATGTCATCGCTCTGCTGCAGAATTTCAACGGCATCAACATTGATTCCATGTGACAATATTAGATCTAGAGTATGATTACAACAATGAGTAGGTCCAGACCCGTGTTGTCTAACTCCAATAGAGTTTAGAATGCCTATAAATGCTAATCCCCATGTGTCTTTTTCATTATCTACATGGATATTAAAATCACCAACAATTAGGACTTTATCTGTAGCCAGTACTAACTCTGATAAAAAATCAGCAAATTCTTTAATAAAATCTGTATGGTGCCCTGGTGGCCTGTATACAGTAGCCAGCACAAATGTCAAGCGGGATTTTTCACTTACGCTAGATAACGTTACAGAAAGCACCATCACTTCAAAAGAATTATATTTGAAACTAGAACTCTGAGTAACACTGAAGATATTGCTATATCTCCCAGGCTAGCAGGAGGCTAGCGCGTTTTGTGACCGATAAAGCTAACGAAGTCAGGTCAATGTGACAGACAAAATTAGATAAAATCAGATATCTGGTTGATATATTTAGCCAGTACCCATTAAATTCAGTACCTATTAAAAAGGTTCTAATATGTACCATTTAGGTACTGTATATGTACACTTTTGGTACACTGGACTCTACTACACTGAACATTTACGGTACAAATAAGCACACTTTAGGGTGCATCCCCAGTGACAGCTTTTTTGAGAGTGTGTTTCTATTGTCTGTATCTCAGGAGATCAAAGTATATGAGGTTCTTTCAGCCTTACATCAGTAATGAGTCTATTTATCCGTCTGTCTGTGAAAGAGAGTTTAGTATTAAGGAGGGAATGTCTGGCTTGATTCCAGCAGGGGTGTCTGTAAGAACAGAGTACAGTAGTGCAATTCCATTTGACCACTTTATTAATCCATTGAAGCATGACAAAGCGGATGAGCAGGGAGTTCATAACGTGTGGTTTCAAGACAAGAACAGAAATACAAACAACTGAATCAAGATAAATCGTATTAAAATGACACAATCAAAAGATAAACAATAGAAACCAGTAAAATAAACTTACATTTCTAACTTACAACACATCACAAACATCAGGCAGCTTCAAAGTCTCTCAGTGAGTCTATTGTGCATCAAATGCAGTCATCTATCTATCTATCTATCTATCTATCTATCTATCTATCTATCTTCCTTTATTATGCAATTATATATTATGAGGTCTCTCTGTTACACTTGACAGTTTCTGACAGATTTGTCATAACACGTTTACTTCAGCTAAATAACCTTTACAAAATCATTGATGCATGAATTGCATACAGCTGTACTTGTGACAAAGTTTTTTTCCCCCATGACAAGCCACAGCAAATCCTCAAATGTTGTCATGTATCTTAGCTATCTCTCAACCAATAAATGTATTTCATGAATAGCCACAAAAACACTAGTTCACCCAAAAATGAAAATTCTGTCATAAAAACTATAATTTCATCCATGGAACATAAAATATAATTTGAGAAATGTCTCAGTAGGGGGGTTTCCACCCCATACAATGTCACCAAAACATTGGTTACGATTTTTGGAAGATGGTTTTTGACTCAACAAAGCCAATTACTTTATGCAATCTGCCATGCAATTACTAGACAGATAACGTTTTCAAGTAAAAGAAGAATCTTTGCAGCTGCGAATGAGTTTCTTCTGTGTGAAATCCAGATTCATTTTACACAAGGCTGAATAGGGTTGTGCTATAGGGGGCTGAGCACATTGAAGACTAACAATCTGTCGTCACATGCTTCTTTGTCTACTAAGCCCTATGAATTCATGCAGCAACACTGATATGACCTGAATAAACAGTTCAATGAGTCATAAAATAATACTTTTAGATTTAAATAGTCTTTGCTCTAATGCAGGGGTTTTTAATCCACAGACTCCCAAATATGATCATCTTGTGTCAGGAAACCCTCATCCTAAGATGTGTAAGTTATCTGTCTTAGTCTGTCTTGTATAACACCCAATTGATACATTGAAAAAGTTATATTATAAGTCTAAAATGTGTTTATATTAAGTTACATTATCATATGTTCACTATAGTAATGTACTGTTAAATGTATTTATTTGTTTATTTTAATCTAATTTTATTTAGATTTATCAATATTAATTAAATTGATGACATCACTTTTCTACAGAGCTGAATTGAACTCTTTTCATATATTGATGATAGACAGATGACACAAAGAGAGAGATATGGATTCAGACACTGAAAGTATTTCATCAGGTCATTCAAACAATGATCTGTAACAAAGCTCGCTAACTCGAAAGAGTTAAACGAAAAAAGAAAAAAAAAACACAGACTCCAACCAGAAATGAGGATTAGCAAGAACATCACTCTAAGGAAAACTAAAACAGGAAAGTATATCCACAGATGCAGCAGAACAGGTAGTAAAGTCCAGGAATCAAATACGAGCCCAGACGATGGAGAAATGGTGAGACGGTCCTTTAGTGTGAACTGAGCACGAGTGGGTGAGTGGGAGAATGCAGCGGTGAGGGAGGAAAGACCTTTACACAGTTATTGAACAGAACTGAATCAACACTGAAATGACCTCAGCTGAACAATGACATTATTGTCTTTTTAGAGCTGCTTTACAGCAATTTTGTTGCTCTGTTTGCATCATTAAATAATTATTTCCTGTTTATTGTAAAGCTGCTTTGAGACAATCTGCGAAACACAAAAAAGATTTTGAAGAACATTGGTAACCAAACAGTTTGGTGACCATTGACTTTCATTATAGACATTTCTCAAAATATCTTCTTTTATGAGATGTTCCATCTCTTTTAACTACCAATAGTACTACCAGTATACAATGTCAACATTATGTTACAAGTGCTGAGCTTTTATTGAACCTGGAATATTCCTCTAAATTAGTCAAATTTGAGTTGAAAATACTAATATGTGTGATGTGCATACTTAAGTCTGCAGCCTGTAGTCATACTACAAGCTCAGTGCATAAAAAAACAATACTTATTTGTCAGCTGAGTATAAAAGTATAAATGCAACTGAAAAAAGAGCAGAATAGGGTGGTTGTTTAAATGTAGACAAGGACAAACTGAAATTTTCTTTGGCAAGCCCTGAAGTAAAGCAAAACCACTGGTGTCATATAATTTAAGCCCAGTTTTGAACGTGAAAATGCTGCGTTGATTCAAATCTCAAAGAAACTCTTTTACACCATCAGCACATGGTTTGTCAAGCGTACAGTTTCAGACGGGTTTAGTGCCAGAGGTGCAGTCCTTTTGGAAGTAACAATATATCTATGCAAAACAATCACATGACACTATGCATAGATCAGGAGGAGGCAGCTAGACAAGATGCCCCACATGCATAGATCAGTGGGTAACCGTGTAACGAAATCACTGAACGTGTTTTATACGTATATTGTCAACATTTCTGCAGGACCTATTGTTACACATTTTTTTTGCTTATATGTCTAATCTGTACACCACATTCTATAAAATCTTGTCTACAATTTTATTTTTTAGAACATTTCCAGAATTATTGCTCAGAAAGATACAGTTGGTTTAACACGATGACCTATAAGGCATGTTGTCACACTGTTGTTTATGTTGTTTAAATAAAGGTAAAGTTGTGCACTGATGTTTATTGGCACAGGTAATGAGATTTTTATATCTGTCATCAAAGAAAAAGAAGCTTTAAGCAAGGTCTTCTTATAAAAGCTCTATAGAGCTTTATGGTTTAACATTGAATACAACATCCATAAATATTAGTATTGTTATACTGTTCTGTAAAATGAAATTATTATAATAATTAAATACTATTTTTTTATTATTACTATGTATTTCTTTACTGATTTGTTTCATTTTTATAATTTAATATAATATTTAAATTAATAACAATAATTATTATTATTTAAATATTATTGTATTAAATTATACAATTATTATTATTATTGTATTAAATTATATATTATTATTATTATTATCTTTGTCACATTTTTCAACCCTAATAAATTTTTATCCCTCCTCATTTTGAACAGTTTATCTATTGTTTTAACATTTGAACCTTTTTTGTTCTTGCTGTCCTTTGTTTCAAAGTATTTTGTAAAAATCGTGAATTAAATTAAAATTCCACTTGGTTAAATATTTAGTTATATGCACTGACAATAGTAAACATTTTTTTAAATGTTAAACATGTTGTTAAACACGTGTTTTTTGTCGTTGTGTGTCATAACAGGTATGCCCTAGATAAATCATAAACATGTTTTTTTATTTTTTTATTCACACGTCAGCACGCGAGTGAGTCCCGCGCGCCCCTATTCCAAATAAAGCACTGATGCACAGATGCTCATCGCAGCTTCACATTCAAAACGGACGCGATTATTCAGTGTTTTATGCCAAGCAGTTTGACATCATTGAGAAATGACATCAAATGAAACGAATCTGATGACAAAACTTTGGACTAATCGTGTTCTGGACAACCGGACCCAGGTGATATTACTGAACAGCACAGATTCCCTGCCGGTGGATTATTTGGATGTGAACACGGATATTTATTCCAAATGGCTCGTGACTTTGATTTACGCTGTACTGTTTGCAGTCGGTTTAATCGGCAACGCCATGACCCTCTACATATCCCTCCAGAGAAGATCCATCAAACATCTCCAAGGGACCGTCCATTATCACCTCGCCAGTCTCGCGGTGTCGGACCTGCTCATTCTGGTGCTGTGTATGCCGGTGGAGCTGTACAACTTTATCTGGGTTCACCATCCGTGGGCTTTCGGTGACGTGGTCTGCAGGGGCTATTACTTTCTGCGGGACGGCTGCTCGTACGCGACGGCGTTCAACATCGTGAGTCTGAGCGTGGAGCGCTACATTGCGCTCTGCCACCCGTTCAAAGCCAAGAGTCGGATGTCCCGCGGGCGCACAAGGAGACTCATCTGCGCGCTCTGGTGCGCGTCGCTCATTCTCGCCTCACCCATGCTTTTGACAATGGGGCAAATTTACGTAGGTGAAGAGAGCATCTGCACCACCGTAGCCTCCAACAACACCGCCAAAACGGTTCTACAGGTGGGCATGAAGCTATTTCACCCTTAATGGCCCTTATTAGTACAATACAGTAGATAGATTATTAGCAGTCTGATGTGGCCTACAATTACTTTCATGCGTATCTATTTTGAAGGAGCTTACTGTACTGTATTGTAGCTATTGGCAATATGATTTTTTTCTCACATCTTGGTACCTGGAGTGCCATAAATGCCAAGAAATTAATATGGTCATTCAGTACAATGATAAAATATGGAATTTATTTTTCATTTAGACCTGGAAATAAACAGAACAGTTAATAGTTTTCAGAATGTAAAAATGTTGCAATCTACAACAAAGAATAAATATTTAGGATTTTGCATTATTTGCAATTAAACACATTTGTGGCACTGATCATGTGAACTCTTTTGTACAGATGGTCAAATGTTCTTGATTCTACTGAAGCACAAGAGGCTCTAGATCTCTCTCAAATCATGCTGGAGAACATGAGTTTTTTTTTAGTTATGTCAGCTTGAGTGCTGCTGTCATAACCAATAATTGTAACATACATAATAAGAAAGATTGTTTTTTAAATTACAGTTTAGCTTTTTACTTGGAGGCAGATATGTTATTTATTTACAGTAAACATAATACATTTCAATTTAGCTCTTTGCCATTTGTCTATATGTCAGGTTTGCTTTAAAGTCTGACCAAGTCTACAATGACAGACGATCCAGTAAAGCCCCAAGTATAAAGTAGTTAACATGATCATAATGTCTGAGAGAGTTAGTGATACTTAGAAGGCTGCTGCATGGCATGCCAAAGACCTGAGCCCTCACAACTGTCACTTGTGATTTAACTTAAACAGCTTGAATTGAATGTGCTGAGCAAAAAAAGCAGCTCTATTAAAATGTCTCTTTAGATATAACAACACATGTGTATTCTGAATATTTCTATTTTTCATATGGACAAGCTCATTTCAGAATACTAGCTGGTAAAAATTCTCTGAAGTAAATCCCCCTGTATTTGTATAGGGAGGGAGGAAGAATAAGAGGAAACCTTAAATAAACCTCAGAGCAAATCAATCAATCAATCAATCAATCAATCAATCAATCAATAAATCAATCAGAAAGCCACAGTAGAGAGCAAAGCAGACAAAATAGAGCAAAATGAGCCTGCACTAATTGAGCAAACCATAGAGGTATCTTTTTTAAACTTTGGTTCAGGTGTGTAGAAACTTACTATAACTATTATTTTGGGAAATAATCATTACGCCTTAACCTTAATGTTTTGGTCCCCACTTTTTGAATAGTTCCTATGTCAGTATAAGTGTTTTTCCTTACAGGTCAATGCCCTTTTCTCTTTTGTTGTGCCAATGCTGGTGATCACTGTGATGAACGCCCTGATTGGACATAAGCTCCAGAAAATGACCCATCATGACTTACACTGTTCAACGCCTTCAGATGTCACAACAGAGACAAACCGTGAGCGTTCCCTACGCCATAGCGTCAAAGTCCTACGTAAGTAAAAGAAATGCATGATTTTACCAAAATGTTTAGTAATTATAGGTTTATTTAACTATTCTACAACTGAAAGTGTCTGATATTTGGTAGTAGCTCAAGGTTTGGTGTCTGGTGGCCCTGATATCTCCTGCTGCCTGCTCCCCAAGAAGGTGATTCCTCGAGCCATAACGGGACCAATTACGGAAGCTCCTATGCCATCACGTCTGTCTTTGACAGACAGGTCGACCTGAAATCAGGCTTCGCCCCCACCTATATCACTCAGGTCGACCCATAACGAAGTCAGTATAAAGAGATTTCTTCCCGTTCCGGTGCAAGGAGGGAAGTGTTGGTGAAACACCTCACTCAGTTATCAAAGAACCCGGGATTACGTTAAGTAACCAATCGTTCTTTTTCTAACTTCGCTCTTGGTTTCACTATGGGAGATATAGACCACTCCCGGATTGCACAACAAACTCTATACCTCCTCATATGGGACCTGATGTTGGGCTCCTAGCACTGCATGAGCTAAGGATGGCTCCTACACATTCAGTGTGCCCCTAGTGGAGTGGGCCCTTAAGCCCTCAGGAGGCTGAGAACCCCTGCATTTATATGCTAAAGAGATAGCCTCTACAATCCAATGGGACAGTCGCTGGCGTGACAACGGCTTCCCTTTGTGAGGAGTAGCCCACGACACAAACAGCTGGTCATTCTTCCTGAAACCTGCTGTCCTTTCCACGTACACACAAAGCGCCCGTACAGGACATAAATAATTCAATCTCTTATCCCCCGGAGAAGAGAACGGAGGAGGGTGGAAGGCCGTAAGTTCAGTAGTTTGACATCTGTAAGACGAGTCCACTACTTTAGGCACGAAAGCCGGGTTAGGGCGAAAGGAAACCCTTGTGAGCCCTGGAGAAAACTGCAGACAAGACAGGCTGACAGACAGGGCCTGTAAGTCGCTCACACGCTTAGCTGTAACCAGTGCTAACAGCAGTGCCAGTGTTTCCCCTACAATGTATTCAGCAGCGGCGCAGCGCCGCCGCTGGATTTTCAGCGCCGCTGTAAAATCTTTCCATGATCAGTAATATCACGACATTCTCTTCATTCACGTACACACCTAAAAACACTGAGACATGGCGACCGGCGGCGCTGCATGCGGTGGCTCTGAATCCACTTGTAAACAAGGAGGAAAGAGCCACATATGGAAATATTTTCGATTAGGCTAATGTCACGTTGCCATAAGGGGCCGTTCGCATAGCGCGTTTTTTGCGCGTGCAAATTCATTATTTCAAATGCCGCCGGCGCGCTCTTTTTCCCAAGCGCGCCTCTGTTCATGGTTGCATAGCAACGACAGACGCCAAGGGAGAGCAAGCGCTTGTGGAAAGGAGAAAGCGGTACGAACTGCGCTCTCCATGAGGACGAGGAAGTATCACCTACTGCTCATAGTCCTGATAGTTAACGTTAAATCATATTTAATTTTTCAGATGAGTCTACTAAACTTGTTGGTGTCCTTCAGAAATCATTCTAATATGATATGTGATGCTCTTTTCTTTTTTTTCAAAGATTCTTTGATTAATAAAAAGTTAAAAAGAACATCATGTAATATTACACAATATTAGGCTACTGTTTTTTCTGTTTTTTTTTTTTATTAAATAAATGCAGGCTAGATGAGCATAAGACTTCTTGCAAAAACAAAAAATACCCCCACAATCATTCAATTACCAAAGAGCCTTAGAGATCTTCTATGAAAAGCCCAGAAAAATTAAGTGCTCACAGATTGGGTGTGGCCTTTCCCATTAACATAAAATTTTCAATAAATTGTAAATAATCTTTTTCTGGGTTGTGCGGTTTCATTTTTCCCCTAAACAATTTCTACCAAGCTGAAAATGAACACAAAAGAAAAACATGAATAATCCTGTCTAAAATTATAAAATTAAGGTTTCTGTTTGTGACTGCAGTTCAAGGTACGTGCTGCAATAATCATGCCTTGAATCAGTTGATGGTATGTCATATTTGTTTTTCTTAAAATGTCCATTTCTATCCACAAAACTTGCCAGAAGTCATGGTTTAAGGGTTTTTTTAAAAAAAAATCTTCCAGGGTGCATGCCCCCGGACCCCACCACGCGCGGCTTGGTAACAACCTCGGGCACGTAACAGCACCGCTGCTGGAAAAATTTCTAGGGGAAACACTGAGTGCTGTCTTAAGAGAGAGAAACTTCAACCCTATAGCTTCCAATGGCTCAAAAGGGTGTTGAGAAAGGGCCTCTAAAACCATAGACAGATCCCATAATGGAACCATTCGCCTGGCCACTGGTCTCTTACGCCGTGCCCCTTTCATAAAGCGACTTATTAAAGGGTGCTGACCTGCTGTCTTGTCACCAAAACCGACATGACAAGCAGATATAGCCTCTAAGTATACCTTTAACATAGAAAAAGCCTTCCCTTTATCTAACAGGTCCTGAAGAAAACACAATATGTCCCTCACTGAATATAGAAAAGGGACAATATGACTCCGTCCACACCATTCTTCAAAGACTCGCCATTTATTACTGTAAAGTGTGCGAGTGGAAGAGGCTCTTGCACTCTGTATAGTGTGTACGACTGATGGGGGCAGACCTGCTGCACTCAAATTTCACCTCTCACGGCCCAGGCCCAGAGAGCTATCCTGTCTGGGTGAGGATGATAAATTTCGCCCCCCCAGCTTGTGACAGGAGGTCCCTCCGGGGAGGGAGGGGCCACGGTTGACCTGACAGTAGTTGAACTATCTCGGCCACCCAATGTCTGGATATCCAACGTGGAGCTATCAGTATCAGTGACAATCCCATTTCCCTCACCCTGGCTAGAGTGGGTGAAATCAGGCTCAGAGGGGGAAAAGCATACAGCGGGACGTTTGGCCATGGGTGGGCTAAAGCATCCACACCCAATGGTGCATTTTCGTCCGCCAGAGAGCGTGTGCCTCCCTGTCGGTTGATATAAGCAACCACTGTAGAAATGTCTGTTTTCACTAAAGCATGCTGGCCCCTGATGAAGTTCAGAAAATGTTTCAGCGCTAGAAATACCGCCAACAATTCCAAGTAATTTATGTGCTCGCGAATCAGCTGTGGAGGCCACAGACCGTTCACAGCTCTGCCCATTAGAGTTGCTCCTGTTGTGGAAATTTTAATAGTCATTGATCCCAAACAGGTATCATAAGAGAAAGAACCTATTCAATGTATAAAAGTATATGTGTGTACGTGCTTGTGCGTGACTTTTCAGGAACATATGGGACAAGACCTCTGACCTTAGGGACGGTCAGTTTTGGCCAGTTTATTTCAGTACCAGTTTGTGTCTTTAAGCAGTAAGGACCTTATCTGAGTGGGTGAAAGGTATAGCGGGTGAGGAGGAACCTTGAAAACAGTATAAAGGCTGTCTCATATCTTCCTGTTGTGTGTCACTCTCTTGCACAGCGTAACTTCTGTGTACTAGACTGAACCTATTCTTGCAAGAATAAATACTTATCATTTTATTAATTTGACTCTGAGTGTCTCTTACGCAGTGATGATGTTTAACAGAATTTTTGCCACAACAATTTTGGTGTCAGAGTGGGATTCCTTGGAAGTGCCTTCTGGACCTGAGAGCGGACGGTGTTTGGCCACCTGGACTGAGCAGTTCCAGCTCTACCTCGTAAGCTTGAGAGAGAGGGGCCGACCGCTATCGGGTCCGGGAGGGGCTCCACTGGAATCAAAAGAAAGCGAACCCGTGGCAACCAACATATCTCTGGTAAGAGACGTCTAAAATATTTTCTTTTGGGGAAAAGTATTTTGTTTCGGGTATGAAATGTGAGCGAACCATATTGGCTGAGGGCTGTTTCTGTGGTACGTAATCTGAGATTAATTGAGATCTATATATAGATCAAGAGGTTTCAAACAGATACGAGAGGAAATTATCTGAGATTAATTGAGGTCTGTAACAGATCAAGAGATTTCAAACAAATAGGTAAACTGAAAATGAGTTGTTCCGCCACGGAGCAAATTGTTTTTAGGTACTGAGGCTAATTAGGGGGACCCAGAACAGTTTTTGGTAAACCTTAATTAGGAGGGCACTAATAGTGCAACCCGACCGATTTGGGTTAAAAGAAAAAAGGCGTTCCCAACAGATTTGGGTATGTTGGGAACGCCTAACAGATCAGGAAAACGCGCGTTGAAGAGAAATCCACAGAGAACAGAGAAGCAGCCAATATGGGGAAGTCTCAAGGTAAGCATGCAAATTTGATACACCGGTTTTTCTATCAAATGAGAAAATTATGGGGGAAAATTTATGTTTTAGATATTGAAAAAACTGAGAAAATACCATTATTTCCCAGGGAGGGAACACTGAGCACAACTAGACTGAAAGTAGTGCGAGAATCAGTTGAACAGGGCAGTGAGAAACAAAAAGGTAGTTATGGCTGTGTTCAACATGTGTAAGCAATGTGGACAAACAATGGATTGTTGTCTTAAAGAAGAAAGAATTAGCATGTAGAACAGAGGATGCAGAAGGAACTGGCATGTAGGGAAAGATTGAGAAGGAATATAGTAGAAAACTATATGTGATGAAAATAAAATGTCGGACAGAATTTATGGAAGTCAAATTAACTGTTTAAATGGTATGAAAAATGAGTTTCAGAATAAAAATAAGGCATTGAGTATGATTAACGGGGATTAATGTGATATAAAGATAAGGAATGTTTCATTAAGCAAAATGGGAAAAATTCTATATTTTAATGGTAAAATAATGATTGAAATTAGGTTTAGTTTTAGTTTGATAACCATTGTGTTTTGAACCTAGGGTCCAGCTATGCTGGGGGTACAGGAACAGGGTTTGCTTATTCACCTCGGTTTCCGGATGTTAGATAAAAGTACCTGTTCTGTAATTAGGGTTGTTGATGATAATACCAAATTAGTAAAATGTAAAGACAACTTTGACAAAAAATTCTGGAAATCAATAATGTATAATGGTGGATATTTGTTGATATTAAGTCATTGAAGCAAAAGATATTGTCTGTTTTATAAATGAAATTATGGGTCAGGATAATTTCCTTGGACAAGTATGACTAAAGTTAAACGAAAACTTTGTGAAAACAACTTAGAATATTTTGAGCATTTCGATGCAGCTTATTAAAATTAATGTGCGGCCAATGATAATGATGAAGATTATGATTTGGCTATTGTGATTAAATCCGCCACTGGTGGACTGTAAAAGAATACAGAGAACTGCTTAATCAGTGGCTCTGTTTACATTCCTGAATGGGACACACACTGCTTCAAGGGTGTGCAGTAAGTTGGAGCCGTTTGCAAGCTCACAGTGATCAAACTATAGTCAAGGACAGGTGTCTGATGCTGTAGTTGAGGCTGACACATGAACCCACTAGATGACAGGGAGTGTTTTAATGGTGGTCATCAGGACCATCTAACATGTAACTGTAAATGCCCACCGAGAAGGTGTAAAAAAACAAAGTGTAATATAGTGACACATTTCTGGTAATAATGTAGGTTTGAAAGTAGATCAGTGTTTATATAACGATATTAAAGTTTTCGTCTGAGAAAGAGTAAGAGATAAAAACAAGGTCAAGAGATTGAAGTATTAAAGTGAATCCTTTTAAAGAAAAGATCTATAATAGTAATTTTTAAAAGTGAATTGATGAATACAGGTTGATGTAAAATTAATGACTCCAACAAATGTGAGTAGCAAAATATATCAAAGTAACTAACAGGATGATTGTGTTGTAATTAAACATTTAAAAAAGGATTTTAGAGTATATAGAGAGACTAATCTCACAGATGATTTACAATAACTGCAAAAGTATCACAAGCAGAGAGTGCTTGCCTCGTCAAAAAGTAAATCCTAATTGGAGATTGAGAAATGTGAAACGTTATTGAGAACTAGAATAATTATTTTTATGTAAGAACAAATAAGCAGAAGTAGTAGGCTACCGAATTAACAGTTGCTAAATGTAAAATGTGTTGAAAGGCATCTGATTAAACAAACAGCTTGAAAGGTTGACCATGAAAGAGCTAGAAGCTGATGTTTTGCTTTTAAAAGATAAGCTTGTGATTTGGCTGAAACAGTTCGCTTATCTGAATCTGGTGTGTGCTGTGGCTGAAAGTGCCAGGGCGACAGAGACTCAATCTGAATGGAAATTTGTAATGTCTAGATTCCCTGACGTGGGCAAAAGACAACTGTAAAACTATGTTTATTTGAAAACACATGTAATTTCTGGCAAAGATGCCTTAAGCTGGGCTAGAGTTAAAATATGGTAGATAAAGCCTGATGTTAAAAGTTTTATGAAAATGCAGTGTACCAGTCCTGAATGCCTCAGAGACTCTCTCTGATTCAATGTCAGCTAAAAGCTGTTATCTGAGCCTGTGTCATAAGTAAAGCACAGTGTTTAAGTTGAAAATCATAGACATGGAAAGGTTAAAAGAAATCATTGCCGTTCAGATGGCAATTTGTATTTGTAAATGGATTTAAGTAAAACTGAATGACTTTAAAGAAGTCTTTAAAATAATAATACAGACCTTAAACGATAGAGGTGACATTTTGATTAGCGTATTTTAGGACCAGTAACAACTTTGTCTCATTTAGTCTCCACAATTCAGGACCGATGGCTCCGGCTACAGATGAAGTACACTGAATGTACGGTTGTGATCTAAATTCACTGAGTATAGTCTAAGTAGCTAGGTTGCTGCTTTTAAGATAGTTAATGGATTTAAGTGATTAAATACTGTTGTTATTAACCTGTCTCCCTGTGAACACTATTAGGCAATCGGAATGGCTCTGGTGACTCTTGAACGTGCCTTTCCTAAGCTCCAGAAAACAGCTGAGTTCTGTTGAAGAAAACTGATTGTATTGGGAATGAGCGGTCACCAGTGTGTACGTGTGTACGAGTGGCTACTCAATGACGGGATGATCTTCCTGGCCAGGGGACAGCCCAACGCAGGGGGTCACGAAACAGGTGTTATTTGTGAGAAAGGTATGAGAGTTGAGCGCTGATTACTTGAGGCCACCGGGGTCAGCAGAGCATTGAGAGGTGAGATGCGCTGTGAGGTTAAAATTAACTTTACGGCAGTCTGACCCAGAAATGTGAGTTCCTCTATACCACTCACCAGAAACCGCATTGATTGTATGGCTTGTTTTTCATTGTGACAAGTGTCTGCAACTATGCCAGGGGACGACACCCTGAAGAGAAGAAAATTAAAGATAAATGATTAGCGGGAGTGGACTTTCAAAAGCCAGCTGATTCCATGAGGTGATTGCCATTATTTGCTGCGGAGACAGTAACAAAACTTAATTATATGAGGGACATGATGTTGATTGCCATATGGGCAAGTAAAATTTATAGAAGAGTTAATGTTGAGCTAATATGTTTATAACATAGTTTTAACTCCTGAAGGTCGTTGGACATGGTGGTGGCTAAAGATGAAGACAGGCTTTTGTAGATTTGAGAAGAGTCTGGATAACAAAGGTGAATGGTAAAAGGTTAATGTAATAAATTTAATATTACAATTTGTCTAAATTACAGTCTTAGGAGGCTGTTGAAAAAGATTATTTGTTTATAGTGAGAGAGACTGCTTGAGTGGAGGAAGGGATGGTAACTGTGTCTGTCTTTCTGTTATCGGCCTGCTAGAGCAAGCTAAAGAACAAAATAGTGATAATGAACCAAAACAACCCAGCTGACTTTGCTAAGATGAAATGAATAATGAACAGACATGCTTTGAAACTGGTTAAGAGACCATGTAAAATTAGGTAAAAGCTACAGTAAAATGTGAAGTTTAAAATCTTACTTAAAATTTAAATCTTTTTAGAGATGATATAATGAAAAGCGAACATTAAAAATGAACAGTTAAAATATGTGTCTAATATGAGTGTGTGTGATGGTGACTGCACTCTATGTCTTGTATGTGTTAGTTTGGGGTACGAATACTGCGTCTGAATAGTGTGTATATTGTGTCATTAACCTCTGGAATGAGGGTTTTATCATTACAGATGGGTTAAGGCAAATGACAAGTTTTAAGGAAGCTAATAGTTTTGAGTCAATCTGATGACAAGATGATGCAGAAAATGGGACGAGCTTTAAATGGATTAGTTATCCAGCTCTGTCTGCTACTGGTAATTAGGAATCAATCTATGGATTAAAAGCATTTATGTAGAGAGATGTCCATCATGGGTTGAGATAAACTAAAATGTTATAGATTTGAAGGCAATAACAAAGTGACATATTGGCTAAGTCAATATCAAATTATCCAGAGAGTCCTTCACATTTATGAATATTGTGAACAAAGGGGGAAAATGTTGTTTGACTGACATTGACCAAGTCTGTACAGCACGACCTGACCTGACAGAAACAATTGATGACTTTGAACAATGTTTGTAGATGACGGGATTAAGAGACCAAACAACAGGCCTGAAAAGCAGGATACACTGTAAGACTGAGGGCCGTTGCCCTCCAAATACTCTGATAAGAAGATGTGTTTGTGGCTTTAAGTCATATTTTTGTTTCAGAGGCAGAGAAAGATGTCTGGAGGAATTTTGGCTTTGGGACAACGTTTGGGTTAGTGTTGATGGCAAACTTTATCCAAACACCATTATGTTAGATTGATGCACGAGATGATTCATGCATCAAAAGGGGGGATGGTAACAATTTGGATAACAATTGACAAAATTTGGTTTATTAAGGGACGGTATATGTTGGGAGGACAAGGGGCTTAATAGGGTAAAAGCCTGGCAAGAAGCCATTCTTCTCCCTAACAAAATTGCTGTCTGTAAGTGTGCCGCACACGCTGATAACAAAATTGCAGGACTGTTTCAACAGGAGACGCCAGGGCAGATGCAGCAGCGAAGGCCGTGGCAGCACAGCAGACAAAAGAAACTACGTGTACTTTACTATCTGAAAATAACCTCGACATTTGTTTTTCTTTACAGAGCATGCAGACTTTTGATGCAGGGCAGAATGTGCCCAATAAAATAATGGTTATGGATGAATTTGACTTACTATCCTGGCCTGGATTGTTATTGTGGCAGAAAGAAACTAGGCCACACCTGCGCAGCGCATAACTTAAGATTTTCCTTTTGCAGAATGTCAGGTAGGATTGCAGAAAACAGAACTAATTCTGTTCCAAATGTATAAATATTGTGTTGTGGTTGTGGACAACCCAAAGTGGGTTGAGTGTTTTTCATGGTAAAAGGACCCCGAGTGCTATTAAGTGAGCAAGAAATTATCCGGAGATAATGTTTCAGGTTGTTGATTCCACAGGTCACACCAAAGGGGACGAGCGGCAAGACAAGCGGTCACTAACAAAACCTTAAGGTCTCCATTCACAGGTCAAAGCAGGAGATGGTTCACTCCAGTAGGGGTGCATCGTGATCTAAGGGGCAAATCTGGTAATGATCAGAAAATGGTTGGAGAGTGTGACACCTGGGTCCAAGCCTCTCACCTTAGACTACACCGACAGGCCTCAACAATCAAATATGAGGACAACGTGAGGGGTCAAAGGCTCGTGCTAGTAACAGCCTCCCTCACCGGCGAGGGAAGACTACGGCAACGACTCGCAAAGAGTCACCCTGGTGAAGACGGAATGTCCATGGGGCAAACGAGATGACCAACACACCTGGAGGAAGATGCACCAACTAATGGTTTGAGTTTAGCAAAAGAATCTGGTTTTGTGAAAAATGATTTTGATGATTTTATTTGATTGAATCAAAATATGGCTAGATCAAATGATTTGATTGGTTAAGGATTCATTAGAAAATATTTCAGGTAAATTATAGGGATTATTATTGAAGAAACTTGATTAGGCTTTCCATTAAGGGTAAGAAAGGCCGATCATGGGAGAATATGTATGGTAATAAGCTAAAAGATGGTCCGTAATGGAAATATTAGAGTTAATTTTGAACAACTACATTGGTTAAAAGAATGGATAAAAAAAATATAAAACCTTTTCTGGATAGATTTTATTAAATATGGTGTTAAATAGAGCTTACTAAGTAAAACCATTGGCTGAATCGAGTTAAAAGTTAAGAAAATATGGTTAGGAAAATGGAGGCGATGTATGGAAATGGGCGTGGACTGATGGTAAATGGATAAGATTGGTTAATCTTTGGGGGGTTGGGGGTACTGTACTACCAATTTCAGCGATAGGATTATCAATATTGTTATGTTTACCATGCATTATAATGTGTTTCCAGCTCAGTACAGAGACTGGTTAAAGCTGGGAGTCTGTTCAATTGGATGAACAAAATATGATGATGCAAGTAGTGGGAGCTACTGTGACATGTGTTAAATTGTATGGTTTCCTTTTCTTTTTTTTTCTTTCTATGAATGTTTTTGATATGAACAGAAGGTTAAAAGCTGTGGTTATCCGCTATGTGATGACGTACAAGGAGAGGGGTCGAAATGAGGGATTTTATTCTACTTTATTTCTTCGTATTTCTTAGCCTGTTGAAATGCCATGTGGGTTTCAAGATGTTAAATTGATGTGTTTCCTACTTAAACTATACACTATTTCTTGTTTATACTGAGGTGACTGAGGGTCCGACCTAGGTCGGGAGTGCAATAACAGTGCTTATTCATTCAGACCGGCCGCAGATAAAGTCTTTACTTGCTTGCTAATACTTAAGGGACTATCCCCACAAAAACAGCCTAAGCTTTTTACTTTTCCAAATGTTATTTCACAAATGTTTAAGAGAGTGGTCAGTTATGTGAAAACCAGAGATGAAGAGTATAAGTGTGATGAAATGACTTAAAATTTGGCTTATTATTTTTATTATTATGATTGGGTAATCTGAATGATAAAAAGGGGGGAATTGTTGTGGAAATTTTAATAGTCATTGATCCCAAACAGGTATCATAAGAGAAAGAACCTATTCAATGTATAAAAGTATATGTGTGTACGTGCTTGTGCGTGACTTTTCAGGAACATATGGGACAAGACCTCTGACCTTAGGTACGGTCAGTTTTGGCCAGTTTATTTCAGTACCAGTTTGTGTCTTTAAGCAGTAAGGACCTTATCTGAGTGGGTGAAAGGTACAGCGGGTGAGGAGGAACCTTGAAAACAGTATAAAGGCTGTCTCATATCTTCCTGTTGTGTGTCACTCTCTTGCACAGCGTAACTTCTGTGTACTAGACTGAACCTATTCTTGCAAGAATAAATACTTATCATTTTATTAATTTGACTCTGAGTGTCTCTTACGCAGTGATGATGTTTAACAGAATTTTTGCCACAACACTCCCCAGCCCTTTAATGACGCATCCGTCGTCATAGTGACTCTCGACGACACTGTCCCCAGGGGAATCCCTGTTCTGGGAGTCGTGGGGCTTTTCCAATGTCTGAGCGCTCTGACGCACACATGAGTTACTCTCACTGGTCGGCTGAGATGACGCCGAGAACACAGACGCAGATGCGTGACCCAACGCTGAAAACCTCATTATGAGTAGCCCCAGCCGTACTACAGAAATCGCTGAGGCCATTAAACCCAACATTCGTAGGCACAGTCTGAACGGGACAATTTTCCCCGTCTGAAAACGGGAGAGACACTGAGTGAAGGACGTGATCCTCCCCTCTGTCAGAGTGACTCGATAAGAGAGGAATTTATACTGAGTCCTAGATACTCTGTGTGCTGCGCTGGCTCTAAGCGGCTCTTTTCCCTGTTTATTCTGAATCTTAAACTGTCGAGATGAATTAACACCATGTCTGCGTCTTTGATCGCTTGCTCCTTCGACAAGGCGCATATCAGATAATCGTCTATGTACGACAATATTCTTATCCCCTTGTTTCTCAAAGGAAAAGGTGCTGCTTCCACACATTTGCTGAACACTCTTGGCGTTAAAGATAGACTAAATGGCATGGTTTGAAACTCATAAGCAGTGCCTCGGAATGCAAACCTGAGATATTTTCTGTGAGACCGGTAAATATCTATGTGAAAATACGCGTCTGACAGATCAATCGTCACGAACCAATCGTTCTGTCGGATGGATCGAACAAAGTGTCTTGTGTGTCAACATTTTGAATGCATACTTCCGCAGGTGCTTGTTTAATACACGGAGATCTAAAATTGGACGCAGAGATGTGCTCACTTTCTTTGGAATCACAAAGTAACAGGAGTAAAACCCCTGACAGCTCACTTCCTTTGGCACTACTCTGATGGCTCGTTTGTTTAAAAGAGTGTCTATCTCGGCCGTCAGGACGCGAGCTGATTCTCCTTCGGCCACTGAGACTATTATGCCATTGAATCTGGGTGGTTTCATGACAAATTGAAGTCTGTATCCCCGTGAAATTGTATTTACAACCCACGGATGGGCTGCGCATGCGCGCCAACTGAGTATGCGAGCCGAGAGAGGTCCCCGGTATACTTCCCCATCGTGGGCGCGCTCTGATGACGTCATTGCAGTTTTTGCGCTGACCTCTTCTGACGGAGCGTGAGCTCCCTCCAGCGGTGAGGCTGGGGATACACGTTTCAATCCTTGAATTTTTTTTGCAATCTACCGCCCTCGGCTGTCTGCCTGTCTGCGATAGTGAAACATTTATTATTGTGTTTATTGAATTTGGGGAGCGTATCGCCCTTAGCTCGTCGCTTGGATGCAATAATGCATTCTTTATTAAACATAAACATTGGCGTTTGAAAACCCTGAATGAGTGCTTGGTGACACTGGTGAACATTCTGAACTTGATAGCTTGCAGCGCGAGCCCTTTCTGAACTCAGAACGGCAGGGCTGGCCCCTCTCCTTCTCTTTGCGGGCGGAGAGAGAAGTGCAGGGGAACATTCGCGTGTCAGGTCGCACACTTTTTCTTCCGTTCCTCGGGGTGGGGCGGGCGGTTTCTCGCGGCAGCGGCCGCAAACGAATGCTTCCCCCATGGTCCGGAGCCATCAGATCTCGGACGATGGCCAGACTGTTGTCCGCTGAGAGCCGGTCTCACATTCCTAGCTCCCATCTGTCTTCCCCTCGCCGCCGCGGCTGCTGCAAAGCCCGGCCGTGCTGGCTGAGAGGGTGGTCGCGGTGCCTGCCTGCGTGGTAAACAGAGATTAAAAGCTTCATCCTCTTGTTTCCTGAGGGTGCTGGTCTCTCTCATTTTCTCGAGAGCTGGTCCGAACAGGCCCTTGGTTGGATCGAACGCTGTGTCCATCACCTCCGCTTTCTGAGCGTCGCTCAACCCTGACAGGTTTAGCCATAACGCTCTCTCACCTGAAACAGCCAGGCCCATCACAAAGCCACAGCCCTGAACCGCACCACGAGAAGAGCGGAGAATTAGATCGTTCACCACACATATCTCGTCCCAGAGTACTGGGTTCGGCACCCCCGTGTCTAATTGGTGGCCCATCTCCTCCAAAATCTCCGCCTGGTACGCTGACAGTAAAGTCACCGCGTTCAGCGGGCAAATTGACTGTGCCACATACTTGTACATCCTCTGATACACGGACGCTGTCAGACGTTCCATCTTACTCGGCAGCGAGATTTGGGATGAGGCAGAAATAGCGCGTCGATTCGGATGGAGGTGATAGGCGGCAGCCTTTTTCCGTCATAAAGGTCCCTCTTTGCTCCTTCTGCATCCTGCGCCGCGGGCCACGCTAGGCCCAGTTTAGCCGCGGCTCGCTTGCACACCTCGTGCAGGTTACTGTCTGCCTGAGAGCCAGAGTCGGTCGCGCTCGGGGGTCTAGACTGTTGGACAGGGAAGAGAGATTTGTCTTCCTCCTCCTCGTCATCCATGTCCAAGTCTAGGAGGTCAGAGTTAGCGTCGCCCTCCACATCCTCGACTCCCGGCTCCTCCTCCTCGTGTGTGAGAAGGCCCTCGAACAGAGTAGGCATATCCGGGGATTCGGCTTCCATCATGTCAGCCCAGCTCGTGGTTGATCGCTGATGGTCAGTAGCCTTAGATTTCGCGGCAGCACCGGACAGACATGGGTCTTCCTGGCTAGCCACGCAACTCTCAGCTTTCTCTCCAAAATGTTCGCCGGCATTGACGCACATTGAGCGCATGTTTGCGGGTCGCTTGACGCGTAGAGCCTAAAGATGGCTTGACACCACTGCAAAATACAAGAGTCGTGATAACGCGCGATAGTCCAAACAGAATAGCTCGCCTTGACGCGGACACTATTCGGGTGTGAGACACTCAACACAGTCCAATCAACTGATGCCGCGTTCGGTGGCGTAATCCAATGACGGTCCGCCTGTTGAACAGTTCAGCGAAATCAGCAATGAAGTCGGACGTGATATAGGTGGGGGCGGAGCCTGATCTCAGGTCGACCTGTCTGTCAAAGACAGACGTGGTGGCATAGGAGCTTCCGTAATTGGTCACGCCCAAAGCGATTCCCCATAGTGAAACACCGAGCGAAGTTAGAAAAAGAACTAATAACATAGTCCAGCGATGGGAGGGTGGGGGCTCTGGAGGAGGGCACAGAGTCTGAAACAGATGGAAGATTGGAGGAGCTTGCAAAGGGGAACAGCATGGTGGAGATGATGGAGGGAGGATTCAGGGAGGGGCCAACAGAGTACCTGCCAAGGGACTGAAAGGAGTCAACGGAGGCAGGGCTGAAGGACTGTCTGGCTTACTGTAGGAAGAGGAGGCAGGAGAGGGAAGCTGGGTGAGACCATCATTGACACAGGAGACTTGGATGTAGCTGACTCTCAGCAGCAGTAGTGTGGGTAGGGCTTTCTTCCATCCCCTCGTACTCCACGAGCACATTGAAACAGATCTTGTTGCCGGTTCACAAACTTGATCAAATTCTTTGTTAGGCTCAGGCTCCGAGGTAATGATATGCTTTGGCTTCTGCTGGGGCTTAGGCGTCGTGGCAGGCTAAGGCTCCATTTCTACGATTGGCTCTGGCATAGGTTCCATGGAGGTTGTGGCAGGCGGATCTGGATCCGGAGTGGGGTTGGTGAAGTCCTCCTCAGCGGGGCGGATGGTGAACGCAGATACACAATTCAACAGCCCCCACTCCACTCTTAAGGTGGCATGTCTTACACTGCTCATTTAAGCTAGTCCAAAAACACACACACGCAGGGAGAGGTCGGGGAAGGTGGTGAGGCACATCAGGTCTGAAAAATCCTGAAAAGTTACAATGCTTCTGCTCCAAGCAAGAGCCGGTGGACAAGTAAGTCCATTTTATGTTTAAATCTGTTCTGGGTTCTGTATTCTGTAAAAAAAAATTGCTGCTGCAATCAGCACACGACAAAGGAGATAATAACGCAAAAAGTTTTTAATAAAAATCCAAAATATGGCGGCATGCAATATGACGGTGTGCATGAGTGCAGTGGCTTCTCAAGCTCCCGGTTTTTGTTTAGAGTGTATGTGAAGTTAAGTTTGTATGTTATAGTTGATCTGAACTTGGTGAAATCAATTACAGGCCAGAAGTTATGTTAACAGTGAATCTCAAATCGAAACTAGGCTGGATGAGGCTACTGAGGTTAGCGGTATGGTGGAGCAACAAACAGCGGCTGAGAGGCAAAAGGAAGCGATGCACACAGAAGCAAAAGAGGGGCAATTGAGCTGGCCTACTAGCTTAGCTAAAAGCTAACCGCAACAGACCAGCGATTCCATCACTCTTTCTAGCCAACGTTCATGCACTGGACAATAAAACATTATTGACTTATTGCGGATGCGTATGAGTGTACACCAGAAGATGAGGAAATGCTGTGTACTTTTACTGAATGAAACATGGGTGAGCCGATCAGAATTATATATCGGGAAAAAACTCAGGGAGGACATTTATCAAATGCCGGCCACACTATTTAACACAGAGGTACACTGCGGTGCATATTGTAGCTGTCTACATTCCTCTGAACGCTAAAGCTATAGAGGCGTTCAGCAAGCTACATGATAACATCTGCTCTCTCCAAAATAAACACCCTGAGGCATTTTTTGTGATTGCGGGAGACTTTTATAACGTCAATTTGATGGATACCACACCTGGGTTTTACCAGCATGTCCCGAGGAGTCATATGAATTCGTAATTTCATAATATGAATTCAAAAAAGAAGAAATTGTGCGCTGAAAAAAAAAATTTGGCAGAGATAACGATCAGAGACCAAGGCTACTGAAAAAGTGGGCAGACACTGTTGCACTCTAGCGACAAGTCAAGTCAAGTCACCTTCACTTATATCCAATAAGAGCAGCCATTTGTAACTTCAACGTGCAAGACTTCTGGTGTCATCTGCTCCCAGTTATTTTAGCTGTACAAACAGCTTATTATGCTGCTTGATATTGCAAACTGGTATTTCTTATATATGTGAATTATAATTATAAACATATTGGTTTTGTAGCGCAAATAGCTTTACCATTAAGTGAACTTTGTTATTCTTCTAGTTACCTATAGTGGCTAATAAATTGGAAATCTCACATAGGCCTATTCACAAAACAATAGCTTACCTCGATCTTGTTCAGTCCGATTTTCAGGGCTAGAAATGTTGTATAATTCATTATATTATAATATATGTTTTACTATTACCCAATTGTCATTTTCATTTCATGTGAGTACACATTTTAATCAGGGGTAAAACCTTTAATTTCTTGGTTTCAATAGTTCATTGCTATGGAATTTCTCTTTTATCAGGTGGGGTTGTTTTTGCTTTTGTTTTATGTTGGTTTCCTTATCACTGTCGCCGATTGATGTACTGCTATGTCACAGAGTGGACAAAGTGAGTTTTGCATTTGCATATAACTATAGATTTGCCAAAAAAAATTAGCTTTTAAAATAATTTTCCGATTTTGTAACCTTGGTTTTGTTTCCCCCCACAGTGCACTTTATGATTTCTACCATTACTTTTACATGGTGACAAATGTACTTTTCTATGTGAGTTCTGTGATCAATCCCATCCTTTACAACCTGGTCTCGTCCAAATACCGGCAATTTTTTTTTTCCACTGTCACTTACTTTTGCCAGATGTACTCTAAAAGCCAGATGACTAACAAAAGCAAAAGGAGCTTACAACTATCACAGCACCTTCGTTCATCTCTGGTCACACCCCGTACCAGCCAACAGACCCTTTATCCCATGGTGGTCATGGAGACTATGTACTGATGTCAATTCTGTCTGGACTTTTAGACTTGTTGACTACAAATGTATGTGTTGCTGTTTTGTTTAATTTCAGAACAAAGGGCGTGCAGATTTGTCAAGTTTTTGACAAACGTTTTGACTTTCTGAATATGGAACATTATATACTATATTGCAGAATAAAAAAAAAATTAAAAAAATAATACTCCCTTTTCAATCTTATTTATTAATTTATGTGTGTAAATCACTAATTTATTATTTAATTGTATTTCAGTTTTTTCTGATGTGCGTGAGTTGATTACTGTTTTCCAATCAAAACCTCAGAGCAGTGGTTCTCAACCTTTTGACTCCAAGCCCCCCATGGCCACAAAAATATTTAAAGGCACAGTGACTCTTCCAATGAGTGCATTTTTTTAAACAATTTGTACAAACACCACACAATGGATTATCTGCAAAAGTCTGTAACATGCTCAAAATCCTTAGTTCATCTCTCAAAAACAAATATTTATGTCAACGACTCAGTGCCATAAGAATCTCCGGTCTCTGTGTCATTGTTCACAAACAGTGTACTCTGTTAGTATTTTTCTGATGTAAACTATGCCTTCGGTTTTGATGACAATGATTGAAAACGCACAAGGCTACACTTTTCCTACAGTATATGGCGTATTTCAATAGTACAAAGTTACACATATTTCTTTATGGGATAACGTTTGCAAGAGATTGGACTGGATTTTATTGTTGGTCTGTCAACAAATTACAGTGCAATACATCATCATCATCATCTTCCGCTTATCCAGGGCCGGGTCACGGGGGCAGCAGTCTAAGCAGAGATTCCCAGACTTTCCCCTCCCCAGACACTTCCTCCAGCTCTTCCGGGGGGACACCGAGACGTTCTCAGGCCAGCTGGGAGATATAATCCCTCCAGCGTGTCCTAGGTCTTCCCCAGGGTCTCCTCCCAGAGGGATGCACCTGGAACACCTTCCCGGGAAGGTGTCCAGGAGGCATCTGGAACAGATGCCCGAGCCACCTCAGCTGGCCCCTCTCGATGTGGAGCATCGGCTCTACTCTGAGCTCCTCCCTCCTGACCAAGCTCCTCACCCTATCTCTAAGGGATCGCCCAGGCACCTTGCGGAGAAAGCTCATTTTGGCCGTCTGTATCCGGGATTAGGGATGGCGAAAACTAAAAATGTTCTTGACCGACCACCGAGCCTCATTAGCCGGTTGAAACCGGTTAACCGATTAGTTTAAAATATGCCACGCTATTTGAAATAACAGCCATTTCGAGCCGCGCCTGCAATTTCGCAACTCTGTCGCATCTCTCTCTGCCTCCCGCTCACACTCACACACACACACACACACACACTGCCCCGGCGCCGCGCTTCCACTCACGTCACTTTTTTAAAATCCCCTACAGCGCGAAACATGAGTCCCGCAAACGCGGCGCCGAGGAGCTTATATGTAATCGGAGGACAAATGGCTCCTTAGTTTCGAAATGGTTTGGGTACAAGGTGATCGCATTGAAAATAAAGGCGTTAGTCTAGAGTTAGAAGCTCATTTGAAACATTGCAGCGTCTCATTTAAGAAAATGACAGCTCCGAAGAGACTCCGCTTAGTTTTAGGTAACGTTAGTGCTAACAATAATAAAGAAAGATGATGATCATCATCACCTTATCTGTTACCACTGAAATGTAGATGTAATGTATTTCTACAGTATTACTACTGTATTAAAGCACTGTATCACACAAGTTGCAACTTACTGTGTCATTCTTTTTGGTGAAATGGTCCCACACACTACGTTTCTTTGCACGCTTCATCCTGTCGTCTGCCCTGGCTGTAACCTCCAGTGTTTTAGCCTGTAGCCTTTACTTTCGCAAACCTTGTGAGCGTGCAAACCCAAACGCTGTGACCTCGCACCAAATGTTTTTATTGGTTTATTAAGTACAAACAGGCGAGTTATGAAAAATTGAGTGTGAGGGATTTGTTCTCTTCACACAAAAATATCTTGAAATAAGATGGCTAACTGTAGTAGCGTTTAGTCCACTGTCTATAATAGCCTAATTTAGAGATCACTTTTTTTTATTTATTTACCGACTACCGACAACTTTGATCGGTTAACGTTGAGACGGTCAACCATCGGTCAAACGGTCATCGGTTAGCATCCCTATCCAGGATCTTGTCCTTTCGGTCATGACCCACAGCTCATGACCATAGGTGAGAGTAGGAACATAAATTGACCTGTAAATTGAGAGCTTCGCCTTGCAGCTCAACTCCTTCACCACGACAGACCAGTACATCGACTACATTACTGCAGAAGCTGCACCGATCCGTCTGTCAATCTCCCGTTCCATCCTTCCCTCACTCGTGAACAAGACCTCAAGATACTTGAACTCCTCCACTTGAGGCAGGAACTCTCCACCAACCTGAAGTGGGCAAGCCACCCTTTTCCGACTGAGAACCATGGCCTCGGATTTGGAGGTGCTGATTCTCATCCGAGCCACTTAACACTCAGCTCCAAACCGTCCCAGTGCATGCTGAAGGTCCTGGTCTGATGGGGCCAGCACGACAACATCATCCGCAAAAAGCAGAGACGAAATCGTGTGGTCCCCAAACCGGACACCATCCGGCCCCTGGCTGCGTCTAGAAATTCTGTCCATAAAAATTATGAACAGAACAGGTAACAAAGGGCAGCCCTGCTGGAGTCCAAAATGCACCGGGAACAAGTCTGACTTACTGCCGGCAATGCGAACCAAGCTCCTGCTCCGGACAGCCCTAAGCAAAATGCCCCGGACCCGATACTTCCAGAGCACCCTCCACAGGAAGCCGCGAGGGACACAGTTGAATGTCCTCTCCAAATCCACAAAGCACATGTGGATTGGTTGAGCAAACTCCCATGAATCCTCCAGCACCCCGAAGAGGATATAGAGCTAGTCCAGGTTTCCACAACTAAGAAGAAAACCACACTGTTCCTCCTGAATCAGAGGTTCTACTATCGGCCGAATTCTCCTCTCCAGTACCCTGGCATAGACTTTCCCGGGGAGGCTGAGAAGTGTGATCCCCCTGTAGTTGGAACACAACCTCCGGTCCTCCTTAAAAAGAGGGACCACCACCCCGGTCTGCCAGCCCAAAGATACTGTCCCCGACCGCCACGTGATGTTGCCGAGGCGTGTCGGCCAAGACAGCCCCACAACATCCAGAGACTTGAGGTACTCAGGGCGGATCTTGCCTTGCCACCGAGGAGCTTCTTGACTACCTCGGTGACTTCAGCTAGGGTGATGGACGAGTCCACCTCCGAGCCTTCAGCCTCTGCTTCCTCAATTGAAGACGTATCGGTGGGATTGAGGAGATCCTCAAAGTAATCCTTCCACCGTCCGACGACATCCCCACTCGTGGTCAACAGGTGCCCACCTGTGCGGGCGCGTCGACAATGGAGGTGGAGAACACGGACCACTCGGACTCAATATCTCCACACTCCTTCGGGATCAGGTCGAAGCTCCGCCGGAGGTGGAAGTTGAAGAACTATCTGATAGGGGGCTCAGCCAAACTTTCCCAAAAGACCCTCACAGTACGTTTGGGTCTGCTGAGTGATGTCCACCAGGTGGGGATCAGTTGACAGCTCCGCCCCTCTCTTCACCCGAGTGTCCAAGACATACGGCCGGAGGGTTGGATAAAACGACCACAAAGTCGATCATGGACCTCCGGCCAAGGGTGTCCTGGTGCCACGTGCACTGATGCTTGAACATGGTGTCCGTTATGGACAAGCTGTAACTAGCACAGAAGTCCAATATCAGAACACCACTCGGGTTCAGATCAGGGGGGCCGTTCCTCCCACTCACGCCCCTCCATGTGTCACTGTTGCTGCCCACGTGGGCATTGAAGTCCCCCAGTAAAACGACAGAGTCCCCAGTCGGAGCACTTTCCAGCACCCCTCCCAGAGACTCCAAGAGGGCCGGGTACTCTGCACTGCCATTCGGCCCGTAGGCACAAACTACAGTGAGAGACCTATCCCTGACCCGAAGGCGCAGGGAAGCGACCCTCTCGTTCACCGGTGTGAAGTCCAAGACATGATGGCTGAGCTGGGGGGCTATAAGCAAACCCACACCAGCCCGCCGCCTCTCCCCATGGGCAACTCCAGAGTGGTAAAGAGCCCATCCTCTCTCAAGGAGTGTGGTTCCAGAGCCCAAGACGTGCGTGGAGGTGATCCCGACTATCTCTAGTCGTTACCTCTCATTCTCACGCACAATCTCAGGCTCCATCCTCGCCAGCGAGGTGACGTTCCACGTCCCTAAAGCTAGGTTCCGTGTCCAAGGATCGGGCTATCGAGGCCCCCGCCTTTAACTGCCGCCTGATCCACTTTGCACCAGCCCCTTACGGTCCCTCCTGCAAGTGGTGAGACCACAGGAGGGCGGCCCCACGTCACTCATTCGGGCTGAATCACTATGCGCTCGCATACGAGCCCCAATCCCGGGCCTGGCTCCAGGGTAGGGCCCCGGCTGCGCCATGCCGGGCGACGTCACGGTCCTCGTTCTTAATACAATGATACAAGGGGGTTATGAACCGCTCTTAGTCTGACCCGTCACCTAGGACCTGTTTGCCTTAGGAGACCCTACCGGGGCATATAGCCCCGGACAGCTCCTAGGATCGTTCGGGTACTCAAACCCCTCCACCACTATTTTAATGTAATGAAAAATGAGAAAGATAAACACATAAAACGACCTTTAGGTAAAAATACATGCAGCACTGTATGGGGAATTATAATATGTTAGAGCCTACTGTGAAGAAAAATAACATAAAAAAATTATTTGTTCATTTCCTGTAACCTGTGAAGTAAATTAAACACTCTATGGGACTAATTATGAAATCATAGCTAGAAAAATAAATTACTTCATATTTTACACGTATTTGAATTTGTCCTATTAGGGTAAATTATATTTGGCAAATCATCTGAAACTTCACACACATTTAAATGCATTTTCACTGTCTGAAAAGTTGTGAAAATGGTCTTAAACGGTTAGTTCACCCAAAAATGAAAATTCTGTCAGTATTTATTCAACCTCATGTTCTTCCAACCTTCAGAACACGAATTAAGATATTTTTGATTAAATCTGAGAGCTGGATCACTGCTCCATAGGCTTCTAAGGGATTGAAACTTGCCAGCCCCGAAAAGTTATTAAAGATATTGTTAAAATAGTCCAAGTGGCTCAATCTTAAGTTTATCAAACGACGAGAATACTTTTTGTGCGCAAAAAACCCAAAAATAACGACTTTATTTCAACTATTCATTTCCTTCTCTGTGGGCCTCTAGTCAGTTAGCGTAGTGTGATCGCGTAGAGCTATGTCACACGTTGGCTCACTATTGGCCGATGCTGGACAACAGAAGCTTATGCTATTATACTAGTGAACTGACTCGAGGCCTACAGAGAAGGAAATGAATAGTTGAAATAAAGTCGTTATTTTTTTTTTTTTTTTTGTGCACAAAAAGTATTCTCGTCGCTTGATAAACTTAAGATTGAGCCACTATAGTCACTTGGACAATTTTAACGATAACGATACTTTTCGGGGCTGACAAGTTTCAATCCCTGAAGAAGCCTATGGAGGAGTGATCCAGCTCTCAGATTTCATCAAAAATATCTTAATTTGTGTTCCGAAGATGAACGAAGGTCTTACGGGGTTGGATTAACATGAGGGTGAGTAAATACTGACAGAATTTTCATTTTTGTGTGAACTATCCATTTAAGTTGTTATTGTCCTAAATAACTCACTGTACTTATGCACTTTCAACCGTGTACTGCATGAACTTTATAATAAATTCTGCAAATATGCCTGACTTCTACAACAATCTATAACTTATATTATTCATCTCTACCATCACACTCTCTGCTTCTATCCTCCTTGATCCTCAACTTTATCCTTTCTTACTATCATCCTTATCACTATCATCAATACTTTCTAGAAAAGGTAAAGCTAATTTTCTCTCTGTCTTCTATATAACCAAAGAGTATAGAAGAACAAGAGGCGAAACTCAATAGAACGTTCCATTGCAACACCAGCGCCCAGCAGCAGCGCTACGCTTCCGCCATTTTGGGGTGAAAGCGCCTCGGCAGTCCACTAGTGTTGATGTGTCATTCGCGAACGAGCCGCTCTAAAAGCCGATTCTTTGAAAAGAGCCGGACTTCCCATCACTATCCACTAGCTTTTTGCTGTCACTATGGCAATATCAGCTGCTTTCTAATTATTTTTTTAAAGTAGCCTACATTAAAGATCAAATCCAAACTGAATTATGACAACACAGAATAACGTACAATCACTAGACTAGTGATCATCAAATCCCTTTTAACAGTTTATTTCACAGACTTAGACAAGTTTTCTACTTTTTTTCCCACAAAACTTTTAGTATTAGCATTACAAACACTGAATTAATACCAACATATAACAGTAAGTAAAGGACATGCTATATCAGATAATTGGGAATGTTGGACAATATTTATATATAACAGCAATAGAATAGCTTTACAGTCAACTGTTTTTTTTTCTGTTTTCGATCTGTTTAAAGTTGCATTAAATGGAAATACTCATTAAAGCAAGAAAAAACCACCTCAAATGTTTATATAATGACTGGATTAACTGCTAACTGTGCTGTTGTCCAGTAACTCCAGTTGGAATTTTCACCCCAAAAGGCGGCCGCACTACCGAAGCGCCACCTAGTGGCTGTTTCCAAAAAAAGCATCAGAGTTTCGCCTCTTGTTCTTCTATACTCTACTCTTTCATATACAGTATAACTTAATAACATCAACCTAAAACACAGGAAAAAAGGCTAATATACTGCCTGTCAGTACTGAACACTGTACCAGCTACACAGAAAATATGAATCGCCTAAATGGACTTTGTCATTTATGCATGACGCAAAGATTTTTTTTTTGTCTTTAAATTGTTGTTTTTACAAAATGTGCATTAAAAATGACCAAAAACTTTACAAAACACATTTGGATGTGCAATGATATATATATATATATATATATATATAGCCTATTTTTTAAATTGATTATATATTTTGTAGTCTAAAACAAACTCACTGCAGTGAAGCGACGTAACTGAATGTTATGTCACATGATAATGACAACATGGCGAATGTAGTCCGTCGTTCAGATACTTCCAGATAACATTAATACTACACACTCTCATACTATGTAGAATGTACTTTTTAGTGGTTATGAAGTAATTATTGATTTCGTACGCAACCATATAATGTCTCCTTTACTTTCCAAAAATGTCAAGCACTTGGCAAATATATTTTAATTTTATTGGCTAATTATTGTTGTATTTTAAATGCAATTTTCTTCGCGTCATTTATAAATGACAATGTCCCATACAGGGTTAAAACAATTTTCAGAGCAGAGTCCCTTTGATATAAAATGGACACAAGTGTTACTGCCTCAAAATGACACATCTCCTTGCACGATATTAATGTAAGCGGAAGGTGTCTCGCGCTTTAAGAGGGAGAGATTCTTTTGGAATGTTTTATTCATTACGTTTAATAGGCTATTTAAATAAATAAATAAATAAATAGATAAGAGTCGAAACTAAATTAAAAAAATTCTATAATAGCGTAACTTAACATACACACTTTAAATTAAGGCAAAAAATGTATGGCCAGCATAGCATCATATACTGTGTATGCATAGCAGTAACGTAAATAAGAGCACGTGAAGTGGGCGGGAAAAAAACGATTCAGTGAGTGTTGATGAACGTTGAGCGGCAAAAGGTAGGCCTATAGTAAAATATGTCTAAACGTTTACAATTATTTTATTTTTAAAAGAATAAAGCTATTTTACAGGATACTGAGGTGAAACCGCTCCTAAAGACGGCAAAAATCCAGGCTTATTTAATTGGTTAGGCTTACACAAGATGGTGTCTCAAAAACTAGCAAGCTCTCTAACTTTACCTAGGTAACGTAACGTTAGTTAATATTCTCGGGTGTCATAGACACGCTTTCCGAAAGCACAAAATGTTTGGTGCCTATCCTGTCAGCATTTTGGTAGACAATTCAAACATCTGAACGGTGCCTATTAAGGCTGTCTAGGTCGACAACTTACTAACTTAACGTTATATGTTTTGAGACAAACTCGGAGCCTAATAAATAAACAAATCGATCATTAGGACTTTCTACTTCGACAACCAGTACTCAAGTACAACATGTGGGAGTTTCTTATGTTACTGTTTGATGAATGACTACATGTAACGTTATATGTATGGCATAAACGCAAATAAGCTCAATAAGTTTCAACTCACGGTCTCCCATGACGACGTGTATTTTCTCAGACACGGCACACATCACGATGTTTTATTCCCAACTCTTCGTCTCTAAACGAGGCACACTAGCCAAGATCTGGCTTGCAGCCCACTGGGAGAAGAAAATAACCAAAGCACATGTGTTTGAATGTGACCTGGAGGCCACCATAAAGGAAATCATATCCCCCCAGGCAAGATTCACCTAGTTAATCCAAATATTGACACTAAACCAGCTAGCTATCTAATAGCTAAACTAGAAAAAGTAAAATAAGAATTTTGTGTGTGTGATCTAACTCTGTGATTCATTACCAGATTAAAATTGGTCTGCGAACGTCAGGCCACCTACTTTTAGGAGTTGTGCGGATATACTCAAAGAAGACCAGATACCTTCTCTCAGACTGCAGTGATGCGTTGGTCAAAATTAAAGTGGCTTTCCGGCCAGGTAAATGCAGCTTGTTGTATCAGTGTATGACAGCAGAATGAGCAAGCACTGCAACTCTAATGATATATCATTTTTGTCCATAGGACAGACAGACCTGCCCAATGATGCGATGGAGGCCACCTTAAAAACAATCACTCTACCGGAAGACTTCACTGACTTTGAAACTCAGCTACCTGACCTCAAGTATTGTGTTTATCTACAGCACTCGATCACAGCTCTTCAGATACATTATTTCTGATGTACTAGTGTTTTATGACCTATTTGGCATGCTATGTCTCATCCAGGACCATTGATGTGGTAGACCACTTCTCTTTGAATCAATGCCGCACCGAAGATATTACTCTCAAAGAGAACTTTGGGAACCACTTTCTCACCATTGAGGGAATAGGTATAAACTCTGAATTATCAATAAAATGAAGTAGTTTTTACATAGTTTATGCAAAACCATTCATGTCTCTGTTTTTATTCAAAAGGGGAGGAAATCCAGTCTTATCAAGGATTGTTTGACCAGAGTTTCAGTGTCCATGGCGACTGCTTTGGTGATGAGGAAATGGCTGTTGACCTCATCGGTGAGTTCATCACACTTAATATTCATGCTTCACATGCTAATGAAATGTAAGTAGATGAAAGAGTTTTTTTTAAAGGTAACACAAAATCAGAATTTTTTTTTTGTTGTAATGCAGCATGTTATTCAAATGAATTTTTTCGTACACAATAAACCGTATAAGACAAGAGTTACCATTAAAGGTGCAGTGTGTGACTTTTAGCGACATCTAGCGGTTCGGTTGCGAGCTTACACTAAGGGCTCAGCCATGGGCGTAGGTTTGGTCTCAGCTTTGGTGGGGACATCCCCCCCTTTCCCCCCATTTTATTCTTTAAAAAAAAAGTGCATTAGATTAAACTGGGAATGGTCATAAAACTTGCATATTGTTATCCTAGGTTTACTGCTTATATTGTTCTCAATTGTAAGTCGCTTTGGATAAAAAGTGTCTACTAAATGAATAAATGTAAATCTGTTGTGGTTTGATGCAGTCTTTCCTGCATACAAAATGGTTAATTAATTTTGTAGTCTATCCTATGGCTAGCAAGTTTAACCCTCCTACCAGATATTGTTATTTGGATATTATCAATCAAATAATGATTCATTATATTTGAATAACTAACAGTGTTAACTTTCGCCTTTTTAACATTGCCAACATGTTTTTCCAGCACATGTGTCTAGCAAGTAGGCTACACTCACAAATACATTACATAAACAGAATGTAGAAACGAAAAATGTCTCAGATGATCCACTGTTTATGACTGCAAGATTCTAAGTTAAGGTAGGCTAATTAACATTCAGTGACTTGCTAACGTAGCATTCTATCATGATAGCGCGACTTCTATGAGTCTATCCGTGCTGCACACCCCTAATTAATGCTCCTAACCTTGAAAGATTGCAGAAGCTAGGTTTAACTGTGACAATATCCTGGGTAACCAGGATCACCAGTTAATACTATTTTCCACAGTAGAATCTGCATTTGAAAGCCTGGTCAGTCACTACTACTCCTAGTTATTTGTGTGGCTAGTTATTTTTGCCTACTTACACTCTGCTTTATGAAAAAGCTTTGTATGTCCCCTTTCTTCTTCTTGGGTGACATAGCTGATCTACAAAGTACAAAAAGGGGCAAAAAAACGGAATATTAAAATGTTTTACTCTGGCCTTTGTATATGGCAGGCAGAGAGACAGCCCTGGTAACTTACCATCGGCGTCGTCACGCGCGCACACACGCATAAACCACCCGCTCGCTGCCAGTGAGTGCAAGCACAAAAAGTAGTCCCGGCCGCGCGTGTAGCCTTCCTGTCAGATACCCCGCCGCCAATCAAATTACGGCTTATCTTGTACTGTCGTTGTCCTGGCCTGTGGAATCGATCCAAATAGCAGCGCAAGCATCCAAATGCAGCGCAAATATCACAATAGCAGTTCAAAGGTGCTTGCTAAATATTGGTGGGGACAAATTTGTCATCTCAAAATATTGATTGGGACTAGTACCTAGCGTCCCCCCCTAAACCTACACCCTTGGGCTCAGCCCACCGCTCACCCCTCCCTTTCGAAGAAGCTACGGTGGCTAAAACGGGACAAACATCGTGGTCTGAGACGGCAGAGAATAGCCAGAGTAAACCAAGTTTCTGTACCACAGTCCATTATAAACCACATCATGGATAAAGTTTACAAAGCCATAGTCAGGTGAGGATCAAGGGTCTTAATACGTAATATAATAATAGTAATTAGTTGATTGTCTCACGAACGTAACCAGCACATTTCTCCCCACATAGCAAACCCATAATACAGTGAGGGAGAAGAACCACATGAAACTATGCAACTATATATTTTTTCTAACAGGGTAGTAAAAGTTTAGCTAGCTAATATGAGCTGTTACTGTGGCTGAGCTGGTTAAAGCGTTAAGCCTTGTTTATACTAGACGCGTCCGCATGAGCCCAAAGGTGCGTGCGGCAAAAATGACGTGATTATAACAGCGCGCGGGCCTCCGCATCCCCTAGACACATTTACTACACACAATAGGCTTTTTTTCTCTGATTTTGGAAACTCGATCGACTTAAAATGCTTCCAAGATCGACGGGTTGGTGATTCCTGTAACTGTTTTACGGTCAATGACAAGAGTACTAATCAGCTGTCTCACGAACGTAACCAGCACATTTAACCACACATAGCAAAGCCATAACACAGCGAGGGAGAAGAATTAAGTTAAATGAAACAATCCAACTACATATTTTACACCACTGACAAGGGAAAAGTCACTACTCACAGTGTTTATGGCTAGCTTCTAGCTTTCTGCGGCTTCTCTTTCAAGGTAGTGACGAAACGCGCTCTGTAACGCTGTTTGTTCGCTGTCGGCCACGGTAGAAACATGACGTCACAATATGTCGACCTTCATAGAAAGGGATTCCCGCGCCTATGTAGATATAAATGCCTCATTCTAAGGTAATAAAAAGATTACGGTTTAAGTAAGTTCTTTATACACCACTGAACACATAGTTATGGATGTCATATTGCATTTCTGTTAATAGATACTCAATTTTTACACATTGCACCTTTAATCTAATAGAGATTATGGCAATGATAGCAAATAATTTAATATTTAAAAAAATAGGGATATATTGAAATGCCTTTTTGGTTTAAAGCAGGTGAATTGTATCAATTCTTCACCACCAGAAGTGACTTGTGAGAAGTGGCTATTTTTATACTATTGACTACTGACTATTTTAATTTTTAATGTCAAGTCACCTTTATTTATATAGCGCTTTTTACAATACAGATTGTTTCAAAGCAGCTATACAGAGATAACAGGAAAATAATGTTGTAATAGTATTGTTAAATACAGAATTAAATGTCCCCAACTAAGCAAGCCAAAAGCCAATGGCGGCAAAGGAGTAGAAAGGCGAAAAGGCAACAGTGGCAAGGAACCAAAAATCCATCAGGTGACAGAATGGAGAAAAAAACCTTTGGAGAACCCAGACTTAGTCAGGGGGCCAGTTCTCCACTGACCAACGAACGAACAGTGTATGATTATGATTCAGGCAGCATTATAGTTTAGAAGTCAGATGGGATCAGAACTTTCACAATATTTATCCAGTTCATCTGGTTGGGGGTCTGAGTCATCACGCCGGTATGGAGACGAGTTTGTTAAGGTGTCCATGAGGCCTTCACAATGTTTGGGAAACATGGCTACCTCATATGGCTGTGAACATTAATCTGGGCATTATGTATTGAGCATGGATTACGAGTCCTTGGCCTTTTTGTGCATTTGAGTACATTTGATTTTGTACAAACACATTTGCCTAATTTTTGTCTTTATTAAAAACCTTAATATAACCTCATCACTTTCCCACTTCTCTGAGTTCAATATTTGTTTCCTTCTCTTTGTTTGTGGTCTGTCAAGATTTTATAGCGAGTAATACTGAGGATGCTCTAATGCCTGATTTGTATGAGGACACTCTTGAATTACCAGCTACACCTCCTCCAACTGCTGTCAGTGCAGGTAATGATGTTACTTTTTTTAAAAGTATTTGCATTACATTATATCTACCCTTTGAAATAGATGAGCCAGCAGCCATGTTGTTGTTCATGGCTTATCTTAATATTTAATTCTCGTTAGCTGTTAGGAATAAGTAAATGTTCTGGCATGGTGTCAGTGGATATATGCAATAAAAAGTCATGTTTATTGGCTTGGTAAAAAGTCAGAAAGGAGAAAGACAAGGCCAAAAAAAATTACACAATGATTTGTTTTGTCATCTAAGTGTATTGTATGTCTTGCTGGCATCCTTATAAGGTCCTCTAATAAGATTGTGATAATTAGACATGTTTGATTTGCATTCATGCATATTGCTGTCATGGAGAATAAGTCTGACATAGCCAGTTTACATACAATGTGTATAAAAATATAAATATAAATCTTTTTTTTAAATTTCTTTTCAAAATGAGGCTAAACTGTCATGCATTTAAATAAAAATATTTAATATGAAATGTAATAACTAACACATTTAGGTGTATAGTATGTGCTTTACTTGTTTAAAGTGCCCCTATTATGCTATTTGTTTCCTAATGTTGTTTTGGAGTCTCCTACAACAGGTTTACATGCATCAAAGGTAAAAAAAAAAAAGTGTTTAATTTTCTCATAATATACATTTGCACATCACCACATTTTCAATGATTCTCAAACGACTCGTCAGATGAATCAATCCCTCTAAATCCCTCCTTTCTGCGAGCTACTCTGCTCTGATTGACCAGACAGCTACTGCTTGTCTACTGCTTACAGCACGCGTGTAGAAAACAAAAACGCCCATTGCCATAAGAGTGTCAGCTGTGCTTGTCCCGAGGCTTCCTACACCGTAAAGTGAACACGTTAACGAACAATGACGTCGATTTTACCATATCTAGCACTAATCCAATGATGAAACGCTGGAAGAACTAGTTATTCAACCCGAACCTCCATCACAAGGACGACTCGAGCAGGACGTTTCTCAGTGATACACTACTCAGTTTGAGGTACATTATTAGATGTTGCAACTGTAACTCCTCACCATCAGCAATAACAAGTGCATGTCCATCAACAAACCGATTATTTTACTTGTACTTATTTATTTACCGAGTATTTTTCTAATTTATTGTGGTGAACATGTGGAAACACTATCAATAACACTGCATACATTAGCCGAGCTCTAGCGTGAATGACTGATGTAACATAAATGTTTGTAAAAGAAATCTTGCTCCATGCTTAATCTTTACTCAAAGTAGTGAGAACAACAGACAATTTGCATCAATAGACACAGTTTTAGGTAAAACCTAAAATCAGTTTTAGTGGCCCACAACTGATTAGCAGAAGTATTTCAGTAAAACCGTAATAATGTGAGTTAACCAGTTAGCAGGAGACCTACACAATATAAAACCTAAAACTAAATAAAGGGAACACAGCAAAAGTTTAGGATCATACTGCTGTGGTATTGTAGTAAAGATGAATTTTAACCACTGATTCTTCACATGCTCATCCTTTGGCAGTGAAAAAAAACTGGCTTTACCTTCACATTGTAGAGCACAGCGTATTCTTGACATGATGCTATCCAGTATCCACAGGAATCAGCTGCCGGTTTGAGGTTCAAGTTTAACCTGTTGTCTGTGCGCGCAGTAAGTGAGTGGGCAATATGCTAATGTTGACGTCACAACGAAACGGCTTATAACTCGTTTGAAAAACAATTATTTTCATTGACTCAGAGTCGACTCTTACTTTTGGAAAGAAAATGACTTTATATACGGTGCACTTTCGAATTTAAAACTTTGCAGGATGTTTTCATTCACTTAGAGCTATGTTACACACTACCTGAAAGGTAATTTTCAAAAATCCATTATAGGGGCATTTTAATACCTGACCTGATTATAATATAATATCTGATTGTTTATTTGGGTCTACTGGAACAATCTCAAAAGGAGATTGTAAAAGGGGTGGTTTACTGCTTTTTTTCTTTGCATGATTGTGTTTATGGGGTGCAATATAACACTTCTTTGTGTGTTTTTTTTTTTTTAAGCCTTATTTTTCATAAATTTCACCTTTATTGTAAGCCGCTTTCTCCTCTGTCATTTGAACGACCGGTTGACTTCCTGATTCTATGAAACACTCCCTTAGAAACGGGCAATGGGCTCAGATTGGTTGGGCCGGTGTGTTGCAATTGGCTAAACTGCGTAGCGCACGTTGTCCGGAAAGAGACAATGAAGAGAGTCAAGCAGAACCACCCCACGGCTCTTACAAAACGTTTCTGAATGGTACATTTTTTTATTATTATTATTCTATTCTATTCTACTATTAGTATATAAGAATTTCAATGCGCTGTTTCATACACTTGAAAATGCAACTGCTGCTTGTTAGCTTTTGAGAAACGGTGATTAAACATTTAATATAACTGAATAAATGACAGAGTAATACCGTCTTTTAAAGATATTGTTTTATCGATATAATGAGCAGCCGTTTATCTATTCAGAAAACTTAGTTTACTCAGTGTATCGTTTTCTTTAGGTGTACACGTTTGTCTTATACACACAAAATAGCATCAAACTAACTGGCTACTATAAACAAACAGCGTTGGCATTGGTTTACGTTCTTGATCAAATTGAAAAATTACGTCATAAAGTATACATGGAAAATACATTTACAAAATTAGTACATAATAACAAATTCAGGTCCAAAATGTTTGTACGCGTTTGCCATAGACACACGAAATAGCATAACTAAGTGGCTACTAAAGCCAGCGCTGGCATTTGTTTACGTCCTTGATAAAAACTAAAACATTACGTCTGAAATTATACATGCAAATACATTCAAAATTATTAAGTCTTACTTACAGGTTGTGGCCCAACAACTGCTGCCTCTGGTTTTAAAGTTGGAACTACTTCATGCTTTAGTAACAGTTTGTTGTTGAATCCGGCATTGAATTTGTGGATATTCTGGAAGCTGTCTTTCGTAACATGCGCAGCACAGAGAGCTAAATTACGATTGTAATTTTCAGGAACATAATCAAACATAAATTGTAGCCTTGTTGACGAACTACAGCGTCCGTAGGAAGCCCGAACACAGAAGACCTGACAGCTGGGTGAAAATAACACACTTTCGACGGCATGGCTACTGCTCTCCACTAACTCTTCCTCTTCGACAATGCCGCAGAAATATGGCCATGCCCCCTTTTTTGCATATTCCGGAGGGAGGGTTGATTATGGGTTAGTTACGTATAAAACCCGGGAAGTATCTTGTTGTAGTCTCATTCGAGTCGTTTTTGTAGGCATTAAACTTCCTGATTTTTTAAAGACGATATCTCTGCTTACGTTGAACTTCCAGTGGAGCAACTTTGCAGATACTCTTCATGCACCAACAACAGCATTACACACTATTTAAAATGAAAAAAGTGAAATCGCAATCAACCACCTCTTTAACATTGATCAATCAAGAAATGTTCCTTCTGTTCATTCTCTTAAAGAGCCAGAGTCTGTGAAACCAGGACTTTCCTGTGTAAAGGGTAGGAGCAGTCCAGCCATGACTGAGACCACTTTCTTGGTAAATGCAGAGGAAGGTTTCGCTCTTGCACCTGTTGCTGTCACACGTGAGTGTTAACTCCTTTGGAGAATGTTATGAGCAGTAGTATTTACCTTTGCTTCAAATTGGTTGACCTTGTTCACTTTTGGACTGTTAAAGCGATAGTTCACCCAAAATTCTTTCTTCATTTACTAAACCTCATGTCCTTCCTAATCTGTATGATTTGCTTTCTTTTGAGGAACATAAAGAACGATATTTTGTGCATACAATGCAAGTCAATGGTCACCAAAACTGTTTGGTTACCAACATTATTTAGAAATATCTTTTTTTGTGTTCTGCAGAAGAGTGAAAGTCACACAGGTTTGGAATGGCACAGGAGTGAGTAAATGATTTTCATTTTTGGGCAAAAAATCCCTTTATTGTTGGGGTTTTAACTGGTCTCATGAAGCCACTTGAGGGTGCTGTTGACAACCAAGAATAAAAATATCCATTGTAAGTTTTGTAGCCCAGATCATGACAACGAATCAGCCACTGCAGTATGTACACAGTGCACAGCATGTAGATTTTCTGTGTTCAAGGAATATCATGATGACCTGCTATGTTTGCCAAAAGCTGTAGTAGTATGCAACCAGAGTAATATAAACCACAGTTTTGCATAATATTTGATCCAAAATAAAAAATTTGTGATGGCAACTAAAAACCACTCACTGCATTAAGCATGTAACTTAGTGAGTTTTAAATGTTTCCACTGGCTAATTTTAGCATTAGTAAATACTGCTCAGTAATCAGTACACTAGTATTCCATTCTGAATCTAGGCATGGTCACTCACAAATTTGCTTATAATTGCTATTCACATCAGACTAATGGAAAGTTCAAACATGTGTACAGCATCTCCAACAAGGAAAAGAATGACGAGGAAGAGGAAGCTGGTCATTGACCGGTCAAAGGAACTAACTGACGATGCCATCAGAGTTCAACTGGCTGACTGCTCTGACCTTTTAACCCCGTTGGAGATAGCCCCGCCCACTCGGCAGCTCATGGAGTGGAGGACGAAAGGAGGGGTGAAGCAGCTCTTCTCGAGTTTTTGCCTTCCAATCTTACACCCTGACTTAAAGCAGGTACTGCACACCCATTTATAAATGGCAGCAAAGCGCAGCTGAAGTGCACAGCTGTCATTATACTCTCTGTGTAGCATTAAGGTAGTGCATCATAGGAAAGCTTCCTCTCCCTCTATTTCCTCTAGCTGTTCCCTTATGACACATCAGCTAGGAGACAGGGCTTGAAGGGAGGAGCGAGACAGCAGGCTGACCCCGAGGAGATGAGAGAGCTAACTAGAGAGGGTAGGAAATCACATTGCTTCAGACAGAAACAGAGTTGATGAAAGTCTGTCATCATTTACTACCTTGTTTCGCTCCTAACCAGTTTAATTTTCTGGCTGTTCAATTATAAATGTCATAAATCATTAAGAGTATAGTTTGCCCATAAATGAAAATTGTCATCATTTACTCACCCTTTGTTCCAAAGCATGACTTTCTTTCTTCTGTGAAACATAAAAGAAGATATTTTGAAGAATGGGGGGAACACTGTTAAGTAAGTCTTGCAGGTTTGGAATGACATGAAGGTGGGTAAATGATCACAAATTTTTTTTGCCAAACTATCCCTTTAACAGCTGATGCCATTGCTGTGTCAAGGTAGTAGAATGTCTCTGGTGCTTTTTTCTGTGAAATTGAATTGAATAGTCAAGTCAAGTCACCTTCATTTTTATAGAGCTTTCTACAGATTGTTTCAAACCAGCTTTACAGTGATAACAGGAAAATAATGCTACAAAGTGTGTTCTGCTGTACAGCAGATCTAGAAGAGAATAGTGTCATAGTCCAGCTTATGTAAGTTCAGTGATGGTTAATTTGTTGTAAAATTGTTATGAATTCATCTATATAGCCGCTCTGGAGAAAACAGTGATGTTATCATCCAGCTCAGTTCAGTTCTCATATAAGGGTGTTAATGCAGGCAGATCAATAATATTGTCCCATAATATACAGACCAATAATATTGTAAGCAAGCCAAAAGCCAAAGGCGACTGTAACAAGGAACCAAAACTCCATCCATAAATTTAAATTAATTTTATTACAAGTCTTCAGAAGTCATATGACAGCATCATAGCACTGCCTTCTCAAAGCCTTTCTTGTGTGTTTGTGAACACACCAGCAGAGCAAGATATTCAGGGAATAATGACTTGTATTGTAAGTCTGCACATTCTGCAAAATGTTGTTGTGCTCCATGGAAGAAAGTAAGTTTAGAATGGCATGAAGGTGAAATCTCAGCTAATCCTGATTACTGTGTGTATACCTGTAGCCGTCTGGGAGAACACTGCTGAGCCGGTGCTGCAAGACTGGAGTTTGCTGCAAGAGTCTGTTGGTCAAGATCAAGCAGATAATGCAAACACTACTGTAGACACTTCTGTCATTTATCCAGAACCTCGTCCTTCCTGGAACACCACCAGTGTAAGAACTACACATGCACTTGATAAGCACTGACTTAAAGAAGTCACAGACCCTGTCTATTTATTTTTTATTCAAGTTCTTGGACTTATTTTGAATGATTCATTGATGCAAGTTCATAATCTTTCATCAGAATAGAGCTCCACCTCTGAAACAACTTTTGACCATTCTTTTACCCTTTTGGTCACAGGAGGAGTGTAGGTTGGAGGTGTCGTATCCAGAGCCTGTCTCTGAGATCTCCATGTTCGGTCATTCATCTGTAGAGACGAGGGAAACCCCACTGGTGACACGGACACAGGTAGTGCTAAGGCGTAAAAAAAAAAAAGTTTGGTTCCGGTTGAGTTCATGGGTCGGTAGGGACTTTTTTTTTCTTTTTTATAATAATAAAGAAATTATTATTATTATTATTATTTATTTACAGTAGCGATTGATAAGCTACTGTTTTTTTCATAACATAGCCTACCTGTACATGTACTCTACCACCTTGTGTGTCCCAGCATGTTACACACACACACACTGATTTAAAATGTGTGCGGGGGGGGGAAACGGGGTTGCCTTATTGTGAAGTGTTACCGATTAGTTATACACCGATTCAGACGTCTCGTGAGTTCACGAGGAAAGATCAGTTGTTTTAACCATTCATTAAAACAAATCGGTTCAAATGTGTCATTAGTTCGCGAATTAGACGTGTCATTATCCGACGTGTGCGCGTTATGTGATTATTCTGGCGGTTAGCACATCCCACAAGATTTGTGTCATCACAGAAAACATTTCATCACTGGATAGTTTTTTCTTTTATTTAAAGTGTGGTTTATATGTCAGCTGAATGTGTGGAACGCTTTTCAGAGAAGATAAGGCAACGTATTTTAGCACAATTCCCACCCAGCGGTAATTCAGGAAAAAAGAAATCTCCGAATGCTCCACATGAAACTTTAGTCTTCCGACCTTGCCATCGTGTCGATTTATTTTCATTAATACGTGTGCGGGAGAGAGAGCAAGACAGTGCTTAGTTTTGAGAAGGTGAAGCCTATACTTTCGCCTGGCTCCGCAGAGAGAGAGCGTGCGCGCGACCGGGGCTCTCTCTCTCTCTATCTCTGCTCGTTCAGTTCATGCGCCCTGTCACAAGCGCAGCAGTGCATCTACATTTAAACAACGATGTGTGAACGCCCGTGGCTGCCTCGTTTGTTAGCATTGCTGGAGGACAACTGGCTATACAAATACGGTGCAGTACAAAAACATAAATTATAGTTCGCCTCAAAGTTTTTTATTGTGTAATTTATTTAATTTGTATTATTTCTTCCCCAAGCTTATAAAATAAATTTGGGTCGCACATAAATTGACAGGGTCGGTCGGAAACCGGAACCAAACAAAAAAAATGTTTATGCCTAAACACTCAACCACACACAAAACACATTTTGTCTCTTCAACATAACCACATGTACAGATTTTTAACTTTTTCCTGCCATTGGTTCATAATCCAATAATCCTTTTAGCCATTTATTATAATCATTCAACATTACAGTATAAATGAAAGCTGTCAGTTTTAACATTTATTGGACTTTAAAAAATAAAACATCTTTTACGTTAGGTGAACTTAAAACAATTTTCACATAAACCCATTATAAGAAATGTCACATAAACCTGTGCCCTTTAATAAATCAGGGCTCAACGCTAAGGATTTTTCTATATTGGCCCAGTCAGAACGGTTAGTCCCATTGTCATTAGGCCGTGACCTAATATATATATTTTTTTAAATTTATCCAAATAAATATAATACATTTGCTTTTAAAAACCAAGTGAATATATTTTTTAAAATGTTTTTCCAATTCTTTTTCTGCAATTCTTTTCTTCTTTTTCTATTACCTGCTTCTGATCTCACCATCTTTCTCCTGCTTTCTGCGCACACATCAGTATCTTCCCTGCTACACACACCAATTAAAACTTGTCCCGTGCCGTACTCCGTTGCGCAGGGTCCTGTGAATGCAGACCTTTACTTACAGCCTTTCCTTTGAGAAATTAACCAATGAGAATCTGAGAGGTGGACCCAATGCTTTTGTTACATCTGAATTTGCTGCATTTGCACTTAATTTCAGATTGATTAGGTTCTTTTCAAACCTTTAAAACAGATCATAAAAATTGTTGTTGTTATTGTTCAAATGTTGTAACTTCACATATTTCATAGAACGTATCTAGGAATGCCAATAATAAATAATACTTTTATTCAGCAAGGGCGCTAGGGATGGGCATTCGATTAAATTTTCTTAGTCGATCGTCGGGAGAATTAACGATCGACTATCGATTAATCATTAATATTTTTATATTCAAATTCATTATTTATTTTCATATTATATACTTTTTATAAATTAAAAATGCAATGAAAATACAAACATACAGTGTGTTTTTCCTCGATTGGATCTTTATTACAAGATGATCAACTTGTGGCAGTAAAACTGGACGTTCGGTTAGGCTAAACTTGAAGATATATGCGCTGCGGTGCTCGAAAGCAACGGAACCTGCAGCTGCGAGTTTGCGTTCTTAAACAGAGACCCTCGTTTGTTCCAAAATAATAAATAATAAAAAAAATCATGTTAAACAATAACTTAACCAAAAACATAATAATACTTAGATCTGACAGGTTTTGTCAAAATGTAACTCAGAACTATCCAAGAACGGAGTCGAGAAAGAGAGTGAGAAAGATTAGCCTACCTACTGTAACAATCAATTCGGCTAGGCTACTTAACAAAGCCTCATAAAAAATAACTAGTAACTCACATACAACTTCTACATCAGTCTACTGATTTTTGTTGAGAAAGATAAGCATGTTCATGACATGATCTGAGGTCAGACGCGACCGCAACCGACCGTCAAGCCTCGTTTACACTTTCGCCTGGCTCTGCAGCGCGAGTCTCCACAGACTGCGCGCGCACCTCCCCAAACGTTGAGGCGTTTATACTCGACGCGCTCGCCTGTGAAATACCGAATACCGCAATGACGTCATTTTTGCCGCGCTCACCTTCGCGCTCGTGCGGACGCGTCGAGTGTAAACAAGGCTTCAGTCCAGCCGCTGAAAACACCCGCTCTGAGGGGGCTGACGTTGCCGGGATGCACAGGTACCTCCGCGCTAACTTGACCAGCCCGGGGAACACGTTCACTTTCCACTCACACTACGCAACGCAGCAGCATTAGTTTAATGATAATCGATAACAAATTAACGTGATCGACGAAATTCTTAATGATCAATAATCGATCGTCGATTAATCATGCCCATCCCTAAAGGGCGCATTAAATCAAACATGACATTAAAGACTTTTATAATGTTACTAAAGATTTCTATTTCAAAAACATGCTGTTCTTTGGAACTTTCTATTTATCAAAGAATCCTGAAAAAGTGTGGTTTCCACAAAAATATTAAGCAGCACAAGCGTCTTCAGCACTTATAATAACATTTCAAATGTTTCTTGAGCACCAAATCAGCATATTAGAAGAATTTGTAAAGGATCATGTGACACTGAAGAATGGAGTAATGTTTTCTACTGTATTTTTGATTAAATAAAAGCAGCCATTAGAGATTATTTTCCCCATGAAATGATGTACATCTTGAATGTAATATAACAATGTCTATATCATCAGTAATGTTATTGAAGAAAACACATGAAAGGATAAAACGTTTACAGTAGAGTTGCTGTGTGTGTGTGTTTGTGTGTGTGTGTGTGTGTGTGTGTGTGTGTGTGTGTGTGTGTGTGTGCGTGTGTGTGCGTGTGTGTGTGCGCGTGCGTGTGTGTGTGCGTGTGTGCGCGCGTGTGTGTGTGTGTGTGTGCGCGTGTGTGCGTGTGTGCGTTTGCAGAACTTGACCTCTTACTCTTTGTCTACAGTCAGCTCTGAACAGCCAGGATGTGGAGGATAAGAGACTGACCAGTCGGGCACATGACCTCCACCAGGCCCTCAAAGTAAGAAACAATCAAAAGCTTTGGAGTGAAGAATTAAGAGAAAGATAAATTAAATGTATGGGTGCTAGGCTGACCCTTCTGAAAGTCACTATACAATTTGCACACTTGATAATGTGTTAGTGGATATATGCATGGTTTAGGTTTGAACTTGCACTAACTTCTACTTTCTCTTCAGAGACAAGACTCTTCTCCCAATGCCGTGTACAGTCTTCACGCTTTATGTGAGAGCAGCAGTCGTTCATACGTGGCAGCCATGTTTTTCTGCTTGCTGGTGTTAAAGAAACAACAACTTCTCGACCTGCACCAGAGTGCCCCATACAGTGACATCATCGCCACACCTGGCCCTCTCTTTCACTCCCCCTAGAACAAGAAGCCATGAAGCAATTGAGGGAAAAAATGTGAGGCTTTGACTCGTTAAAGGGCTTTGTTGTGTCATTCGTGTTCTTGAATGGAAACAAATTTGATGAATTTCTGTTTTTAAAAAAATGTAAACAATGTGTTATGAATCCCCGTGCTAAAAACAATGAAATGCATCTGCATAGTGTTATATACTGTTTCTAATATATAATATATTGTTCTCAGATCAATATGAGCTGGCTAAATTGTACCGTAAAGCAGCACAGTGAATTGTCTGCATCAAATGATCATTCATTTGATTGTTTCAGTTTAACCAATTTTGAGTAAATTGGCCAATATTTGTTTCAGTTTAACCAATTTAATGATCTGAGTAAATTGACCAATATTTGTTCATTATTGAAAAGTGAGTTGCAATGGCTTGAGAGTCGAGCATTATTATTACAGTTTAATGTAGTAATAGTTATGTTTTTAAAACAGTTCTGCTCTGTTTGTTATTTTGATCTGTATTTTCTTTTCACCGAATCCTTATAAACCACATACATCAAATAAATATTGCAAAACTTAAAGGAAAGACAAAATCCTTTACTCTTACTCAGTTGTTACAAACTATGACATACTTTCACAAACACTGAAGGAGAAGTTTAGCAGATTGCTCTTTTAAAATGGCAGTGAATGGGGACTGATGCTAAATTGAGTGCTGAGAAAAATAGCATCATAAAGTAGATACGACTCAAATTTCAGATCTCTAATCTTATCGGTCTCTGCAGCTCCCTTAGCATTGGATAGTAGTGTACACTGTATGCACACTTAACCCTATAAAGCCTACTGTATCATATTTAATAAATTCATTTAAGGCCTCTAAATTATCAACATGATCAAAACTTTGCTGAAAATCTGTTGTACACAATCTACTACATGCCTTCTGTAATACTTTTTTAGCAAGTAAAAGGCCCTTTACAATTATACTAACAAAGTCCCACTTTAGGTTGTGGTTCATGTGTGTTTTTGCTGTGGAATCTTACTGATTTTTAAAGCAAATGTAGGAATATCTCTTATATTGTTAGTAATATTCGAAGATGAACATTTACTGGACTGAAGCAACTTTGGTTTACTTGATTATCCACACGTTATTTTCTTATAGAGAAATTATGATAAAATGTATCAAATATGATACATTAGTCTTTTGAGGAACTACTCGGTTACTCACGTAACCTCAGTTCCCTGAGTTAGGGAACGAGTATTGTGTAGCTATACGCAGTGGGGAAACTAATTTTCCTCGATTTACTGAAGCCTTTATGTATAGCGCATTTGCAGCTGCACAGCTAGAACATGAGCGTCTGGCTCGCTCATAGGCTGAGCTGCGGCAACTGCACATCCAATGGCGCGGGGGCCTCTGACGTGCGACCAATGAGATCACCCTGCGTCATACACGTCAGAGCCCGCCGAGGGGGCGTGACCTCAGTCTATAATAGCCTCTGAATTCGCCATTATAGCAGGTTTAACTACATAAGCGACAACTTGCCATGTTACTATAGTGTGGCTGGCTACGCAATACTCGTTCCCTAACTCAGGGAACTGAGGTTACGTGAGTAATCGAGTAGTTCCCTTTCGAACGGTCACTTCGTATTGCGTAGCTATACGCAGTGGGGTCGCCATGCAAAACGCCCCACTGGGTAACTGGCTGCACTGCAACTCAGGACCCCTGAGCCTACAGAACAAGCCATAACCGCATAATTATGTATAAATAGAGCAGATACCATCAGGTCTAAAATATTACATGGGTTTATATATGAACTATAACCGGCCAAAGCTGGTCTATATATGTATGGAATATAACCTGCAAAAGCGGGTTTTATACATCTCATATAAGCGGCCAAAAGAGGGTTCTCTATATATGTGAATTTAACCGGCAACTGCGGGTTTATGCATGAATACAACCGGCCAGCAGCGGGTTTTATATATATATGTGAATGTGATTGCGCACAGCAATACATGACAAGACCGGCCACCGACGGGTTTTAATCATACCGAAAACGCCTTCGCCTGCAGGGAAGGCACTTCCATATTATAGAAATTCATAAATGTGGACGGGGAGGACCAGCCAGCCGCCTCACAAATATCACTAACGTGAATGCCAGATGACCGAGCCCATGACGAGGCCATACCTCTGGTCAAATGGGCGCTCTGACAGAGCAGAGAAGATTAACCTCTCCATCCTCTGCAGAAGGAGGGAGGGCTGATAACGTCACCACCTGTGCTCTGAACGGTGTTGAGAGCACTTTAGGAAGGTAACCATGTCTGGGCTTGAGGATGACTCTGGAGTCATCTGGACCCAACTCCAAACATGCAGGGCTCACAGAGAGCGCCTGCAGTTCTCCCACTCGCTTGATAGATGCCAACGCCATAAGGAGAGCGGTCTTCAGCGAGAGAGGTTTTAGATCAACCGATTGGAGCGGTTCAAAAGGCGGAGCTTTCAAAGCCCTCAGGACCATGGAGAGGTCCCAAGACGGCACAGACGGAGGTCTGGAGGGGGTTCATTCCCCTAGCACCTTTAAGGAATCTCACGACCAGGTCGTTTCTTCCCAGTGACTGGCCAGCCACCAGAACATGATGTTCTGCTATGGCTGCCACATACACTTTGAGCGTGGACGGGGAGCGACACGCATCCAGCAGCTCCTGTAAGAATGAGAGAACCACAGATATCTCACATGACCCCCGGGTCAGCCTGATTTTTCGAGCACCAGCTGGAAAAACCCGACCATTTCGAAGCATAAAGGCGCCGAGTCGACGGGGCCCTGGCTTCAGATATGGTGCTTAAGACCTTCTCAGGAAGGTCCTTGGGTACCCGTTGAGGGAGCAAACATGGAGGGCCCATAAATCTGGTCTCGGATGCCACAATGTCCCGTTCGCCTGTGTGAGGAGGCCACCAGAAGGACTGGGCACCCGCTCTCTCTGACCCGTTTGATGACTTATGGAATCATTGAAACGGGGGGAAAGGCATAGAGGGGACGGTTGGGCCAGCGGAACAGTCCCTGTCCTTCGAGAAGAACAGTTTGCAGTGGGTGTTGATTCTCGAGGCGAAAAGGTCTATTTCTGCCTCTCCAAACAACTTCCATATCAGACTGACCGTCTGTGGGTTCAGGGACCACTCGCCGAGGGGAGGGTTTCCCCCTTGATAGCATATCCGCGCCCACATTCTGGACGGCTGGGATATGCGCTGCTCTCAGAGAGCTCAGGTTGGTTTGTGCCCATAATTATAGGTCTCTCGCCATCGCATACAGGTTTCCTGACCTGATGCCCCCCTGGCGATTTATGTAGGCCACCACTGACATATTGTCTGTGCGGACTAAAACATGGTGACCTCTGAGGTTCGACAGGAATGCCTTCAGGGCCAACCCAACTGCTTTCATCTCCAGACAGTTGATATGTAAGCTCTGCTCCGTGCTCGACCAGAGGCCGGATGCAGGCATGCCCTCGTGCAGCGCTCCCCAACCCAGGTTGGACGCATCTGTAAGAACCACTTTCCTCCTGGAAATTGTTGCCATTGTCACCCCCTTGTGGTACCAGTTCTGAGCCCGCCAGGGTATCAGGGTTCTTAAACAACCGTGATTCACTATAACGCGCAAGTTGCCTGACTGCCATGCGTGAGTTGGCACACGGCGTTTCAGCCAATGCTGCAGCGGGCGCATGCGCAGTAATCCCAAGCGGAGTACTGGCGATGCTGCTGCCCTGAGACCAAGCAGTTTCTGAAATTTCTTCAGTGGCGCACGCTCGGGCACTCTGAAAGTGCCCGCAAGCGCTCGCACTGAGAGCACGCGCTCTGGTGTGAGTCACGCTGTCATAGCTCTCGAGTCTAAAACTGTGCCCAGAAACATCATGCTCTGGCTGGGGGTTAGTTTGCTTTTTGAAACATTGATTGTGAAACCCAGGCATTTTAGATGGCCAAGAATCAAATCCCTGTGAGCTAATAGCTCGATTCTCGACTGTGCCAGCACCAGCCAGTCGTCGAGATAATTTAACACGCGCACTCCCTGATGCCTCAGAGGAGAAAGCGCTGCATCCACACACTTCGTGAATGTGCGGGGTGCCAAAGATAGACCGAACGGCAGAACGGTGTATTGATAAGCCTGGCCCTCGAAGGCGAATCTCAAGAATGGCCTGTGATGAGGATTTATTTGAATGTGAAAGTAAGCATCTTTCAGATCCATTGTGAGAAACCAATCCCCCGGGCGCACTTGCGCGAGGATATGTTTGATAGTTAACATTTTGAACGGCGCCTCATGAGAGCTTTGTTCAAATTGCTCAGATCTAGAATGGGTCTGAGACCGCCGTCTTTTTTCGGAATCAGAAAATAGCGGCTGTAAAAACCCATATGTTTTAGCTCGGGGGGGACTAACTCTGTCGCCCCTTTTGCTAAAAGATTCTGTACTTCGGTGCGAAGCAGGTGACCCACGTTGCTTCTCACAGAGGTCTCGAGAACCGCCTGAAATTTTGGGGGTCTGCGAGCGAATTGGAGCGAGTAACCTCGTTTTATAGTGTTTATGACCCAACTCGACACACCGGGGATAGCTTGCCAGGCTAGAACCCGTGTGGCTAGGGCTTGACACACAGATTGGGGCTGGTCGCCTAACGCAGGGGGACCTGATACCCTTATATTGTGATTTTTGCACACATTGATTGAGTATTGGTTTGACTATACCAGCATTTGCATGTGGGGGAGTCAGTGTTACAACAAGGGAGGGGGCGTCTAGTGAAGGGGGACCTGATACCCTTATATTGTGATTTGTGCACATATTGAGTATTGGACTGACTGTACAAGCATTTGCGTGTTGGGAAGTCAGTATTACAACCGGGGAGGGGCCGCCTGATGAAGGGGGACCGTGAACCCATGTGTTGTGATTGTGAAACATGCTCTTTTTGTGCTTTATTTGGGTCGCCGTGAAAACGGCGTTTGTTTGCAAGAAACGCGCTTACTGTTGCGGGCCTGTTTGCAGTAATAAAATCCCCCTTCGGCGGCGCTGAGTGGGGCGCTGCGCTTTGTTTCGGGCCTTGGCGTTGGGGAAACCGGAAGCGCTTGTTTGCTCTGGGCTGGCGCTGGGCATCAGCTGCAGGGCGGGGCTTAGAGGCCTGTTTCGCGGGCTTTGTCGGCCAAGGCGTTGACGGGGCTCGCTTGTGAGCACTCGACGCCGAGCTAGAGCGCTTAGGCAAGAAGTGACGCATGGCCTGGGACGCTTTCTGTGTCAGGAGAAACACGGTTGAATGTGTCGTCTGCTGAACTGTAGATCGCTCAGGCTGAAGGCTTGTTCGACGGCGAAGGCTCAATAAATGGTCAGAGACGTGAAGTTTGTCGCTGAAGGAGTAAAAATCTGCTATAATGGCGAATTCGGGGACTATTATAGACTATGGTCACGCCCCCTCGGCGGGCTCAGACGTGTATGATGCAGGGTGATCTCATTGGTCGCACGTCAGAGGCGCCCGCGCCATTGGATGTGCAGTTGCCGCAGCGCAGCCTAAGAGTGAGCCAGACGCTCATGTTCTAGCTGTGCAGCTGCAAATGCACTTTACATAAAGGCTACAGTAAATCGAGGAAAAGGAGTTTCCCCACTGCGTATAGCTACGCAATACGAAGTGACCATTCGAAAGGGAACGTTTATTTGTTCATCCCTCAATAATCATTGTATCGCATTGCATTATGTTTTGCCCCCTACAATAAAAAAAAACAAATATAATCTTAACACATTTTAGTGGGAGATATACTGTTGTGACTGACAACTGATATTTATATGCACTTATAATAATTTGATATCATATACTAATTTGATATGTATTTGATATTTATATAGTACTCTGCTATACTGTTATAAAGATCTTACTTTTTGGGCATAAATATCAGCACATAAATGCCTGATGTTTCAAAGATGATACTCAAAAAACACATAGGCATGTGTATCTTTTGTTTTGATGTGTTGGTGTTTTGAACTTTATCCAACAAAATCAGTGGTACAAGCCTTTGCCATAGACTCCCACTGATAAACGGCAATAAGCTACTGTCACGATTAGCCACGCACTCCCTGGGCGATTACGGACTCCATTTCCCATCATGCATCTCCCTGGACTGATTACACCATACACCTGCACTGCGCTGATTACACACACACCTGCACCTCATGTTCTAACACTCATTTAAGCCACACTCACACAACACTCTGGGCTAAGTCTTGTTTTGCTGCTGCGAACATTTCCAAGCGTTTTTCCATGTGTTTACCTGCCTGTTGTGCCCTTGTCTGTTCCTCATCTTCTCCCTGGTTCCTTTATCCTGTTTGTTTGCTGCCTGCCCTGATATCCTGCCTGTTTCTTGACCACGATTATGCCTGATCTTCTCTGCAGTGTTTGCTATGAACCTGGGCCCGTATTCATAAAGAATCTTAATGCAAAGAGTAGCTCCTAGTGACAAAATTCTAAGAAAATTCTTAGAAATGTGGGCGTTTACTCTTAAAATTAAAGAAAAAATCCCAGTAAAGAAAAAAGTAATTCAGAAAGCATCTTAACCCTTAAAAGAGGTCTTAAGGTCAAAATTGTTCGGAGCACGTACGAGGACTTTTAAGAGTTTCTTTAGCGGAGGAGAAAATGGCAGAAAGATGAATAGGGAGAAGAAATTAGTTGCAGACAATGGATGACCGTGAGTTAATAAGACGCTATAGATTGACACCCGGCCTGAATTTTCCTTTAAGGATGGCCTTGTGTTCATCCACTAAATGGGCTAACAGTAAACACTGTTCCTCTGTGCAGTTGGGCTTTCTCATCCTCCTTGGTTTTGATTCCATGTTTGTTACATTAAAACCAACATTCAAACCACCACTTAAATAGACATGCCAGCAATCAGTGTAATTGGAAAGAGTGGAATAATTTGTATCATTCTAAGCCAATCAAATACCTTAAAGGAAATTAACAGCATGGTAAATACAAAAAAAGGATTTATATACACACATATAGTGTGTGTGTGTGTGTGTGTGTGTGTGTGTGTGTGTGTGTGTGTGTGTGTGTGTGTGTGTGTGTGTGTGTGTGTGTGTGTGTGTGTGTGTGTGTGTGTGTGTGTGTGTGTGTATGTATGAGATAGGAAATAGGAAAAATTATGCATGTGATTTCAAAGTGAAGGCTTAGAATAGACCCTATACTTAAAATCACTCTTTTTTTTCCCTTCTTGGACTACCAACCTCTTAAAAGTCCTCGTCCGTGCTCCTAACAATTTTGACCTTAAGACCTCTTTTAAGGGTTAAGATGCTTTCTGAATTACTTTTTTCTTCATTTGGATTTTTTCTTTAATTTTAGGAGTAAACGCCCACATTTCTTAGAATTTTGTCACTAGGAGCTACTTTTTGCATTAAGATTCTTTAGGAATACGGGCCCGGATAATTTTATCCTTTTTAACATTCGTTTCCTGCCCCTTTAAGAAACGCCGTTGCAGCGTCACGCAAATGCGTCGTTTCTGCTTTCGCAGGTCTCGTGTGCGCGCTCTCATCAGCAGCATCCATCCATCAGTCCATCATCAACCGAACCGACCCGGGAGAAATGACAGCCAACAACATCCATGAACAAACTTCACTGGGAATGGGAGACTGCAAAGCTGCGTCGACGGAAAAGCAGAGGATGTAAGTCACGCTCAAACCGGTCTTACTCTTCTGTGTCACTGATTCTCTCGACTTTCATAAACTCGTCTGCAATGCTATGATGTTCATCATCACAATGAGTTGTGTATCATATGTAAGTGCGTTTCTCAGCTTAAAACAGTTTAGACTAAGCTTGTTCTACAGCCTAATATAGTTTGTGCCCTGCAAAACCAACGAAGCACTGTTGCAGCGCCGCGTTTCAGTCTCAGACAGGCGGACAGTATTCTGCTGATATCTCACACTGTTACATAAGACCGCCTGTGCCCTTTACTTCGGGGACGATTTACCTGCAACATATGGAGGGTGGTGACGTCATCATGCCCCGCTCCCAACGCGGGTCCTGAAACCCAAACCATGGAAGTTGTGCATCAATGAACATTTCTATTTCTATTTTATGTTTTATTTTTTTAAATGTTTAAATCTTGGCTTGTGTTACTGTATATTGCAGTACAATACATGGATATGTCTCAAATATTTAAAATGTGGTAGAAAAAAAATGCCACTAGTCCCTTTTTTTTTTACTTTTATTTATATTAATATTATTTTTATTGTAGTCCTATTCGGCCATAGGCTTAGAGTTTCTGCAGACACAAGAGTGACCTGTGGCTGTCAGATATTGTTCAGAGGCAAGTATTGTTGAATGTGTAATAATGTCAAATGAAAGTTAAATCAGCCCTAAAAACATTGGATGGAGCTCCAAATCTTGACTCACAGCATTAAATATTACTGTGATCAACAGAAAGACGAGACCGTTGTTTAAGCTGTATTTTAGCTGTGCGTTTACTGTGTCAAGATCTTAGGCATTATTTACAGGGACCTTTGTATTTAATGTTCATTTGGCAACATACATAGTTGTATGAATTGAAAATGTATTTCAATTGATTGATTCAATTGAAGTAGGCCTATGACATTTACTTTTATATTTATTTATTTAGCAGACACTTTTATCCAAAGTGACTTGCAAATTTATCTTAAAGGGATAGTTCACCCAAAAATGAAAATTTTGTCAGTATTTATTCACCATAATGTTGTTCCAACCCTTCGTTCATCTTCGGAACACGAATTAAGATATTTTTGATTAAATCTGAGAGCTGGATCACTGCTCCATAGGCATTCTTCAGGGATTGAAACTTGCCGGCCTCGAAAAGTTATTAAAGACATCATTGAAGTAGTCCAAGTGACTACAGTGGCTCAATCTTAAGTTTATCAAGCGACGAGAATACTTTTTGTGCGCAAAAAAAAAAAAAAATGCCGACTTTATTTCAACTTTTAATTTCCTTCTCTATAGGCCTCTAGTCAGTTAACTCAGTGTAATAGCGTAGAGCTACGTCACACGTAGGCTCACTATTGGCCGATGCTGGTCATGTGTGTGATGCGTGTGACGTACCACAACAGAAGCGTACGCTGTTAAACTAGTAACCTGACTTGAGGCCCACAGAGAAGGAAATGAATAGTTGAAATAAAGTTGTTATTTTTGTTTGTTTTTTGCGCACAAAAAGTGTTCTCGTCGTTTGATAAACTTAAGATTGGGCCACTGTAGTCACTTGAACTATTTTAACGAAGTCTTAAATAACTTTTCAGGGCTGGCAAGTTCAATCCCTAAAGAAGCCGATGGAGGAGTGATCCAGCTCTCAGATTTAATCAAAAATATCTTAATTTGTGTTCCAAAGATGAATTAAGGTCTTACGGGTTTGGAACAACATGAGGGTGAGTAATTACTGACAGAATTTTCATTTTTGGGTGAACTATCCCTTTAAGGAGGCAGTAACACAAGAAGTGCTAGCAATACATAGTTTCAGATATTCAGAATAGTACAAGCTAGAACATGGAGGGATTAAGAAATAATTAAAGAATAAAGATTTTTTTTGAGTCTTCAGTCATTTTTTGAGTATTGTTAGAGATTGGGCTCTCCAATATAATGGAGATCTTTTAATTTCACATGAAAGATATATATATATATATACAGTCATGGTCAGAATTAATGGCACCCCTGGTAAATATGATCAAAACTGGCTGTAAAAAATAAATCTGCATCATTTATCCTTTTGATCTTTCATTCAAAAAATTTGCAAAATGCTAACCTTTCATTGAAGTAAATGAATTGGAAGTGGGGGGAAATCACATTATGAAATAAATGTTTTTCTCCAAAACACGTTGGCCACAAATATTGGCACCCTTTTATTAAATACTTTTTGCAATCTCCTTTAGACAAGATAACAGCTCTGAGTCTTCTCCTATAATGCCTGACAGGAGATCAGAGACCATTCCTCCATACAGAATCTCTCCAGATCCTGTAGATTCCCAGATCCATGTTGGTGCATCTTCTCTTCAGATCACTCCACTCATCAGGTCAGGGAACTGGGACGGTCATGGCAGAAGCTTCATTTTGTGCTCCGTAACACATTTTTGTGTTGATTTTGATGTTTGTTTTTGGATCGTAGTCTTGATGGAAGATCCAACCACGGCCCATTATAAGATTTCTAGCAGAAGCTGTCAGGTTTTGACTTTCTATCTGTTGATATTTGATAGAATCCACGATGCCATATATCTGAATGAGAAGTCCAGGACCTCCAGCAGAAAAATATGCCCACAACATTAAAGATCCAGTGTTCGCTGCCAAAAAGCTTTTTTTTTTAGTTTCATCTGACCACAGAACCCTGTGCCGTTTGAAGTTCCAGTCGTGTCTGACAACTGAATTTTATTTTTATTTATTTATTTTTTTGGATGAGCGAGGAAGATTTTTATTGAAACCCTCCCAAACAACATGAGGTGATGTAGGTTTTTTTGTAGTTTTTTTTTTGGCTTTCTTACCCCCAAGACTCAACTAATCACTGCAATTCTCCATCTGTGATCCTTGAATAGTCTCAGGCCACTCAATCTCTCCTCCTCACTGTGCATTAAGCCAATATAGACACACGTCCTCTTCCTGGCAGATTCATAACTTCTTTATTTGATTGGAACTTCTTAATTCCCCAGTCCCCTTTTACTTTACAGTATTAACCCTGATGGTCAAAATGGGGATTTTCAATATTTTAGCTATTTTCTTACTGCCACATTCTATTTTGTGATGGTCAACAATCTTTTAATGCACATCAGAACTATATTCTTTGGTTTTACACATTGTGATGAATGATTAAGGGGATTTGGCATTTGTGTTTCCTCATTTAAACTCCTGTGAAACAAGAAGTCATGGCTGGACAATGTCATGTTCCTAGTCACACTGGTGTGCTAAAAAATGTAAATATTAATGGGAATATACTTCAGACATATTTTACTCGTAAAAAAATTATAGGGGTGCCAATAATTGTAGCCAACGTGTTTTGGAGAAAAACATTTATTTAATAATGTGCTTTCCACCCACTTTCAATTCTTTTACTTCAATGAAAGGTTAGAATTTTGCAAATTTTTTGAATGAAAGATCAAAAGGATAAACAATGCAGATTTATTTTTACAGCCAGTTTTGATCATATTTACCAGGGGTGCCATTAATTCTGACCATGACTGTATATATATGTATATGTATAAAATGCTGAAAATTAAAATGTAAATTTCTTACACTAATAGTACCACTAGTGAAAATGCTAATTTGTATTTTTTTAATGTTTATTTCCAATAAACATTGTCAGCAAAACATTTGGGCATGAATTTAGATTTATGACGTTCCAAAAAAACATCCGCCTATATGTAAAAATCAATGCCAAGTCCCTTTTATTTCTATAGGGCTTTACACAATATAGACTGTTTCAAAGCAGCTTTACAGTATTAACAAGAATATAACAATCAATATGGAAAACGATCAAATATAAGAGAATTCAAATTTAGGTGTAAAGCAGCTCTAGCAAAGACAATAGTGTCATTATTTAGCTCAGTTCAGTCCAAAGTTGATTCAGTTCAGTTCAATAACAGTGTCGATGTTGATGGTTTTAGCATCGTCCAAGTTTTGTGTCTCAGCAAGTGTTACAAATAATGGCCCATTCAATAAACCCACAGATTTACTTGGTTTAATCATCTATTAATAGTGCAGAAATATTTTATATCAATATTACATTATATCATCATCATTATATCATTATATCAAGTCCCTGATTTACAGTGTAGTCTCAGACTCCAATATACAGTATATTTAGATGTAGAATGATGAATGCAACATAAACATAGTAACCTAAGAAATGAGCAAGTGAGCAGGTTCAGGCTGGTTTTGGAACATATGGATTCATAGTCTCCAGATATTGTGTATGTGTCTGTGTCAATGTTAATCATAGTGCAGACCGTATGTTGTACACTGTCCTGAACTGAACTCTGTGGTCTGACAGATGCTCAGAGGCTAAATATTCTGCCATATCATACACATTCTGCTTATTTATTGAGGAGGGTTTTATTTTTCAAAACAGTGTCAGGAAATGTTATCATTGCACATTGTGGACTGAAATAAATAAAAATTCAGAGATGCAGAATCAGTTCAATCCAAACATAGTGCAAAACTGCTTATAAAGGCTCCGCTACTATTATCAAATTTATGGATGATTGAGGAGATTCTTGGACAGTTGAGTATTCTGAGAACATTCATCAAATATGCATAAAAATAATCTAGAAGCACATGAATCTCATAGTTCACACTCTAGCTTTGTCATTATGACATCCAGTGTAATGCCAGTCGCACCCACACACACTTGTCACTCATGTCACCATATCATGCACCGGATGAACAATCAATGTTTCTGTCAGTGTGTGAATAGCTCAGTGCAAAGTGTGGAAGAATCTTTGCGCTGTATATACAGTATGAGTGAGTGCCGTTGTCTAGTTCATTTTGTGTATTGTTCTGAATGTTTGGTTTACATAAGCATTTATTGTCTTGTCATGTGGCATCCAGAATGAAATGCTCTCTGTTGGATCGTGTTCAGCATCTTGAGACTCTAATATTGTCTGGCATGTGTCTTCGTGGATTTTGTATTGAAGTGCGATGCAAGGTTACAGAGTCTCCTAATAAACACTTGTGTTTGTGGTTATCAAATTGCCACAGCAACTTATAGTTCAGCCAAACATGTCAAAATGATGTCATCATTTACTCACCTTTTGTGTTATTCTAAACACTCATGACTAGCTTTCTACCATGGAACACAAAAAGGGTGTTGCTCCAGAATGTCACATGACGTGTTTTTTGTTGTTTGTGTTTGGAAAATAACAGCATGAACATTTTGCTTTTGGGTCAATGAAAAATACATAATGTAATTCATACATACAGCGACCTAAATACGGCTATTCTATGATGTACATATTTTTATTAATGAATATGTATCTATGAATTAAAATTCATTATAGTATTGTTATGGGGGAATAAAGTCAAAATTGTCGGGGTGATACAACTGTCCTAATATCATAATGAAGTAAAAAGCCTAATTAAAACAACAAAATTCTTGATACGAAAACTTTACTCATATAGTTTAGCGTAATCTTTAATCGTTTTGAAGAAAAATATACATACGCTATTTTTGTTCAAAAGTGACAGTAAGGACATTTATATTTTTACAAAAGAGTTCTATTTATTAAATGCTTTAATACATTTAATATATGCTGTTTATTGAACTTTCTATTCATCAAAGATTCCTGAAAAAAGTATGACCATTTCCACAAAAATATGAAACCGCACAACTGTTTCCAACATAATAATAAGAAATGTTTCTTCAGCAGCAGATCAGAATATTAGAATGATTTCTGAAGGATCATGTGACACTGAAGACTGGAATAATGATACTGAAAATTCAGCTTTGCCAACACAGTAATAAATTACATTTCAAATGTATTCAAATAGAAATTTTAAATTGTATTAAAATTTCAAAATATTTTTTTTGGACTGTATTTTTGGTCAAATAAATCAGCCATGGTGATTATAAAGAGATCTTTCTAACCCCAAACTTTTGAACGATAGTGTATACATTTAAACACAGCATGAAGACGAAGTTGTGATAGTTTATTCTTCCCTATTGTGATGTTTATCGGAGTGAAACGGCCTCGAACAAGAACAAATGTTGGGCGGCACATTTACAACTGTCAGACTGTCGTCAAGGTCAGTTGAGCCTGCGCAGTCGCTCAGCCATCAGGAAGTGAGTGTACTAATCTGGCTTCAGTTTTCTCCGTTGAAATCAAGTGTGTCCATTTCTTTTACTGTCTTTGGTGATGAGAACATTCAGTGCGTCACATGTTCAACTACTAAATTCAAATGTGGTTTCCCGCTTTGACTGGCACTGAGTCTGCTCAACGCCTGTCATATATCACAACTATTCAGTGATTTCAACCGCATAATGTTTATTATAGGTTTCAAACATTTAAATACACAAAAGTACTAGCAAAAAAACAACAACACTTATAGCCTGTTAAATACACACTTATGTCTATGGAAGCAGCAATTATAATCCTTTCAACTATAATTTGACAACGCGTTTTATACATATCAGATACACATATAGCTAACTATAAAGTTTACTCTATTCTTCTCCCAGTTCATCAGCCACTTTAATGTATTTCAGGAGAAGTGGATGAATTTACGCGATGTAAATCCGACAGATGCGATTCTCTGAATTGCGGCACAAACTAACATTGGTGGCGCCCATCACGCGTTATAGATCAACTGACATTATCATTATAAAGGTACTTAAATGACAGAACTCTTTCACATATTTTAAAACCAGAATATAAGATAGTTATAAGATAGTAGATATAAGATCCCCATGGAAATAATAAGGTGATACCTTCTAAAATAATGGTTGCCTTAAAAAGCTCACGCTGGGGCTCATCTAGAATATTTTAAACTTACATGTGAAATGTTTTTAAAAAAGAATTGCCAGTTATGATTTCATGGTGACTTAAAAAAGAAATCTCATTCACTGCTTATTCAGAATTGAAAAACTGTTTTCCGTTAATCAGAATCATGTGGTGCAGCCCGCATGCAGAAGAACACATTAAGAAATATATATAATTCAGGAAATGATACCATAGAGAGGAGCCCCTCGTGTATGTCAAGGTCAGTAACTCTTTTAAAAATATAATCCGAACATTTTGTATTCCATTAAAAAGATCCCTGTTCAAGAGACCAATATCTTGTCTCATCTGTTTGGTACTGACTATTTCATATTCTGTGGTGTATGTGTGATTTAGAGAGATCTGTCCTGAAGAATCCTTGTAGTTGTGCCGTTACAAGGTGCCAGTCCTTACCCATGTCCCTCCCCGTGAACCGAAGACCATCTGCTGGTTCCCGCAGGTAATGCTATCCGCCTTCTTTTGCACAATCAAACATGTCGGTAGTTTTCTGATTATTATGATGTGTTATATTCAATAACCACCAATAGTGTGAATTCCTTCAAAAACACATCCAGTTTCACTGTGACAGCATGTTTGAAATGGATGTCAGAGCTCAGCTGTCACTGTCTCTGTGTGCGTGTGTGCGTGTGTGTGTGTGCGTGTGTGTGTGTGTGTGTGTGTGTGTGTGTGTGTGTGTGTGTGTGTGTGTGTGTGTGTGTGTGTGTGTGTGTGTGCATGTGTGTGTGTGTCATAGAAGGTCTGCTGCCCCAAGCAGCACTCGACACTCGCCTGGGGACTCGACTGTCCGTAGCAGTTACTCAACAGCATCCTGCAAGTGCACAGAGAGCAACACTGTACCACGCTCCAACCCAGCCACACCACGGTGAGCGGCACACACACTCAAAGGCAGATTAGATTTGTCTTCCATTAGGGTCGTGTTCCAGATTTTGTATGGTGGCAAAAAGTACAGTACAAAAATAGAATTAATGAAACAGTCATGACTCTATATCCATTTATAAGTCTGGTTACTTGTGTCTAAATCAGAAATTCAGAAGTTCTGAAATACAGAAATACTGATGTCATTGTGCATGTTGGAATAGTCCACACAAAAATTGAAATTCCTAATTTACTTTCCCTCATGTCATTCGGACCTCTGTAGAACACAAAAGGAGATTATACTTTGTAGAATGTACAAGCTGCTCTTTTCTATGTGAAAGTGAATGGGGACTGGGGCATTTATGCTACAAAAAGGACAAAAAAGAGGTGCATAATTTTTTTGTCGAGCATTAATGATCCAATCATGTACACGTAAGCATTTGCCTATTGAAATCCAAACAGCAACTTTTTTTTTTTGCCAGACAGTGAATATTCCAAGACTCCTGAAGTCAAGACATAGCTGTTATTCTCTGAAAATCTCTTCCTCTGTAGGTCTCATTTACAAATGACTCGCAATTTTATCTTTAATCAAATTTCCTTGTGAGTGGGACTGGTTTTGCATGCACGTTATGTCTTCCCCCATTACCATTATAAATTGCACATTGTACAGTTGGACTGGCTAGCAATAAAACTGACCACATATTTAGGGTCACTATATTGTCTTCGACAATAAAACTGTAGACCGGACATCTTCTAAAATTTACAACATAAATGTGGGAGTTGGCAGTCACCCACAGATGTAAAGCTATTTCAGCTTGAGTGAATCCCTGATCAAAGTAAAAACAATTTGTTTACTGATGATGCTTAAGGATTGCGCCAAGCTTTTGCTGCCCCTAGTACAATAAAAACCAACATGCTATTATGTTGAGTACATGGTAAAAAGGTGTGATCAAAAGAAAACAACTTTTGTTATGTCGATACTTTGAGAAAATAGCTATTTTATTTCGAGATCACAAGAAAACAAGAAAGTAAAAAGTAAAATGCATTACTTCTTAGAGTTTCCTTAATTTTCTCTTCAGCAGAAATAGAGAAATATAGTTCCCTTTCGTTGTCACTCCGAGTTACGTCGGATGACGACGAATGGGGTTTCGCTTAGAAAGCCTATCAACTTCGAGTATTACAAAACGAGCCAATGGCAAAGAAATGCCATGGGTCTGCGGAATTTGCATGGCGTAACTCCGCCCCACCTCGTGGGTATAAAAGGAGGAAGCCGGCAGCAAGCAGATGTGTTTTCGCTTCGGAGCCAAGTGTATTCTTCTCTCCACAAGCCATCTCTGAATTGTCAGCTTTACAAACGAGTACCTCGAGTGTTGGTGTGACGGCGATCTACGGCGAGAGCGTGCTTCCTGCTGATCTGTTGCAGTGGTCTGCCAGTCGGTGCGTTTCTCCCCGGGTGCTTCAACACTTGAGTTTTCTCTCACTAAAAGAGCTTACACGTGGCACGTCTTTTTAAAGATGTCTCGCCCGTGTACTTCTGGTTGCGGCAGATTGGTATCGGACTCTGATGGGCACGAGCGTTGCATAGTATGTTTGGGCATTGATCATGCTAGAGCAGCGCTCGTGGATGACTCATGTTCTCTCTGTGGGAACATGACCATCGCGTCATTACGGTCGAGACTCCGTGAACTCGCAAGAGTGAGAGTCCCCTCATCCACCCCCCGTCCTGCGGCTGGTGGCCAGGGTGATCTGAGGGTTACGGTCTGGAACAAGGCGCCGACTATGTGTCCGCGACCCCAGCCCCCCTCTTCAATGACGGTGCCCGCTAGTGAACTGCTGATTCCCGCGGGTCTACCCTCTGGTGGCCCGCGGGCTTCAGTTGAAGCTACAGAGGAAGATGCCATGTCTGTTGCAGCATCACTAGGCGGGTTTGACTCTTCTGGAAGTGAGGGCTCGTCACAGCTGCCACCTTCCGGTGTGCATACGGCTGTGCTCGAGTCTGATCCGGAGATGACGGCCATGCTTTCCCGGGCAGCCGCGAGCATCGGACTTGAGTGGAGGCCTCCACCCTGTCCTGAGCGCTCGCGGCTGGACGATTGGTTTTTGGGTAAGGCCGCCGACCCTCGTCCTCGGCAAACCCCAATACCTTTCTTCCCGGATGTGCATGATGAGATCTCGAAGTCCTGGAAGACCCCCCTGTCTTCTCGGGACCGCTCGCTGGTCTCATCCGCCTTTCCTCCCCTCGATGAGGCAGCTGCCCGTGGGTACACTGGGCTTCCCCCGGTTGAACGCTCTGTTGCCATGCAACTATGTCCTCAGAGTGCTTCTTCTCGGGGCGAGCCTAAGCACCCATCCAAAGCCTGTAGATTTTCGTCGACCCTGGTGGCGAAATCTTACAGAGCGGCGGGACAGGCGGCTGCTTCACTGCATGCTATGGCCACTCTGCAGGTCTACCAGGCCCAGATGCTCAGAGACATGCACGAGGGTAGGACAAACCCAGGGCTCTTTGATGAGCTGCGCGCCGCGACCGACCTTGCTCTCCGGGCGACGAAGGTTACCGCGCGCTCCCTGGGTTTGGTGATGTCCACAGCTGTGGTCCAGGAGCGACATCTGTGACTGAACCTGGCTGACATGCGGGACGCTGAGCGGACCCGTCTGCTTAACGCCCCCTTGTCCCAGGCCGGCCTCTTCGGCGGTGCAGTTGAAGACTTTGCCCAACAGTTTTCAACTGCCCAGAAACAGACCGAGGCCATCAAACACATTCTGCCCCGCCGGCCCGCTGCTGCCTCCACCTTGCCGGCCGGGCAGACGCCTCGACCTGTTTCCCGCCGAGGGCGCCCTCCTGCGGCTCCCGCCCCTCCCGCCCGGACCACGCAGCAGTCTCCACCCAGGGCCGGTCGCGGAGGAAGCCGTAAGAAGGCGCCACAGCCCTCTCCTGCCCCGCCCCCCGCTAAATGCCGGGCCAAGCGGCGCTCCTGAGACGGGCTGCTCAGGGATGATGATTGTTTCTCAGGAGGTGGTAGCAGGACCACTCCTTCCCCCGGTGGAGGGCCGGGGGAGAATCTTTTGTTCTCCACTCCCCGCTGCTCACCCACGGGTGGGCAGCACCCTAATGTGGTTAAAGACAGAAACAATCCCCTCTTCCCTGAGCTCACAGAGTTCTCGGGCGACACAGAGCGCCGCCCACAAGCCGTGCTCTCCTCGCCCCCCTCTGTCCCAGAGGCGGTTGACACGGCGTGCCGTCCACGGACCGCTTCGCCCCTGTCCCCCTCTGTCGCCAGACCCCTGGCAGAGCAGGCCCCCGCGGGACGACCAGCCTGGTCCTCCCCTGGCCCCCTCTGCCAGGGTAAGGTTGCTAACTGTGCCCCCTCTCCGGGACGCTATGCCGTCCACATCTGGGCCAGTTACTCCGCCTCGCTGCCCCTCCGGGGGGACGCCTGTGGCTCGCATGATCCCGTTGGTTCAGTTCCTGGGAGCCTGGCTAGAGCTTCCCCGTCTGTCCCACTGGATCGCGCGTACCGTCAGGCTCGGCTATGCGATTCAGTTCGCACGGTCTCCTCCCCGCTGCAGGGGAGTCCGCTCCACTTTGGTCGGTGGCAATGCCCCTATCATGAGAGCAGAGATTGCCACCCTGCTGGCGAAGGGTGCAATCGAGACTGTCCCTCCAGCCGAGATGAGGTCCGGCTTCTACAGCCCCTACTTCATTGTCCCCAAGAAAACCGGTGGGTTACGGCCAATCCTGGACTTGCGCGTGCTGAACCGCTCCCTTCACCGGATGCCGTTCAAGATGCTCACCGCCAAACGCGTTTTCGAATGCATACGGCCCCAGGATTGGTTTGCAGCGATCGACCTGAAGGACGCCTACTTTCATGTCTCCATTCTTCCTCGACACAGACCGTTCCTCCGGTTTGCTTTCGAGGGGCAGGCATACCAGTACGCGGTTCTCCCTTTCGGGCTAGCCCTGTCTCCTCGCATCTTCACGAAGGTCGTCGAGGCGGCCCTTGTTCCCCTTCGAGAGCAAGGGGTTCGCATCCTGAGTTATATCGACGACTGGCTGATCCTAGCTCACTCTCGAGATCAGGTTTGCGAACACAGGGACCTAGTGCTCCGGCACCTAGCCCGTCTGGGCCTTCGGGTCAACTGGGAGAAGAGCAAACTTTGCCCCGTGCAGAGGATCTCTTTTCTCGGTATGGACATCGACTCGGTCGCCATGTCCGCGCAGCTTACGAGCGAGCGCGCGCAGTCACTGCTGACTTGCCTAAGACAATTCGAGGGCAAGAGTGCGGTTCCACTGAAACTTTTTCAGAGGCTCCTGGGGCATATGGCATCTGCAGCCGCGGTCACGCCGCTCGGATTGCTTCATATGAGACCGCTTCAGCTTTGGCTTCGCGACCGAGTCCCGAGGTGGGCATGGCAACACGGCACGTTCCGAGTACCAGTTACTCCGACCTGCCGTCAGTTCTTCACCCCGTGGTCGAACCTCGATTTTCTCAGGGCCGGTGTCCCCCTGGCACGAGCTTCCCGGCATGTTGTTGTCTCAACAGATGCCTCCACCACGGGCTGGGGCGCCATGTGCAATGGACATGCTGCTGCGGGCTCCTGGACAGGACCCCAGCGGCTGTGGCATGTCAATTGCCTCGAGTTGTTGGCAGTACGCCTTGCCCTGCACCGCTTCCGGGCGTTGCTCAGGGGTCAACACGTACTAGTCCGCTCAGACAATACCGCCACTGTAGCGCACATCAACCATCAAGGTGGTCTACGCTCCCGCCGTATGTCACAACTCGCTCGCCACCTCCTCCTATGGAGTCAGAAGCATCTGAGGTCGCTTCGAGCCATCTTCATTCCCGGAGCGCTGAACTGTGCAGCCGACGAGCTCTCACGGCTTCAGCCCCTCCCTGGAGAATGGCGACTCCATCCCCAGTCGGTTCAGCTGATTTGGGACCAGTTCGGGGAGGCGCAGATAGATCTGTTTGCCTCTCACGACTCGACCCATTGCGCCCAGTTCTATTCCCTGACCGAGGGCACGCTCGGCACGGATGCTCTGGCGCACAGCTGGCCGCAGGGCCGCAAGTATGCGTTTCCCCCAGTGAGCCTTCTTGCGCACACTTTGCGCAAGGTCAGGGAGGACGAGGAGCAGGTCATTCTGGTTGCCCCTTACTGGCCCAACCGGACCTGGTTCCCCGAACTAGTACTCCTCGCGACAGCACCTCCCTGGCCGATCCCTCTGAGGAAGAACCTTCTTTCTCAGGGACGGGGCACCCTATGGCACCCTCGTCCCGATCTTTGGAACCTCCACGTGTGGCTCCTGGATGGGACGAGGCAGGTTTGAGTACCCTACCACCAGCGGTGGTGGCTACCATCACTTCCGCTAGAGCGTCGTCCACGAGACACGTCTATGCGTTGAAGTGGAACCTCTTCGTCAACTGGTGCTCTTCTCACCGAGAAGACCCCCGGAGATGCTCGATCAGTGTTTTGCTTTCCTTCCTTCAACAGGGGCTGGAGCGAAGGCTGTCTCCCTCCACCCTGAAGGTCTATGTTGCCGCCATTGCCGCACATCATGACCTCATCGAAGGTAAGTCGGTAGGGAAGCACGACCTGATCATCAGGTTCCTGAGAGGAGCGAGGAGACTAAATCCTCCTCGTCCTCCTCTCGTTCCCTCTTGGGACCTCTCAGTGGTTCTAACTGCCCTGAAGAGTGCTCCCTTTGAGCCCCTGCAATCAGTCGAGCTTAAGTTCCTGTCTATGAAGACAGCGCTCCTGGTTGCACTGGCCTCCATCAAGAGGGTTGGGGACCTGCACGCATTCTCCGTTGACGAAGCGTGCCTGGAATTTGGGCCGGCTTCCTCTCACGTGATCCTGAGACCCCGGCCTGGATATGTGCCCAAGGTTCCTACCACTCCCTTTCGGGACCAGGTGGTGAACCTGCAAGCGCTGCCCTCGGAGGAGGCAGACCCAGCCTTGGCACTGCTCTGTCCAGTACGCGCTCTCCGCGCCTATGTAGACAGAACGCAGTGTTTCAGGACCTCAGACCAGCTCTTTGTCTGTTATGGTGGGAAGCTGAAGGGAAAGGCTCTCTCCAAGCAAAGGTTGTCTCACTGGATAGTGGACACCATTGCTTTGGCTTACCAGCAGCAAGGTCGACCGTGCCCCCTTGGTGTGACTGCCCACTCCACCCGGAGTGTGGCGTCCTCTTGGGCTCTAGCGCATGGCGCCTCGCTAACAGACATCTGCAGAGCTGCAGGCTGGGCGACACCTAACACATTCGCCAGATTCTATAATCTCCGAGTGGAGCCTGTGTCCTCTCGTGTACTCGCTTCAACCAGCTAGTACCGGACCCGCTCAGGTGTCTTCGCTTGCTCGCCATTCCACTCCACGGACTGGATACGTGCGATATTTTTCTCAGGTGAGCTTCTCCGAAAGCCCTGAGCTCCTCCAGCACTCCTGACGTCGGCGCCAGTGTCTATTGCCTGTGCGTCGGCTAGGTGCCTCCCGTGTGCATGGTCCCTCCTCTGAGCGACCCCCACATGTGTATTTCCACTGTAAGCCTCTCTGAGCGTGTGTCTTTCCCTTGGCAAGCCACCTTGCCACCCCTGGGGTTGAAATATTCCACCTGCGGCTGGACACCCCAGTGTTTCCCATATGCTTCCTTCGGGTCATATGTGTATTCTCTAAGTCCCCCCCCTCCGGGCTGGCATTAATTGCATACTTCCCCTAGCTTGGGATATGCTTCCCAGTGTACCTTGGTATTCCTGTGTTATATGGAGTCCTTTGTCCAGGCTGACAGGGATCTCGATTTACGCAGGGCACTGGAAGACAGCTGAGAAGGTGGCGTGATTAGACTGGTAACCCCATTCGTCGTCATCCGACGTAACTCGGAGTGACAACGAAAGGGAACGTCTACGGTTACGTATGTAACCCTCGTTCCCTGAGTAGGGAACGGAGACGTTACGTCTGCCTGCCACTTTCCGCTGTACCGCGGGGATCGCCTGAGCTCAGTCTTGGCTCCTCAGCGAAGAAACATATCTGCTTGCTGCCGGCTTCCTCCTTTTATACCCACGAGGTGGGGCGGAGTTACGCCATGCAAATTCCGCAGACCCATGGCATTTCTTTGCCATTGGCTCGTTTTGTAATACTCGAAGTTGATAGGCTTTCTAAGCGAAACCCCATTCGTCGTCATCCGACGTAACGTCTCCGTTCCCTACTCAGGGAACGAGGGTTACATACGTAACCGTAGACGATTCTGTTGCTTTTTGTGAAAGTGAGACATGTAAAAAAATCATTGTTGCCTAAATGTACACTGTCACACCATTTACAGAGCCTAATAATTACACTTGGACCTGTTATTTAGTTTTATTTGCACCGTTAACATGTTAAATATTTAAAAATTATGAGATTAATCACAATTAAATATTATTTATTCCTTGCTTTCTAAACCAGACGGCAGGCAAAGTATGCGACCTGTAGTGAGAATCACGGGATCCGTCCACCAGCTCCTGAGCAGTATCTCACCCCACTGCAGCAGAAGGAAGTGTGTATTCGTCACTTACGAGCTCGGCTGAAGGAAAATGTTGAGAGGCTTCAGGACCGGTGAGTAGGGCTTCTATCTGTCGACGTGTCAGTGGAGTTTTACAGCTTCTAGCAGTACAAGATCATGTCCTGTGAATCATTCATGCGCACACACAAACACACACACACACACACACACACACACACAGTTTCGCTATCTTTGTGGGGACTCTCCATAGGAATAATGTTTTTTTTTATACTGTACAATCCGTATATTCTATCCCCATAAACCTACCCATTACAGCATACTTTCTTCATTTTTACATTTTCAAATAACCTTCATTTAGTATATTTACTAATCCATTTCCCTTGTGGGGAAATTTGGACCTCATAATGCAGGTTAAACAAGTACACACAAACACATATATACATCTATATATGGACTGCATTTATATAGCGCTTCCAGCTGTTTGGGAGCTGCCAGGGTTAGGTGTCTTGCTCATGGCCAGCTCGACACTTGGTCAGGTGGAACCGGGGATAGAACCACCAACCTTTCGGTTTGTAGACAACCTACATGAACCACTGAGCCATATATATATTTAGAAAACAGTTGGCGAAAAGTACCTGAATAACCAACTACTTCTGGCGAGGTTTAAATCTGATGAACACTTTATTATCCCACAAGGCCACAGGAGAGAAGTTGTGAATGACAGTGAAGCACCGCAACTGACGCCACATGACAGTGGTCACATGACAGCTGTAGTACATCCTGATTGTATTCATACTACCCAAACTCATACAATATAGAACATACTTTTTTAATGGACACGAAGTAATTTTCAAACCAAATGTAGTACCTACTACTAATCTGCAACTTCGAATGCAGCATTAGATTTATTACTATGCCCTTATTTTTTTGTACCACGGCAGAGACTCTGAGGTCGAGGAGTTACGGATTCAGCTGACTAGGATGCAGGAGGACTGGATAGAGGAGGAATGTCATCGCGTAGAGGCTCAGCTGGCCCTAAAAAAGGCCCGGAAGGAGATCCGGCAGCTTCAGGAGGCTGTTGACACAGTTAGGTCCAACCTGGGAACAGAGGCAGATCAACAGGACTGCAAGTCGGAAGGTCTAGGTGTCGGTAGGATAGGCCAACGATTTGGGGCATCAAGGTCTTGTGGCTGCTCTCCGGCCCACACCATGAGTCGCAGCGCCACCTTCACCAGGCTGAGCAGTGATACGTCACCTGGCGCTACAGACCGCAATGGAAATGTATGTTCTGATCGCTACATTCCCGCCAACAGAGGGGCAATGACGTTACCGAGAGGTGACGGGCGTACTCATCTACTTCTGGAAGCAGCTTTACTGTCTGAACAAGTCCCTCACGCAACGCTATGCTCCACTTTGTCGCGATCATCAACCTGCGAGAGATTGTGTAGCGGAGAGACGGTGTTGCCAGTTAGCCGGTCCTGTCATGCTGTTAATAACAACTGTAACTGTGGTCCTCATGCCTACCTCCCACACCACCATCTGTTTCTGCACCTCCCACAGGAGGAAGCACCACCTCCTCCTCCTCCAACAGCACCACCTAGTGCATCCGAAGTGAGTGACAGGCCAGGGTACCGGTCGCAGGCCTGTAGCCCCACCATAACCTGGATCTCTGAAGAGGGTGGAGGAGAGGAATTGAGCGTCATCACTTCAGCAACGTGCGCACCAGATGTCACTTTAGCTGAGCCTCTGGTGTTTTCGCCATCCTCGGCCACTACTTCACCTGCTCAGATGTCTTACATCACAGAAACTTTACCGCTAGACAGCACAGTTGAATTTACATCATCAACAGCGACACCAACAGTGCTGATCAACCCACAGGTTCAGCAACCGTGTCCCAGAGCGTCACCACCTCTCGCGCTGCCGCCACTGGAAACAACGGTAGTAAAAGTCAATGATGAAGATGGAGTGGGGGAGGACGAAGAATCAAGTCCCCCTCAGAGGAGCCACTGGAGCCGCTATTTCCTGATCGACCTCCTAGCGGTGGCCGTTCCCGTAGTTCCGACATTGGCGTGGCTTTGCCGAGGGCCACGGAATGAAGGCATGCCGATGTACAACATGAGCTCCCTGTTGCGCGGATGCTGTGCCGTCGCACTACACTCTCTCAGACGGGTTGGCAGTGGCTGTGGTCGCAGCCCCTCGGGAACAGGAAACGCAACACCTATCTGATAACTTTAACATTACAGTACCGTCAAAAACTTTAACTGGACCTTGTGTGAACTCTTTGTCCTTGATCTCTCAGTTGGTAATATCTTTGAACCAAGAAGGCGTAAATCTGTTCTTGGTTCAAATGTGTTTTTGAGACAAAGATTGAGGGAATGTGGCCCTAATTTGTACGGACACTCAGAAGTTTCAAGGCTCATTTCCACCATTTGTTTTCCTTTTCCTTCTGGTTCTCTTATCTGCTTTATTTCCTCCCTTTCCTGGCTGAAACTCAACAGGCAGTACACAGTCAAAAGTATCTGCAAACAGCAATGACCAGAGTCCAAGCTACACAATGTACAGAAGTTTAGGCCTTTAAGCACATATTTAAAAAATAATAATAATTAAATGCCTTAATAGTTATTTTTATTCTGTTCATCCAATGAAAATTGTACTACTGAAATAGTGACCTTGGTCCATCATCACTGTCAGTTTCAGAAAATTTGCAACATCCCCCTATAGGATTTTAGTGATATATTAACTCACTGACATTAGTGTAAATAATTTGAAATATTCTTATGTAAACTGTTCTATCGAACTGAACTCATTCTGCTTATGTTTCATGAGTGAGGCCCATTTACAGGAAAACTTGTAACTTTAGGTAGGTTATATAGACATGGGTACAATTTGTTCTTCATGAAGAGAAAATTTCAAGCCTATAGCTCAAACAAATTAGCAGGGCTAGGCTTTCAAATTTTAAACCTTTACATACCTGTTGCTAAGCAACCATTGTGCCAATCCATCTTATTTCATAAAATATGAACACATAAAGCAATAGGCATCCAGAAACTGTTTGGATCTCTAAAAAACATCCTTCACTCATTCACATTAAAATGCCTAAACTAACGTGGTGTTTTGTGGATCACTACTCTGATGTCATTCTTGACTTTTCTACTGAAGTTATGTTTTATCATTTGCTTCTTCATATATTAGCAAAAGGAAATTTTGAAACTGCTTGACGGTTCATTTGCATAATATTTATGGAATTATTTGAATTGTATCATAGCTTATCTGCTAAATATGCCAAATTTTATTGATAAAGCAATGGAAGGTGATGACCTAAAATGACTTAATCTGTTGTTGGGTGATAGATTTCAGTTATTTTAAACTCAGTCTCAGGTGGAACTCAGGTGAATAGTACTAGAGAGGATGCAAAATTAGTCAAAACCCCTGCCAAAACATTCATTCATTAGAAACACAAAGGTTTATAAAGAACAATTGTGGTGAACATGTACATTTACTGTCATAAATGTCTTGTTTTTTGAATTTTTGATCAACGCATTGCTTCAAAACCAAGGAGTCTAACTATTGCATGCATCCAGATTTCAGTAATGCAATTATGTATCTAATAATTCATGCATTTGTAAAACAAAGTCTAAGGTTTATTTGAAGTCAAACAAAAGAACAAAACCGAGTAATCATGGCATTCCAGTAGATTATTGTAAGGGCTTAGAACGCATGTTAGCACAAGAATTCCTCATAGTTAACTATCAATAAACTTATAGATTATATTTCAAGTAGACATTTGAATAAACAACTCGTGCTGATTTGAACAGCAACATTGCAACGTATGATTGTGTATTTAGACAGAGCCCATCAACACTCGATCCTAATTGTAAATTTGGATTGTTTGGTTCAATTGCACCTTGACAATAAAAGTGTTTCATTAAAATTACATGGCTTCTGTTGTGCTAATTACTTTATGTTTTATTTGCAGTGTCTTTCCTCATATAAAGCAGAATGCTGTGACAACAATTCAAGTTTAAGTTATGTGGAGTGGGATTTAGTCAATGAGATTTTACTGTGGTCGGGGCTACCCAGCACAAAATACCCAATATTAGAGATGGGCACCAAATGACTTACAAAATGTTATCGTCTTATGTGGCATGATTTTGATGCACCCGCAAACACACCATTCCAGTTTCCCAATCAACACATCAGAGACCAGCTTAATGTTTTATAAACAATTTATTTTCAAGTAGTTTGTTTTATACTTAACCAGATTTCCCCACCAGAGTACTTATTACCAGCTCAGCCAAAACCCTGTTGCTGTGATCGCGTTTACAACACAGAAATCAATTATAAAAAGAGAAAAGGGAAAAAAAGAAAAAAAAAAGAAACTTGTGTCTTAGTGAACTTCCAATGATTGAGAGAATACAAGTGATTATGTCAAGCAGAAAAGAAATAAAAAGGCAACAAAATATACAAATGCAAAACAGAGCTAAGCTAAGTGGTATCGCTATTAACACTACCCCTTTTGAGGATCACATGCATGGAGCAATGTTCCTTAAAAAGGTTGACCTGGAAGAAAACAAAGAGAGAGGTTTATTAAACAACTGAACCGTGTTCCTCAAAGGCCATAAATACGATTACAAGGGTTTAATCGAAGAGCCGGTTAAATAAACTCTACAGGACAGTTAAGAACAAGACTAGGATAATCTCCTTTAAAGATTATCTGTTAGTTATTAAAGTCATCCATGCATGATGCAACTGGATGAACTGACTACAAGATGTTTTTCATTTATTGGGCATTCATTAAGTGTCCTAGAAACTGAGCAACAATAACAAATTAAGTCAAAAGAAAAATGTGGAAAACTTTACACATACCCTGAAAGAATGAATAGGGAATAACCTGAGTCCAATTGTGGGGACTTTATTCCAAGCCCATCAGCTCCACATCGAATACGAGGGTGGCGTTGGGAGGAATGATGCCCGGGTGCCCCTTGCTCCCATAAGCAAAGTCTGGAGTGCAAGTCAGCTTGGCACGCTGCCCGACACTCATCTGTTACGAGGGGGAAAAGGTCATTTGGCCAAATTAGGTCCAGTATGAAACGATGACTGGAGGCTAAATAAATGACACGGATTTGTTATCAAAACCCTACTAGACAGCTTGTATGTATTTGTCTGAAGAAAAAAGGTAAAGAGACTTACTTAATAAAAAGACAGTTACAAAAAGCTTAATATAGGACTCAAGCAGATTTATATAGCAAATCAAATCCATTTTGATTTCATGAAAAATGAGCATTTACCTGGGCTACTCCCTCATCCCAACCACGGATCACTTCCTGTTTGCCAATTTTGAATTTGAAAGGCTTTCCCCGGTCACGGGATGAGTCGAACTTGCGTCCATCTGTCAGGGAGCCTGAGAGAATAAAAGGGAATATTTAAAACGTATGAATCATGCAAAGAAAACATACGTTCAACACCTGAAATCATGATTCATTTGGAACGTAAACGTCTAAAATTAAAAGCTTTTTGTGGCTGTAATATATTCGCATTCAACAAAACAACCCAATGAGCGCCCACAGGTCGTTCGAATCTAAATATGTTTGACAGTTACGGGAGCGTTCAACTCGAAGCATTTTGAAACGCATATCGAACCGATTCGAATTGCAGCATTTTTCTAGCACTGGAACAAATTAAAAACGCTCGACTGTAATGTTCAGACCGAATCTCCTAAAACGTTTTCCTGACTGGATTGCCCGCTATTTTTAACGCACCCCATCTCATCATAAATGACGGCAATAAAGCCACCGTAACGTTATATCCGCAAAAACAGGCCACGGCTTCCAAATCCACTGCTGTTAAAAAGTCGCATTTAAGAGTTTGCAGTAAAAGGAACGATCAAAGACGTGGTAAAGATTAGGTTCCATAAAAATATTAAAAATATAAAGACTTGAGCGGATCGTGGATGCGAAAGTATCTATTGTCAATGCAGCTAAAAGCTAATGCTGGCTAACACCCTTCAGGGATTCATCAACACGATCACTTGTCAACTTACCCACGTAGTGCACGACACAGGTCTGTCCTTTTTTAGGGAAAGTACTTCCTAAAAGTTCAAAACAAGAAGGTAAAAACGATTAGCCTAAAATTGCCCGTCAAATCCTGTGGGAAGAGGTTAGTGGTTAGCTAGCAGGCTAACGCCCGTGATGCCAAAACAGGCAGAATAAATCGATTTAAAATTTGATTCATTTGATATATTTAAGCATTGTGGTTTTTGAATGGTCGATGTGATCCCATATATGAGGCCTTTTACCGTCTCCAGGAGTAATGGTTTCAACCTCGACTCCCATCCTGGCTGCTTGTTCTGACTCCTGAAGCTCTGCACACAAAATGCGCTTCAGTAATTCAGTAATTGTGATTGAGGGCAGAAAACCCCCTGTCTGCGCCACACTGGAGCATTAGCGCCCCCAGCGGCCGAACACCGAACAGCGCTCTACATCTGAACGTCCATCAACCTCACCGCGGTCACCACAGTTTATAATAATAATAATACCATTAAAATGAAAATGCTAACTTGGTATCAGCAAACGCAAATAAAGTATTTAACACGTAGTGATTATTTAACAAAAGTAGTAACACGTAACTGATATAAACATCTAAGGTTATTTTATTTTTTATTTTTTTATTCAAGAAAAAATTTACAATAGTGCAAATACACATATTTTAGAAATCTAGAACATTTCCAACAATGTATTAAACAAGTAAACTAATTCGTGCACAATCATAGGACAAAAATGGAAAGAGCTAAATAAAGAAAAAAGAAAAAAAGAAACAGCAAACAGATATTAATCATGGTAGCCTACATGAAAGATATCATCGTATCATCATATTTCTTCAACATTTAAGGTTATATTATCAAATAATTAGCCTACCTGACATCACAAGTAGTCCTACCCATTTAAGTACCCAATGGCATCATACGAAACCGTCATATTTACCCTTAAAAATTATTTAGTCTACATCAGGAGCATAAAAATATTGACAAAGACTATAGAATAACTTAAAAGGGACTTTGATATTAATTTGGTAGTTGTGTTCTGTTCATAATTAATTTGGAAAATACCAATATTAGCTAAGTGTAATGAAATTCAATTACATTTACAGCTGTATGTGTATTTTCATTTATACATTTTTTTTTCATTATACAACAGTGTAAACAAGACGAGTGCTGATATTTAATTAAAATGTTTAATAGCTTATCATCTCCAAACCACACCCCTTACAACGTCATTTTCATCGCTTTTTTCGCTTCATTATCGCCACCTAGTGAAAAACGAGATCACAGAAGGCAGAATTAATTCAGCGAATCAGGGAATCAGGCATGTTTGCTTTTAAAGTGCATGCATTGCATGCAAAAAAAACCTCCAATTTTAAACTTCTTCACCCATGCAACTTTTGACCTATCATTACCTGTCTTGAAACTTTAGTGCAAGTTTATGTGTGGCTTGAGTTTCACTCAACCTTGATTCATGACATTTCACACTTGACTTATGTTGTTGTGATGATTTTGGGTAAGCTCTAGATTTATTAAATCGGTTTGTTGACTTGAAACTCGAAATCTTGACATGTAAAACAGCACTTGTGTTGCAATGTTATTGAGGAGATGATTTTTAAGAATTGTTTGCTTGAGAGACAGATTTGTTTGCATAAAGATGTGATGTTATTCTAGGCTTTGATTGGAAGATGAAACTCTGACTGGACCCAAGTGTGGCACAGTTAGACCTAAAAAAAGTAAAGAACACATTAATAAATCTAATCAGATTTACTCCACTAACAGGTAACGTTCTCAGAACTTTAGCTAACATTCTGGCAAGGTTCACTGAAAGTTCTAAACAAACATTCTACCAGTTACGTAAATAAAATGTTTGTTCAAAGTTACCTGGTCTTTAATAATGTTCTTCAAATGTTCCCACAAAAACATTATTAATACGTCGTTCACGGAGCATGTTTTGCCCCCATTATGTTTTGTCAAAAAAAACTTTTCATGCAGTGTGTTATATAGCTGTTTGTAAATGTAAAAGCTTTTAAAAATGTAAATGTAAAGCAAAGTTTTAAAAATGAAAGTGTATGGTACGGCGATTAAAGTTATTGTCTCCTAAAAGAAAGAATTGATTCTGAACTGCCGAAACAAGTAATCAGCAATTCCAGTCTCACTTCCTGTTACAATGTAACAAATTTGCACAATTCCACTTTCCAGCCTATGGTCTTCATTGGCTGCCCTCGAACAACGTCTACTTCGACCCGCCCTCAAACACTTTAGTTGCAGCTGAAGCCTTGTAGAGTTTTGTTCGTGTTGTCGACACTGCAAATTCACTCTTCTGCACTTCGAAAACATGAGGACTCCCGCTGGAATTGATTGGAAAAGCCAACGCCATTGTTCCTCTTCATATCACAGTGCATCAAGCGCTGAGGAAGATTCAGGGCGGAAATTCAGATTCGTAACGCGTTTCGTTTCCGACACGTGGAAGTTTTAAACATTCAGAGAACATTCAGAAATAATAATAGAATAAGAAATAATGTTTTCATAACTTTATGGGAACGTTAGCAAAACGTTCTGGGTAGACATTGGACGACACTACATCTTACCTTGTGTGTCCGAGATCTTGCTGAATCTTCTTCTGATCTGCTTCATTGATTGGGTACAGATAGAAAAACACTAAACCCACCAGCAAAAGGTGATTGGTATTGGGACCAAAAGCAGTTTCAGTGCCAAGATCACTCCATCCGCATGACTACATGCACCTGCTTTATATCCTGTAAAGCTTCAGCAAAAAACATTGCTCAATGTGAACATTTCGGACTTCCATAAAAAGGGCTGAACGACTGCAAACAGAAGCATGATTTTGTTTTGCTGAAACATTCTTGCCTGACAGTATTTAAAAACTTGCAGGACATAGAGCGTGAACAATTGTACTTGAATGTAGGCCCAGAGTCCACAATGTTTTTAAGAACTGACAGACTGCCACATTAAATCAGGCTTTACATTAGCTCGGAGAGAGCGAGTGCTGACTCACTGCAGTGTCACGGTGGAGATGCCAGCAGACAGACATCCTCCGAGCTTGATGCAAAACCTCGAGCATGAAACAAACTAGGGCTCCAGGTCCCGGGCCCCTGCAGGAGGGGGTCTGAACAGCAAACTCGTCCACTACATCTGGAAGTATTGACCTGACCAAACTAGATGGTGCAAAATTCACAACCACCAAAAGTGTTTAGGCTATGTGTTTGTTAGGGTGTCCTGATTGGTTTTTAGTAGTGGTAGTGGTTTTGGTGTGGTTTCTAGGGTGTTGCTTTTGCTTACTGGCCCAAGTTCAGACCCTCCAGTGACATTCTATATAATATTCTGATCTCTACTTGTGTCTAAATCTATGAGATTTTGTCATCCATTTTATCACTCGGCAGACAAGATTGTACGTCTGTTTGCTTATAAAAGGAATAGCACACCTCACCTCAACAAGATTTGAGTAATCATTGATTTATCCTTAGCACAAGGAGTGCCGATCTGGCTGATGACAGATAAGTGTTCAAGATAAAGAAAAAGGTACAATTTTGCACATCATAAAGGTGTATTCAAGAAATTGTTTGTATGAATTGCATTCTAAAACATTTTGCATAAATGTATAGATTCAGGCAAAAATTTGCAAAGTTTTATTGATCCATATTCTTATAGTTACTACTCCTTAACTGAGAGCAATAGTAACAGATACTTGCCTTAGCATTATATGACCTCTCGATTAGGTTCAGTGATTGATTGAAAGTCATTTAACTGACATTTGACAAACATCAAAAGAAGTGGACATTTTCCCTCAAAAGTATTGAGATTAGCAAAAGTGACGGCAATGTCTTGTCCAGCATAGTATTAAAGGGTTAGTTCACCCAAAAAAATGAATGTATGTCATTAATTAATCGCCCTCATGTCCTACCAAACCCGTTAGACCTTTGGTCATCTTCGGAACGCAAATGAAAATATTTTTGATAAAATCCGATATCATTACCACTTTCAAGGCCCAGAAAGGTAGTAAAGACATTGTTAAAATAGTACATGTGGCTACAGTGGTTCAACCTTAATGTTATGAAGCGACGAGAATACTTTTTATAAGCAATAAACAACTAAACGATATTATTCAATATCTCTTCTCTTCCACATCCTTCTCCTACGCTATTCACGTAGTAAACACAGTCCAGCGCTTCCGGGTTGTTCGTCAGAACGTCGCCTCACTATTGGCCGGCTCCTGCGTCAGCATCACACACATGCGTTGTGCTGCTCTCGTGACCAGCATCGGCCAATTCATACTTTGCACGTGACGTCACAAGTACTGGCTGGCGGGCAAGAACGTCGTTCTTTAGCAGCGAAACCCAGTAAACTAATCAAGGATCTTGCCAGGACGTCGCCAGTTTTAATATACAAAAGTTGGTGTTTTGAAGTGTTAACGACATGCCAGATAGTTGTTGTGCGATTGGATGCAATATTATTCAGCATAATCGGGTTAAGAACCTGCATGTAAACCCGCTCATTCCCTGAAAGTGAAAGTAGAAACGGACTGAGCTTTCAGCATCTGTCGCTGCATTAACGCCACGTTCTCTCATAGACGACGATGGATATAACGGTATAGCGACGACTATCTTAATTTACTGGCTTAATATTTCTCTTGTGGACCTACATTAATAAATAAAAAATTAGAGTAAAAAATTTGAAGAATATTTCTCTTTAAACAAGTTTTTGAAGCTGCTTTTGATTTTCACAGATGGCAGAGTTGTGCTGTTCGTGAACTAAAGACTGTTTTTAGGCCTATATCATTTTAGTGATATTATTAATATTTAGTAATTGTATTGTTTTTAATGTTATTAGTGTCATTAAACGTTTTGTTTATGTGCTATGGAAACAAAATAGCCTCACTATATAATTGATTGTAGTAATGGCCATTTTGTCAGCGTTTGTTGCCCGCCAAGTATCCATCACGTGACTGCGAAGTATGAATAGTGAGGCGACATTCTGACGTACAACCCGGAAGCGCTGGACTGTTTACACTACATCAACAACAGCGTAGGAGAATGACACCGAAGAAAAGAAATTGTTGAATAAAGTCGTTATTTTTGTGTGGGGTTTTTTTTGTGCATAAAAAGTATGCTCGTCACTTGATAACATTTAAGGTTGAACCACTGTAGTCTCGTGGACTATTTTAACGTTGTCTTTACTATTTTGAAAAGTTGCAATGGCCTTGAAAGTTGCAATGACGTTGCTGCCTATGGCTGGTTGATTAAATCCTGGTTCTGATTTCATCAAAAATATCTTAATTTGTGTTCAGAAGATGAACGAAGGTCTTACGGGTTTGGATTGGCATGATGAGGGTGAGTAATTAATGGGTGAACTAACCCTTTAAAGTAAGATTTGCTGATAAATCGGCAAGTGCTAAACTCTCCATGGTGGAGGATGCTGGCCTGATTAGGAGAGATGAACAGCATGAAGGTCTTTTACTTGTTACTCGCCTTGGTTAGGTAAGGAATTGTTACTCGCCATGGTAACATGAACTGTGCAGCTAAACTAGCTCCAACCAAAACACACATGACCATGTACACTGGAAAGTTCTCTGGCTATGAGGAGCTATGGAGAAACACAGGCAAAGAACATATAGATAGATCACTATATGTCACCAGAATCATTGTGTATGGTCTCCTCACCATCACCATCAGAGGGAACGTACAGGTAGACCTATAAAAAGTGCAGTTTTCTTGCTCAGCTTCACTAGTGTCATCTGCCACATTAACACTGATATGGTTGCGGCCATACTTACGAATCGATTTATACAATACAGAATGTAGGTTTTTATTATTTAACACATACAATTTCAATCAAATACTCTTGATATGATTGCATGTCAACATGATATTTTTGTTCTAGTTCTGATTTTCCATTTACTTTATAGGTTAATTAGGATCCAATCTGAAAAGCTAATGTGGAGAAGAGGAAGCCGAGGACCAGACATTGGTATGACAGATGGCCAGTGAGCTTCTTTAAAGCGTTCAGGTACTGTATGTAGTGTGCATGTGAACACTGTGAGGCCCTACAGAAGCCAAAGTGAGATACAACAATACATCATTACATCAGCAATGAAATTAGACACTGAACTGGTATAGAGTTAAGAGCTAGTTTGGTGGGATTTTATTCGTAAACAATAAATTCCCTACAGTTCAAAAACATATTGTTTGGCTCACAAACTTGTTTAAAATGTAGTCTGCCATAAAGTTACTATTATTAAATGTTGATGATCAAGGAATCATGCAAAACAAAACAAAAAAATTAAACAAAACATTCCTTGAAATTAAGGCGTGGTCACACTACACTTTTCAGTATGCATACAAATGTAAGAGACAGGAAACACAAGCTCAAGCTGCTCTTTATACTCTTCACTGCGTTCCAAAGTTCAAGATTGTTGAATTCTGACCTGCGAATTTGTATCACATGAAGACCAATAGAAGATTGGGTAACACATAATCCAGTTCTCACTATTAACTAGTTGCTTATTAGGATGCATATTACTAGGATATTGGCTGTTTATTAGTACTTCTAAAGGACATATTAATGTCTTAATCTGCATGAATTTATTCTACATTCCTAGTCCTACCTAATACCTACATTTAACAACTACCTCACAAAATAATTATAAGCAGTAATTAGGAGTTTATTAAGGGAAAAGTCGTAGTTATAGTTAGTTAATAGTGAGAATTGGACCTTGATCTAAAGTGTCACCAAAGATTGATATACCCTAGGGTGACCTTTTAGCTGAATTAAAGGCACAGTATGTAAGTTTTGCCGCTTGGGGTCACTTATTTAAAACTATATCAAAGGCGTAGCTTGATGGTGCCATGAATGAGCGTGGAATCATGGGAGTTGTCATCTTCACCTCCACAGCTGATGGAAAGCAATCCGACGGGAATTGTTATGAGCTTAAGTTATTAAAGTTTTATTAACATTACTGAGGGGTGAAGGGCGGGGCCGAGAGCCTGGAACCTTTTACCTTGTGGCTTTTATTATGCTTATACGCTGCAGTCGGCCACTGCCACTCCTTTTGTTTTGTTGCTTATGTTGATTTTAGGATTAATGTCCACCTCCACCTCCTCCTTCCCTGAACTTGAACTTTGTTACAGTTACATTTAGGCACTTAAATTCACATTATTTTATCTAATTTTAATGAAATAGCCGCGAATGCTGAATTACTACTTATACAGGTTACTTTATTTGCCGAATTTAAATTGTGTGGCAATGCAGCGCTGTTTTACTTGGTCAAAACTATCATACTAAAAATATATTGGAATGTTGAAAGTTATGTTTTATACTACAGGGCTGTTGAACGCTTGAATCTGATTGGTTGACAAATGATCTATGGTGTGCAATTATTTTCAGGGAAACGTGCGGCTAAAATAGTTCCTGGCAGTTCCATATCACTACGCCAAATGATTTCCACTCGCACAGAAACATGTTGTCAGTGCTGCTCCGATGATTTTATCAGTAAAATAGTTTAACAAATTAAAAGCTACATGACATTTCTCACTAGCGAAGTAATAACAGCGCTGTTCTTGGAGCAGATAAACTTACAATTTCGCTATTAGTAGTACTAGAGGCACTGCTGCTTAACACTGCTGGGAGACGCACAGACACACACACGCCTGATAACTCTCTCTCTCTCTCTCTCTCTCTCTCTCTATCTCTCTCTCTCTCTCGCTCTCTCATAACTGCATTAGTCTGCTATTAGTGGCGCAAGCCTCCATTACTAGCTCTAAAATTACCTTTTGGAATTAGCGACGTTTGGGATTAGATGCGTAAGAAATTACTCCTACACACCAAAGTGAAGAGTTTTACAAAAACCTGACTAATGTCTTGAATACATCATCTGATCTTGAATAAATCATCTGATCTTGAATAAATCATCTGATTCTGAACAATGTTTTGAGGTGTCAGTTTATATACGGAATAATTGACTCTGAGATGTTGAATTATTAAAAGTTAATGCACTCTCCGCTTCGTGGCCGCATTACCACCTCGGGTGTGCATTATTTTTATAAACAGCCCATTGTCAGTTATTCCTTACATAACCCTACTTTTTTAGACTGGTTAAAATAGCTGATTTCTCGTGGAAACATTTGAGATAATATAAGTACACAAGTCAGCAACATATACAACATTGTTTTAGTGGTTATTGGATATTTTAATGTACAAAGGCCTTTTAAAGAACTTGAAATCTGCAGTGTTGCAGTAAAGTGGAGTGGATTACATATTTTTACATTCTTTAGGCAATATATGGCGAATATTACTGACTTCATTTTGCGACAATTTCAGTGTATGTAGAAATTTTGGGTGCTCAAAGTCTAGCTTGACCACGGCTTTAAAAAAATGAAATAATTTTACACAAATGTACGGCACAAGTTTTTGTTCTTTGACCCCCAGGAACAACACCATACAAAAAACAAAGACGAGTGCACTATAGTGCTGAAATCAAGAAGGCATTCCTCTGTTGGGAAACACAGACATATATGTAAGTGTACTGTATATGCAAACAGACTCAGGGTGCAAATTACAGGGGCATTACTAAGACCTCCCCAATGAAAGTGTGGCACTAAAATGTACTCCTATAAGGAACTTTTTAACTGTGTTTTCAAACAATGTTTTAGCTAGATTACAAAAATTGAAAGTTGGATTACATGTTAGTCAGAGTGTGTATTTTCACATGGTCTCATAGACTAACTGTCCCTGAGGCTAAAAACTACCTATAGAAATTCTGTTAAAAAGATAGTAATTGTGTAATTGCACACACTAAACAGACCCAAAAATTACAGCCCAAAGTTAAATACTTTATGGCTTTGTTCAAATCCCTTAGCATTACAAGCTAAGCTTTCCTTAGCAAATGCCACTAATTATGAATGTTAAAACACCTGAGTAACGTCTGAACAGTTGCCCTACACAGTATTTCACAGTGTGGTGTGTAGGTGTTAGTGTGATATGGTTTTGTGCAGCGCTGTGCTGTGTGGGAGGTCCGGTTCTAGGTCCTCGTTCAGACAGGCTTGATCTCTGTCTTTGTTATACACCCACAGCACCTGACCCTGAATCACGGTCTCCATCAGCATAGCTAACGCCTCCACACTCAGCCCGAATAGTGAGACAGAAATAGGGTGAGACAGATGTGCACACAACCTTACAACAACCGATAATACAAACTATTGCTCTGTGAAACGCTATCGTACACATCCTGCGACAGGGATTAGGTCTGTTTTTTCAGTCTTGGCAGTGTAATAATAGATTATAATGGCCCTGTTCCAAAATTTAGTGAGCTGCTACTGCCTAAATGGGCAGATGCCTTATAAGACAGGATTCTAACCAAAATGGAACATTGTAAGGGGCTGATTTGGAATAATCTATCTAGGTTGCAACTCTGTGCCCCAAATCTGCTGCAAACCACTGAGTCCTATTTTGAATGGCATCAGTTCTCAACAGTGTTAGGTATTGCATTCGAAAGAAGTGTCTTTTGCTCACCTAGGTTGCATTTATTTGATTTAAAATACAATAAAAACTGTAATATTGTGAAATATGTTTACAAGTTAAAACAACTGTTTTCCATTTGAATACATATTTAAAAAGTAATTTATTCCTGCGATCATAGCTGAATTTTCAGCATCATTACTCCAGTCTTCAGTGTCACATGATGCTTCAGAAATCATTCTAATATGCTGATTTGCTGCTCAAGAAACATTTCTTATTATTATCAATGTTGAAAACAGTGGCGCTCCTTAATAATTTTGTGGAAACCTTGGCTCTTTGGTCAATGATAGTATAATAGAAAGTACAAAAGAATAGCATTTATTTCTAATCTTTTGAAACATTTTAAATGTCTATACTGTCACTTTTGATCAATTTAATGCATCCTTTATGCATTAAATGAAAAACCATTTTTCTTTTAAAAAAACGTAGCAGTTACTTTCATTGTATTTATACAATTATATTGTATTTTATTTTAATATTTTCTATCTATTACTTGTCTTAGTAATGTTGTTGTGCATTTGACAAGTTTTTTTTAAACAAATATTTCTATTTAGCTGTATTTTTATTATAGTTTTAGTAATTTTTTTATTACTTCAACTTTATTTTATTTTATTTAGTTGGCAAACATCTAATTTTAATTACATATTTTAAGTTTGTCTAAATGTAATCTAATGTAAAATGTATTTATTTTTATTTCGGCTTTATTTGAATTAATGAAAAAGATTTTCAACAGTTTGTTTCAGTTAACTGCAACAGTTTAACATTAGCATGTAGCACAAACAAACATTTGATAAAATAGAAAAAAAGGAAAATGCACCCTCATGTTGTTTCAACCCGTATGAATTTCTTTGATTCTTCCTGGGAACTCAAAATATGAATTTGTGAAGAATGCCCACTTTCCATAATATTTCTTCAGAATTTCTCCATTTGTGTTCCATGGAAAAAACATCAAGTTTGAAACAACATGAGGGTGAGTAAATGATGACAGAATTCGATTTTGTAATGCTGACGTTCGAGTGCTTGAAATGTTCTCTCTGTCTTGTTGATCTCCTCCCAGAAACATGTTGAGGGATGTATATGGAACACTGTAGGACTGCAGGAAGCATAACGTTCACTTTGAAGAAGTCAAGAAAGCGCACAGCACATGAAAGACATGCGGGGGTAGCTGTGTGATGTAACAGACATTTGACCTCAATAATGAACACAAGAGTGGTGCTAATGGGAGTTGGCTAATTTGCCTATTACATAAAAAGCTTTTTCTGAGCCAGTAATCATCACATGGGGAAAGGACAAGGCATATGTTAGAGATTGATAGAATAAGAAAGGAAGTCATACACTCATGAAAGTCTCAGCTGATGGTTAGGTACCAGGTCACTCTGAACGCTGAGCTCACTGTATTGTGGGGTTTAAACCACAGGAAGAATGACCGGTGGCAATGACAGCACTTCTCTGACGCAGGAAGACACAGATAAGTCATATCAAGAAGCCTTATAAACCATTTTTCTGATTTCTTGCATGTACAGGAAACTTATAACAGGCACTTTACAACCATTCCATTCTCAACACTTGAATTGAAGAGTCTATGAACAACATCTGTACTATATAATGTTCATTGTCATAGACAGTAATTATGACTCATACGTCAGTGTAAAAACAAACAGGAAATGCGCATACAGTAGTGCACTTACTCTGGAAGCTCAGCAGTCAAGCAGGCCAGAGGGTTTAAAAGCATAAATGTCAAGCTATTTTTGCTAATGCATTTACATGAATAATTCAGTAATTTATTTATTGTAAAGTTCTAAATGGACTTTTTTCACATTTGAATCACAGAAGTAAACTATAGCAGGGTAAACCTCTATAAGGTGACTAGGGTTGCTTTCACACTAGCATTTTTTCGGGTTCGATTAACATAGTTCACTTTGGTTCACTTGGGCCCTGTCCCAAATGGCGCACTTCATGCGGACTTTCGGTCTTTTGTAAATTGCGCGTGCTCGCCGAGTCTACGAGTCCGTAGGCCGTCCCATTTAGCATTTTAACGCTCTGAAGTGTGCTCAGCATCGCCCCCTTTGTACCCTTGAAGCGGTCTTCCGCGAAGCCCGCATAGATGCAGGCTCCACGCACTTTAACTACCCAGGAATCCTTGCGAAATGCCAATCAGAAAACGGATGGGAGGAGATTTCGCTCACGGACTGTTAACATGGCTTTATGATATAGGCGTACATTTTACCAGTGGTTACTTACAGTTTATACAAACATTATCGACCAGTGGTTGATATCTCAAACATAATAATAGCTTGTTAAATAATCCGATCGCATTATGATTCATTACATAAATAGAACCGAATGTCATGGCTTTACTGAGTCATATAAACGTAGTATGAATATTGAAACCTATACATTTTTCTTAAACTCATTTACATTTTAATTTTGTGTTAAAATTGAACATTATATATTATTATGTACAACTGTATTGATCATTTACATAACCATGACATCTATTCTAAATCCCAGGTGGCTTTTACAATTATAGAACTGTAAAAGCTGGCTGTGTAGTTCACATGGACATAAGATTTGGGAAAATAAAATAAATCCTGTTCTCGATGCTAAAGACTGTAATTTTTATTAATGATATTTGTGATATTTTTCTAATAAAGGGACTGATGAGATGACCTTTAAGTTTATTCAGCTTCGACGTCTGAGCTGAGACCTTCTTCCTGTTTCCGGCGTGACGATCGAGTCTGTCCCAAAAAAACCTCTCAATGCTCCCTCGCGGACTCGCACTAAGGGCCTTATAGGTCTGCACTACATGACGTCACCGAAGTGTGGACTCTGAGGAAGTCCACAAGTCCGGAGTGTGCCATTTGGGACAGGGCCTTGGATGATTTGAACGCTGTTTTCCATAATTTAAAAATAATGGACATGATTCTAAAAGGTTAAATAGTCCTGAAAAGATATGGTCACACTTGACCACATTGGAAACTATTGAAAACTAATGGGAAGCGAATTTCATCAAGTGGAAACGTTTGGAATTCTGCGCCCAAACAAAATCTTACTGAAAGCAAATTTTTTGAGATATGAACCTTAAATTTGAAACACAACTTGTTTAGATTTATGGCTTTGATTTTCTCACAGTTTTAGAGTAAAACATGTTTTAACTATATATTTCATATAAAAAATTTAAAATAGTATCTTTATGCATTTTCATAATGATAAACTTAAACTTCTACTTAAACTCTTTTTCTTCACTTCTGGAATAATCTGCCTAGTGTCTTCTTTGAAAAGAGACCAAACTTAAACCTTAAGTCTCCAAAGCATTCAAGATTTACAACAGTTTAAGTTAAGGTCTGGTTAACAGCTAATAAATGGATCATAACTATTCCATAAATATAATTTAGTACCGTAAAATCCCCTAAAAATACAAAATATTAAATAAAAAATTATCAGCCTAAAATATTTTACATTAATTTAATGGAGAAAATAAAATCTGGAATTTTTCCCTGCCACACAAGCAGCACTCTCCTCTGCAAGTACATTATTAAATACTGAATCCACTAAAAATAATATTTTTTAACATAAAACTAGGTAATATTTAATTAAAATATACAGTACCACTCATGTCACAAAATCCACCTCTTATCTTACCACCCACCATGGGAGGAGCTTGGCGATTTGGGTCCACCTACTCCTGCTCACTAGATAGTCGACGAGGGTGTCTATGATGAACAGAAACAGAAAATGCCTCCATCTGAACACCACAAGAGCAAAACAGAGAGAAATGAGGGTAAATATGGGGATTGCATATTTTCCATGTCAGAGATAAGATTGTTGAGATTAAATGACTCTATTCAAAAAACTTAGACATAACTTTAGTTGACAAAGCAGTTACAGTTAACCGATATGAAAATGGATTTATTTACATAGAGCTCTTTGCTGGTCTTATTGTGCTTACTGTAGGTCAAGACTATAAGGTGCCAAACATTCTGGATCCAGAAAGTGTTTTTCTCCATTGTTGGCATTCAAAAGTAGCAATAATTGTCTGACTCATTTTTTTTTTGAAAGCAACAAATTCATTATGTTATAACAGATGTTATATTATTTTTTGGAGGTTCATAGAAGTGTGAAATGGACATATATTTTTCCATTTTCTTATAAATTACTTTATGTATAATAAACTTCCTTGATTATTCCAAAGAAGAAAAAAAGTTTGTTTTTGTGATCTTCCATCACAATGTACTGACTCGCCTCTGATGTCGCTTTTTTTGAATAATTGGAACAAATAACAAAGTAGCTTTTTTGGTATTGTTTTAGCAATTCTGGTATTGGCCACTTAAACGATCCAATCAATTCCGGATTAATATCAAATATTAAAATTGAATATCCTTTTTCAAATAGAAATTAAATTAAATTGACAGTGAATGCTGTTTCATGTTGACTTTACAATCGGCATGAAATGGAAGCTCCGATAGTCTTTTCTTTCCTATTGTGTAGTAAATCCAACTGAAACGAGCAGGAAAAAAAATGTATGACGAGACTGGATTTTTCCATTAGGAATTGATTGGATGGTTGTGGTTTGCTATTGGTGGATCTCATGTGAGTGACAGCTTGTCCCGCCCTGGCAACCACTAAACGCATCATCAGAGAAGAGATGTCACTGCAAGAGGGTGGGTGAATAAAGATTGGAAAGGCAAGTTAATTTAAAATAAAATTATGTGAACGGATAAATCATTTATAATAAATATTTCTGTCAATTTTGAACTGTCAATTTTGGTTTCATGGTGACTTTAAACTGAAAACAATGAAGGATTTTGAGTTATTAGGCAAATGCAAATGAACATGAAGGGGATAGTGCAATACAGATTAATTTGACAATATAAAGCATTAATCTTTGGACTATAATTCAGCCAAAGGTGAGAAAATGCAGATGTCATTCTTACCTGCACTACATTCAACAGGAAGATATGTAGAGAAAGACCCATAGCAATGTTGTTCATCTGATATGGTACACCACCTACTGCATAACACAGCTTTGAGAGGGGACGCCTCACCTTATTGTGAAGACACAGAAAGAGCAACGGAGAGAGAGACATTGGCCTCTTAAAAATGAAAAAGCATACAAATGTTTAAAGGAGGTATTCTCTGTATCCACAACATATGAGTGTGTTACAAAATACCTTGTTAAAAAGAACTTACCCGAGAGTCTTTTCTCACCCGAGTCTCTTGACTCTCTTATCTTTTTCGGTTACCATGTTCATCAGTGGTACAACACTGTGTTGTAGAAGTCGACACACTGCGGTCAGCGCTGTGTTGATTGTGCCCTCTTTCGGCCAGAGGTGGACAGTAACAAAGTACATTTACTTGAATACTGTCCTTAAGTATACTTTTTGAGTATCTGTATTTTACTTGAGTGTTTTTTTTTTCTGGAAACTTTTTACTGTAACTTCACTACATTTGAAAAACAAATATCATACTTTTTATTCCACTGCATTTCTGTCAAGGTCCTTGAGTAGAAAGTAGTAATTTCAGTCAGGGGATGCTTTTTCTTCATCTCTAAAACTTGATTGGAGACAGACAGCCTATTAGTAATCACTCTTGTAGGGTCACGTGTCGTGTCGTGATGTTCGGCGATTTCCCATCACTTTATTTCCCATCACTTTCTTTGAACACTAATCAACTGGTGGCAAAATAGACGAAGACAGATCACAGTGTGCTCATTCATGGCAGATACTATAGGTCTTTCTGGTTTACTGTTATCTGACCGTTATCAGTTTGTAGCAGTAAATGAAGAGATGTCTTATCGATCACAAGTTCAGTATGGAGTACCACACGGCTCAGTACTAGGACCGTTGCTGTTCACTCTTTACATGCTACCGTTAGGAGATATCATTAGGAAACATGGAATTAGTTTTCACTGATATGCCGATGATACTCAGCTCTATATCTCTTCACGCCCCGACGAAACTTGCCAATTCAAGAAATTAACGGAATGCATAGCTGATATAAAAATTTGGATGACTTGTAATTTCCTACTACTTAATTCTGAAAAAAAAAAACGGTTTATAATGATTGGACCAAAAACCTCCACACGAACTAACCTAGAATACTGTCTAGCACTTGACGGCTGCCAATCTTTCATTTGAAAGCCACGTTTCTAGCATCTGTAAAACTGCATTCTTCCATCTTAAAAATATATCTAAATTACGTCATATGCTCTCAATGAAAAATGCAGAACAGTTAGTTAAAGTTAGTTAGTAAATTATTGTAATGCTCTTATGGTGGTTGCCCTGCACGCATAATAAACAAACTACAGCTGGTCCAAAACGCAGCCGCTCGAGTTCTTACCAGAACTAGGAAGTATGACCATATTAGCTCGATTCTGTCAAAATTGCATTGGCTCCCTATTAAACATCGTATACATTTTAAAATATTCATGATTACTTACAAAGCACTATTGTGATATATGTCTATTGCGATCTCAAAATTCCGGCCAGTTGATAATACCTAGAATATCAAAATCAACTGCTGGCGGTAGATCCTTTTCCTATTTAGCACCAAAACTCTGGAAGAGTCTTCCTAACATTGTCCGGGGAACCAGACACACTGTCAGTTTAAATCTAGACTAAAACACATCTCTTTAACCTGCCATACACAAAATTATACATTCCTATTATTCAAATCAGTTAAATGATTATTAGGCTGCATAAATTAGGTCAGCCGGAACCGGGAACACTTCCTATAACACCAATGTACTCGCTACATCATAAGAAGAATGGTATCTATGCTAATGTTAGTCTTTCTGATTATTCCGAGGTTTACTGTAATCAGCTGGATCAGATGGAGAACCTGCACCTAGACACGACCACAATGCATCCCTGATGTTTCAGCAGAGATTGTGTCAACTTGACTCTCCCCTGTGAAGGCCTCATCGACACGACAGCCATCGACACTGATCCTCAACAAACTCGTCTCCATACCGGCGTGACTCCAATATTCAACCAGATAGAACGGCATAATATTCTGATTGTTCCCACCTGTAATTCTGCCTGAATCATAATCATACACGGTTTGTTCATTGGCCAGAATGAATTGGCCAAATTGGCTTCTATTTGTGGCAATAGCCAACAATACATTGTACAGGTCAAAATTATAGAATTTTCTTTTATGCCAAAAATAATTAGAATATTAAGTAAGGATCATGTTCCATGAAGATATTTTGTAAATGTCCTACCATAAATATATAAAACATTTATTTTTGTGAGTGAATGCAGCAAAATCGCGAACACAAATGGACAACTTTAAAGGTTATTTTCTCAATGTTTCGATTGTTTTGCACTCTAAGATTTTCGTTGTATTGTTGTATCACGGTCAAATATGGTCATATCCTAACAAGGTTTAGATGATGTATCTCAATTTCAAATAACTGACCCTTGTGACTGGTTTTGTGGTCCAGGGTCACATATGTATAAATGAACTATTAATAACTTTTTTACAACAAAAATGAAAGATCACTGTACGTACTTAAGCTGGACTGTGACGCCATTTTCTTCTGGAAACAAACTTTGTTGCATTATTTTCCTGTTATCTCTGTAAAGCTGCTTTGAAACAATCTGTATTGTAAAAAGCGCTATATAAATAAATGTGACTTGACTTAAAGCAGTATTGCTGTTGGGCAATTATACAGCTATGGTTGTGTAGATAGGTTCTAAAGCAGGTTGGATTTTTACAGACCACTTGATTCAAATGTGCATAAAGGGATGCACATAGATGTGTAGTCTACTTCTTTTGTTGGGGTGGTAGGAGTGTTAAATAAAAAAATAAAAAAGATGATTATGGCTGTCTTTTTTTCTCAATTCAGTTGTTTAATTTGTACAGGTTTTATAACATTCTAAAAGCTTTAATTCCACAGATACTACTAACTGGTAGGTGTATTCACTAGGTTGTTCCAGAGGCATAAGATACTGTAAGTATTACAATAATAAAACAATGCATTGACATTTTTACTTTTGATACTTAAGTACTTTTCAAAACAGATATTCTTTACTTAATCAAAAATAAGTATTTAGCCTACAACTTTTATTTGTAACAGAGTAATATTTAACCAGTAGTATCTGTACTTTCTCTCAAGTAAGGAAGTTGTGTACTTTGTCCACCTCTGCTTTCGGCCTGATTTTTGGTGGTCTGTTGTTTTTAGTCTTAAATCATAACTGATTTTATACTCACACACTAGTGCCTATTCCTAAGAAGAGAAGAGTGAAACTAGTCAATCTGAATCCTGAAGTGGAAGGTCACAACTTCACTGATCCTCCCACGGGAACAGCACACTGAAATAAGAGACGCTGCTGGCAAGTTGTTGAACATCGAATTGAATGAAAAACATATTTTCAGTCCAATTTTCATGATCAACTTTCATTTGTTAGGTAAATGTTATCTGTTGAGAGTAAAAAAAAAAAAAGGTTAGAGTTAAAAGATTGCACTATATAGGGAATGAAATTGTTTAGAATTTGAACAACACTGCAAAATGGATGGCATACATTATTGTATGCATCACATGGAGAGATTTATGTTGGACCAACTACTATGAATTAGTTTTATTCAGTGTTGGAGAAGTTAATTTGAAACTGTAGTTTGTCAAGCTATAAAGTAATTCAGCTACAGTCAGGTCCACAGGTTGTGAATCTGGCCTTGCAAACCAAAGCTTCCCAGTTTCATTCGTAAAAAAAGAGTGACCCATGAACTGGAGTGTTACAGAGATCCGTTTTCATGTTGTTGTCGTTCCTGGCAGACTGTCCTCAACGATGCTTTTGCCATCCACAAACTATTAAGAGATACACAGGTTGGGCACAAGAAAAGGTTAATGTTTTTCTAGAACTTCGGAGAGGGTCAAAGAAGGTCAAAACTACGGTCTAAAAAAGTAACTACACCCCACCCCTAGTTTTCCTGGCTATAATAACAGGAAATGATGATCAAGTGAAAATATAATAGAAAAATGTTGTGACCTTCAAATACTTTTAAATGCTATTTTTATACCAGTTTTGACACCACCCAAGTTTAAACATATGCATTTGTTTTTTTAAAAGCCCAAACTGTTACATAGGATACAATGGCAATACAGAACTGCTCAGGGTAAATTCATTTTTATTCTTTTTAGTCTTACAGATCTCAATCGTTAAGATAAGTTTGCTAAAACTGTCTATTTGTCAGTACGACACTGGTTTTTGGACTGCCATTTGATGACAAACCCCTCAGATCAAATCTGCTCACTTGTGCAGGATTCCATATTTGGAATATGTTGTGTACCATTGCATTTACGGCCAGATTTACTAAACAGGGAAAATTAGCATTAGAGCAATTTGCAATTAAAGAACACAGACGCAACCGGATCATTACCATAACCAACGCAATCTACTAAGGGTACATTTACACGACAGCGATATGCTTAAAACGTTTTCCCCTTGTTTTTTCCACGGACAGACGACACCTTTGTAAAAATCTGGACCAGTGAAAATACGGTGGCCGAGAAGGGTCACAACACATACAAACGCCACAACAACTACATATTCAGAAAACATCTCCAAATTAATAAAACACATACAAACGCCACAACAACTACATTTTCAGAAAACACCTCCAAATTCAGAAAACACATACAAATGCCACAACAACTACATATTCAAAAAACAACTTCGTCGATTTCACATCACGTACGCTGCAAATAAGAGGCTACAAGAGGTAAGTGTTTCTCTTTTATTATGACAGACTTGTCGATGTGCTCGGATACCGAAGTGGTTTTGAGTGTTTTCAACATATTAAGTTATTGCCCCCATAAAGTATTAGTCCACGCAGATAATTGTTTTAAACTTTCTGCCAACGTTGTTAGCTGAAAACTAGCTGGCTAGCTCGCTTCTGGTCACTAAATAGATGCATTACTTGTAGCCATAGACAACAAAAGCCCACATTCAGATAGTGTGAAGACCATAGACATCATATAGTAACTAGATGCCCTATTGGCCGCTGTGGCGCAAGAAATGCGGCCGCCATCTTAAACCGGTCATACTCATGTCATACTCCTATTTGCGTTGCATAGCAGCAGTAGATGCCAGAGCACTGTGCAGCATATTCCTGCTCAAATCGGCGGACCATCACTCGGGGATTACTTTACACAAGTAAGATTTAACATTTAACATTACCGTACTATTAGTTGTATTTTGTGAACAAAATATTCAATGTGTCCTGTATCGTAGCTACGTGTGTGACCTTTGCAGCAAAAAACCCCGCGTGAAAATCAGTTCGATATTCAGTGAGATATGATTAATTAAATGCGCTGGCAGCTCATTGCACCTGCCAAACAGATTACACTGAGCGGAGCAGGTGACCGGTTTAAGATGGCGGCCCCACGGCTCGTCCACGCCAATAGGCAGTAGCGGTCGATAGGGCGTCTATCTATATGATGTCTATGGTGAAGACAACCGGATGGATGCGGGTCCGTCACTGATTATGGCCCCCCTGGAAACATTTCCGTTGTGTCTTTGCAGTTTGCAGTTCGTTGCCCTATTTGCTCGTGCTGTGAATATTTGCAGCGTAGCCTACGTGTTGTGAAATCGACGAAGTTGTTTTCTGAATATAGTTGTTGTGGTGTTTGTATGTGTTTTCTGAATTTGGAGATGTTTTCTGAATATGTAGTTGTTGTGGCGTTTGTATGTGTTGTGACCCTTCTCGGCCACCTTAGAAAACGACTAAAAACGCTGTATTCTGCTGCCGGTCATTAGATGGCGATGAAACTCTATAGATTCAACACGTAATATGTGGGCATGATGTCATCGGTTTCAGAGATTTCTGTTTTTGTGGTTTACAGATAGACCGTTTTCAAAAACTTTGAACCCCATTTTCATAAGTTTCGTGGACTGTTGTCGTGTAAATGAATGCCCAAAACACATAAAAGTTTTACGTTTTTAGTTGAAAACGGTGTCGTGTAAACAGCACCTAAGAGCAGCGCAAATTAGCATAGGGTCACAAACTAGCAGAGCCGCTGATAATAGGGTGCGGGTGATCTACTGAAAACACAGGTGCAAAATGGGGTAAGACTTGCTTTTTTGGCCATTAAATAATGGCAAAAATACCAGTAAATTGACTAGCACAGACCTTAGTAAATTACCATCCATGATTCATTTAAATATTCTCCACCCATAAATTTTGCGTCTGAAAGGGAAACTCGTCCAAAAATAACTGTCCATGCCAGCGCTAATTTTTCACTGCGTGTCTTTAGTAAATCCTGACAGTAGTTTTCTAATGCCAAAAGAGGGTTTGCGCTGTTGCAAGCTGTTAGTAAATCTGGCCCTTAATGTACAAAATGTTGTGTACCAAAGCAAAGTTTTCCTACTTTCTTATAATAAAGATCTGACGTGACAGAATAAACCAATGAGTTTTAACATAGTGAAAAAAAAGTAAAAAATGTACAAAAAAAAATTATCATCAAATGACACAAAATACACAAAAATAATTGGTCCACTTTGAAAATATTTTTGGATGGCAAATATCTTTTGCATGCATCAGTTTTGGATATATCTGCTAAAACCCCTGCCATCATTTGATTCAGCCTGTCAAGTACAGCCTATCATTGTTGTAATAGACAACAATGCAAAAAACACATTGTGCTTAAAGGTTTATTGGCGTTTACCCTATGAAAGCATGGTCAGTGTTTGAGAACACAGGTGGCTACAGCCATGCTAATGAACATCAAGCTTAAATTAATATAAATGACACACAAACACAGTAGATTCAACTAGACAACTCTAAAGTATATGGATAACAGACAAAATACTGAATGGGAAAAGCACAAAAAGCATTTTGTGCATCATGTTTGATTTCAGTCTTAATTGTGATTGTTAGTCCCTTGTTGTCTGTTACATATTGGCCACTTTAGGACTCTCTTTGGCCTGGCGCATTCCATAAAGCCACTTGATCACTCGAGCATTTCTCTCAATGACAGAAACCCCATAAACAGGACGTTCATCTTTTGCTGCTTCTTCTTCGTCGTCTTCACCCTCAGCTGTACGCTCGGATGCTGGGGCACTGGCACTACGAAGACGTGAAACGGACACAATGTCAGAACCTGGTGTTCCCAGCTCCTCTAAATCCGATGGGTCAAGGCCACAGTAATTAAAGAAGCGCTCGAGCTCTACCCCGGCTCGTGAAAAGCAGTCGCTGACATCGGACTTTGAGCGCGTCAGTGAAGGACGCTTCCTGGAGCTTGTTGAGGAGAGCCGAGTGATGGCTGGAGATGGTGGGGACTGGATGTCATTTTTGGCTAGGAACGAAGCAACGGAGGTTGGAGTATTTTGGGTTGGAGAGGTACGCGATAATGGTTCTGTGTTTGGTTTTATGGGGAGAGGGCTAGATGGGGATTTAGAAGAAGGTGAGGTTTGTGCAGCACCGTTTGGTGGTTTAATAGGTCCTCGGGTGACGTTTGTGACATTGTGGAGCCTTTTGAAATCAATTGGTTGCTGATTCGGCTGTGTGTATGGTCTAAGCATGCGCAGAAGTTTTAACGGGACCTGCGACGTGGACAGTTGGACCTGTGAGCGGTTCTGTAGCTGTGGTCTACCGGCCATCCTCATTTGAGGTAACTGCGGTCTGACATCGACTCTCCGCACCGTCATGGTAGGACATCTGTTAACCCCTGAGGCTTCTACTGCAGCTTTTCCTTGACTTGAAGTTGACCCGACAGAAGGTTCTTCCAACGGACTGTTTGTTGGAGAGATGGCCTTGCATGGGTCTGTAGCATCTTGATCTTTCCCAGTGTAGTTGGTTTGTGTAGAAATGACTGGAACGGTGGTATCGCCGACTCCATCGATCAGTTTGCAAAGATGTTCCAGGTTAAGGGCTGGCGTTTCAGACTTGGCGGGTTTTACAGGGATCTTCCTCGATGGCTGTTGAGCAGCTAGTCCACTCTGGCTGTTGTTGGAGGAACAAGTGATTGGCTGCTGCTTTTTCAAAGCCACCTGTTGAGTCTTGACGTACTTGGCCTTGTCTGCTTCCAAACGTTCCACCGCACTTGGTTTGCGTATCCCTGGAGATGATTTGACTGGACAACTGAGCTCTGGGTTGCGACTTGGTGTGCCAGAAGTTACAGCCAGCCTTATTATTCTCCGTGGAGAGGGCTGTACGGCGTCATTTGACATCCTTTGAAATGAAAAACTTCAGCTGTTTTATATGGTTTCTTTTTTTCTGCACTGGTTTGCTTCGAAGTAGATGAATGGACTTATTGCCAGTATACTTCCACATTAACACTCTGGATACCTGGGGGAACAGAAATGATTATGACAAACAGACAATGGCAAAGTCTGGTTAGACATCATACTAGACAGCCTACTGTTTATTACTGACAGCACACACACTTAACAACATTGTAATGGTTTCATAAAGTACATTTGCCGAGGATAATGGGAGTGGTGCTTGACTGCACAAGTCAACAACCACAATTCTAGGGCATTGTGGGTTGGTTGCCAGTGCATTGCTATGCAGTTGCTAAAGAGTGGCAAGATTGTTGCGAAGCGTTTTGGGTGGTTTCTTACTGGCCCAAACCCACCCCCAAGTCTCTATTTAATTGTTAAGTCTGACATCAAGCACTGTTTCCTCAGAGCCCAATAGCAAACAATTAACATTGCTAATATACACACACAGTAAACAGTCACTCGCTGTAAGCCCAGAGAAGGTAGTGTATATAAAACTTAGTTTAAATGGAGAATACTCTCAATACTCAATACTCTCAGCCATTTATGAACACTTCATATATAGCACAACTTTAAACTGAGTAAAGGAATCATATTGATATACAAGGATTCATAAGGATCAAAAATGATCATACAATTTTGGCCAAATTGTGCAACCCTACAAAGCACAGCAAACATTTTCTGTAAACAAAATAGAAATTATATATTTTCTATAGCCCTAACGGTTCTGATGAGTAACGGTTCTATTAGAACATGATTCAGTATGGTATGATATAATCTCTCCCACAGATTTCTAAGCATGGATTGCTAATCTCAGGATAAGAGAACTGTATAAGTTGAACCGTTTTATACCTGCTATACAGACTGTGTGATTTCGGCAGTGCTATAAGATCATTACAAATCTGTACAACATGTATGTAGACTGTACGATGATGACACCTATTGAATCGTAGGCTACGACTTAAATTAGTATAGAAGAATAAACGTCATCAGCATGCGCTCATGGTAAACAAATAGAACAAGATGAATTGACTTTGGCAATTGTGGTTTTTATGTGCGCTGAAAAAAAGAGGATGAAGCGAAAGAGAAGAATATGGACGCGGTCATGGCTAGGGAAAAGCTTGCAAATGGAGCTTGAGGTAAGTAGTTTTAAGTTTTAGCGCCATGTCGAGTTGATCAATACGCCATTTCATGTTGGATTTGTATTGGCTAGTCAGTAGACGTAGGTCTTAGCAGCAAACACACTGATGATCATGCTGAATTTCTAACACTGTCAGAAAATGATCACAGGCTAACTTTGGCAAGACTGTGACAATGGCCGTCTTTAAACTTCTCTCAGTGTATGACGTTTAGGAGCCGCGACCACAGAAATCGCCATGATTGGTCATCTTTCGTCTGGGACAGCCCAAAATCATACAATGTGTACCAGGCATTAGTAATTTGTGATCAAATCCTGATTTTGCAGCACAACAGTGTCAACAAACCCAGATCAGAATAGACGCCATGACTCAGTGCCAGAAACCGTTTGGCCTGATGTGTTGAAAAGTGAAATATGATATTCTGGTCTCTACATATGTCTCCAGTCCTTCCTTAAATAAGTCTATGGAATTTTTCCCCCACCAGTTTTATCACATGCAAAATGAGTTTAATTGCTTAGAAAAATAATTGCACTATTACAGATGTCATTCATGGTCGAAGAACAAACAGTGCAGGGTGAGTTATGCTTCTAAATTAAATACTTGGGGTTTGATCAAATCCCTAACCCAAAGTATATGAAGCAATAGTAATGGTCATACTAGCTTTAGCAAACAAAACTAATGAGCTCTTTAGACTGCTGATGTATGTTCCAGTATGAGTTGAAACCATTATGAAGCCATTCTCAGACTCCATTAGCAGTGGCTAAAAGCCTTCCACTTTCTTCTAGAATATCGATGAAACTAACATTCACTTAATTGATTTTTTAATTGAATACTTTCTTAAATAACTGTAAATCACGCTAAAGACGTATTTCAGTGCGACTCCATTTAGCAAAACATTGTGACTGATATGAAAACATTCATCCAAGATTGTGATAGATACATGCCCACTAGGAATGTGACCTCTGGGAGAAATGTGACACTGAAGTCACTGGTTAACTCAAGGGACTTTTTGTTTCAGACTGGATTTGTTCCCCTCAATTTTGTTAATAAATGACAGCAGTTTGTGACAGACAGCAGCTTTTATCAATGAACTGAAGATACTTTCACCAGCTCATTGACGAAACGTTAGCATTCCTTGAACATAACAGCCAGTGCTCCACCTAAGGGTAAAGTGCACTTCATGCTCTATCCTTTCCCGTCTTTTACAATCTGTACATTGTTCGCATCGTCTCTGCTCTCCCATATTCTCCATCAATCAGTTTATCTTTCTGACCCCACTCTCCCTATATTTCTACCAGTTTATAACTGGTTATAATTCGAGATAAAGTAAATATGAAAACAATCCCTTAAGGCAAGAAAAAACAAGGTCAACAAGAATAAATGGAACCAGATCTAACTTACAGATTCCAGGTACAGGATACGGCATGTCTCTACATGATCCAGGATTACGTCTAAACAAGTCAAAACAACAGTTACAGGGATTTAGAAAGACACAAGTAGATAACAGAGTGAAGCGGTAAAGTGTATGTTAGCCTCATTGTTTAAAGGTATAGATAGCATTGACACACATTCACACGCACAAAACCAAACACATACCTGTGGTTGCCTCACTAAACTCAACAGCAATGGATTCCTCTTTAATTGTAAAGTTTGAGTCAGGACAGAGACTGAATGCAGTCAGCAGTCAATGTCTTCAGTGTGTGTCAGAGAGCAGAAAGCAAGCAGGGCTGATGGTGCACGCATGTTTGAGTTAAGGAGAAAGTAAAACTTGCCAGACCGGTTTGATTCTCTCCTCAAACGTTCCTCCTGCCCTTTTTCTTGTCCTATCCAATCAGAAACTCATTCCCACACCAGGAAGTATGGGCCATATGCCCTCAGGGTCACCTGATCACAAAAGGAAGGACCAACCTTTTCCTTTGAAAAAATTATCATGCCACCTTTTGTCTGTGATCTCCAAGTGTTGTTCTATTAATAGAGAAGAGATAGTTCGAAGCTGTGACATCAAATTACCTGCTAGTCAATCCTCTTTGATGATACAACATTATTTTTGTCGATTTTTGCCTATTTAAAACAAACAGTATATTTTACCATATATATTTATTTTCCTATTTATTTATAAAAAGCAGAACTAGGATAATGAGAAAAACAATGCTGGTATTTATTATTTCTGAGTGCTATTTATAGACATTGTAGCAAAATTTGCATGATAAAAAATATGATTTGAACGTAATCGTCATTTTTGCTTAAACAGTCCTAAAAACGTACTTTAAAAAAAAGAACATATTGTTCAGGTTCAAGTGTTTTATTTTTTCTCATTCAAAAACATAACTTTTGAAAAGCTTATATTCAGCCAGAAAGCATCTTGAAAAGAATATAAAACCATCACCATGTTGTTTATAAAAATAAAATGTTAGCATACAATCATTTGATCTCTATTTTGCAGTACACAAAGTGAAAGTCATGTGTCTTTATTTAAACTCTCATTTACACACGAGAGGTTTGAAATGTCAATATTTACATATAATACAGTTGATGAAGAGACAAATATGGTATTTTCCCACATTCTGTTATGATACGGCCATGTTGGCTTCTCTTTGTTGTATATGCTCAGATACAATAACTCAACCACTTTGTGTTTGCATTTCAATAAGTTTCACTTAGTAAAACCTTAAGCAAGTGCAAATTACACAGCCCTTTCAAAACCTGTCAAACAAGCAACGACTATTACCCTGTTTCAGCAGTTTGTTTTAGATTTAGCACTTCAGATGTTAACTTGTACTTTGGCTTTAGCAGATGTGGGGCTTTAAGGCCTAAAACATCATTTATTTCTGTGATTTTATAATGTTTTCGCTGAATGACGTAAAAGATATTTCACCCATACACAGGCAGTGTTTGGAATAGCGCACTACGACTGTATACTGTGCATAGAAATTCATATTTTCCAAATGCATGGCATACCTGAATGATGTACTACATTTGTCAAAATGTGCAGTGTGCATTGTGCTTGACCTCACATGTTCAGTGTGAGAAATGAACTGCACGTCACATCTGCTGCGATAGTTTTTCTTCATTTTTTGATCGGCAAATGATATTTGGACACAAAATTAGATTTAAAAATGTAAGATAACTTTTTATGAGGTAATGCGAGACATATTACTGTTGCAAATGTTTATTGTTACATAACAAATACTGTTTTGCATTCGATTATTTAAATATAGTAGGCAGGACACAGTGTATACTGTGCAGTACGCTTATATTCCATTCCGAACATAGTTACTTTGGCTCTGATTCAAGGCAAATATGCTGTATGAAAATTTGGTGCAATTAACAATTTATTTTGAAATGAATGGCTGTTAATGCGTCTGTTCGGCCGGACACACACGTTCTGTCAGTTCAATGGAATTGTTTAACAAAGAGATATTTTAATCTCTTTTCCATTGCACTGCGAATTAAGCTGGCCAACCATTACGATTCACACTTTTGCACTTTTAGTCAAATGCCCAGAGCCGCTGCAGTTACATAAAACTGTGACTTGGTGGCATATATTCCACCCCGCAGTGTAGAAGAAGTCAACAAACTGAAAAAATAAAACCAAAGTTTTTTTTTTTTTAGGTAATATGTAATCTTGTTCAAATGGATTTAATAAAATTCTTTGCGATAAAGTTTGGGTTTAGGAACCGTTATAGAAGTCAAGGTATCGGTATTGCTATCGATATCGAATATTTGTGAACGATACCCAGCCCTAATCTGCCTAAATCAGACCCAATTTACATGCCAAAAATTCTTGTTGGTGTGAACAGACATTTAGCTGTAAATTATAATTAGTTTGTAGATCTATCTAGATATTTCGAATGCATACATTTATAAACTGTAGTCCTACCTTACCTATAACGAACAAAATTTAGATCAGAAGTGTTCCTCTGCCTGAATAATAATGCCAGTAAATTTGACTAAGCATCCTGATACTGATATATTGGATAATATTACATAATCTCTATAAAAATACTGGTACACAGACTGTTCGATAGATTCTATGTTTATCATACAAAATGTGACTCATAAACTTTGTTCTTGACTGAGAAGCCTGTTGGTTGAGAGAGCTGTAACGTGATATGATTTTGCATGGCTGTCTCAGGACAGTATGCAGTTCTTGTCCTTGTCTTTTCTACTGATACTCTGTGTCCTTCTCCTGAAACTTCCTCTCCGGCTCTTGTCCTCGTCCTCTTTCTGCGCTTCTGCTCTCTCTCCACCCGTCAGCTGTGGCGGCAGAGGGATGCGCTGGCCCAGGAAGAAGCCTTCCTCCTCTGAGTCTGAGGAAGAGGAGCAGGTGGAGCAGGAGTCTTCGTGTCTGGAGCGGGTGGAGTGCAGGGTAAGGCTGCCGTTTCGACTTCTGTCCTGGACGCTGTTGGACCGCCTGCGGTCCTCTTTCCGCCATTCCAGAGTTTCCAGACGAGGTCTGTCGCTTCGTGAGCCTCTGGATCGTCTGAGGTGTTTCTCCATGGGAAGTTGGCCACCGCTTCCCCGACGGAAACTGTGGTGGTACGACCCATCTGAAGGGAAGATGCTTGAGTGAGATCGGGATTGATGTGATCACAGCCCTAACAACACTTCACTATAACTTAATGTGAATAGCTCACCAAAAAATGAACGTTTGTCATCATTCCTCATATTTTTCTTTCATGAGATAGGTTTGATTCATGAACAAATCATTATTTTGAGTCAAATCTTTTTAGTGAATATGCTAATCCAGTTCAGAAAAACCAGTAGGAGGGATCATGAAACAGGCTGATCCAGTTCTCTAGTTCGCTGGTTTATCAGATTATCAGTGAATAATGACTTAGAGGAAATTGGATGGAATAACAGGAAACAGTAAAAGTGGTCCAGATAATGACTTACATTTAATCTTTTAGCAGATTCTTTTATCCAAAAAACAACAACAATAGGGCAACAATATGCAAGTGCTGTGACCAGTCCCAGTTAGTCCAGCATAGTAATTGTACGTAGCAAGATTTTATTTATTTATTTCAGATTATAGAATTAATTGGTCAAGTGATGATGATGAAAAAGATGTGTTTTCAGCAGTTTCTTGAAAATGGCTAAAGACTTGAAATGTCAACAGTTTTTTTGTAATAAAATTTGACAAAAGTGTCTTTACTGAATCACTACTTACTGACAATGTTTCAATCTGAAACACACAGCGCAACTGACTATATTTATTAAATTAACTGACTAAACGTTTTAAATTGCATTCTTTGATTTGATAATCACAGTTTGATAGGATACAGTGCGAAAGTATTGGTACCCTTTCATTTTTTTCACATTTTGCTATGTTGCAGTTTTATGCTAAACTGATTTAAATTTTTTTTAAAAATCACATCAATCTTCACTTCACACACCATAATTACAAAGCAAAAACAGATTTGTGATAACTATTTTATAAAAAATTAAAAACTGGAATAATAACAATGCATAAGTATTTGTACCCTTTTCTGGGACACTTGAAATTTAGCTCAGGAGCTTTCCAATTGTGCTTGTAGATGTAACTATACCTCAAGTGGCGTTAACCTGTGCAAATTCATTTGAATGGGAAGGCACACACCTCTCAATAAAAGCATATCAGAGCAAAAACCAAGCATGAGGTCAAAACAACTGCAGGTAAAGCTCAGAGACAGGATTGAGTCGAGAAAGATCTGGGGAAGACTACAGCAAAAATTCTGCTGTATGGAAGGTTCACAGAAGCATAGCCTCCATAATCCTTAATAGAAGAAGACTGGAACAACCAGGACTCTTCCTAGAGCCAAACTGAGCCATCGATGGAGAAGAGTCTTGGTTAGAGTGGTGACCAAGAAGCTGATGGTCACTCTGGTTGAGCTCCATGATCATATATGGAGATGGGAGAAACTTACAGAAGGACAAACATCACTCCAACACTGGGCTTTATGGCAAAGTGTCCAGACTCAAGCCTCTCCTCAGTGAAGACGCATGAAAACCCACTTGGAATTTGCAAAAAAGCACCTGATTGACTCTGAGACTGTGAGAAACAATATTCTCTGGTCTCATGAACCTCAGTTCCAAGCGTCATGTATGGAGGAAACCAGGCACTGCTCATCACCAGCACAATACCATCCCAACAGGAAAGTGTGGTGGAGAAGCATCATGATGTGGGGTGTTTTTCAGCGGCAGGGACTGGGGGACTCGTCAGGGTAGAATGAAAGCTCAACGCAGCAAAATATAGAGTTAGCCTTAATGAAAACCTAGTCCAGAACATTCAGAACCTCGGACTGGAAAATTCACCTTCCAACAGGAAAATGACCCTAAACACAGCTAAGACGCTGCATGAGTGGCTTATGGACAACTCCGTGAATGTCCTTGAGTGGCCCAGCCAGAGCCTGTGCTTGAACCCAATCAAACATCTCTGGAGAAACCTGAAAATGTCTGTCCACCGACAAGCTCCATGCAACCTGACAGAGCTTGAGAGGATCTGAGGAGAAGAATGACAGAAAAATCCCCTAATGTGCAAAGCTTGTGGCATCATACCCAAAACAACTTTCTCTCTGAAGGTGCTTTAACTAAGTATTGTGTTAAGGGTATGATTACTTATGCAATGTAATCATTTCAGTTTTTCCTTTTCAATAAATTTGTAAAGGTGTCACAAATCTATTTTTTGCTTTGTTATTATGGGATGAGGAGTGTAGATTGATGTGGGGGAAAAAAGTAATTAAAAAAGTAAAAGTTAAAGCCGCTTAGCATCAGGCTGCAACAGATCAAAACAAAGGGGTATGAATACTTTCGCAAGGCACTGTATATCGCTACTTCAGTTTTATTTTGATTACCAATGCATCCCCATTGGTTTATTTTAATGTTACATTGGATTTAATTCATTATTAGCTTTTCATGAGCTCATGAATGCCTTGCAGTTCCCTTATGAACCTCTGGTCTGGGAAATCCTGTTTTTAAGCATTTCCCACACAACCATGTCATTCTCCAAGAGGCACATGGAGGCTCAGAAAGCATTTTATCTTTCTTCTTAATGTTTTGTAGGAGTTACACCGCACTCACGATCATCAAGGTCCCAGACAAACAAGACTCAAGATCTCAAAAAATAAATAAACTGTCCGCACACTTAAATCCTTTAAGCAAATTTAATCACCAAGCTTTCGGTCAAATGACCATCCTCAGGGCATACAGACAATAAATGTAACAATCAATTTAACTGTGTTCAAACACATCAGGACAATCAACAGTGATTACCAACACCTGTGAAGGCCAGGTAGGAGAATTGTAGTCCAATGGTGGGAGTTGTAGTTTAACTTTAACCTACCCAATATACTGAGTTATCTAGGTAATTTACACATTTACTCCCCATAGTGAAAATCCCCACTACAAGAAACAAACATAAATACACATATACAAAAATTATACAAAAATACAGGCGCATATATATATATATATATATATATATATATATATATAAAAAAAAATAAATACATATGACTGCAAGAACATCAGTAAAACCTTCATAACTCCCACCATTGGACTACAATTCTCCTACCTGGCCTTCACAGGTGTTGGTAATCACTGTTGATTGTCCTGATGTGTTTGAACACAGTTAAATTGATTGTTACATTTATTGTCTGTATGCCCTGAGGATGGTCATTTGACCGAAAGCTTGGTGATTAAATTAGCTTAAAGGATTTAAGTGTGCGGACAGTTTATTTATCTTTCTTCTTAATACATTTGTAGCACTTTCCATGAACAAGGTAGACATTTTAATCCGTTTAGTTTTTGTAACAAATTAGAAAAGATGCTTAAACTTGAGAAACATCAGACTGGGACAAAATGTTAATTTGTAGTTAGTGACTCATTTGAATTTTCCATAAAACCTTCATTTGTCACTCAGGCTAGTTTAGTTATCAGCATTTCTATATTTTCTCTATTTCTTAAATATTTTTTTCTTACAATAACTTCAGTAACTTTGTTGACTGATTAAGCTAAATACAAATATAAATTTAGGTTTTATTTCAAAAGTCCAACTAAACAAATTATTGTTTTCTCTAGCAGTGGTTTCGCATGTAGCTTTACAACAAATGTTCTTTTGTGTAGCATCTGACGTGCATTAGACTGTATTTTGTTTTATTGCTATTATGATCTTAGAACAAAAGCATCATGATCTCACCCAGCAGATCCATTTGAGATGGTTCTTCAGTGCAAAAGCGCAACCTGTGTCCCAAACTTCCCTCAGCTTCTTCTCCATCTTCCTCCTGCTCTTCATCCTCTCCCTCTCTTCTCTCCATCTCCAGCCCTTCCTCTTCCTCCCACTCTTCCTCTTCCACTGAATAACTGCAGCTGATTGGCTCTCTGAAGCTGACCCTGGCGGTGCTGCTGCGGACAGGTGTTGTGGGGAGGTCTTCATCTTCAGTGACAACGGGAAGGGAATCCGGAGGCGTCTGCGAATCAGACGGATCGAAGAAAACAGGGGGCGGAGGAGGCGGAAAGGAGTCGGAGTCGTTTGGATCATCAAACGCATCAGAAGACTCAAGTTGAGAGGAAATTTCTATGAGGAAGCAAAGTAAGAAATACAGCTTCAGACATGATAAATCATTTATTGCTTAAATTAATTTGACTCTATGACATCAAGCAAACCTGTACGACCGCTCTCGATGATCTTCCCACAATCCTTTGCAGTGGAAGTCCCCCTAGATGTGCAGTTTGGTGGGAAAGGACCAAATTCTGCATATCCGTTCAGCTCCACTGTAAACTCCAGAGCGCTGTAAGGACTGTCTGACCGGCGACTCATTTGGTGTGTGCTGATGCTCAATTGGTCCTTGCAATGTAATGTTGCGCTGTCATTGGCTACTAGACAGAGCTGAGAGGAAAGATGTGAGTGTTGTGTGTGAGTATGTCCATACGGTGGAGGTTCAGCGTTCGGTATATGAGGGAATGATGTGTGAACACCTGCAAAATGACCAACGGCATAATTATTAGAGATGCTTCTGACTACAAACACTGTCAATAATATGTACTGAGAGCGCTTTTCCAATTTACAAGTTACAGTTCAAGTTACAAGTTAAAAATCTGCGTCAATTTGCGTCATCTACGAACTGCAGATGACGCAAACTCTGAATCAACATGCACCAATGCTACAATTTTCTATATGTCATAATCATTTGTTAACAAGTATTCATTACTTTAATGAGCTCATTGTTTTTGCCTTAAATTATAACATTGTTTAAATTAGTACATTTTTAGCTAACTGTGATTTGTATATGTACATTTCTGAAATACATAACTAAGACAGTTACCTCTGATAACAGATCACTCTAAATTGTAATGTGGACTCTACATTGCAAATGCACAGAAAACTGCTCTGAAACAATGTGTATTGGGAAAAGCACTGTAAAAATAAATGTGAATTGAATTGAAAAAAATTCACTGCTGTTCATTACTTTTTTGGTTGGTAAATTTTGAAAGAAGTCGCTTATGCTCACCAGGGCTCAATTTATTTGATCAAAAATACAGTAAAAAATTATGAAATATGATTACAATTTAAAACAACTGTTGTATATTTTGAAATGTAATTTACCCCTGAATTTACAGCAGCCGTTACTCCAGTCTTCAGGTGTCACATACTGAAGTCAACATGCAGAAGTCATTTTTTGTTGTTGTACCTAAACACTAATCATCTTGTCTGGAAACCTTTTTTAAAATTAGCCTATATTAAAGATAATAAATAACGTACACTTACAAATGTACTTTAAAATTTAGAAAATTATTTTAAAAATGTATTACAATGATACGAATTTGTGAACAAACGTGCTTAATTGTGTTTAAATCACCATTGAGATGAAAGAGAATTACTAAAATAGTTTTTTTATTAAAGAATGAGAATTCAGGGATAAAATTTCTCAATCACCACTGAGAATAAATAAAAATGAAAAAATTATTAAATGTGCTTTTTTTCTCAAACAGCCACAATGCAACACATTTTATTTATTTTTTTTACTAAAAATAGGCTCATAAAAAATAATTTATTTATTTTTCTATTGATTCTGTAGTAAAATATGACACTTTTTGTTATGACACAAATTTTTGTAAGATTTAGCTACATTTTGTATTTCCATGTTGTGCTTAAATGAAAAAATAACGTATATGTGTGAAGCATCATAAAAAAGCAAAGTAGAAAAAGAAAAACAATAACATCTGTACCTTTGCTCTCCAGTGTAAAATGACCCCCATTATCTGTTGTTGTAGTTGCTATGACTGCATTCTTCTTTGTGCTAACTTTCGAGGTGGCGGCAGGGACATCGGTTCCCCCCTGTGGCCGTGGTGTGGAACTATGAACTAGTTTATGCGACACTGATTTGCTCTGTAGGGCAGAATCGCAGGAGTCGGAGTTCTCTGGGTCTTCCCCCAGCGAGCAGGAGCGTGAGCAGAAGATGAGTCCGCCGCGGGGCAGGAAGGGTCTGCCCAGCAGGGGGAGCCGACAGCAGGCACAGCTGAAACACGCTTCAGAGGCGTGCCAGTGCTGGCCCTCGTACGTCATCTGGCCCTGGTCTATACCTGCAGACAGACACAGAGAGAGAGAGAGAGAGGGAAATCAGACGTCACAGTCAAATCCTTCAATCATGTAACGTCTCAATCACGAACCACAGCATTTTCTTTTTGTAATTACTCAGCTTTTTACTGCCATAATTAACGAGGAATGTACAGCATCTCTAGCAATTACATAAAATGACTTCAGAAATGTGTTCATGTTAACACACCTACAAAGGTCAAGCAGGCAAGTGAATAAATGTTTTATTAATGTAACTAGGTCCTTCTTTTGTCAAGTCACATTTATTTATATAGCGCTTTTTACAATACAGATTGTTTCAAAGGAGCTTTAAATGGTAAATGGACTGCATTTATATAGCGCTTTCACAGACCGAATGGCCACCAAAGCGCTTTACATAGTTGCCTCACATTCACCCATTCATACACACATTCATACACCGACGGCGGTGTCAGCCATGCAAGGCGCCACCCAGCTCGTCAGGAGCAGTTGGGGTTAGGTGTCTTGCTCATGGACACCTCGACACTTGGTCAGGTGGAACCGGGGATTGAACCACCAACCTTTCGGTTTGTAGATAACCTACATGAACCACTGAGCCACTGCCGCCCTTTACAGAGATAACAGGAAAATAATGCAACAAAGTTTGTTTCTAAAAGAAAACAGCATCACAGTCCAGCTTAAGTACAGTGATGGTTCAATTTTGTTGTAAAAAAGTTATTAATTTAGTTGATTTATAGAAATATAGCCGCTCTGGAGAAAACCGTGATGTCATCGTCCAGCTCAGTTCAGTTTTCATTTAATGGTGTCAATGCAGGCGGATCAATAATATTGTTGAATATTAAATGAAATGTCCCCAACTTAGCAAGCAAAACGCGAAAAAGGAGACCGAAGGAAAGGAACCGATTATTATTATAATTAAAAATAAATGATTTATATTTTAAAATGTAATTTATTCCTATATATTAAAGCTGAATTTTCAGCGTCATTGCTCCAGTCTTCAGTGTCACATGATGCATTAGATGCATTAAAAAGGGTTTAAGGGGTTATCAACCTTGGAGACTAATTAAACACAGGCAAACCTGCACAGGTACAACCAAATGTACATTTGAACACTGGATTTTATGCAAATTTTCACATGTTTAAACATTTACTACATATTGAATTTGATCAAACTTCAAAGCTATGGCCTGTTGCTTTAAACAGTATGTCACACATACAACAGTTTTTTTTAATTTTACAGAGACATACGTTTTTGAAAGGCAGAACCGCAGCTATTGGCTCTAAATGACACAACATTACACAATTTTATAAAATTGCCCCACATGGGACTCAAACTCAAAATGAAGATTTTGTATATAAATGGGTATATTTAATAATTTCAGAAAACACATTGTCTGGAGCAGAAGCAACTTTTGCATCACTATTGACCACAGTACCTCTTGAGGTCTGGGTAATGTGCCAAACAGGATTCGAACCCACGAAACCCAGTTTGGCAGAGATGCAGCATCTGAACCGATTTCAGGTCGACCTCGTTAAGTTCGCGACATCATAACTTTAGAACAAAGATGAATTAAAAAAAAATCTGTTCAGTCTTTTCTGTGCAGCTCAGTCCAACGTCACCTGAGGCTATTTTCGTAAGATTTAAACAAAATTTGTCTCTGATGCTATTCACTGTCATGACTTGGTCTGATCTGCTGTTTTTGTCTTTTCTCGTGTGCCTCGTTGTCTTTTGAGCACGTGTTTTGTTTTGACAGCTCACCATGCACACGCTGTCATTGTGACGTCTCCCCTCCCAATCATTATCCTTAACTATCCTTGTTCTCTTCACACCTGTTGTCAATCTATCACAAATTTTCTCCCCTATTTTAGATCCTCTTGTGTTCAGTCCTTTGTCAGACCGTTGTTGTGTGTAATGCTGTTCCTGTGACTAGTCTTCTGAACTTGAATGCACCACCCCAGTCCCTCACTGTGTGCTCATCACCTTCTGGTGTGACTTGGACACTGCGTCGGGTGACGCTATAATTTGTTCCTTTTGAGAAGTGCTCTCCTGACCCAGTGTCCAGACTTTTATTTGGACTTCCTCTTTTCTTTTGTGTTTCTGTAATTTTTTCCTGGGCTCATTTTGAGAGCAAAATAACTATTCTGTTACCTGCAACCGAATCTGTGTTTTTTCCCTGATATTCACGTTGTAAACGCAAATGCAGCACTTCCTGGTTCTACGTCAGAACACCGGCTCAGTATTGGCCGGCTCCTGCATCAGCATCACACACATGCGTCGTGCTGCTCACGTGAACAGCGGCAGGGAATGACACGGAAGAGAACAAATTCTTGGAATAAATCGTAATTTTGTGTGCAAAAAAAAAAAGTATTCTCTTCACTTCATTACATTAAGTGTATAAATAGTCCATGTGAACCACTGTAGGTCCATGGACTATTTTAACGACATCTTTACTACCTTCCTGGGTCTTGAAAGTGGTGATTACGTCGCTGCCCATGTGGGGTCAGAAAGCTCTCGTATACATACATTCACGACAGACTCCACAAATTTTTAAGACAAAATTATTCTGCATAAAGAAATTGAAGCCTAATTGAGACATTAATATAATGACGATGAGGTACATTTCCCCATTCTCAATAATGTAATGCAAAACAGTATATTAATTAAATCACTTTTATACATCATAGTAGTATTGTTGCATTGCCTACAATGTCCTAAAAAAAGCTTCATTTTGAATGCAAAATACTATATCTTTTTTTTTTTTAGCTGATTTTTTTGGTGTTGAGATAAATACATTCAAACAAATTCAGCTCTTAAACCCCCTGGATCGCTGATGCATGACTGATGCTGCTAAATGGTTTACACTTTAGATATATTTAAGAATATATAGATATAGAGAGTTGTTGGTCTGTCCTCACCGATATGTTCTCCGCATGTGTCGCAGTATTCGGCGTACAGTGACTCGTAGCAGCGGCAGCAGTAGGGCCGACTCTCTCTCATGATGTACCTCTGACCCCCCAGCGCCGCCTCACACTCGAAACAGCAGAAGTGCTTCATGTGCCAGTGCCGCCCCTCAGCCTCCGTACACTCGTCCGCAAAGATGATCTGAGGGAGATATAGTCTAAGGTCATGCGGTACCACGTCTTATTTCTGATCCATTCAGTAAGTGATGCAGGGCTGGGATCAAATTCAGTTTTAGTTCATATAATAAAACGGGATTGTTGTAGGCCAGGATTGAACCTGTCTCTCCTGCTGAGCACCAAGGCACATGAGTGATAAGCACTACACAACAGATTCTGTCAGCAAATGAATGAAAATAGAAACTGGGAGAAAAATAATAGGGCTAGTGCAGCGTTCACCTCGTCGCAGGCCTGGCATCGGGGTTTGATGTGTTCAGCGTGGTGCCGCCCGCAGTAGATGTGTCCTTCCTGGTAGAAGTAGATGAGATCTACCAGCAGCTCGTTACAGGAAGCGCACTGGAAACACTGAGGATGCCAGCAGGAGCCGTGACCCGCACGTGACGCAAACACCGCTATGTCACCGCCGCAAATCTGCCTTCCACACTGATAAACAGTCATAGAGAACAGGGAAGGGAAGAGAGGTTTAGAAATTCATAATTACAAGTTGGAAACTCAGCATTTTATGGAAGCCCTGACCGCTCCCACATGACCGCTGTGATGTCATATAACAATTAAAATAGCAGTGAATTTTTTTTCCCTGTATTGATTTATTTCCTCTTGAAACAGGAAGTTTGTGCAGGACACATCGAAAAAAACTATTTTTTATTAGCCATTAGCCTTTAGTTTATATCATAACGATGATTCATGATTCTCTGCTTCAGAGACGAAAAATTATCAGCTTTCAGTGAAAATAATATAACAATAATATAATAGCAAAATAAAGCGGTTTAATGTTTGAAAGCAAAGAAATTAAGATAAATATCATACATATTAGTACTGTCATTTTACTGTTGAACTATAAAATATTTTTGTATAATAATATATCTTATTTTACAATACAATACAATTATTATTAGTTACTAGTAAATTCGTATTTCTATATGTAATTCATTTTTTATAATTTAATAAATAAAATAAATGTAAATAATATTATTAATTGTACTGTATCAAATTGATTATTATTACATATTAAATATATATTTTATAGTACAATAGTGTTATTACTATAGTGTTTTATTTAATGGTTAAATAATAATTTTATAATTTAATAAAATAAGAAACATTCAAATAATAATAATTAATATTATTTCATGCCCCCTGTCCCCAGGAGACATTTTCATTCCACAGAGCATCTGATTGGACAAAAAAAACTGTAAAGGATGAGTCATCAATATTTTTGTCAGTTTCTTTTTATGAAAATGACTGTAGATTTCTGTAGACTGTAGATTTTAGTTAAACTAGGTGGACATTCCTAGACTAAATAATAGTTTATCCTGATTTTTATTATCAATAATTGAAATTATTTATTGAACATAAAAAAAAAATCATTAACCCACTCAAGGTTGTTACAGTGATTTTACCATGAGTAAAAGGGTTAATTCTGCTTCAATACATGTCTAGTGCCCTTTAACTTTGCTTTAACAGCACATCCCTGTTCTTTAGCAGGGTGACACCTCTATAATAAAAAAAGCTATTATAAAGTCAAAATTAAAAACTTTACAAGTAGAAAAAATATGAAAGAAAAATTACATACTAACTATATTCTGTGTTTGATGACACAAAAAAATGGGTTTTCACACAAATCAACAAAACAAGACTTGTAATAATCTGCCTCTTCTCAACACAGTCACACCCTCTTGGCAGCTACTCATCATCTGGAGTGCATTATGGGTGATGAAACGTGGCAAAACACATGAAATATCGCAGGGGGTGTATGGAAAGTATGCGGTTTTATCTAGTACATATGGTATCTGACTTGGCACTGGCCAGACTGGAGTTTGAATTTATCACAGCATATCAAAAAGTTTCCAGAAGCCACATGCCCGACAAGTGCCTCTTCAGCTCAAGTAGTTCTATGCACACTCTATACTTGAGCTGAAGTGGTACTCAGTTAAGTATACACTATTTCTGGAAGAGGAAGCAGTAAGTTCACATTTCAAGGTGATTTTACAGTTGAAAAGTGGCATCCGGACTGATCTCATCAGAAGACTGTGCCATTTTTGTGTCTCTCTTTCTCTACCTGTTGACAGATGGCACCAGTCATGGTGACTGGAAAAAGTCGTACGATGCCCCGGCCCAGATTCTCTCTCTTCCTTTGCTGGCTGAATAACTTCAATTCTTTCTTCTCTTCTTCATCCAGAGAGTTACAGTACTGAGGCTATGCACACACACACACACATACATTTACAATACTGTTACAGCTCACGCAAGACCAACACAGACTTACAACATGACATTCTCAACGTCTTTAATGTATTCAGGCCAACATGAATGATGAATTCATGAAAAAGTGCTAAGTATGTGATGGGTTTTACCTCGCTGTCATGGGCTGGCAGCTGGTGCAAGAGCTGTTTAATACGATATCGTTCTCCTGGACTGTTCACGTACGGAACCTTGTCCTCTGGAATACAGCTGAAGTATTGATAAACCTGTACATACAAGAACACAAATACACACATATAATAGTGTGACAGATTATGTCTGGGGCCTTATGAAATCCTTTACATTTTTTCCCAAATTCGGATTTTTTTTTTCATCAAATGAAAATGTATCAATTTTCCTTTTTTTAAGTTTCAATAGTTTTATTATTATTACTTTGAGAAATACATTCTACTGTCCAATAGTAATATTTTTCCTAAAGTTAAAGCAGTTTAATTTGAACAGAAAAGCAAGCATGCAAGCTAATTTGAATAATACATAACCATTGCCTTACCTAATGCAGCAAAACAAACGTTTTATTCAAATTCTGAATTAAATATATATTGCCTAAAAATCTAAATCACTAAAAAGCCGTCGCTCTTCTCAATTTATCGCTATCTCACAAAGTTCCAAAGTTATAATCAGTGAAGCTGACTGCGCAATGAATCTCTTATTTGGCCTACACAATTTCTACACTTTATTTATTATAAGTTAACTTGTAACGAGAAGATTTGTTCAGAAGTCAAAACTCTGACGTTTTGAGTGGTGAGTGGATTCTAACTTAAACACATCTGAATGGCTATTGCGTTCAAGAAATCAACAGATATGTTTGAGATTGGCTACAACGCTTCAAAAACAAATTCTAAATAGAAACTTTTGGCGCTCTTGAGAGCGCAAACACCCAATTAATTTCTCCAATATGCTAATATTATGGAAAAAACTGAATCTAAACCAGCAGTTAAGAAAAGCTTTTACCTCTAAAGGACAATTCACACCGTACAGACAAATGGCAACAAACAAGTTGGTAGTTGGATTTAGAAAAGAAAAAAAAAAAACTGTCCTGTTCAACAAACCCGACAAACACCAACCGGGGTAACACACCGATCCGACAAAACGTAACAAACATGTTTTTTGCCGTTTGTCTGTATGGTGTGAATTGGCCTTAAAAGCAATCAGATGCAGCAGCAGTCAGTGGTTTGAGTGAGAATATTCCAGGCTAGTCTCGAAAGGCCAGCCCAGAGCCCAGCCTTACACACAGAACATACACACTTTATATTTGATTAACAGTCTTTTGAGGTTTAATACTTACAGGCACTAGTCCATATATAGATTTGATTGGCTGATTCAGACCAACCGCTCACTTAACACTTTAGGCCGCGTGTCCACCAAAGCGTTTTTAGCCAGCTGAAAACACCTAGCTATGGGCGCTTGAGAGCGTTTTGGCAGCGCAGCATATTTTTTTTTCCAGTTGAAACACTTTGATATGATACTTATGATACGGAATATCCGCGAAAGTGTTACTAGTATCTCATTTCACACATACGTCGTTTCTGTGTTGATTCTATATTAAAATGTCGATACAAATGTAACATATTTTCTCAGGCTCTTGTTTTAAATTATTTTGTTCCGTTATTATGCTTTTTGTTGTCATCTGTTGACGTTGACCAAGCAGAATGTGACGGTTGGTCGGTGTGATATACCGTCGGTGTGATGGACGGTTGGGTAAAAAGTGACAGTGATGAGTGCTGCGTTTTACCCCAAATTTTAACATTCTTCAACTCTCGGCGACCAGTAAAAAAACGCCGGGTGCTCAGCGCTTCAGCGTGAAAGAAAAAAGCTCAGCGCCTCGTTACGCTCATGGCGTTTAAAAAAACGCAGCGCTCCCATTGAAAATAATTGGAAAAATATGCCAGCTGCATGAAAAAACACTTTGGTGGACACACGGCCTTACTTTGAGGTCATTGTATCTCTAGATTGTCCTGAAAACGGTGTCCTCACCTGCTCAGGCTTGATCCCGGGCGGCACCCAGGCGTATTCTTCCGAGGCGCAGCCCGAGTCGTCGTCGGATATGGAGTGCCTCTGGAAGTCTGACACCAGCTTCATCATCATTCTCTCCAGCTGGCTGGGCACCGAGCGCACCACATGCTCTTCCCGCACACACTTACAGTGCACACAGATCTTCCTGTGGAAACAGGTCAGCAGAGGGGTGTTGAGTGGACAGACTGGACACCGCCAATCCAACACAACTGAAAATGACACTTTCAACACAACTGTTTAGGATTTGGGGGAAATTAAGGGAATGAATTTGCACTGCACCATACTGAAAAATAAAAATGACATCGCAATATTGCACTTTTCTGCAATATTTATATTGTGACTTGAATAGCTCTATTTGGAAAGAAAGAGTCACTCTAGAATGATTTGGGTGGTTTTGTTGGCAAAAGCATCCGCATTGAAAATGGAAAAAAAAAGGTGAAAATTTACTTTTTACTCTGAAGAATGATTTTAAGCATGAAATTATTTTAGGGCTGAATGAATTTGAAAAAAAACTAACATTTTTTTTGGTTTACTTAAAAAAAACTCTTTCCATTTGAGTTTTTATAGGCCACATTCACACCATTTTTGACCAATTCAATATGATTATAAACAATTATGATTTAATTGTGATTATTATTAAATATATTAACAAAAATATATTGTAATAACACATTTTATTTTACTTTAATAAAATTATAATACTACTATTTACATCTTAGGGACAAATTTACTAAAGCTTGCGCCAGTACAAACCCGCTTTTGGTGTTAAAAAAATACTGTCAGGATTTACTAAAGACACGCAGTGAAAAATTAGCGCTGAAAGGCATGGACAGGGTTATTGTTGCGGCTGACCTTATTGCATATGCATTTGTTGGACTTTCCCTTTCAGGCGCGAAATTTATGGGAGGAGAGCATTGAAATTAATCATGCGAGGTGATTCACTAAGGTTTGCGCTAGACAATTTACTGGTATTTCTGCCATTATTTACCGCACAAAAAAAGCACGTCTTAAACCAGACGCTAATTCGTGCTGCTCTAGGTAGATTGAGTTGGTCATTATGGAAATGATCCGGCTTTGTCTGTGTTGTATAATTTGCTCGTTGTCAGTAGATCATGTGCGGAACTTTACACTCCCATCCGCTCTTTTAAGAGATTGCGCTCTCACACTAATTTGCTCTGTCTAGTAAATCTGGCCCTATATTTCTTCATTTTCAAATGTTTTACCATCAAGCTTTTATGTTGATGGGTTGCAGGCAAATAAATACACAATTTATCCTTCCAGTTTCAGAGTGAAGGCACTGTATGTTCATTTACACGTGTGCAGCTCACAGCGTCTCAGAACGGCTTGATTCACAGTAAATGATTCAAGCCGTTCTGAGTCTCTGAAACACTATCATGAACCACACTTTGAAACCGCAAGCACATACTGTATATTTACTTGATTAAACGCATCCTACACGAAAAATCAGTCACACTAAGCCATATCGCAACATCACTTTTATTTCAAAATAAAACTTCCGTTATCTACTTGCAATCATGCTGCAAAATAATTATACTTTTTTCCCAAGGAGATGTCCAGACTCCTCATTTCCAGTGAAAGTGAATGCAGACTAAGCTCCAAAAAAGCCATAAAATGAGTATAACACTACAATACGACTATATTCAGTGTTGGCCCACCTGAAGGACATCACTGGACCCCTGCTGGATCCCTTTCAGTTTGCTTACAGAGCAAACAGGTCTGTGGATGATGCAGTCAACATGGGACTGCATTATATCCTGCAACATCTCGACAGACCTGGGACTTATGCAAGGATCCTCTTTGTGGACTTCAGTTCGGCCTTCAATACCATCATGCCTGGTCTTCTCACAGCCAAACTGACCCAGCTCTCCATACCATCCTCGATCTGTCAGTGGATCTCCAGCTTCCTGACGGACCAGCAGCAGCGAGTGAGACTGGGGAAACACACATCCAGGACTCTCACCACCAGCACTCTAAAGACCCCTCTGTCAAGCTCCTGAAATTTGCAGACGACACCACTGTCATTGGTCTCATCCGAAACGGTGACGAGTCTGCTTACAGACTGGAGGTTGAACAGCTGGCTGCCTGGTGCAGTTATAACAACCTTGAGCTGAACACGCTCAAACAGTGGAGATGATCATGGACTTCAGGAGGAACAGCCCAACACTCCCCCCAATCACCATCATGAACAGCACTGTGGAAGCAGTGGAGTCATTCAGGTTCCTGGGAACTATCATCTCTCAGGACCTGAAGTGGGACAATCACATTGACTCCACTGTGAAAAAGGCCCAGCAGAGACTGTACTTCCTTCGCCAGCTGAGGAAGTTCAACTTGCCACAGGATCTGCTGATTCAGTTCTACTCAGCCGTCATTGAGTCTGTCTTATGCACTTCCATCACTGTCTGGTTTGGTTCAGCTACCAAATCAGACATCAGGAGACTACAACGGACAGTCCGGACTGCGGAGAGGATTATTGGTGCCCCCCTGCCAAACCTCCAGGACCTGTACTCTTCCAGAGTGAGGAAGAGAGCAGGTAAAATCCTCACAGACTCCACACACCCTGGACACCACCTGTTTGAACTGTTACCGTCAAGACGGCGACTCAGATCACTGGCCACAAGAACATCTCGGCACAGGAACAGTTTCTTCCCACAGGCCATTTCCCTTCTGAACAGTTAACATATCTCCCAAGGCATATGCCTGTAAGTGCAATACTCCCACTGTTACCCCACAATACCCTACAAATCAGGTGATACTTATATATAGATTAATTTTTTTTATAATATTCAAAACACTATAAATATGTTCATAATCTGTAAATCTGAAAATGTCTATTCTGACTAAACCCAACTGTGATACTTTTATTCTCATATATTTCTATTTTTATTTTTTATTCTTATAATTTGTAGTATCATGTTTCTTGTTGTATTTGTATTTGTATTTGTATATGTCCACTGGAAGCCTCAGTACCAAAACAAATTCCTTGTGTGTGCAAGCACACTTGGCAATAAAGCTCTTTCTGATTCTGATTCTGATATTCCAAGTCTTCTATAGCTTTGTGTGAGAAACAGACTAGGGCTGTGCAATTAATCGTAAATTACCATAAATCGATTTTTCAATTTCACTTATGGCTTTCAACGATTATGCGCACCTTCCTCTCCTTTACAGCGGTGCGCTTTCATTCCTCCCAAAAATCCTGAACTTTTCAATCAGCCAAATAACTGTTGTAAAATGCAGTCTACTGTAGCTAAACTGGAGGAAGTGCTTGATATTAAACCATGTTATTAAAAGCACATTAAGCGGCAAAAGAGACACTGTTCACCAGGCGGCTTTCTGTGTGTGCACCGAGACTGAGCCGAACGCAGATATTCACATACGTGGGCTTTGGATACCAGCTAAATGGTCAAAGAGCAGACATGTAAAAAGTCAAAGTACCGTTTTGGCAAGTATTCTCGTATACACAATCTGTTTTGTCTTAAGTGAACATACTGGCCACCACACTACCTCACTCACAAGATACCAAAAAAATAAGGTAAACATCATCTTTTCTGCTCTAGTATTTATTGTGCGTCCTTACCATTCAGCTTAATAATTGTGTATTTTACATTTACATTTATTCATTTAGCTGACACTTTTATCCAAAGCGACTTACAATTGCTATATATGTCAGAGGTCGCACGCCTCTGGAGCAAATAGGGGTTAAGTGTCTTGCTCAGGGACACATTGGTTTCTCACAGTGGATTCGAACCCGGGTCTCTCACACCAAAGGCATGTGTCTTATCCACTGTGCCACCACACCCCCGCCACCGCCAATTTTGAACTACATTTTAAAAATAAATGTATATTACTGTTGAATTCATGTATATTATGATGCTAAGAGTCTAAACTAATTTGGTAGGCCTTGCTAGCTGCCAATTAGCTAAAATATTAGCAAAAATGTCATTTCCGCAACATGTCTTTACCGCAGCATATTTAGGTGTTGCGGTAAAGACCTTGTGTTGCGGTAATGACAAATTCAAGGTTTATTGTATATTAAATTACAAATATTCAGTATATTATTAGTACTGAAGTATATATTAGTATATATATTATTATATATATATAAACATGCCATTTTTTAACCCTAGATTTTAACATTGTGTCCTTACCGACACATGATGTCATTACCGCAGCACTGCTCTATTTTCATTTTTTTTCACATTTTCATTTGCAAAAAAATATTTTTACACTTAAGCTGAGATGATTAACTCATTGAAATTGCAACATCTGTCATAAAAAGTTAAATATGTTATCTTTTGTGTGTAGAGAAACAATTGACATCTAAGGTTACTGTAAATTTTTTACATGGCATAGAAAAAAACATGAAAATCCCTATTTTGTATATTATTTTTTTATATCAGTATTTACAACACTGCATTAAATTTGAAAAAGCTATTTAAATATATATATTTTTTTATAGAAATTACTAAAGAAAAATTTATAAAATGAACGTTATTGTAACGTTGCGGTCAGGACACTTTTTAAGAAGATGACCCGAAAAACACAAAAAATAAACATGTTCCAGATTAAAATCTTAACGACTACATTCTATTTTGTGTAAATTTTTATATGTATTACAGACTGTGATGGTTAAAATTGAAATTCATAGAGGTTGATTTTTTTTAAAAATTGGGATAGTCAAAAGCGCCCGTAGTTGCAGAAACACCCATAAATAACACTGACATTGACATATTAATCAGCTTCATATCAGCCATCTGTCACCCCGCTTTCTAAGATGGTGGCACTGGAAATAAAAAAATTATTATCGGTCAAACACTACTCATGAATTAAAAAGAATCATTTCTGAATGTTGGTCAAACCCTGTCACCAACATTCCAGCTGACACAACCGATGTGATACCTATTATTACTCAAAACAGACAATCATTTCAGGCAGGTGATTCAAGCCTAAAAGATGTTACATCAACTCAAGTTGACTTTATGCTAAAATCAGATGTTGAAATCAACCCTGCAATTTTTACATTCTACATGTTACTGGTCTTATTGTGAACTATCATCCAGCACACCGTGCCAAAGAAAATGTTTTCATCAAAATTAAATAACAAAGTTTGCCTTTGCTATGACTTTTTTCCGGCTTGTTACCAAAGAAATCTGGGTTGCAAATGGAGTTTCATGTTGGTTTCAAAATGTTGGTGTCCTAAACATCCACAAAATAAATTAGAATAAGACCAAATCACACATCTGACAATACATCTAATCGCACATTAAATCCCGGTTATAGCTATTTACACATTTCATAAAAAAAAAATATTAAAGCGAACAACACTGCATTGAATGCAAACATCAATATACACACAAGAAAAACAAAACAGATGTTGTGCATGCAGACAGGCCTGTCCCACTGCATTGGTTTCACACCTCACCCTGAATTACTTAACCTGCTGTTGTCACAGCAATTTAATTAATGGCATCTATTAATGACAACGTGATCTAATGTTTCCGATGACGACCAGCACAGCAGGTTCATCCATGGCAACTACTGGAACAATGGCTAGAGTCACGGATCCTACACTTCACTACACAGCCAAACTCATGCCAACACAAATCTTAACCCACCTTCACTTCATTTTGTATAATATAGATGTGATGTCATCATTTACTCTAACATTGTTCCAAACCTCTGAAAACTTGAAGATAAAAATGTAAGTCAGTAGGGGCCAATGTTGTTTTGGACCCCGTTGACTTTCATTGTAAGGACAAATACCAAATGATTCTGGATGAGTTTGAAAGATTGGCTATGTCAGTTGTTTTATGTTTCTAGTGTTTTTGCATATTTTATGTTTGTATGAACTGTATATGTGGTTTAGTACTGCTGCCTGTCTTGGCCAGGACACTCTTGAAAAAGAGATTTTTAACCTCAATGAGTCTTTTCCTGGTTAAATAAAGGTTTAAATAAATAAAAACAAACACGAAACATTCTTCAAAATATCTTTTTTTGAAGATAAAGAAATTCATACAGGTTTTGAACAAAAGGAAGAGTAAATAATAATCAATGATTTTTTTATTTTTAGGTGAACGCATCCTTATCCCTGTAATGCATGACATATGAAATAATAGTCAGAAAAATCTAATATTTTGAAATGGAACACACTAAATCTAAAAAAAGTTTGCGCCATATTTAATATATCAGGATTGTATGGCTCATATAGTATGATATAGTGAGAATATGGAGCGCATACTTGAGGAGGGAGGGAAAAACATTAATTTATGTGGTCAAAAAGTAAGATGAAATTATTAAATTCCCAATAATATGTGAGATGATATGCAAATGCTTAGTTTTATGATCAAAGCTCAGTAGTTTTAATTCTGAGGGGCAAAACATATAATGCAACGCAATACAATGATGATTGTGAGATGAACAAATAAACATTCCTCAAAAGACTGATGGGTCAAATTTGATAACATTTTTTAACATATTTTTCTAAAAAGTAAATGATGTAAACCAAAGTTGCTTCAGTCCAGTAAATGTTCATCTTGAAATATTATGAACAATACAAAATATATAATATTGAATTATTATAATGATATAAAAGTTATTCTTACGTTGGCTTGCCTATGCAGTTGAGATGTTTAAATATCACTTGAATTTCCTTGATAAAACAACAAGAATTTGTTTAAAAAAGTTCTATAATAATTTTTAATTAATAAAGTTAAATAATTTTCTATAATATTTTATTATTTTAACTTTGCGAGCTTTATAAAGCCATAGCAGTATAAAATATAGCACATCTCTCCTACCTTAATGCTTGAATAAATCAATAATAATCTCTAAAACATTAAAAGAGAATGAAAAAAATACGTACGGAATACAGTTCAAGAATCAGCCAGAAAATGTCCAGGTGCGACACACTTTTTTCTAATCCTAATCCTTCCCACAACACAACACAACACAACAAACCTCGTCCTCGGACTGAGCACTGCCAGAGAGAGACTGATGAGCGGCGGACGCGCGTGTCACAGTCTGAAGGCCCGCTCATTGGGCGGCGCTGATGATATCACACCACTTGTGTGATCAGTTTTCTCTCTATCTCATGCTGAAAATCAGCGCCCGGTCTTCAAGTCCAAACGGAGGTGAAACGGGAATATTGTGGCGGTTCATGTGTGTGTGTGTGGAAGGGGTGGGGGTTTAATCCTTCTCAGTACAGTTATGGGATAAGCGCTACTGTTCTCTTAAAGTCAGACATCCATTAATTTTAATGGACAGCTACAGCACAGCCACAATGTCAAATAGAGAAAAAGAAAGCAGATGAGTGCAAACTAAACAAAACAATGCATTTATATAAACTATATATTGTATAACAGCTCAGATGGGTTTTGGTGGCAGGGGCGGAATGGACGTGCACAAGGACAGATGGAAGACAAAAGCGGCTTTTCACTGATTTTACTCTCTTCCTCCACTCCACCTTTCCACCACTCCATTCTACCAATCCCTTCTTCTCTGGATAAGCTGCCACTCCATGTCCCCAGCCCAACTTGCTTGTATATAAAGTCTCTTCTGCTCACCAAGGCTGCATTTATTTGATAAAAAAAATCAGAAAAAACAATAATATGGTGAAATCTTATTACAATTTAAAATATTGGATTTATATTTTAAAATTTAATTTTATTATATGTCACGATTCGGACATCCAGGAAATGCACACTTCAGAACCATTTGAAACACTACAGAGACCCATCTGCGTCATCTCCTCAGTTCTCGCGTATGCGTCGTGGCGCTCTCGTGAACTCGCGTCAGAGGCCCACACGGAAGAAAATTAATAGTTGAATCAAAAAAGTTTTTTTTGTGCACACAAAATATTCTCATCGCTTGATAAACTTAAGGTTGAGCCACTGTAGTCACTTGGACTATTTTAACAATGTCTTAACTAACTTTTCTGGGCCGGCAGAATTAAATTACATAGAAGCCTATAAAGGAGTGAGACAGCTCTCAGATTTCATCAAAAATATCTTAATTTGTGTTCTGAAGATGAACGAAGGTCTTACGGGGTTGGAACAACATGAGGGAGAGTAAATACTGACAGAATTTTCATTTTTGGGTTGAATTTTCAACCCTTTCATCATGTTACTTTCTACCGGGTGTCTGTTAGATCACAACACTGGAGTAGACAGCGCTATAATTTTTGTTCTTTTGCTGCTGAATTATCCACTAATCTAGTTCATAATAGCCTTTTTGTCATAGCATATGATCAAATATATATTTTGTTTTTCTTTATAACGAAGTTGTCTGTACTTAGTAGGTTGTGTTTAGCACACAAAAGAGTGATTATCAGTGAACACATTGGTATCGGTCAATACTCAGAATTTTTGGGATCGGATCGGTTCTGATAAAATGGTATCGGTGCTGGCGATGCGCGGATGGGCTATTATTTCATCCGCAACCGCATCACAAAACTCATCATCCGTCCGGCATCCATCCGCATCAACATTTTTGACCAATTTTCCCGCCCGCCATCCGCTGATACAAGGCGCTGCTGATGACAGCCACGAGACTAGAAACCGCCCGCCACCCGCCCGAATTTAATTAAAATATTTTTTTCTGTCACGTCATCCGCCCGATCTGCGGTTTATCCGCCAACCGCGCATCTCTAATCGGTGCATCCATAGTTGCCAGAATAATTCTGTAAAAAATACAGTAAAAATGTAAACATATTTAATGTAAACAGAACAACCAACAAATTTAATAGTATAAAACTGTAAATTACAAATAAGAACATTGCCATTTAAACTGGTAAAATCCAACAACGCACACTACTACTAAAATAATTTTTTTTCTTATATACTGCTAAACAGGGCTTGACATTAACACCCACCAACCCACCAAATGCGGTGGATTTCAGCAGTGGCGTGTAATATATATACACATTTTTAAATAGTAGTCTTTTATAAAAGGCATCTGAAATAATACACTTAAGTGCAATGTAGTGGTGGGGGTTAGGAGAGGTTAGGGTTATTCCTAGCTAACCGTAAGGAAAGTTCACATAAATGGCTCAGGCATAAGCACTGGTCAACAGGTTCACCCATGCTGGTTAAGCTCTGCTGGCGAAAGCCATCCTGACCCAAGATCAACATGCAATCTGTTGCCAGATGTGTCCTGAAGACACGCTGCATGTGCAGATGGTATGACTGCACATGATGATGTCACACACATCTGCCAATCCATTCATTTACCCTTTGCCCATTTGTAATATTGTGCCATAAAGTCTATGATAAATCAAAGATAATGGGTATGCAATGTCTCAACTGAAATGAAGGAATGAAGTCTTTCCAATAGGGTTGGGCGGTATTTCGGTAATATCGTATACCGCGGGGTCTTAAAATAGCAACGGTATCAGTTTCAATACCGTCATTACCGGCACTTATATATAATATATAAATATAATTTATTCAATGCCTAAAAATGCTTATGTAGTTGTCATCAAGTGACAGTGTGGAGGAGAGAGAGAGAGAGAGAGAGAGAGAAGGGAGAGGCAGTAAATACTGATGCAATTGTTAAATGTTGCAATAAAAAAGGTGACCGCGAGAGATGGAAACACCTCTAACCTAATGTCGCATCTCCGAAACAACCACCCACTCACTGCTGCGAGGATGCATTTTGCCCCGAGTTCATTAAATAAGCGCATTAGTTTATATTTGTTAAAATATTATAATGTTTTTTTTTTTACGTTGATAATGAAAACTGAACAGCACGAGTAAGATGGGATGCATCGGGAGTCAGACATTGACCACTTAATTAAGTTTAATTTTGCCTTTCTTTAAAGTGAATTTCGTTTTGTATAAATTGTATCTTAATTTTAATAATTTTTTTATCAACCAATAATAAATAAGAATCAAATATAGCAGACAACATAATCATGACATGATGCGGTCACTTGCATTGAAATCTCATCATAAATTAACCGAAACTCAGTGTATGTCTCACAGACATGACAGATATCTAAATAAAGCTTGAAATGTCATTAAACGAAACAATTCAAAACGAAAAGAAATAGGCCACTCGCTGATTATTTAATCCATGATGTGCATTTCTCTCTATGCGCGTTCTATACGGAAATGGCGATCATCAAATTAAACGAAACTATTCCAAACGAAAAGAAATCGGCTAGCCTACTCTCTGATTATGGAATCCATGATGTGCATTTCTCTCTATCGTTCACTATGGAGATGGCGATTCGTCAATTTCTCTAAACGAAACAATTCAAAAGGAAAAGAAATATAGGCAGCATATTCTCTGATTAATCCAGGATGTGCATTTCTCTCTATACGCGCGTTCACTACGGAGATATCAATCGTCAATTTCTATAAACGAAACAATTCAAAACGAAAAGAAAAAGGCTAGCCTATACCTTCTGATTATGTAATCCATGATTTGCATTTCTCTATATGCGCGTTCACTACGGAGATGGCGATCGTCACCTTAATCTTTGCAGCACTGACAGAAAAGTTGTATTAATAAAAATCAATGGACTCGTGTCACCGGATTTACAAATGCACTTCTTGCTTGTTGCTTGTTAATTTAATTTAAATTAATGAATAAAATGAATACAATTGTCATAATTAAAATAATTAAATATTATTAATTGTCCCATTTTTGCTCATTTATAAATAGTATTTATATCTACCACCCCCTCAGCACCTGGGTTAAAAAATTATTTGACGCCACCATATTATAACGACCCACGTATTAAAAATAGTCGAGTCTAAATAGGGCTACGGCTCATATTACATTTAATGCCGTCAACAGGGATCAGACACAACGTGCACGGGTTGGCCTTGATTTTTTTTGATTTTTTTGCCCGATCTGGTATTCAGATTCTGAACGGTGTAGGCACAAGCCAACAGTTTGGTGACGCTGTCTGAGCCTTATGTCATAATTTTTAATTAGTCACGGTAATACCGTATACCCCGGTAAAATAGGGAGGAGGTTTGACGGTATCAAAATTTGGATACCGCCCAAGCCTACTTTCCAATGAAGAACTTTTCCATTGCTCTAACGGCTGAATGATGTCTTTATCAGCGCATTGGCACAGATCAATATATGAATACTTGCAATACATTCAATACCGAATTATCCAACATATTGTGATGATTTTAATTATGTTTTTATTTGGCAAGTTAATCGTTCCAGTAGGAAGTATGCTTTCGTGTGTCTCAGCGACTAATAAGTTGCATTAATGTCTGTCTGTAGCAAAATGGCAATTTATATCCATAGTGCTGATTATTTCAAACTTTTTAAATGAATTATTTAAAAAAACCTAATTCACACTATTGTTAGTCACTGCTATTTTTTTAAATAGATCCCAAAGCATTTTACCGACTTTAAAATGTTTTCGTATATTGTGTTATTTAAATAAAAATGATAACAAAAAAATATTCTTTGTGTTAATTTAGCGACAAACTGTGAAAAAAATACCTTAATTAATTAATTTTTTAAAAAACATTATTATTTTATTGTGTGCATTAAACAATTTGAATATAGGGTACAACAGCTGTTATAAATAAAAAATCCTAAAACCCTAACCATACAACTTTTTAGAATTAGATTTAAGAATGTTAAGGAATAAAACAATTGTATTGTACCAGAACCAATTCTGCACACTAATAATGCTGTTTATTAAGATTACAAATCATGTACAGAAACGCTGGCATCTTTCTAACTATAATTAAACGCTGACATTTTTATCTTTTACCTCGTTCAGTTTGATAGAATCGTGATGATCTGCCACTTTTAGACACTCTCCCCCAAAGTACAATCATGCAACTTAACTGTCAAAGAAAGATATTGGAATGAGAACATTTTAATGTGAATGACAATATCTCCCACTTTCAGACACTTATTTTCACCACAGCACAATAGTCACGAAACTTATTAAAAAAGCTAAATATTTCTGTTCGTGTAAGCTGTATTAAAAAGCTTGTCTGCAAAATCTGAGGGCGCATATTTCGAAAATTTGAGACATTCTTTAAAACTGAATAAACACTCCAAAGAAAGTTCCTACAAGCACATACACACACTTTTGCCAAACTAACACCGATACACATCATCATCATCATCACTGCTATTGCCGTTATGATTGTCATTCTGAACAAACTTCCTGTCAGACTAGTTCAAACACAAAACTAAATTGAAACACTTCACAAGATCAAAGGTAACTGAACACTCAGTGTTCAGTACTGAGTATATTACCTGTAGCCCTGACACTGCAAAATCCCTTTCTAAGAGTTGTAATATGTTGAATTGTTCAGACCTAAGGTGGCTTAAGCAAGTTAGCCATTCTTCAATGACCTGGTAGTGATTCAAACGTCATCCCGCTTGAGTCGAGTCAAATGACAGTGGTCTCTATTGGTTGCCTCTTCCCCCTCAGGCCGCTGAAGCCAACACTGATCCCGAACAATAGATTCTCCCCTCACAAGCCCTCCTCTCCGTCTCCTCCCTCACCAACAACATGTTTCAGATTTCCCTTTTCAGACACGTCCTCTATAACAGCTCATGTGATAGGAAGGATGTAAAGTATACAGTATGAAGCTGCGGCTCTTTTGACGCTTTCATCTTAAAATAATATTCTGGGTTTCATACAAGCTAAACTCACTGGACATCATAATGGTGTAACGGGGATTACCACAAAAACTCATTTCCATTTGTCCCTCCTTTTCTTAGAAAAAAAAAGCAGCTAAATCTGGTTTATAGCAAGGCTTATTCGTAAACAGTAAAATACTCAAGTAGAGCTACTAGATAGACTTCAAACTATATCATTTTCATATGAAAAATTCACTTAACCTTTTCTGTGTAACGTTACATTTTTTATATTTACAATTTTACACCTCTATTGCCATGACAACACAAACCCTAGAATTACGGTACAAATTATTATTAGGGATGAACCAATATGAAAATTTATACCGATACTGACAACCGATAATTCTTTATTTTCGAAAGCTGATAACCAATATATTGGCTGATAAATATAGATCAAAATTTTTATATCATTTTGAGAGCCTGATTACAAAAACAAAGTCTAACAAATAAAATCCATGTACCAAGCACACAATAATAATGTTCACATTATAATTTTATGTAGCCTATATGACAGACTTGCAGTGCACGTTACACCCTTTTTGAAGGGATTTCAATCATTATTCAAGCAATCCAACACCGTAATGGCGAACAGTGCGCATCTGAAGTGTCTCAGCTGAAGGAAATAATACATTATTTATCGGCTTTAATATATATCCACCAAATTAAAAATGAACATATATTGGCCGATACCGATATGGTGGCCGATATATTGTGCATCCCTAATGATTATTAACAGCTTTGAGCTCGAATATTTATGGAAGCTTGTTTCCGCCACAGAATAAAAAAAAAAAAAGATAACTGCAACTTTTTCTCTCACAATTCAGACTTTTTTTCCTCAGAATTGTGAGATATAAACTCGCAATTGCGAGAAAAAAAGTCAGAATTGTGAGATAAAAAGTCGCAGTTGTCTTTTAAATAGTTTTACTCCGTATGGCGGAAACAAGCTTCCATAGTGCTGTGCTGAAGAGCTGCAAACGTAAAAGTGAGTAACCAAGGGATCCGGTTTAAAGAACAGATGGACACTTTCTGGTGCGGGTTTCACGGTGGCAGCAATGAGCGGTTGAGAAATAACTGCCTGGCTCTTTACTGGTAATTCAACTACTACCATCCTGCCAGACTCTCTCATCATGGCCAGGAGCTCACTGATAACTCAATCAAATTCTCACAAGAGCTTGACAACCTCCAGGACACCTGCCTTGGACAACATCCTCATTTGTACTACAGCAGACACGCATGACAAGATGGACGTTCTCTCCGGTGCTTGTGCTCAGCTGGCACAGATTCTGGGACCAATCTATCATTCACAGGCTTTTCATCATCCTGGCATGCAAAATCACCTTCTAGCTAAATCAGACCTAATTAAGTCACACAAATATGGAGTTTTGGTGTGTTTTTAAATTAAATTTGGCCCAGTAAATAATGCAATTAAGACTTTAAGGTCATTTCAGTTCATGCAAATAAGTTCAGGGTGGGAAATTAACGTTTCCACCTCCATCGACAGTTGCAGATGAATCACAGATTGCGGCAACTAGATTTAATTTTTTGATGGTCCCATACTGCAACCTTTTTGACATGAAATGACATTTTTCCTTTAGTTTGTATACATTATAGCAAAAGTATTATTACCAAAAAAATCGTGTGGAGTGAGTGTGCGCACCCGCAGTTTATTGCATCGCTTAATCGCGTGTCTTTTTGATTAGATGTCAGATACGGAGTAAAAACGAAAAGAAACAGGCCTATTCAATCTTCCCTGGATGGTTTTTTTTTTTAATGAAGAAATTAAATAATACCAATCAGGAGAATGGAAGCAGCAATAAAAAAAAGAGGACTGTAGTGCTGTCAGCAAAACGTTATTTATACCATATATGCAATAAAAACTGCACTGCAACAAAAAGGTAAGGCATGTGTTTTTATATTTAATGTGTTTTAATTAATAGTGTAATAGAGTTATTAGTGCATCGTGCATTTTGTTTGGTAAAATGTGAGGTATATCGTTCGGTAATGTCGTTGTTCTACATGCCCAGAGGGGAATGCCATACTCTATTGTTTTTGTGAATAAGTCTGCCACGCATTTGAGTGATCTCGGCGAGTTATGGGCTAGGTGCACAAGATGGCGCCTGTGAGCTTCGGCAATGCGAGTGTGTGCATGTTTATTTCCGCTCGTACTCTTCCGGTCTTAGCGGCATTCGCATTTACGATAAGGAGAAACCTATATATAAAACCTGGTTAGATATAATGAATGTTTTTAAAGAAAACATCAGATTTTATACATAAATACCTGTGTTGAGGAGCTACTTTGAAACTGTACTTTGCTGAGTTACAAGCTATTGATCATTTAAAGTAGTTCAACTACAGTCAAGCCACACTTTAGTGCTAGTGCTAGTTAGTTGCCTAATAAAAATGAGTTATTTAAATTATTCAACTATCTGTTTCCATTCGGGTGACCAACACAAACACATAATATAACAAAATACATACATTTAACAGATTACAAAATACACCATTTTTATAACTAGATAAAAAACATAACAGCAGTTTATTTCAACATATTTCACTCTCTGTTAAGTAATGCTGTTCTTTTATACTTTCTATTCATTAAAGAATACTGAAAAAAAAATATTATCATGGTTTACACACAAAAAAATGAGCACAAACTTTTTTTAAAGCTATCATTCATAATAATAAGAAATGCATTTTGAGCAGAAGATCAGCATATTAGAATGATTCCTGAAGGGTCATGTGACACTGAAGACTGGAGTAATGATGCTGAAAATTCAGCTTTGCTGTCACAGAAACAAATTCAATTTTAAAATATATTAAAAAAGAAAACAGTTATTTTAAATTGTAATAACATTTCACAATATTATTGTTTTAACTGTATTTTTCCTCAAATAAATTCAGCGAGCATAAGAGACTTCTTCAAAAAACATTAACAAAACTTACCGCCCCTGAACTTTTAAACGGTAGTGTATATAAATTAAAAACACTTTGGGATTCAAATTTGAATAAAGCTCATAAAGTAGTTACTGGAAACACACTACTGATAAATGTTGCCAATACAGTAAGAGCATTGCTACTTTAAGTTACTCCCCAACAACACTGATCTGATTCTAAACCTAAAGAAAGATTAAAAGAGTGTGACATAATGAAAGGGAATGAGAAAAAGAGAGCAAGACAATGATTAAGTTAAAGCACTGAGACAGAAGAGGGAAATGCAGAGAGGAGGGTAAGTGTGGGAGTCTGATGGCTGTATTCCTGCAGTCTTGGCAGCAGAAGGACCTGAAAGGACTAATCTCATTAGTCGTACAGGAGGAATTAGGACACAAAATAGGGGGCCAGACGGGTGGGCATGGGGGAAAGAGTCTGTGAAGAAAAGAACCGAAGCAGAGTGGGTCGAATTGGAGGAAAATAAATTTTACCGCAATGGACAATAACGTCAGTGCAACGAACGTTGAATTTTTTACACAACGCTTGTTGAGCAGAATCTGAATAGGATACTTTACATAGATTAAAGCAGTTTCCCAACCACTGTGTTGTCAGATGTGCCGTGGAAAATGATCAAATGTTTTTAAAAATAAAATAAATGCTACGACTAACAATATAACGTAACTCTCAGGCCGAAACCTTTTATCTCTATTTTTAAAAATCAATGCTATTGGTCATCCTTTATACCTGTATGTGGGTTTTACAAATATTTAACCAATGAAAATTATTCGTAACCTCGTTCTGCACGCAGTTTGTAGAGAGATCTCTGCTGGTTTGCAATGCAAAGGTAAATAAAGAACTGATGTTTGAATAAGTACTGATTTTTCTTTACTCAAGAAACACTATTGGCCCTATCATACACCCAGTGTATCCAAGTGTTTATTGCTATTTTCAGCCCGACGCAGTTATCATTTTCACGTTCTGCACCACGTTGTTTAAATAGCACATGCATTTGCACCCATTTGTGCACCCATGGGCTGCTGGCCTGAAAACGAGGTGTGTTCAGCCGCATTGTCGGCGCGCTGCTAGTTTGAGGCAACCTTAATAGACTGCGGATCTTAAAGCGAGTTTAAAGTGCGCGAGCAGACCATCTACGGGACAAAGTGTGCACATGCGTTGTGGACCCGCCTATAGGCTTACTAACGCGCTCTTTAAATAAAAATAAAAAATATTGTTAAAAATATTGCAAATTTTTTTGTGTTATTTTCCTCGCTAGAGAAGCGTTCAGTTTTTCCGCTTGCAAATTCCTTCATGTAAATAGCGAATCCGCCATGGCGTGAGCGCAACTGGCTTTTAAACGGAATGGGAGATGAGACACTGATTGGTTTACTGCATGTTACACCCAAAACACACCCATTACTCATTAAAGGTGCTCTAAGCGATGTTGGGTGACGTCACTTCTTGTTGACGTTCGAAGTATTGTCAAACTAAACGGAGGCTGGCTAGACCCTCCCTCCTCCTCATCCGCGCACTAACCCCCCAAATCCTTCTGGTCAGTTATTGGCTGTTTGTTACATGACATAACAGTTTGTTATGTTTCGTGGTGCGGGTTAGCCCAGTTTGTTTTTGTTGCCGTTTGTGGAGCCTGGGGTGTCTGCAGAGTAGGGTTGTAACGGTATGAGATTTTTACGGTATGATAATCGTCTCAGAAAATATCATGGTTTCACGGTATACGGTATTAAAGAATCATTATTACTATAATCATCAGCTACAATGACCCTAAAATGAATGAAAACAGACAGGGTTTTTTGGTTGAACATGGTTTATTACAATAAACTTTTTTTAATGAAATTTTTTAATGAGTCTGTGAACTTTTATTTTGACAGGTTGTACTAAACTCCTATGAGTTTCAGTCAAGAGTGTATTTCACGATGATTCTTTTAAATGAAATTATGAAATGCTCATTTCTTTCTCTCAGAGCAGCTCTGGATATCTTCATGTGTTCACGTCGTCATATAGTGAGTGAGACAGCAGACGCTTTAAACATCATGAGCGTCACACATACTACAGAATATAGATTTACAGTATAGCAGTTTTTTGACACACACTCATATATCGATTTGATTTATTGCACAGCTATATTTTAGATTTATTCATCCATATATCAAATCGCGCATTTTTTGCGACATCTGCGTCAAAATGGAAATAATACGGCCTTGAGTTATAAATTGAACTTTATCTGCAGGGAGGGATGGTGTTCGCGAATATGGGAGAACATTCGACGTATCCTCCTTTTGCAGCCACTCTTCGTCCACATTTCTGGACACAACTGGATATCCACCTTCAAGGAAAACCCCGCGTTCGTTTTTTGGATACCCAAAGTATTCCCACACTGCAGATTTCAACTTTTTTTCTGCGGGGGAAAGAGATTAGAAATCGCAGCCTCTGTCTCAGAGATTTTCTCCGCTGTACATGCATGGGTGGAGTCTAAGCTCAAGTGGAAAGAAGTTGCATATGTGCAGGTGAGATCTGGTTTAATTTTTTTTCCAAAACCTTGGATAAGCAAATGTTCACGATATGATAATCATACATGTCAATATCATGATAAACCGCCATACCGGTATACCGTTACAACCCTAGACCGCGTTTTACAGTGTGTTCAGGGGACAGGCAGCTAGGGGATAGTGAGGAGATGTTTGCTGTATGTGACAAAAAAAAATTGGCCTAAAAAACGCGTGACATCGCTTAGAGCACCTTTAAGAGAATAGCAGTAGCGGTTTTTGGCACGGGCGAACCGGGCAGTCACCCAGGGGCGGCATTTTTTCATGACACATGGGGGCGACATGAGCAGTAAAAAAAAATCTGTTGAATGTCGAGTGCCAAATAAACACAGAGATGGACAGGAAAAGGTCAAAGCCATAAAAAAAAGAACAGAAGAAGAGGAGAAACGAGCAAAAGATAAAGGTATGCAACTATGTTCTCTCTGTATGATTACGGTATCCATGTCATGAATGAAGGGGTAATGTTAATTGGTGGGTATAACTCTTACGTTTGTTAGCCTTTTTGCTATAATGCTTGCTATGCTTATACAATAATAATTCGGTTTTAACTCAACAAAAACGAGATCTAATTTCACCATAATATTGTGCTTTGCAACAAAACTTTTACAAGTTCAGTTATTTATTTATTTCCATCAGTTGGGTTAACGTAAGGCCCTGTAATTTTCACATCTGTAGGTAGTTTCAAAGATTAACATTTGCTATTTATTTGCTACAACTCTATTTCCTGACAAAGTATAGTTTAACAAGTCATAACTAAAAGTGTGCCATGCATAGATTTCGAGGCAGTAACCAAAGAGCTAATGGTTTGTGTGATGAAGGATTTGTGCTATTTAGAATATTTTTTCTATATTTTATTAGTATATTATTTTATATTATTGTTGCTCTCTGCTCGTTACATTTTTTATATATCTGATTGTATATATTTTTGGCACATTTATGTATATAGTGTATATTTATTTAAGTTCTGATAACTTATATACTGTCATATTATGTGCAGAATTGTGTTCATTGTCTTTTGGCAAAGTTGGAGGTTTCCTGTTGTAATTGCAATAGTTAAATTACTGGATTCTCTTAAGTGTGTTTTTCAAAATGTTCTAATGAAGGATTTGTGCAATTGAGAAATAAAATGTTCTCATTCACTTATGTTGTTATAATAGAATATAACTGTTTGTGCAGAATTTTGTGTTTTTTTGTGAAGGGGGGTCTCGCCCAGGGTGTAATTCAATGTAGAACCGACACTGTAGAACTGGGACATCCCTTTTATAGCATGCGCCGGGGTGTTTTTCCCATCGTTAAACTAGCAAAAGTGGATTCAGAGATGTCCGAAGTGTGCTTGCCCCGTGCGCTTTAGACCATGTGCCTAGGTCGTTAAAATAGGGCCCTGTGTCTATAAAAGCTAATGTTTTTTGTATTATTTTGTATTTGAAGAGAGGAGAAGTGTTTAGCTGTATACTGTTTTAAATATCCTGTGCATATAGCGATTTCCTTATAGGCTAGCGCTTCATCTTCTATATCATGAGATTTAAAAGCGCACACATTTAGTGGGGTGCAGTGGGATTTTGTACATATCAAAACTCTGCTGTGGCAAAAAATAAAAAAAGGTTGGGAAACACTGGATTAAAGCAACACATTGTCAGATTAAAATGATGTAGTGCAGATCTAGATGTGATTGTTTCTGTGCTCTGGATTAGATTGTAGCATATGAATAGTGCTTGACTTGAAGAATGGGCAACCGATTCGATTTGGACTGATGTTGATGTATGACAGAAGTGCAGGCATGAGAGTAAAAAGCAGAAAGACACACACACCCACTAATTTAAGGTGAGAACAGAAGTCATGCGAACACATTCATTTACGGTAAAAAGTCCCCGATACATCCCTTAAAAATAGGCTTTTGCATGTGGTACGCTATCATTTTATTCAATGTATTTATTAGAATGATTATCTGTAAAAAAGAATGATCAAATCAATGATTCAAATCAATGTTGTTCTTTTGAGGTGTGTGTGTGTGTGTGTGTGTGTGTGTGTGTGTGTGTGTGTGTGTGTGTGTGTGTGTGTGTGTGTGTGTGTGTGTGTGTGATACATGAAACTGCAGTATGACTTCAGTAAAAAAGAATGATCATTACTATATTAAAGACAATGCCTCGCAGTTTGATTAAGAAAATAAATCTGATTTTCAAACCCCAGTTTACTTAAGTAGTTCATTGAGGCACAACCAAATTACATCAGAAATGATTTATTCATTAGGCAATCCTGCAAAAATCTATTTTGTGCATATGAAAGATAAAATCTCCAAGACTGTTACTAGCTCTGTCTATATTTTTGCACGTTATATCAAGCTTTCATGGGTTTTTAATTATCTTTTATTTGTATATATTTTAGGTTTCCTTTTAATTTGAGTTTAATTGTTTTTTAATTTACCTTTGTCCTTTTTTGTGGAAATATTTATTTTGCTTTAATTTAATTTTTATTTCAGTTTTAGTTTTAGTATTTATTATACTTCAACTTAAAGATATTCATTTCAGTAAGTTGCCAAGGCAACATTTTAAGTTTATTTTAATACATAATAACAATTTTAAATAGCTTTAGTTATTATTTACTTTAATCATTATTCAATAAACTTTGAAGATTTTATCTAAGTTCTAAAGACAATTTTCCCCCAACATACAGCTATGTGACTCATGTGACACACACACACACACACACACACACACACACACACACTGACACACACACACACACACACACACACACACACACACACACACACACACACACACACACACACACACACACACACACACACACACACACACACACACACACACACACACACACACACACACACACACACACACACACAGGAATGCCTCATGTCCTTTTGCATTCATTCCAGGTCATTGTCTGGCTTCTTCACACACCCGCTGGCAGTTGAAGGTAAGTATTTCTGAGGCGCGAGCGCGTATGTGTGTGTGTTTGTGTGTGTGTGTGTGTGTGTGTGTGTTTTAAAACATGGTCCAAATCTGACCCGACTGTGAGGACAAATGTTTGTTCAGTAGTCAACATTTGAAGTGGATCAAAACCTTTCAAATACATGAATTTTGTACCCGTTCTAGTCTTAGGACAACTTTGATAAACTTTTTTGATCCACTTCAAATGTTGACTACTGTACTTTCAGTCAAATACATATTAAAGGTGTGTACTCTTTTGTTATATTTTATGTTGTGTGGCCGATAGTTTTGGACTGCATACTGATGTGGATGTAGCCTAGCATCACTAAAGCAAAGGCTTACAAAAGCGGATGCCATTTTCTGATGCCCTATTCACGTGTGAATTTGCCACTTCTTTATGCCGCATTCAAAACTGTCTTATCACATGGGGGTTACTGAGACAAATCATCTGGTATTCGGTTAGTCATGTGACCAAGAAGAGAATAAAACAGCTTTTCTAGACTCCATGACAAGATAAAGTGCTATTCTTTAGGGATTTTTACAGTGGTAAACTGGTGCACAAGAAGTACTTGCCATGTGACTAATCAAACTATCAATCAGTCAATTCTGCTTTCTGAAAAAAGAGACATCAAACAGCTAAACTACAGCAGTCACATGGTCTATTTGTGATGGGTTTTTTGTTAAGAAAACACAGAAAAAAAGATCAACAGCTGGCATGTATTAACGTCACAAACCGCCCTTTGGATTCTTATATCTAAAATTAATCTGATGGAAACATAATCTACCGCTCTGAACTGGCTCTGAAGTATTTAAATATTTCCAAACCTACATTTTAGTGTTCTAGTGGCCATGACTTCAGAAATATTGTATTTACTGGTCAATGGGACTCCTCTGAATATTTTTAAGTGTGGATAATTTTTGGCTGCCTCATAAACTTATTGCCAGATGTAAAAATCAAGGGTCCTGCAGATGACACTAGCATATGAGAGCGGAGAACGCAAACACACACACTACAGCTCCTAATTCTTCAGCTGATGGCTTGTCTAATGGCGTACAGTGAAGACTGGTTAGTGTAAACACTGTGCGGCTCTTATTACCTGCTCTGGAAATATGATTAGACATCTTGCGTTACACACAAGCATCTCAGGTCTCACACAACGTAACGCGCACACGAATCTTTTCCTGACCGACTGCAGTTAATCGGCGCTGTCTTCCATGCTTTCCTGTTCCTCTAGGAACTTCATTTCAAAACAAACACATACCTAAAACAATAATCCGAGATGTTATGTCTGAGGATGTTATGTTTCCGTCTGCAGACTGTCAGGCCAGGGACGAATGTCCTTCGAAAGTAAGTCAAGGGGTGGGATCCCTGGCCTAGCGGTTAGTACACAAGATTTGGCAGTAAAAAGGAAGGACAAGGACTTTTTCCTCATCTAGTATGGAACAGTTTTAGCGCTCCAGTCTTACCTCCATCCGTGCATGCGGAAGCCAGGACACTGTTCTCCACAGCGCATACACGGCTGCCCCCTGTCCGGATCCTCATCCTCGGTCTGCGAGAGAGAATTACAGACGTTTTCAATATTATTTACTTCATAATTTATACCCCAAAAGTCTAGAAAACTGAAACAAACAATGATGTCCCACTATGTAAAATTTCACAGTGCAGGTTGCTTTTTGCGAATCTCTCTGCTGATGATGTCATAACAAAAACTTGTGAAAATGTGTTCTTAGAATGTACGGAATAAGATTAAGCTAAAATAAAATAAAAATAAAATTGATTAAATATGTTCTTTGGGTACTGTATGTAGGTGGGTTTTATAAATACACTCTCTGACATACTATATACATCCAGCTGACGTTGTCATTTGACGTGTATTTTCTGACCAAAAACATACCAAAAACATAATTAAAAATAATTCACTCAGATGTCGTCAAAAGGAGAGTTCACTCAAAAAATCAAAACTGTCTTAATTTACTCATTTATGTTGTTTATAGATATAAAAGAATATCTTAAAATAAAGTCATTAAAAATACATTTTCATTTTTGGGTGAACCATCCCTTTAAACAAATACATTGTAACCACAATTGAACTTTCTTGGTAATTATGGTGATTTTATTTGAAAAGTGTTGTATGGATCAAGGTTTAGCGGCATACATTTTTTTTGTGAAACGACTTTTCAAAAAAAAAAAAATGAATGTGTTGGTGACGCATATAATAGCCTATCCCAAATAAGATTATTTGTTTTTCAAGGTCTGCGAGTCCAACAGGGCCGGATTAGCATGAGGACTAGGCAGGGTTAAAGCCTAACTCGCCATCAGGAGCACCAGAACTGGATATTAAGTTATTTTATTTACTGGCGCGCATGAGAAACAAACACCAAAAGCCAAGTGATGAATTGGCATCTGATCAAAGATACGTACACACATCCAGCAGTTGCAGCGTGAGACTGGTGTAGGTGCTATTGCCTCTCTATTGAAGTGATAACCAGCACCAGTCACTTGACCCATTTGAATTTATGTGAACCTTGAAGGCTCTGGGGTAAACAGATCCAAATAGCTGAAAGCAGATCCAATAGCTCTGGCCATGTAAACTGCAGTTTCCATTTTGACAGCAGATTTGGACAAAAATGCCATTTAGTTTTAGTCATATTTTAGTCATCTAAATTGTTTTAAGTTTTAATTGACTAAATTATGATATTATTATTTTAGTCGACTAAATCTACAGAGACCACTACAATTGGTGTGCATACTCTTTGCATCTCTGTATGTTGGAGATTTGATTTGTTTTTAAATACTATTTTTTTCCTATGGTAGATAGAGTTGTTAACCTGAGAAGCCAGACAGATGTTGGGTCTGGGAACACACCATTGGCAGGGCTCAATCCGAGGCGCGGGACAAACGGTTGTCTATCAAATTCCCTCTGCACACAATAGGATAGCGCTACAACCAACCAGAGCAACGAAGGAGGTGACGAAATCAGAGCGATGGACTTAAGTGCCGTTCTTTGTTATTTTCTTTAAAAAAAGCTTAACTCCAAGTCTTCCAGAATCGCGTCCAAAGCCGGTTTGAAAGACCGCTGTTCACCATCTTCTTCTATGTAGCAGGGAACTCGTGCGGAACCGTCGCAACTCTGCCGTCATTATGTTAAGCCCCGCCCACTGTCTCGATACACGATGTGATTGGCCTGACTAGAGTTTGGTTTTTCCAGCTCGCAAGCCAACGGAGTTGCTAGACGACACTGGCTGCAAAATAAAATTTGCGGCCGCTAGGGTGAATCTAGATTTCTAGGCTTGAGTGTTGTGGCACCAAGATAGGCTACTATGAAGGGGGCCCTTGTGTTTGCTAAAGAGCCAGGGCCCTGTGTGTTCTTACCCCAGTCCTGAAATCCAACACTAGTTTCTCCAACACAACACACAGTACCAAAGGTGGAATGCAGGTAGAGTATCTACAGTACAACTCCACTTCAGGCTGTGTTTAGCCTCAAGGTCTTCTGCTTGTTTGTGGGAACAAATAAAGCAATAAAACTGAGAACTTGTTCTTCAAAACCTCCAAGTGACGTGATTAGGGTGTTTGAAATCTTTGACGTGCCTATACGACAAGACGACAACAGCCATAAAACTTAAACACCTGGTTTGCTCTTTCGCACATACAGAGGGCGAACCCAGAGTCTTAACATGCTTGATGCTTTTTGTTCTTCAGATAGGCTTCATAAGGACAGAAATTGGTATCAAGTTGTTTATATTATAGTATGCCTTCACTGTACCATGGTACAATTAGTTGAGAACAAATTATAAGCAAGAAATGAAAACCTAGACTCAAAAATAGACTATGCACTTAATTTGACAAAACAAGTTTTAGCATATGTCATGACAATGAAATGCAAGTTCATTACACTTTTGTTAAACATAATTTGAAGTTCTTAGTCAGGATTAATGCAGACGAGAAACACTAATAAGCTTTGTGTACTATGAAAGCGGCGTCAGGATGAGCGAGTGTGAGGGAGAGCCGGACGGCGGCCTCTTGTCGCCAGGAACGAGAGATCTATGGAAACACGCGTGCTAAAACAAACACTGCCCGTAAGATCAGTGAACTCTAACACTTCACTGAACCGAGACCAGACCATTGCTATTCACTGCTGAGAGAGAGAGAGAGAGAAAGCGAGTGTGTGTGGACAGGATCTTTGAGTGTTTTTTCTTCTCTGAATAGTTAATTGCATTAGCCTGTTTGAAAGAATGAATAGGATAGAAGGGGGAGGTATGAGAAAAAAAATGATCTCACAAGCGTTTATTCTGTGTCGCCTTGTACAGACAAAACTGTAGATAGTCCAAGAGTTCTGAGAAAAACAAGATTGCCACGTTCACAAATTAAGATCTGGCATCAAACTGGTAGAGTTATAAAAAGAAAAACCTGCCATTCAGGTCCAAAGCTGGTAATGTTCATGAATTTGATTTTAATGTACTATTATGAACTGAAAGAATTGAAGGCTGCATTGTATTGCAGTTACAGTATACAAGACAACAATCAATGCATAAATGTGGGTTTGAATTACATTACTTTTTTGTATTTATTTTATTTATAAGATTGATATTATTAAAAAGATTAATCAGTGACATTTATCCCAGACCAATATACTTAATCTAAAGCATAAGTCAGTCAGTGTTACACAGACTTTTGGGAAATACCCAAAAGGGCTTTTCACACTGCGCTTAACCCTTGTTTATCGTCGTTCTAAACACCGCTTTTAACTCTGGGTAAAGGAACGTTTCAGCGGTTAGCACCGCTTTTTACACGGGAAACCATTGAAACCCCCTCTTCCGGTGCTCTAAGCAATGTCACGCGTTTTTTAGGCCAAAATATTTGTTGTCACACACAGCAAACATCTCCTCACTATCCGCTAGCTGCCTGTCCCCTGAACACACTGTAAAGAAACGCGTTCTCTGCAGACACCCCAGACTCCACAAACAGCAACAAAAACAAACTGGCCTAACCCGCACCACGAAACATAACAAAATGTTCCAGCCAATAACCGACAAGAAGGGTTTGGGGGCGGGGTTTGGGGGGTTAGTGCGCGGATGAGGAGGAGGGAGGGTCTAGCTAGCCTCCGTTTTGTTTGACAATACTTTAAACGTCAACAAGAAGTGACGTCACCCGACATCGCTTAGAGCACTTCTAAGGCTGATTTATACTTCTGCGTCAGACCAACGCCGTCGGTTTCCATTTGTACTTCTGCGTAGTGGTTTGCGCTGACGTGCAATTACACATGAGAGGGAGCATGTGAAACCCGAGGGAGGGGTTCTACGAGGTGTGAGTTGTGCACTTACTTTGAAAACTAAGCAATCATCGTGTCGATCGTCGCGTACCATGCGGTGACCAATGACGTGTGATAAGAATAGTGACATTTTTCGTCGAAGTTTACACAAATACTAATTGTTGTATTAATTGACTAAAATGTTGCATTAACCAGTATGTTATTGTTGTTGTTATTATTATTATTATAGCCATGTAAATAATTTTCAAGTTCAGTGCACTGATAATATTTGCATTCAATTAGAAGTAGCAAAAAAAAAAGAAGGTAAAACGTATTTATTGGATGCAATTGTTTCAATTTACAAACCAAGCAATGAAGACACAAAAATAAACAATCTGAAGTGGGGGGTGATGGCGCAGTGGATAAGACACATGCCTTTGATGTGAGAGACTCGGGTTCGAATCCACTGTGAGACACCAATGTGTCCCTGAGACACTTAACCCCTAGTTGCTGCAGAGGCGTGCGACCTCTGAAATATAGCAATTGTAAGTCGCTTTGGATAAAAGCGTCAGATAAATGTAAATGTAAGTCAAGTAAATGTAATTACAAACTCTCATAAGCTGATAGTGTGTTGAGGAAGCTCTAGGAACAAACAAACACATGACACAGGATGACTGCCCAAAATGTAACAAGGCAAAAGAGCCGGTAGCAGTCTTTAATTGGACTTGTTACTGATGTAACAATATGAATTTGTCAATTTATGTAACCTGGAAAGACCCTTTGAGATAAAGTGTGTCTTCTACCAAGGCTACCAAGATGTTAGAACGTTAAAGCTAGACGTATAGCAACAGAAAACCAATCGCCTACATATTTGCATGCTTTGTACAGTCACAGAAACATTGTGCATTTTATATAAACAGTAAATTCGGTGTTTGAGAGGAAAATGTCAAATACTGACAGAAGACACGTCAATTTGATAAAAGAAGAGACCGTTTAATTTATTCTTACCTTTATAGTCCAAAGTAAGTATCCATTCAGTATAAACTCAATAGTAGGCTACAGTCGGCAATAAGAGGATGTGCAATGCTAGCTTTTATGTAAACAGGTCGCGTGCTGCGTTCATCCAATATGACCCCGCAAATATGCAAATAAGAACGTTAACCTGGGGTTTAGGAATGTACAATGTAAAAAGTCAGTTTATGAATACCCAGGATTAATTGTTAACCCCGAGTATTTTATGAGGAGTGTGAAATGTAAAGCAAGATAACCCAGGATTCAGTTTTCCTGGTGTTTAGGATGACCCAGGGTTAACCATTTAAAGTGTGAAAAGCCCTAAAGTAACTCAATAACTGAAAAATAACCAAAATTCTAGGGCTGAACGATTATGGAAAGAAATCTAATTGCGATTTTTTTTAACCAATATTGCGATTGCGATTTAATATGCGATTACTTTTTAAGTTCTTTACCTTCTGTATTAGTCGACAAAGACAAGCAATAAATCATTGTACAGCAGGGATGGGAATCTTTAGGCAGCTCATGATCCAATCTAATTTTTTTCTTATTAATTAATCTTAATAACACTTAAAATATGTATTTAATTACATGTGTAAATAAATATACATACTTAAAAAAAAAATATATATATATATATATATATATATAAACACATTTAATTAAAGCAATTACATGTTAAGAATTTTAAATAGGCTATAAACTAATATAGCTTCAAAATATAAGAGCTAGTAGGCTAAATAAAGAGGAACAAAAAAAACGTTACAAGCAATAAACAAAGAGTGCTTTCAGTATTTAAAAGTAGGCTGTCTGAACGTTTTCCATTCAAGAGCTGGAGTGATTGGCGTCATGCCCATTCAAACGTGCCCCCTCAGATTTTTCCTCCCCGATAATTTTTTTGTCACAACTTTATTCCTATTATGCTCCAAAATTACCAGAGCCTATAACGACTCAAATATACTCTTCTGGATGTGTAATAAATCGGTCAGCATCAGCCCGCCCCTTTTTCCTAATATGGTGTCTGTGTATATCAAATCTAGAGCGCTACACGCGTAGCGCTGTAGAGTCTTTGCTGTGTGTGTTCAAGCAACTCACTCGTCTCGCACGTTGAGCTGGCAATGTTTTACAGATGGTCTTGAAGTGGTAATTTGGCAAAGCAACAAATCGGCATTCAATTAGTTATCGGATGATATTAAAAGGTAGTGGGATTATTTGTGGTTGACCTGGAAATTTTAACTTGATCAAAAAGTTATGGATTTGATATTAGCTGCGAATTCAGAGCATTAACTTAAGTTGTGTCAGTGTGACGTTATCGATAGCTCGCCTAGTCTAACCGTAAACTAGTTGTCAAACTTCTTTCAAAGTCCTTCATCATATTAATATTAAAATAACTTAATTTCAGAGCACCACAAAGTCAGACCTCAGCACCTTTATGTACCTTTAATGTAAGATCGTTCTTAGGTCACATACCAATTTAAAATCATAACATAAAAACTGCAATGTTACTGTTTTTAAAATCATGTGTAGTAGGCCTAAGTGTACAGTAAGTGTATGTGTAAACATGCTTTAATGAAGTAGACTTCAAAAGCTTTTGAATTTGAGCTTCCAGTTCTTTCTTCAACTTGTCTTTTGCATAAACTTACAAAATAGATACTTTAACTTAGTCCTCAGATAGAGGAGGGTTGCTGCAAGCTCCGTTAAGGTATTTCTGTCCCTCCCAAACTGCATTGAAATGGTATGTATAGCAGCCATACTTTAAACATTTTCAGGGGGAGAAACCCCCTGACCCCTCCTAACATGATCATATCACCCGTCAGGAAACAATTGCGATGTCTCAGATTGTGCCCCCCCAGAATTTTGGCTTGCATGACGCCCCTGGTTCGAGCAGTGTCGTGTGTGTGTGTGTGTGTGTGTGTGTGTGTGTGTGTGTGTGTTTGTGTGTGTGTGTGTGTGTGTGTGTGTGTGTGTGTGTGTGTGTGTGTGTGTGTGTGTGTGTGTGTGTGTGTGTGTGAGAGAGAGAGAGAGAGAGAAATTAGAAGCAAGCAGAATACGGTTGTTTCTAAAGCACGCGCAGCGTCATCACGCATGTGTGTTTAAAAACTAAGCTCAGACTCGATTCTGAAATTCTCTGAATCGATCCAGAATTGTCGGAGGGAGAATAAATAACACAATATCACATACATTAAAAATAAACTGTTCTTTCCTGTATGCCAGACCTATGCGTAGCGTGCCAAGTTGATGCTTGATCTGCAGACTGCTTTTCTCTCGCGTGTCACGTGACCAGTGTGATCGCAGCTTTTGCGGTTACAAAATCGTGTTTCATATCGCAATATTATCGCAAATGCAATTAATCGTTCAGCCCAACAAAATTCCCAAAGTAATGCAAATAAGGAAAGTAACAAACATACTAAAAGTAACAAAAGGAAACAAACTATGGTTATTACAGGTAATTTATTCTATTATGCCTAAAGAAAGAACTAGGGTTGGTTATCGTTTGAATTTTAACGATTCTGATTCCAATGAGGTAAAGAAAATACAATCTTAGATATAATTCACATTTAGTCTTATTGCAAAACATTTATTTGTAGCTGAACATCATGACCAAAAATCAACAGGCTAAAGAACACTTACGCAAGGAACGTTTGCCTGTGGTTTAAAAATACCATAGAAAAACAACTAGCCTAGCCTAACTAACATACATTTCAAGCATTATGAAAGACAAGTAAACACTCAGTAATTAAAAAGAGTAGTCTTGTGCTTGAATGGTTTAAAATCGCATTGAAATGCTCAAAAAGGAATCGATAAGAGGAATCGAAATTTTTATTTTATAACAAGTATCCGATTCCTGACCTCAAGTATTCCATTCCAGAATAGGAATCGATTTTCAATTCCCTATCCTAGCAAGAACCAGTACTCAGAAAAGCACAAAAACAAACAAAGGACAAAACACAAATTTGGAAGTTCTCAAGTACAAAAAGTAACATGTAAGGTAAGTTACAAAAGTAATGCAAGTACAAAAAGTAACATGTAAGGTAAGTTACAAAAGTAATGCAAGTACAAAAAGTAACATGTAAGGTAAGTTACAAAAGTAATGCAAGTACAAAAAGTAACATGTAAGGTAAGTTACAAAAGTAATGCAAGTACAAAAAGTAACATGTAAGGTAAGTTACAAAAGTAATGCAAGTACAAAAAGTAACATGTAAGGTAAGTTACAAAAGTAATGCAAGTACAAAAAGTAACAAAAGTAATGCAGAATTAGAAAAGAAAGTAAGGAAATTAACAGTAATGTATAAAGTAATGTAATTAACAAAAGTGCTAGAAGTAGCGCAAGTATGTAAAGTAAGGAAAGTAATGAATGAAAGTACAAGTAATGTAAGTAATAAAAGTGCTAAAAGTAGCACAAGTATGTAAAGTAAGGAAAGTAATGAATGAAAGTATAAGTATTGTAAGTAATAAAAGTGCTAAAAGTAGCACAAGTATGTAAATTAAGGAAAGTAACAAAAAAGTAATGTAAGGAAGGTAATCATAAAAGTGCTAAAAGTAACACAATTAAGGAAAGTGATGAATGTAATGAAATGAAAGTAATGCAAGTATTAAAAGTGCTAGTAACACAAGGGTTAATAAAAATAAACGTATTTTAACTATAAAATTTGCCTTTTTAGAATGCCGTTTTAAGCGAAAGATGCTGCAAAAGATGTTCTAGTGAATGTTTACGTTGAAAAACAATGGGAAAAGTAGAGCAGCGGAAAAATGTGTTCTGTGTGAACAGCCCCTAAAGCAAGTATGTAAAGTAATGAAGTCAGGAAAGTAATCGAAGTAATAAAAGTGCTAAAAAATAACACAAGTGTGCAAAGTAACGAAAGTAGCAAAAGTACAAAAATGAACATAAGTAACCTGAGAAAGAATAGAAGTGAAACAGGTAATGACGGGTGACGTAAGTAAGGTAAATAACAAAAAGCAACAAAAGTGCAGAGCGCAATGTAAATAAAAATGCAAGTAAGAGAAGTACAGAATTTAACACATGTAAAAACAGTAAAGCATGCAAAGAGAGCAACAAACGTACAAAAAATACTTTCATAAAGACAAAACAATGACTTAATAGCCAGTTTAGCAGAGTTAACTCTCAAAGGTTATTGTGCAGATTGCTGTGGAGACATTTGCAGAGATAAGATAACATGAAAAAGCCTAAACCAAAACAAACTATGACGTGTACAGTCTATGCGGAGAAACATACTATGACCTGACGGTTTTATGTCCCGTCTCTTACGGTGAGACAGGAAGCTCTCCGGGTGTCTTCCTGTCCACACCCTCAGGGGAAATTCCCTCTCGATTGTGACCATGACAACAGTTACAAGAGGTCAAAAGCTTTTAAAAGACACTTTTTTAAAGGCCCACCATCATTGTTTCCTCAGATCAGTGTACTGTCCTGAGTAGGACATTCTTAATAATAACTAGCATGACACTTACAAGTGGGTGTTTGAGAAAAGAAAACACTGGCTGAATGTCAAAGAAACTTGCTCGTGAATTCTAGTCAAAGTTAAAAGGACAATATCAGATGATCTCCATTCATTTCATTTTAAGATACATAACTACGAGATTTATTTCACCATTAAGACCATCTGGTACAGATCTGAATCAAAACATTACAGAGAGCAACTTCAGGAAACAAAGAGTTTCCTGTTCTAATCTACTCAATATTCTAATCCAATTAGCATCTTGGATTACATTGAACATTGGCCTAAGCATGTCCTGATGTTTTTTAGGTTGTGTTTATTTTTTGTCCCTGTCTTCCCTTTCCAGACATTTAAGGAATGTTTCCTCAATGGAAAACACTACCTTCAGAAAGGAAAACACATTACAAAACGTGACATGAGGCACTCCGTTAGGGTGCTAACTGATGCAGATCTACTATGAATCTCAGGGCTAACCTTAATTGTAATATTCTTAAAACGGTTGAAAATGACACGTGAAAATTCAAAATTGTCAAATGAATCCGTGCTATAATTTGTTCTATACTTGTAGACTTTTTAAATAACATTTTAAGAATAATTTTCCATTAGACCTTATTTGTTATTTTAGACATAAACTAAACACATGATTTGGTTAAATTCAGTGTAATAAATTGACATACTAAATCATTTATTATTATGAAACGGTATCCTCAACCGATGTCGTCACCTGCACAGGTAACGGTGACGTAGCACAAACAAGCCACGCCTCCACAATGCAATAGTTAACATGATCGCAAAAAATTGCCACATTAATGGTTAGGGGCAAAATAATGACTGATAACTATAGGCTACATGCAAAACTTACAGCTGATACAATAAAAGTAAATATAGGAGTGCACGATATAATATATGAAGCCTACACTCCGTGCCTTGCGATGAAAACAGTCTCCTCAGGTAAAATAAGTGCGTGACACAAAAGTAACTTTCGACCATTAAAACAGCACGATAGGTTTAAAATGACCTTTAAAACGTCAAACCACGCTGCATTCATTCAAGTACCTGAGGACATATTGTGGAAAGGGATCAAATGTCTTTAGATAATGTTAAAAGCGGGATGCCACGACATGAGAGCGACTTACAGAGCGATTGGAGCGTCGCTTCTTCGATCCGCGCGTGAACATGTCGGCGGCTGTGGCGACTCACGCGAAGACTCTCATGTGTCCGCTGAAGTTTCCTTGAACCTAACGTGACTTCTTCTCGCTCGTCTCGAGGGTCTGGTGGTTTTTGGCCTGTAGATATCTGTGCTGGCAACAACTCCACCAGAAGTTGCCCGTAAGAGCGTGTAACCAGACGGGCTACACCTACAGGACAAGTGTTTAACTGTAGTGTATCAGGAGTCAGGACCACCCCCTACTGTACCTCATACTCCCATCACAAAAACATTCTGTTTCTCTGTGAAACCCCCTAGCGTACTGCACATTGGTTTTTGATTAGTTTGAAGTATTTAAAATACGTATATTGTGTGTAGGTTATAGTGTATTAAAGTGTATCGTGATCACGGTTTGTTATTCCGTTTTATTCATACTGAATCAGCTGTTGTCTGTCTATAATTCTATCTATCTACCTATCTATCTAGTTAAAAGACTATGCATTTTTTTATTATTCTTTAAAATAATGTTATATATTTGTATTCTATTTTGTACATTTAAAAATATATACTTTTTTATCAGCAATTACTCAAGTCTACTGTTACATGATCCTGGAATCCTTCTAAATGTATTGCTTTACAAACAAACATATAAATAAGGAAAATCATCGTTATTCTTGACTTCTGAATGGTATATTGTAGTCTATATTTTTTAAACTATGTCTTTAAAAAGACCCCCCCCCCCCCCCCCCCCCCCCCAATAATAATACATGAATAGCATTTTCACAAGTCTTTACCTTTGCAGAAAAGCCTACAGTAAACTCCTCATTATCAATGAATGTAAATGCTGCCATCTAGTGACAAATATTTGTCACATTTTCTCCAATGGCTGTCTATCATTGAATATAGTGAATTCTTCTTTTCTTTTAATCATTATCTCATTTTTATATATAAATTACATTTGTGTAGCTCTAAAACGTCATATTATTGGCAGTCGAAATCCTCCGTAACACTCCGGCGGGTGGCGCTGCGCGCACAGTATTCTTCACTCACTTCACACACATCAAAGGGTCCACAAACACACACACATTTTTAAAAGTTGAATAGGTTATAACAGACTTTTATTGAATGTTATCGAAGGAACTCAAAAAATACCCAGCAACACCAATTTAGACAGAGACTTAAATCCTGCAGAATTATTTCCACACGCTGTACTTCCGGGAACAAAAAACATGAAAAATACGTTTGTCTGAAAATACGTCCGTTTTAAAAGAGCAGAACATCCTGAGTTAATAATTTTTTTTTACAGATCTGATGGCATTTCTGACCATCTCACAAATAAATGCTGTCAGGTAGTCAGAGCTGAGGCTGCAAAAACAAATAGACAAACAGTCTTCACAATATCAAATTTATAAATTGTTACAACAATTGACACATGCTATAAATGGTAAAGAAAAAAACAATTGTTTACTCTTGATTATGGTTTTACAAAAATGAAAGATTTATGAATCTCTGACTTAGACAAGGTCCCCATGTTTTACAGTAAAATTACAAAACTGTTGTGCATATGGCATTACAACAATCAGGTGTTATGTGAGAATGATAGTTTCCTGTTCCAAAAGCTGTTGAGAAGTTCTGCTTATTCAAGCATGAAGACGACCAACTGCATATTAGAATAAACGTAGCTGGCAGCTCAATGATCTCTTTCAAGGCACGTCAAAACAATCATTTCTTATTACACAGTTGATTGAGCAGTTTTTATTCATGATATTTCCTGAAAATGATGAGGGCTGTTTTAGTATTTCTTACTCTACATTACTCAATAGGGTTGAATGGAATAGACACTGCAAATGAAGGCATGTCTAACATATGAATTGGTTTATTATTAGAATAATTAAAAAAACCACACCTATGGCATTGAGATATTGAGCAACCTTTGAGGTAACCGGTTAAATGGCAAAATGTAAGAAAGATTAATAAAAATGAACATATTGTACCAACTAGGGGTGTAACAATACCCTCATGTCACGATGCTGAACTCACGATACGATATTATTGCAATACTCCAAGACACATGGTAAAAGGTTAACAAAAAATGAACTGTTGATTCAAATGCTAAATTTGATATTACATTGTGGGTGTAAATGCATATGCTTGGAGTTAGTGCTGATAACCCAGTGCACAGGACAGTAGTGACACCAGAATAAACATATTGATGATTCTGAACCTGAAAATACAGAATTATTTTAAGACGAATATGCTTGCACTCTTTCACTGACTAGATATATTTAAAATAATGTAGGCCACTTTTTACTGGTAACATCAGACACCTGGCATTATCAGGACCCACAGATATTCCCCATTGCATTATTATACATTATATATATAGTAGTTTAATGTAGTACTGACACTAAAACTCTGTAAACTTGAATTTTTTCACGCACAGTAATTTTTATTTTGGGTGAACTATACACAATACATATTGTCTCTATCCATGATACATATTGTTGCATTTTTGTATCGTGACACGATATATTGTTACACCCCTAATGCCAACACAATGACATCTCAACAAATTTGTACCACCTTAGAACATGTCAGGGTCCCTTTAATTTTTTTTGAAAATCCCTTTAAATTGACTGAAAACTGACTATTTTTTCTAGACTGCATGCACCTGAGTTGAATATGGTTAGAAATCCTGTTTGAAATCACTAAAAACTTATACAATTAACTTATTTTAGACACAAAATACAAGAACAATCAATAGTAATTAGAATCTAGTTTTACACCATAAAAAGCATAAGCTTTAATGTTTCTTCAGAAAAAAACTAAAACAGCACCAGACTGAATTAAATCCAGTTTTCCAACACAACGTAATAATAATGAAAAATGACTTCATTTAAAATCACTGGGTCTTTCTCTAGTAAAGAATGGGAAGACAACTCTTCTGATAGTAGTTTTGCAGCTGTTAGTTTTATCTGACGTGTTTATTAGCCCCATCTCCTACTAAATGTTGTGATGGTGCTTTTCTAATAGTGACCAACCAATCTGACAAACCATTTGTGCTAACAAAAGCCACCTAACCAAAGCGACGGTAATAAATCTTTGGATGCCAACAGCTTTCTGTTGCTTCATATATTGTTGGCTTCTTTAACAGCTGTTATTAATCTTACAGTTCACTTTTCAATCCCTTTTGTGCTTACACTTCTTTTCTGTGCAATGGTTTCAACCCTTCTGCATTCCTCTGGTCTTCATCTGTCATGGTAACTTTACGGTAACTCTCAGGAACTTTTGCCATTTTTAGAATCCTCCTCCATGTTTTGGTTGCTGTTAATGTTGTAGTGAGAAAAGCAGCTTTCAAACAGTGTCATCTGTTAAGAAAACAAAGAGAAAACAAAAAGGGAGACGCAAAATAAATAACTGGGGAATAGTTAGTTAGGTTAAGTTGTTATAGTTACACGGAACGAAGAGCGGACGTGTAAAACGGCATAGCTTTCAGTTAGAAACCAGTGTTGCCACTGGCGTCTCTACCAGAATAACAGTTTGGCTCAAATGCCAAATGTCAGTTGTAAACATCCCACAGAAGCCTTCAGCGACCTGTTCAAAGAGAGTTACAACATGTGTCACCTTTAGTTCAAATCTAGGGAGAGGCTTAAACCTCGGCCTTCATCGTCAAACAACTGGAATAAATTCTCCTGGGTGAGCAGATTTAAAGAAAATCCCCCTCATGTCTTTCCAAACCCTTAAAACTTTTGTTCATCTTCGAAACACAGATCTTGATATCTTTAATGAGATTTCTGTCCCCCCACTGAAACTTTGATGTTTCAGAAAGTTCATACAGACACTGTAAAAGTAATCCATATGAATCGGGCAGTTTAATCCAATTAGGTCCAATCAGGTCAACGTGTGATCGTCAACGAGTGGATCTCTGAGCTGGAGTGAGTGAGTGGAGGCGGGGCTCATTTGAACATTAATAGAACCGCGTATACTAAATGAGGCAAGGGTGTAGTTACATTCAAACTATTTTAAGGCATGAAGACGTTTTTTTTCCAAGGAAAAAAAACATTTAAAAATGTCATTTTGGTGATCAAAGATGAGTTTTAAGGGATAAAATGATTGACTACAGGGGGACTTTAAATGTATTACAATAGAAAACAATTATTTTAAATTGTAATAACATTTCACAATATTACCGTTTTTACTGTATTTTTGATCAAATAAATCCAGCCTTACTGAGCATAAGAGACTTTTTTCAAAAACATTAAAAAATATTAATTTCTGACAGGTACTGTATAACAGAAGAAGTAAATATTGCAATTTCAGTAATAATGTGCAGCCTTAAACTGACATAGAACATCCACTGAAGTCACTGAGCAACTACTGCAACATTTGGTGACACTTAGTTTGATATTTTGTCTAATGCAATGACTTTTAAAGGGGTCATGACATGAGAAATCAAATTTGCCTTGATCTTTTGACATATAAGAGGTCTTTTAACCATTAAAAGACCCATACAAAAATGTAATATATGGCCATATATGTACTTAAATTTTAAATAGCATGACATATATCTAGACACATATATTTAACTTATCTGAGAATATATGCCTGCAACATATATGAACATTTATGTGTCCAAACATGTGAAGAAAATATTTGAGTTCATCCATATATGATATCATATATCTATATATTACAGTATAGTATTGGTTTCTCGCATATATGGACAACATTAAGTATAAATACGTGACATACATATACATGGGAAAATATATGGCACTTACATGAAAACGGCCATTTTTGCTATATTTTGAAATATATGTTTCATATATGTCTATGTGTTTTATATATATGAATTTTGCATATATTCTCATATAGGCAGCAGATATACATGGGCACTGACATTATATATGTAATTTACATATATTGACATATATTAGGCCTACATTTCTGTGTGGGGATCCAGCAAGTTTCATAGCTTAAAACGTCCTACTCACAGCGTCAAAAACAGCTCGTTTTAATAATGCGGGATCTGTAATGTCTTACAGGCAAATACATTTGCATATGACTGCCTCCAGAGCAAGACATCAACGAATATTTACACATCATCACAGCATAGGCCCCGCCCACTGGCATTCTGGTGCTTAATAGCGGCTGACATTTCCCTACACTGGATGTGAGCGTCGCGTCAAAAGCAAAAGAACCCATTATAATCACTGACGCTGTCTATACTGGATACAGTATACAGATGCGTGTTGAGTTTCTGACATGTTCAACGCACTAGAGTCTGTCCACAACAGGACAAACAGAAGAGTGAAGAACGTTCGCTTTGACACGTCCAGTTCAAACAGCTGGTTTGTGTCTCTGTACAGAGCTTAAAAGGATCCCAGCGAAAGGTAATAAGTGAGTGGTGTATTTTAATGGCGTCACAGATCGCGTCGGAGGATTGTATGTTTGTTCGGAGCATTTTGTTTTGCAAACGAGGAACAGTGTAATGCAGAGTTGCAAAGAAACTTTTGTTGACAGATGAAGCAGCAGACTGATCTGACAGCAGCTGCATCACAAAACATACGTAATGATTAATGCTTTGTCTGTAAATGACGGCATTAAGTGGTTGTTTTCGAAGTACTTGCATGCAATAGCGAGGGGGCGTTGATTCTGTTTCCTTAAAAACGGGTCATTTCAAACAGAGGCTCAGAATGAAGGCTGAAAATAATCTTTTTTTTTCATATATATATATATATATATATATATATATATTAGAGGTGGGCATAGATTAATTTTTTTAATCTAGATTAATCTCACTGTAATCTAGGAATTAATCTTGATTAAAATGGCTCATTTGAATTCTGCCAAAGGCATTCAGAATATGTGTGCTACCCAAATAATGACTAAAAGGAAGTCTTTGAGAATAGTTCACCTCGCGTAGGGATGTGAATTTCTGCCAAAAATGGCATTCGACAATAGAGGAGCAAAAGTCGAATATCGTTCAAAAAAAAAAAAAAAAACGCACACTCACAATGACAGAAAGGGAGGCCAATTTCATCTTTAGCGATTTGTCATCAAACAAACTGTTTATCAATTGAACAAGTAACATGTTTTCGTCGTTTTTTTTAACATAGTAGGCCAATTGGAAGAAGAAAAAAACAATAAGCACAACGTAGTTACAGTCCGTTTTTGCATCGCCAAACCAGATGCTCGTTAGATCAAAAAATAATGTCATATGTCATAATGATTTTATGTGAACCTGCCTTTACCGGCAATAGCCTCCTCCTTTTTAAACAAATTAGTTTCAATCAATGTAAACTATTCGTGTGACTATGCCCCTGCGCAATACACACACATTACCGCGGGATGGCGGGTGTTCATTTCATAAACTGTACACTACACAATGGTAGCTTATTTAACCTGTTAACCTTTGCCAGTGCGCCGACGCTCTGAAGCGTTTTTTTTGTAGCTTATAAATTAATGTATATATCCAAAAAACGGATAATGTCATACTTTTTAGTAGTGCTATCATGGCGTAATAATCTGTTTGAATGTAAAATGTATTACCTGAATGAAATGAAATCAAATGTATCGTCCTTTGGAATCATTCATTCACAGACAGCTTACGAAGATGTTCAACTAATAAAGATCTTCATCGCTGGCAAAAATATGATGCATTTGCAAATTTGCTTTCAGTAGACTAAACTGCAGATCAATGGCCACTTCATCCAACGCTCTTGATGTTCTTAAATCTTCCTGTTACGAATGATTGAACACGCTTCAGACGATTCAGTGCGTGAGGAAACTGAACAGATCATTCAGACTGATTTGCGAACCGATTTAGACAGATCTGCCAACTTGTACGTAACATGTAAAAGTATACACCTTGTGTCCCTGACAGGAAAATACCCTGCTGCGCGATCTGTGACAGGCTACACATTGGAATTGCGCGAAAATATAACGATATTCGAAAAAGCTATTTTATGATCCCAACTTTGAAAATAGATTAACGGCGATATTTTTTTTATCGCCCGATAAGAGTCTCACATTAACGCAGCACGTTACCGCCGATAACGGCCCACCACTAATATATATATATATATATATATATATATATATATAAATAATATATGTATAAATAATTGTTATTTTTTTTGTGGTGTTTTTGGTGTTTGCAAAAGTATAAGTGAACTTCAAGGAACATATTAAAATAATTTAAAAATCCATGTCATGACCCCTTTAAATGTGGTTTAAGTGTCTAAATACCTTTTGAGGCCAATGTACTTTCTAACCTGTTAAATAAATGAATGGGTGTGTTCATGCACCTGTGGGAGCAGCTGTATGCTGTCTGCTGCTCTTGATTTCCAAGAAGAGTGTGTAGGAATCATAAGAAAACAAGATCCCAGCCAGCAGACCGAACACCTATGAGAGAGAAGGTGAGCTTTGTTATAAACAGCTGCTAGCAGAGTGATGGATATATAGCCCTAATAAATCAGATTTGTTCATAAAGATGAAAGAATGGTATGTTTCGATGCTGAGCGTTGGATGTCTCACCCCACCAGCGATGCGAGCCCCATCCCCAGCTCCACCGATCACACAGATGAGAGAGGTGATGAGATAAAGCGCTGCACCGATTACAGCGCGGAACAGATCCTGGCGGGGCAAACAGAGAAAATATGAGTGGCACTTGATCGTGAAAAACTCGCCACCACAATACTGTGATGCAAGTGTGTGTGAATTCATACTTACGGTCCAGAGCCAGTTGACCACCAGGAACTGTTTGTCCAGCTCAAACATGTAGACAATGAAGAAGATGATGGCAAAGACCATCTCGCAGATGGCGACAGCTGTATACCCTCCATACATTGATGCGGCGTAACAGATAAGGATGATGAAACTGACGAGCTACAAGAAAACAGACAGACAGAAAGTTTCAAAAACTTGATCACATCAGTGTAGAATGTGTAGTGTAAGGACGTGAACATGGTTTTGAGCAGAAGTCAATAGTTAGCTGGTTAGCATTAGCAGTTAGGCCTTTACACTCTTCTGCAGACAAAAAGCCTGTTTTTCTATTGCAGTGTTGCTATTATAGTGTCGCGATGAAGCTAAAATAATTCTAAAAACCAAATCTATTCTTCCATATTGTGACATGCATCCGAGTGAATCAGATTATCGAAAAGAAAAGAATTTAGGGCAATGGTCTATCCATCAGTTATTGATTGAATTTTGAGAGTTTTGCAGTCAATTGTGGATTAAGGGTTAAAGCTGATTGATTGGAGAAGTTCAGCATTCACCAGAGAGAAGTCAGAGAGTGTCACTTTCACCGGAAGATCAGTTAAACATTATGGTGTAAAAAAAACTGTTACAAGCATGAAAAACATACATGGATGAATTGTTCACAATAAGATTTATGACATGTCTATACAAAACAGATACAAAAACAGATGATGCATTTAAAATAAAACTACATGAAAAGTTTTGTTAACTGGGGGGGGGGGGGGGGTCATTTTTTTTTCAATTAAAAATGAATTAAAAATGGCCACAAATTAAAGAAGCTTATTGATACATGGTATTTTGATACATTATAAAACTTGAAACCACTACAAATGGCCTACATTAAACGTGAAATAACCACTAGACAGAATAACACTAAACTGTGTTAAGAAATTTAAATGAAACCAGTTAACTTTCATAGCCCTAAAATTTTAAAACTACAATAAAAACTTTACAAAGTGAAACTATGGAAAAACTAAAACTAACAATGATAGACTGAACACTATCCGTAACTTAAAGCTTCTTAAAGAGTCATTGTGTATGGTAGTGTTCTTTACTATTTTTACAAATGTCTTGGCTTTTAGTGTGGAAATTCCCCTCTCAAGTACGTCATCCATGTTTGCTGCCAAATCACCAAAGCTTTCTACTACTGTTCACTACCCACAATTCATCTGAACGTACCATCTGCTCTAGGTGTTAGTTAACAGTGGAGCTCTACATTTCTCACATCCCTCTAGAGTTTGTGAAGCTTTTTGAACTTTGATTACTAAAACATGTGGTGAGGACTAAAAGAGAGGAATAGGCCATGGGTGTAAACACAGCACATAGGCCTAGTAGACGAGGTCCTTATATGGTTACAAACAGAACTATTACAAGAATACCTTTGGGAGTACAGAAATATTATGAATGTGTAATCAAATCAGCCCTTAAAGTGAAACGCATGATACGCACATCTGCTGATCCTGCTACCTGCCATGAAACAAAAATATCCAGATAAACACTGCTACTAGGAAAGGTTTGTTCCTGCTGTCGACACAAGTCAGACCTCAAGAACTCAGACTATAGTATATAATCCATGACTATGGTTTGTTTTTAATGAACGATAAAAAGAAAAGCAAGTATATGCAGTTTGACAAAAAATTACTGACCTTAACATTTCAACATGCTCAAAATGTTAAACCTACTGACAAGCCTAACAAAACATTAAAATAAGTTAAGAAAGAAAAGATCAAAAGTAACCAGACTTTTTTTTTAGTGGCAAGGAATTTAGAAAATGTGAGTGGTGCAATACTCCCTGACACAATGTTAGGAATTTCTGGGCTGCTGACAGGCCATTTTTATGCAGTTGTTAAGGTGTTCCGAGTGGTTGCTAGGTGGTTATTACGGTCACATGAGCACACCTTCAAGTCCATGACATCATAGAGCACTGAAGGGATGACATTTTTTTGTAGGCCTTAATCTGGAAATGAGTTAGCATTTTAGCACTTCCAGTTCGGAAATGCTCAAATGCTAACTCATTTCCAGGTAAAGACCTACAAAACATCGTCCTGAATACAATGGGTATTTTTCTGAGGTCTGTGGTTAACACAAGTGTGTGTGATATTTTCACATTTTATTTTAATGACATAAGGTACATCAGTAATACCCCCTTGTGATTTTTTAAAAAGCTTTTACTGGTCTTGAAAGAGGCGGTTGCTAACAAACATCATTTTTTACAATAATCCAAAACTGAATCGAAAACCACTGCAGCACTTCTGGGTGCTTGATATGGCTTTGGTCAATTCTTCTAAATAGATGTTTCTATTTTTTATTTAAATGTCTGATTGCCTAAAAACGCCTTATCAAACACAACTAATACTTATATTCCCACAATAGTTGTATCAAGGACAGTGAAGGTGTTATTTAATGTTCTTACAGGGTGCAGTTCCTCTTCAAGTGTAATTTATGTTGCCATGGTTTGTCGTGGTACTAATGATTTGTCCACATGTCACCGTGAAACACCTGTGCCTTGTGTTTGTAATGTGCTGCTGCTTCCACAGTAACAACGTCTCAAACACACGCAAGTGTGAAGACTTATCTTCTCAAACAGGAAGATTCTCAATGTGTTAGGAGATAAGTTTCCTGTTTATTATCACTTGGGCAAACAAAGTTATGATACCATGGCAATATAGCATAAACAAAAAATTCTCCCTATCTATTAAATTACTCATAACGCAATCTTCCGGTGAAACGAAAAACTTCTATGGTGATGTATGCAGGGCCTTTCTAATCATTTAGTTCGCTTAAAGGGATAGTTCACCCAAAAATTTACTCACTCTCATGTTGTTCAACACCGTAAGACTTTCGTTCATCTTCGGAACACAAATTAAGATATTTCGGATTAAATCTGAGAGCTGGATCACTCCTCCATCGGCTTCTAAGGGATTGAAACTTGCCAGCCCTGAAAAGTTATTAAAGACATCGTTAAAATAGTCCAAGTGACTACAGTGGCTCAATCTTAAGTTTATCAAGCGACGAGAATACTTATTGTGCACAAAAAATAAATTAATAACGACTTTATTTCAACTATTAATTTCCTTCTCTCTGGGCCTCGACTCAGTTCACTAGTTTAACAGCGTACGATCTGTTGTTGTATGTCACACGCATCACACACATGACCAGCATCGGCCAATAGTGAGCCTACATGTGACGTAGCTCTACGCAATCACACTACGTTAACTGACTAGAGGCCAACAGAGAAGGAAATTAATAGTTGAAATAAAGTCGTTATTTTTGTTTGTTTTTGCGCACAAAAAGTATTCTCGTCGCTTGATAAACTTAAGATTGAGCCACTGTAGTCACTTGGACTATTTTAACGATGTCTTTAATAACTTTTCGGGGCTGGCAAGTTTCAATCCCTTAGAAGCCGATGGAGGAGTGATCCAGCTCTCAGATTTAATCAAAAATATCTTAATTCGTGTTCCGAAGATGAACGAAGGTCTTACGGGGTTGGAACAACATTATGGTGAGTAAATACTGACAGAATTTACATTTTTGGGTGAACTATCCCTTTAAGTCTTACTATAGTATTAGCAGTCAGATTGAATGTGGAATGCATGTGAATAAATTTATCGTGTGAACAGCACAATAGCCAATTACAGCGCGATGGAGGCACTGCCTCCTCTCACGTGACTACTCCATTCATCCTCAATCCCCCCCCCATATAAATGCAAAATACAAGAGAAAACACAACTGCTAGTGCGTTCAAATACTGCATTTCAAAGCCAGTCAAAAGAGCAACCAGACCGAGGTAATATCTGAGGTTAATTCTGTCCTAATACTTCCCAGAACACCATAAACGTTAACCATTTTTACCACACTTTACATTTTCAGCTAAGCTCAAAATATCAGAGAAAGAGCCGAGAAAGTTATTTTTTCCATTAGGGAAGCCAGTTGAAAACATGCACAATCTTATCTCTCCATGCCTTTGAAAAGAAGCCAGCATGGGGCACGCACATATATTACTGCTGTTTGCCTTCAACTGTACTTAGTTTGACAAGCGTGTAATACAACATCCACAGTTCTTCACACAGAAGTGACCATGCTACACTTCTACAATCTGCTCTGCAGTATTAACCGTCCCAAACTTTAAGTTTTAAAGATTTATGTACATTTATTTATTGTTTTTACATGTTTGGGTTTCCTCAGAATATCAGCAAATTTGCATGTTACTATCCCATTTTAATGACCTCAGAACATTTTGAATGTAACAAGATTGAAAAGGTATGGCACACAATAGCTAGGTTTTAAAATTAGGTTATTTATTTTTTCTATTAAAATGAATTATTTATTACAAGACACACACAAACTAAGGGACCAGAATTTACTCTCTTATCCATTTAAAATTTTAAAACTTCCTTTGGTGACCTTGAAATAATTCAGTGTTGAATTTATTAACCCCGTATTTAAATTTCCCAGTGATAGTTTAAGAATCAGCCAATGCCAAATCCATATTAGTTGATCACTAACCTGGGGTTCGTTTCCTGTACAACAACGTAAATCACTGCTTTACTACCATAGTGCAATGAATTGTTGGAGAAATTAACTAGTTGGGACTGTTCTCAAAACCATAACACGTCGAACCTCCTTCATTTAAACCACAGTGTTTCAACAATATATTGTTAATAACGTCACATGGAGGTGATTGAGTAATAACTTCTGCTAATTAATAGACCCAAGATTGCAATTCATATCAGATTATTATAGTTAATTTACAGACGCACATTATGTACATGCAGGATGAAATGCTATAAATTTATATAGCATTATAGATATTATAGATGAACTTTGTCTAATTAAAGGGGACCTACTATTTTTACAAGATGTAATATGTGTTAGGTGTCCCCAGAATGTGTCTGTGAATTATCAGCTCAAAACACCCCACAGATAATTTATTATATATGCCCAAAATGCCCCTTTTTGAGTGGAAGCAAATGCACGTTGTTTCGGTGTGTATAGAGAGCCTAAGTCCCCCCCTTCCGGTGGACACCATGGGACCTTATTTCGGAAAAATATTGTATGGTAGTCTATAGCGAGAGACAACAAATATTTGGATCCCATTTGAATTGTGCCCTGAATTACACATATGATGTTTGTCAATTTAAAAGACACATTTTAAAGTCAAGAAACTCGCAGTTTGATGTAAAACTATTGAGGTATAAGACTGTGAAATACGTAATTACAAAGACTACAAACCCAAAAGGCGCGCATGTGACGTCTTATCTTTTCTCTCAATGAATCAAGCTAACTTTACTGAACCTTACGTCTGTCATTTTTTCTATAGTCTAACGTTATAATCGTAACGTTACGCCGTCATGCCTGTGTGTTTTTCAGACTGCACACACACGAGCTTGGTGATGTACATAGTGCGAGACGAGAGATGTAGTTCATTGAGTGATTTTCACATAAAACTAAATGTTACTCTTCTGTTTTATGACAAACTGTGACTTTCCTGACTTTCATAATTATATTTTAAATTGACCAACATCATATGTGTAATTCAGGGCACAGTTCAGACGGAATAAAAATATAAGCTGTCTCTCGCCATTGACTACCATACAATTTTATTCCGAAATAAGGTCCCATGAGCCGGAAGCAGAGAGGAGGGACTTAGGCTCTCTATATCTTTAAATGCAAATAAGCTGCTGTTCCCCACCCCTTTCCAGAAGAAGGCGGAGCCTTTAGTTCCTCAGATACTCAGGCAACAAAACAGGAGAAACAGAAGGCGTTCTTGCATTCCACTGCACTGATTTTCCATTATTTATATAAACGTGCGATACGGACCTTGTGTTTCTTTCTCCGATTCAAGGACATTCACTCACACAACTCTTCTTTGCGTTTAAAAATGCGAGACGTGGGCAGTGGAAAACACAAGGCGTAGAAATGTTTTTTTAAGTTAAACTACTTTTAATGTGAGAGCTACGTTTTTAGAACGTCCTGTGCGAGACGATGTAAAAGATGCTTGACGTAAACGCAACGATGAAACTCGCCAATCTAGCGCAATGGAAAAATAACTTTCTGTGTTCATTTATACAGCCAACAAAAGAACATTTAGGGCGTGTCTTTTTTGAAGCTGCCAGCATCGGATTTACATTATAATCCTATGGAGTAAACCGTGTTTTTGGTTCCTTACGGTGTACAGTGCTGAGTGTTTTTTAAATGCCGCTGCGACCTCTTTTTCTGCAGCTTAGAGCGTCTTTTCAAGTTGAATAAAGTTTAAGTTTTCTGAAAAAATAGCACCATTTTGACAGCTGACCAATGCAAGCGAGTAGCGAGACCTGTTGTTTTCATAACAACAAGAAAAAATGGAGAAGGTGCCGGTAGATGGACTTATTGTACTAATGTCGGAGCACAAGGAGTTATTTGACATGAGCACAAAACTCATGAGCACAAAACCATAATATACACCATAAAGAGGCTCTGTGGGCACCGATTGGACGGATCCTTGGTTGTTCAGGTAAGTGTATGATCTACTACTTGTCGTTGACAAAACTATCTTACCTATTAACGTTAGCAACAGTTATCAATACCGTAACCAGCTGGTTATTTATATGTTTATGTTGTTATAGCAACAAAAGACGCCCTTGGCTGCTATTTGGAACCAAACGCTGCCATTTCTTTTTTTACTAAAAAAGCGCCCTTGTCAACTTTTCTTATCATGAAAAGACACCAAGTGTGAACACGCCCTTAGCTTGTTTATCACGTAGCGGAGACATTCTTGTGTTTCCATTAGCTGCCATAGCGAGGAGATAAACATGGGGGACTGTGTTCAGCTCACTGAGGGGAGGAGCTAAGCTGATAGGCCAGAGTCTGTTACCAGTCGTGGGCGGGCCTATTACACTGTGACATCACAATGTATAGAAAACCCAAATTACTCGTTTTGACACACTTTTTTACCTATATAGCGTGATTGCAGACACATCGCAGACATACACTTATGTTTAACACCATGTAAAATTAAATTTTACATAATAGGGCAGCTTTAAAGGGACAATGTATAGTTTCTAGGTATTTTTACTAAAATCAATATTTTTATTCATAAATATGTCCTCAATGGTGTACAAATACATCTGCTAATTATCTGACTTATCCTCGTAAACGAAGAATTTATTATCTTTATATACATGTGACGGGTAGGTCCACGGAGGCTTCCATGTAGTTCCGCCATCTTGAAAAACTATAATAGCAGAGAGGGTCAAAAAGTACTAGGCCAACACGTTTCCACAACGCGTTTTCGTTCAGAGCCAGCGTCACGTGACTGAAAGCAGCAGAAACGGAGGAGCAGAGCAGTGAGAGGCGCTTCACTTCCCCAGCAACTTTAAAAGGCTGCCTTGCACTGTTATTTTTAATGGCGGACCATACATATGCCGAGCCACAGGAGAAGAAATCCTCGTCACCAAAAAAGTCCAAAATTGAACGTAAAAGGAAACATGACCAGAGATTATAAAAAACAAGAGTCAATGTCGGGATAGCTTTTTGGTGCATAACAGCTACCGTAGATGCAACACGCATTTGAAAAACCGAGGCGCTGGAGAGCACAATTCGTTTCAATGTAAAATACAATTTCACCACTAGATGGGAGAAATTCCTACACAATGTCCCTTTAAAGCAAACACCATTTTTATAAACACTATTTTATATATAAAGTATGCATGAACATGCCTAGAGAAAAGTTCATTGTAGCTTTACAAACTTCCTTATATTGTGTCATTTGAATAGCTGAAAAAAAACCATTTATCTTATGCTGAAAAGTTTTTCTAGAGCACTAATGTAATAAATCATTAAATCTACTTGACTGAACTAGAGGCGAGTCTTTACGCCGTGGGCGGCGAGGAGGAGTGGAGTGGCCAGCATGATGTCATCAGGCACTCCTCCTTCATGCACGTATGTATCAGAGCTTTATGAGTTGTGGGGACTGGCACAAACTGCCTCTATGAGCCTCACACAAGCAGACTGAACTCCAGCCAGCGCACAATGAAGCTCTATTCAAGGATGCAGCGCTGCCCCTTTAAGAACACCCACTACTGAGGGCTCCGAGCTAAACAGGGTCACGAGGGGGAACAGATAAACGAGGAAACACCAGAGACACAAAATACCGAAGCACAAACACGAAAAATATTAACTAGCACGAGTGAAATACACAAACCACTTTCCAATGAAGAATATTCAACACCCAAACACTAGTCATTTGGCAAAGGCGCACGAAGACACACTTAAGGTTAAGGACACACTTAAGGAAGACACAATTAAGGACACTGGGCAATCTTTTAGATCGGTTGTGGGCCCTGTGTCTCATCTGGTTGGCCGTTGAAGGCAACATTGCTAAAAAAGTTGCCCTGTGTATCATCACCTTTAGTGATGGCAAGGCACCTACAGCTTGTTCACGTCACACTAGAGCAAACATTCTTGCATGTGTTTGTTTCGGTCCAAAACAGCAGAATATAATAGTTATACAGTACGTCTATTACTTCATCTAAGTCTCAGTAAAAGTCCCAGCATGCATGGTTTCTTACTGTAAGACGCTAGGCGTGTCTTTTCACTTGACTGTGACTCTACACGTTTAGCTGTGGGTGTGTCTGCATGACAAAACTGAACTCTTAGAAATGAGTGTATCATGAGTGTCCAACGTCCATGACCTTAACCAGCAATTAGTTATGTAACATGCTATTATTGCTGCTGGAACCACAGTATTCTGTGTTAGTTGACAGTCAATAGCTTCTCAAGGAAGGCCGTCACTCCATCGTCTGATCGGGAGATATAGCCAAACAACAAATTCAGATCGCTTTGATAAGGAGAGAGTATGCGGATGTCATATTTAAGCAGGAGACAGGAAGTTGGGCATGTGAGATGTGGTGAACTAGGAAAGATTCATTATGTATAATAATAAATGATAGAGGGGCGCTGGTTTATCATTCAGGCCTTTATTACTGTTTTCTCTAATAGTATTCTATGCAAAGACATGTTGAGTTTATGTCTGTAAAATCCCTCTGTCGTCAGCTCCTGCTCGAATCATTCACCCAGAACAAATTTGCTAATAAGAACTTTTTATAGCCATGTTATTAATTTGCTGTAATATAGGTTTTTTACAATACTGAGACCTATAACAGAAATGCATGTTTTAGTTTAACCTGTTAACTGTCACCCCCTATTTGAGCAAATCTGAACTTTAATGGTTGTAGTTCATGAATGCTTTGAAATACAGACATAAGGTTGGTTAGGCTTTTTAAAGAAGACGCATTTATCAGCAGATTATTGCAGAAGTGAAAGCACTTCAAAAATGTGAAAGAGTAAAAAAGTTAGCTATAGACGTTTAAGTTTACTGTTAAGCAATTTATATTTCATAGAAAAAAATATATTATACAAAATAATCTGATCTGTAAAATGTCTAGAAAATCAAAGCCATATGTCTACCCAAGTTTCTTCCCAATTTGAAGTTTATGTAAAAAAAAAATAAAAAAAATTTGAGCCAGCTAAAAGATTTTAAAGTACTGTTCACATGCATGGTAACTTATTGTCCAATTTGGTTTAACAAAATGGTTTCCACAGAATGAATTTTTGAGTGTTTAAGCTTTCCAATGATACCTAATTTATGATTATTACTAAAATATGTGATATATGAGGGTAATAAGGCAATAAAAAAGCACATCAAGTGTCCCGCTACCAGCTATATGTTTAGTTCACACCAAAATTAAAATTGTCAACATTTATTCATCTTTATGTTGTTCCAAACCTGTTAGATTTGCGTTCTTTCATTCATAATTCTCGGAAGTTTTGCAGATTACAGTGGAAGCAAAGAGTGACCAAGTTCTGTCAAGCTCCAAAAAGGACAAAAAAGAAAAAAAAAGATTAAAAAAAACCGTTGACAACTTGACACAATATTTAATGCTCTTGACCAACAAGTATTAATATGCACTAGTGCGGATGAGATTGGAGAATTTCAGTAAATAATCGTTAAAATTTCAATCTGTTCCAAGACTCTGCATCATTTAGAATTGAATTGAGAATGTTTTTAAATTCAAATTGAATTATTTATTTTGAACTGAATTTGAATTGAGGTAGCATACAAGAGGGAGAGCAATTTTAATTAGAATTTAAGGAAGAAGAATTTAAATGAACAAAAATGGAACAAAATCTATATAACTAGGCCTGTAACTTTTTCTAACTTGAAAAGTACAGTTTGTAAAAATAAAAAATAAACGGACAGACATACAGACAGATAGATAGATAATTCTCTCTTCACCCACTTCTGTTACTTGTAGCCATATATTCTCACAATAAGAAACACCTGAGTATGTTTTGAGGTTGTTTGAGGAACTGAATTGCTGCAGTTGCATAATTGTATTTACAACAATACTTTATCTTAGTCATTTTCTTGTTATACTAGACACAGCTGTTTGAGTGTGGATGACAAATATAACACTTTCTTCACATATTTTTTTTAGCTTTCAGTGTAAAGTATGTGGTTTATGGTCAAACTTTAAGAGTTAAAGGGATAGTATGTTTTTGAGCTATTGAAATGAGACCACAAACAGAACATATATGGGGTAAACATTGTTTAATACTGTTTAAAATGTCTAAAATGTTCAATTAAAAGGGAAAATTATCATAATTTACTCACCCACATGTTGTTCCTAACCTGTATGAGTTTCTTTCTTCTGTTGAACACAAAAGAAGATATTTTAAAGAATATTGGTGACTAAACAGCAGACGGCACCCATTGACTCAATAGTAGGGAAAAAATACTATTAAAGTCAATGCGTGCCGTCAGCTGTCTGGTTACAAACATTCTTTAAATTATCTTCTTTTGAGTTCAACAGAAGAAAGAAACTCATACAGGTTTGGAACAACATGATGGTGCGTGAATGATGACACAAATTTCATTTTGAAGTGAACATTTTAGATATTTTAAACAATGTTTACCCCATATATGCTCAGTTTAGGGTCTCATTTCAATAGCTCAAAAACATACTTAAAATATGACTAACGGGTTGGTAACTTATGACTTTGAGAACTGATTATAAACAAGAGTTTATTTTTATTGTAACGTTATGTTTCAAAAGTGCTCCGTAACAATTCTATCTTACTCCTGTTTGGGGGTCTCAGACTCAGAGACTGGAGGAATGAAACAAAAACAAATGTAATAAATGTTCATACAGTAAGTTAAGTCTTGTTTATCCAAAAAAAAAAAAAATCTCACTTTCTCTGACTCAAGTGTGTGAATCAACAGGTGAATTATTTTTATTTAACGAGTGGGAGCGTCTCCATGGCAATGGCAACAGTTCATTTATTTCATACCGAGCATTTTGCTAATCACACTTTCAATAAAGCAAATGAATAACGGACGTTATTTCTCTCAATGTTATGCTAGCGTCTTACAAAATGAAATTGTAGAACAATAAAAGTCACAGCCATGCTAATAACTTACTATTTCAGCAGCCAGTATCGTTCCTTTCCGAGTTCGCACATAATTCTTCAGTTTCTCCAAACAGCCTCCGAACGGACTCTCCTCAGTTTCTGCCATTCTGCAGATGTATTCCTGTGAAATAACGCCGAAGCCTAGTGCCCGTATCAGCAAACTCTCACAAAGAAGATTCAGTGAACGTTGACACTTTGAAAGTGTGAAAATGAAAGCGTAGTTTTTGATTCAATCCGTCAATTCTGACGCAGCTTTCAGCTTCTTCTTGGGCTTCCAGCGAGTGTGCGACTCGGTTACTGCGAAAGGAAAGAGTGAGTGTGGAGGGCGTTGGCTAAGTACTTTCTTGAGGGTAAACTACGGAGGAAAGTAAAACCACTAGAGGGAGAGTTTTTATTTCCTAGTTGTAAACCTACACTCAAAAAAAAAAGTGTAAAAAGTTTTTATTTATTTATTGCAAATTAAAGAAAACATACAATAACAGAGAGCAGAAGAGAAAAGGAAAATGATTTTTTTTTTAAAATAATTACACTAACAATAAGAGAGGGGTTACAGACATCACAATAGAATGAATTTGGTTATACAAACAATACAATATTACAATTTGTTAAAATAACAAATTAAAGGTTCTTTACAACAGACTCAAGGATATTATTTGTTTTAGAAACCTTAGAGTTTAAAGGTTTTGAAAGATTCTTAAAGGAAGAAAAAAGGGACTTTATTTCAGATGAGAAAATTCTAAATCAGGATTACAATGAATGGTTCTGGCTTTGTGAAGATGAAAATTGCCCAGAAGACAAAGCAAAAATAGCCTACCTACACAGCAGTATGACAGTATTTCGGCTTAGAGAACTGCCTACAAATGCTGTCTAAGTAGAAAGCGCGCAAGTTTTTGACACACAGCCGGAAAATTCATAACTGTGAGCGGTGGAAATGTGCATTCAGCAGTAATGACTGCTGAGCTTTCTTTGAAAGACAGTTTACATCCATAACTAATACGTTTAAAAAGAGAAAACCACATTTCCCCCTTTGTAAATATACGATATTATTATAATATGATATATTATACATGGGTAGACTGTGTACAGTTGAGACATGTACAGTTGAGACACCTTAAATAATTTGCGTGCGCAGCAAGCACAAGTTGTGATTTTTGCTGTGCACATGCGTATTACTGTCCTCTTTGATTGTGAGAAATTTGAACAACGGACGCATCTGATGGATAGATAGATAGATAGATAGATAGATAGATAGATAGATAGATAGATAGATAGATAGATAGATAGATAGATAGATAGATAGATAGATAGATAGATAACGGTATACATTTAAATATAATAAAACCCATAGGACTTTTTTGTGATTACTTTCACGAGAGTTTTCTTCATCATTATTGCTTTACTGTTTCTTTTGAGCTTTTGTTTTTGTAGTTCCTATTACTCTCTGTGGTAACTGTTGTAAAGTAAGTACGACAGACAAAAATAAATATGTAATACAATGTTTGTCTAGAGTGAAAATAAAATTACAATCTTTTTTTAATGCAAATGTGATTTTTTTGTGTGTGTCTATTACACCACTGAGAACTAGGGAAACATGTAAATTGTGATGCAAAAAAAAAAAAAATAATAATGATAAAGTACCGAAAACAATTTTCTTCATGCAAAATAAAATCTTTTTGTTTAAATATGACTCAGACATGTTCTTGACAGATTTCATGAGATTCTATACAAATCATTTTACCATGGTATTGCCACAAGTACTGACAAGTTTTCCTCTGCTTCATTTCTTGCTAATTTGTTTACAGTTTAAGGCCACGTCCACACGAAGCCAGAGCTTTCCCTATCCGATCTTTTCTTTCCTCGTTCTAAACAAAAAATTCCGTAAACACGGGGCCGTCTCAGGAAATATCTGCGTACACACGAAACCACTGAAACCGACTGAAACCAATGTAGAATACATGCCAGACCAGTATGAGGCGCTGTATTTCTGACACAGATAGGCTACACTAAAAACAGAGAAGAAGACTTGCGCATAAACCTTTCGCGCTGTAAACAATAATATAGAGAATGTAATATTAGGCAGTAGCTTCTTTTCTTTTTTACCAAGAACTTTATTGAACAATATGAAAAACCATAAATGGCCTGGTACAAAATAGGGATGAGTCACGATATTCGAGCTAAAGCATAAAGCTTGCCACAAAGAACCGCCAAATAGCCAAATCATTATGAATGTGTCAAATATAGCAAGGAGACATTTTAATTGTTTATTAATAAACTAGTGTTTTCTGTGACGATGCTGACTCGCCACCTTCGCAGTATTGTGAAGGTGCCTGTTGTTTTGAATTGTTTTGTTTAAAAGTAGACATTTCAAGCTTAGATATATTTCTGAGTTTCTGTTCATTTATGAGACAAGCTCAAGTTCACGTGCGATGCAAGTTATATCGCGTCGGCTCCTCCATGTCCTGGTTATAGGCTATTGTCTGCTATATTTGCTTCTTATTTATTAAATCCTGGAAATTGGTTGATGAAACATTGATTAAAATTAAGATACAATTCATATAAAACGAAATTCACTTTAAAGAAAGGCTTTTTACAAAACAAAACTTAATGAAGTGGTCAAAATGATGTGTCTCGATATTGCGCATCTTATGATTAGGCTACTCACGCTGTTCACTTTTCATATAATCAACATATATGAAATGGAAAAAAATAACATAATATTTAAACATAAATATGAAACTAACTTTTCTTTAATGGCTACAACATGTAGGCTACAGTACAGAGAAATGTAATGTCGGAGTGAACTACCAGTGAGCATGAGGGGGCAGAGGTGCGAAATGCCCATCCCTACAAAATACGAAATGTCTTAGACAAAATACAAGCATCATAGCATAAGAAAGAAATATAAATAAATAAAGAAGTAAAATAAAGAAATAAAATAAAAATACATTAAAGTAGACCTGAATAATAAATAAAGAAATAAAAGAGGCTCAGTAGCTTCTGAAGCACGAATACAAGCAAGTAGTCGCAGTTGTTGTTACTGATTTAGCGCGTCTGACTAGTCCACACGTGGGGTGATGACATCATCGTTTCACAAAATATATGGATTGGCCGTACACACGAAGACACAAGGGTGTTGTTTTCAGATTTATCCACCCAGGGACCCGGTTTCAAAAAATAGTTTTATTTCTTTATTTATTATGTAGGCCTATTTTAATGTATTTTTTATATTATTTCTTTATTTTACTTCTTTATTTATTTATTTACTATGCTATGAGGCTTGTATTTTGTCTAAGACATTTCGTATTTTGTAGGGATGGGCATTTCGCACCTCTGCCCCCTCATGCTCACTGGTAGTTCGCTCCGACATTACATTTCTCTGTACTGTAGCCTACATGTTGTAGCCATTAAAGAAAAGTTAGTTTCATATTTATGTTTAAATATTATGTTATTTTTTTCCATTTCATATATGTTGATTATATGAAAATTGAACAGCCTGAGTAGCCTAATCATAAGATGCGCAATATCGAGACACATCATTTTGACCACTTCAATGTTTCATCAACCAATTTCCTGGATTTAATAAATAAGAAGCAAATATAGCAGACAATAGCCTATAACCAGGACATGGAGGAGCCGACGCGATATAACTTGCATCGCACGTGAACTGGAGCTTGTCTCATAAATGAACAGAAACTCAGAAATATATCTAAGCTTGAAATGTCTACTTTTAAACAAAACAATCCAAAACAAAAAGAGACAGACAACTCTAATAATCCGTATGAAGTGCGCATTTCTCTCTATAGGCACCTTCACAATACTGCGAATGTGGCGAGTCAGCATCGTCACAGAAAACACTAGTTTATTAATAAACAATTAAAATGTCTCCTTGCTATATTTGACACATTCATAATGATTTGGCTATTTGACGGTTCTTTGTGGCAAGCTTTATGCTTTAGCTCGAATATCGTGACTCATCCCTATTTTGTACCAGGCCATTTATGGTTTTTCATATTGTTCAATAAAGTTCTTGGTAAAAAAGAAAAGAAGCTACTGCCTAATATTACATTCTCTATATTATTGTTTACAGCGCGCAAGGTTTATGCGCAAGTCTTCTTCTCTGTTTTTAGTGTAGCCTATCTGTGTCAGAAATACAGCGCCTCATACTGGTCTGGCAGTCGGTTTCAGTGGTTTCGTGTGTACGCAGATATTTCCTGAGACGGCGCTGTGTTTACGGAATTTTTTTTTAGAATGAGGAAAGAAAAGATCGGATAGGGAAAGCTCTGGCTTCGTGTGGACGTGGCCTAAGAGCAGAAGAAGAAGGAGCAGTGAAGAGTTGTGACAAATGGCTTTGAATAGGGAAATAAACTGTAAATGCTTCACATCTGGAATGTGTTTCTGTCTCATGATTTACAGGGAGTGTAGATAGAGAGAGAGAGAGAGAGAGAGAGAGAGAGAGAGAGAGAGAGAGAGAGAGAGAGAGAGATCTCATGGAAAATAGTTAATAGGTAACAATTTGATTTTAAGTAACACTGTGGAAATATTCTGTGCCATAAGAACTTTGGGTCGCTTTTGCTCTCCCTAGCAGATCACCATGTGGGCACACACACACACACACACACACACACACACACACACACATACACACACACACACACACACACACACACACACACACACACACACACACACACACACACACACACACACACACACACACACACACACACACACACACACACACACACACACACACACACACACACACACAGAGGTCCGTGTTTTGTCAATACAAGTGAGTTGCTGGAGGCCGCAGGAAACCACACTTTTCTGGTTTAAGGTCTATTTCAGAAATGATATTGCAATATCATTGCAAATATAAGACGAAACCATCAAGACATCAGTCATTGTTCCCTCACTGAATGGATAAAAAATACTATACTGTAGCAATTGTAACATTCATGCAAGCTATTTTTAGATAAACTTTTCTTTAAAGATGCTAAGTAAATACCCTAATCTAAAAGAAACACTAATTCAGGTTTATAAACAGTCAAATAATAGTAAAACTGATGGTACACACACTACCGCTTTTATTAGATCAAAAATTGTAATATTGTGAAACAGAATATAACAGAAATGTTTTCTATTTGAATATATTTAAAATATAATTTATTTCTGTGATCAAAGGTGAATTTTCTTCATCATAACTAATTCTATATTCTAATATGATGATTTGCTGCTCAAGAAACATTTATTATTATCAATGTGGAAAATTTTTGTGGAAGCCATAATACACTTTCCTTGATGAATAGAAAGTTCAAAAGAACAGCATTTATTTGAAATCAAATAACATTATATTTTGTAACATTATAAATGTCTTTACTGCAATTTTTGGCCAATTTAATTAGTTCAAGCTGAATAAAAGTATTAATTAAAAAAAATCGTACTGACGGCAATGTAGCCTACTTTATAAGAAAAGCACAATAACTGCATTGATAAAGTAGGCTTATTTACTGACTTTCTATACTTAATTTCTAACATGTAATATTTTTATTTTGTGTATTTATTTTATTTTGTGTATTTATTTTTGTTATTTTCAAAAAAAGATGGACGACACCCCTTCGCTCTCTTCCATTGGCGAGAAGTGAAGCCGCCAGTGTCCCGATATGGCGCTGACATCTTGGGACTTGAGTCTGCGCAGTTGCGATCTCGGGACCAGACCTGCGCAGTAGTGAGCAGGAAGTAAGGCCGCGAAATCAACGCCCCCCCCCCCCCCCCCTCACTCTCGCGAACGCACTCTCCCAGTCACTGCACTTTTTTTAAGTGGCCTATGTCTGCTCCAATTTTGATGTCAGTTGATTGCAGTACGACAAGAGGCTTGTTAAAATAAAGTAAATACAATCTCCTCAGTCCTCCGAAGATCCCAAAATCCCGAAAATGGCCGCCATTGACTTCACCTGCTGTTAGCATTCCATTGACTCCCATTCATTTTGGCGTCACTTTGACAGCGAATAACTTTCATTATTTATTTCTAAAGAAACACGAAAATGTAAAAAAAGCTCCATTACTTTGTATCTTACGTCATGGCCCCGTAGAAGCCATTTTTGTAAAAAATAGGCTAACGATTGCGTCATAACTAGGGGTGGCACGATCCGCCTTTTTTGCCTCCGATACCGATTCCGATACCTGGGACTCAGTGTTGGCCAATACCGATTACCGATCCGATCCAATACTAAGATAATAATTAAAAAACAGTGCCAAATTACATAATAAACTGTATCTGTATGCCTCACTGTGGGGAAGAGACTGTGTTAAAGGCATCAAAGCTTGACTTAAACTTTGTAAAACAATATACAGACAAAATATATACTGTATAATTAAAATACATTTATTTTAAAATTAAAAATAAATTTTTAAGCGCAACTTTTTAATGAAACAGCAACATATGATAGATTGGACAGAACAACCAGAGAATGTCTAATAAGGGGAGAACCTCCACTCTCAGTAAACTTCCGGCTTCTGAACTGGTTACAGTTCCACTCTGGTTCCATATGAGGGTGCTCACAGGACGAGTGCAGAATGAAAGGAGGTCAATGGAGCTATATCCCTCAAAATCCACTTTTCTCAGGATATAATTTTTTGTCTAGTAATTTGAATATTATATTCGAAAGGAGGTGCAAAGAAATTACTCATTGCTGGGTGTTTTTTTTTTAGAGTCACTTATTTGCTTTAAAAAGTATTTTAAAATGTCAACGACGTCATACACATCGTACCACCAGAGAACTGCTTTACGGCAATCCCTTTTTCACTTTAGTGCTTTCACGCTCTGCACTCTCTTTTCTCTCGAGGCATCGACAACACCGCTGACACAGGTAAATATACACGTGCTAGAAGAGTTTTTGTTTTGTTGTTTTAAAAGACCACGCCGAAAATACACACACACACATTCTGGTCCCGCTTCGGATGCCACGATGCCATCAAGCGGTATCTCTGGTCGTAATCAGCCCTTCACTGACCAATCAGGGTTCACTAGCAGAATTCTAGCGTGTAATGGGCAACAACAACTCAAACTGTAAGAAATCAAAAGGACATAAGTAGTCGTTCATTTAATTTTCGACCTTTAACCCACGTTGAACTTGCAAAACCTACAATCAAATCTGATTTCTCAACGGCAATCGGGTGAAAGAGACAAATTTAGCTGTCTAGCTTCATAGACTTCCATTCATTTTTGCACCGACGGCGATCGCCCCCCAGTGGAACTCTGGTGGAACTACAACCAAAATTCAGTACAATAGGGCTTTATAGGGAGTGAACAGGCTCTCCGTTGACGGGCTCTGGGACAACTAAGGCTATCAATAAACTTCCATTGCGCAAAAGTATTGTAAAATGAAAAAATCCAATTCAGATCAGAACGAAACACTTGCGCTTTCCGTGCGCAGAATGATGCGTTTGAAGCAACATGGAGTCACGACGCGCAGCACTTCGCAATGAAAAGTAAAAAAAAAAAAGCACAAAAGTAAGATAAACATAACGTTATATTTATTTGTTAGTTTGAGCCTTTTAACAGTTCTAAATTTCAGTTAATGTGCGCGTGAAGAACAATTATATCGCCCCAGTTTTGTGATCAGTTGTGTCGTGTTCTAATAGACACCCGGTAGAAAGTAACGTGAAACTCCAGCAAGTTAAAGTTCTTTTATGCAAACCATAGACCTTTATCTACAGATCTACAGTATAAAAATAGGAAACTTGAATCATCTTGGAGAGAGTTTCATGGTGTTGACTGTCGTACCCGAGCGCGACGTGCTGTTTGACTCTGAATGGAGAATGACTGACAGCTGCAGCGAGGGAAGCACTTAGGTGAACTTGAGTTTAACGACTTAAATCTGTACCTCACATTATACTATATGTAGGCTAATGGCTTCAGAAAACTTGGAATATAGATCACGAAAACATTACGGTGCTTTATAATGTTTTTGTGCCTCTTGTGTTGTACATACACACAACATCGGATTTGGATGGTCTCCTCTGGTCGATACCCGATCCGGCAAATATTGGTAGTATCGGAGCAATACCGATACTTGCTGTGTCCCAATGTGAAGGCTGCATCCTCCGAAGGCCGTATTTGAAGGCCGATTGCGTCACAGCGGCGCGACGAAGGATGTCCCAATTCAGAGGTTGCATGGTTTCAACAGCCAAATTTCCATTAAGGTCAAGTAATTTACTAAACATCTCCCTCTTCTGGTCGTAAAAGGCGTCAACAATGTCTGTAAGATCAGGGATATGATACAGAATGATATATCTTGCACTCAAGAATTCAAAATATTTCAACCTTAAGATAATAATTTTAACCAAAAGTTATCCTTATTCTAACTCCATAGTGAAATGACAATAGCTTTATATATGTACTGGTCGTCCTACAAAAATGTAAGATGTTGGAATTCATAAAAGCGCTACTAAAAACAAACACACTGGAGCATCAACGTCATCACTCGTCATTCTCTAACATTATTTTATTTTGCATTATCAGATGATATAATGAGGGAGAGAAAGAAAGCAATATGGACCTTCATGTAAAGGCAGAGAGACAGAGACCGCATAAAATCATATCCATATCACTGTGAACAAAAAGCCAAAACACATAGAAATCTTTTCAGAAAGAATATCAAGGGGTCATTCACACTCATGTCTGAATAAGAGCATCAGTGGCGTTTCACAGAACTAGAAAAACAAAACAACCAAATACTGAAGCACCCATGACTGTGTGAAGTGAAGTGTTCACTGTATTGTCCTACAAGCCGTTTTTATAGCACCAAAAATATATTTGTGCTGTGGCTTGGAAGTTTGGGCAGCGAAGTTTGGAAATATAACCAAATCATTAAAGGAAATGTATCTTGTGCATGTGCATCATTTGTTCAGATTTTGAAAAAATAGTGGCCTGTACTTCCTGTTTCACTTCGTTCTTAAACTTTTCTGTTACTTGGTTTCTCTCCCTACCAGTTTTATCTAAGACTACTGACTTTTGTTAACACTTGACCAATACAGAACTTGTATACTACTTAATCTTTGTGTTCTTACAAACCTTTCAAATGTATCACACAAATAAAAAAGAAAGAAAAAACATTCAGTAGGTTGAAGGTCAGATCTCTTACCATGGGTTGAATGATTGAGGTGGTAAAATGGTAAGATATAGGGGAAATAAAAACAAATGTGGGGACTACAAATGGAATCACAAAAAAGCAACAATAAGTTAAATTCACAATACAGTATATCTAATTAATTCATATTTACACCACAGTAAAACACATTCAGTTAAATATTACTATAATTCATTCAAACGGCTCCCCGTACATAATATACATCATAGGTTTCATTCATATTTTTGGTAGCATATTCAAGTTTTCCCTCATTATAATAGGATCGATAATCTCCAGTTGGATTCCATGTAATAGATAGTATGTTGAAATTAGGGTCTCACTTCTTCCTGGGTCCCAATTGTTTACTCCTGGTTATGATGTTAATATCAACCCTAAAAATATTTCTTATATGTGCTTTAATACCACCCACCCCCTTCCCTTAAAACCAACTGAAGACAGTGGAAACATAGCTGGTAGTTTCCATGCTGGCTGATCACACGACATCCTCTTGCTGTGATCTGAAAAGACAACGTTTAAATGTTTACAATTTTTATCAAAGAAAATTTGTTTAAATGTTAAAACAACAAGATACAAACATCATAATTGTATTCAATTTTTAAAAAAAGATGACTATGTACGTACTATATATTTTTGTGTACTGTGCACAGTGTAGTGTACAATATACAGGAGGTTCAGTATACTGGGCATTTTCTTAAAAGTTATAATGGCAAAAACAAAACCTTTATTCAGCAAGGACACATTAAATTGATCAAAAGTGACAGTAAAGGCATTTATAATGTTACAGAAATTTCAATTAAATTAAGTTTAAATTAAAGGCTGTTCTTTTGACATTTCTAAACATCAAAGATTCCAGAAAAAGTATTATTTCTACAAAAATATGAAGCAACACAACTGTTTTCAACGTTGATTATGATAAGAAATGTTTCTTGAGCATCAATTAGAACGATTTCTGAAGGATCATGTGACACTGAAGACTGCAGTAATGATGCTGAAAGTTTTGCTTTGCCATTAGAGGAATTAACTACATTTTAAAATATATTCAAATAGAAGACGTCTCGGTTACTAAAGTAACCCTCGTTCCCTGAAGGAGGGAACGGGAGACGTAACGTCGACTTGACAACGTAATTGGGATCACTTCAGGGAGCCCAATCATCTTCGAGTGTCTACAGAACGAGCCAATAGAACGTTGGTGTGCGTGAATTCCGTCACATGCAGCGCGGGTATAAAAAGGAAGTGGCCGCACGCACTCATGGTTTTTCACAGAGGAGCCGAGATCATGACGGCCGTTACAGCAATAGTCAGCAATGGTGGCGACTGGAGGTTACGTCTCCCGTTCCCTCCTTCAGGGAACGAGGGTTACATTAGGAACCGAGACGTTCCCTATCAGTCGCTCACGTTCGACGTAAGTCGACGTGACGACTTAATTGGGATCCCTATGGAAAACGCCACGGTTGCTGCCACATCCAAAGCCCTACGGAAGACTCTCAGACCCTCATCTGGCTGGGGCGGAAGGCCTGCGTAGAGGGAGTTCACTGCTGTTTCGTTATATCCAACACAGTGGAACTCTCTGGATAACACTGGGAAAGCGTAGAAGGACGCCGTGGAAGCCACATCCTGCCCGAAGGGATGTAACATGTGGAGAATACACATATGGACTGGCCGGAGGGGCAATGCAACATATGGAATGTCACTGGGGTGGCTCCAGCCTGAGAAGGGGGAGGCTACACCAGGCAGTGATGGCATAGCGAACTCTGCCAAGGGAAAGGCACGGGGTCACCGCAGGGAGCTGGTCGTGGAAGAATACGCATATGGGATCGCTGCAGGGATCAACACATAAGGAACCCAGCCTAGCACAAGTTACACAAGCATACGAGCACTGGACCTGGCTTCAGACGCTCCGCAACTTCTGACTGCCGAAGGGGTGCGGAGGAACTCAACAGGGTTCACCTGAGTGGGGAACTCGACTGGTGCAAAAAGCGCACTTATCTGCTCCACGTGGAGGGGAGTGGCGCAGCAAGCCGACACTAGAGCGGGAACTTTGGTGTTACCAGCTGGTAGAAGCGAGCACACAGGAAGAAACTGGCTCAACATGTAGGCTATAAAACCTAGTGAACGTGTTAGCTGTTGCAGAGCCCGCAGGTCTACAGATATCTGTCAGCGAGGCGCCGTGTGCCAGCGCCCATGAAGAAGCGACACTCTTAATGGAGTGAGCTCTCAACCCGGGCGGGCAGGGTACGCCTTGGGCTTCGTAAGCCAAGGCGATGGCATCCACTATCCAGTGGGCCATCCTCTACTTGGAGACAGCCTTTCCCTTCTGTTGGTCTCCGTAACAGACGAAGAGCTGATATGAGGTCCTGGGGCTTTGCGTTCTGTCCACTTAAAGATGCAAAGCGCAAACGGGACAGAGAAAAGTCAGGGCTGGGTCTGCCTCTTCCGAAGGCAGCACTTGCAGGTTCACCACCTGGTCCCGGAAGGGAGTGGTAGGAACCTTGAGCAAGTATCTGGGCTGGGGTCTCAGGATCACATGAGAGTTAGCAGAGCCGAATTCTAGGCACGAATCGTCGACCGAAAATGCATGCAGGACCCCTATCCACTTGATGGAGGCCAATGCAACCAGGAGTACTGTTTTCCTCAGTGACAGGCAAAGATGCAGTGCAGAAACTGCAGTCCTATTGGCAAAGGACGCAATAGAGCCTGTCTCTCCATCCGAGATGAATAAGGGTTTCTACAGCCCTAACTTCATTGTGCCAAAGAAAGGCGGTGGGTTACGACCAATCTTAGACCTCCGACTTTTGAATTAGGTGCTGCACAAGCTCCCATTCAAGATGTTATCACACAAGCACATCCTAACATCTTCGTTTCGCTTTCGAGGTTCGGGCATACCAGTACAAGGTCCTCCCTTTCCGGCTGTCAGTCTTCACCAAAGTCGCAGAGGCTGCCCTTACCCCGTTAAAGGGTTCATCGGATGCAAAATTCACTTTTACATGGTGTTTTCAAATAAATGTGTCTTTGCAGTGTGTGGACACAACTACCATACAATGAAAACAATACATTCACTCCTTTTTTTTAATCCTCAAAAAGCCTAAACACTCTCAATAATCAAGCCGTTTGTATTTTCTGAGCAATATAATGTCATATTGCTCATGCTCCGCCCATGGCCACTGACGGACTGTCCCGTATTAGCATATTTATGCCCTCAGCCATTTGTATACTGTCTGCCAAGGCAGCACTTTACGTGTCTTGTGTTGACACGCCCCACGGAAGAGAGGGATGGGGTGAGCAGTTGCTCATTATCATTTAAAGAGACATGCACCGAAATGTGTTGCTATGAACAGAGCTGTTTTTGAGGAGGTAAAAAGGGTGTTGTTTTACACAACCATTGAGGAATTTTAACCAAAGTATGTTACAAACTTTACACAAAGACCCTAAAGAATCATACCAACTTGTGGAAAATGGGCATCCGATGACCCCTTAAAGGGATGTGGCCCTTGGCTATCTCGACGACTGGCTGTTTCTAGCTCACTCTCGAGATTTTTTGTGTGCACACAGGATTAGGGTTGGTGCTCAGACACCTTAGCCGTTTGGGGCTTCAGGTCAACTGGGAAAAGAGCAAGCTCTCCCCGGTGCAAAGCATCTCTTTTCTCGGGATGGAGCTGGACTTCACATCTCACAATGCTGAACTCCCTAAAGACATTCAGAGTAAAAACATACTCTGTAAAGTATGTAAAGTATGTAAAAGTAAAGGCTCCTGGGGCATATGGTGTCCTCGGCAGCGGTTGTGCCGCTCGGGTTGATGCATATGGGACTGCTTAAGCATTGGCTTCAGACTCGTAAAAGCGTATATAAACTGCCAACGCGGTTTATGCTCAAAATGCAAGCCCTAGTGTCAGTCATCGACACCACGTCTCATTTCCTCCATCAGGGAACGGACGTTACGATATAAATCGAGATGTTCCCGATAGTGTCAACTCCATGACGCAGCGTTAAAGTTCCACTTTGAAAGGGAACGTCTTGTACACTTAAAGCTTTGTTCACTCACCAGTGCAGAGCTTCACATCTCATTGGAGAAGGAGGTGGGCTCACCCTGACCATAAACTCCTTGGTTGTAACCACCACCTTCACCCTGTTGGCTGTATTCGGGCTGGTAACCGCCCTGAGAGCCAGCGTAAGGGTCCTGTCCATAACCTTCTTGTCCATAGCCTAGAAAAATACATTTAAAAGAGGATATAATTAAATAGGATGATGACCTTTGCAAGCCTTAAAATATCAAACATTTCAAATGACAATTATCCTGTAAGTTCTATTAGGGTAAATCGTATGAAACTTGTCAAGAATGTGTCAGAAATTAACAAATTTAATTATTCCTTTGATACAGAAGATAAGCCTATTTGTAGGATCATTCAAATAAAATTTTTGCACTGACATTATTATAATGACAATTAATCATAGTATTCAAATCACATTTTTTTATCCACATTACTGTAATACTGACTTTATTTCTTCTTGAGATTCACATTAACCCTAAATATAAATGTTTATAACAGCAACAAAAATCTTGGTAGTAATAATAAATAAGCTTATATGAACTTATGCACTGAGAGCATAAGAATTTATGTGAATTCCATGCTTTTATTTTCAGTCTTTTAGTTGTGCCCACCCTGGCCGTAGGAGTCTGGTGCTGGCTGCTTCTCTCCAGAAGCTGTGTAAGTGCCAGCAAAGGCTGTAAGCCAACCGGTTTCCTTAAAGACGAACCACAGGTTCCCTGCCCATAGCACTACATTACAGAACCCAAACGCCTGTAGGTATAAGAGAAACAAGCCAAATGGTTACTCGCATGGTTACTGGATGATTGTTCAAAACATGGATCATTATTGATCTTTTTAACATAGGTGAATTAAAATGTCATTGTTGATTTATACAGGTAAATATTTTGCCTTTATTTAGTATTAAAGATCCCCTAATATGCTATTTTAAAGTTTCCTAATTTTGTTTTGGAGGTATCCTCCAATAGATTTAAATGCATCTACGTTAAAAAACAAAACAAAACACTTTAATTTATAAATATACATTTGTGATGTTTTCAACCTGTGTTCCCCAGTCTTGTTCCATGTTTTGCAGTTCCTTGTTATGTTTAATGTTGATTAGTCTCCCCAGGTGTTTCTTATTAGACACACCCCCTTGCTATCTTATGAAGCTTGTCTATCTGTGTATTTAAGCACTGTGTTTTGTCAGTTCTTTTTGTTTCACTATGGTGGTTGTTCCGTTCCCGAGTCTACGTTTGTGTTTTTGAAGTTTTGAATTTATTTAATTAAAGACTACTGCACTTGGATCCTGCTTCCTCCTCTGCTCCAACCAATATGTTACAGAAGGACTGACCACATTATGGATCCAGCAGTACGCCTCATTCGATTCCGTCAAGGTAACCGACCACTCAAGGACCACACCCGAGATTTCCTAGACCTTGCATACCTCACCGACTTTACAGATTTTGCACTTATTGATTTTTATTGGAATGGGCTCAATGATTATTACCACTCCCACCATTCGTGATGGTCCTCGAGGCTCGGTAGCAGGATTTATTGACTATGCCTTGTTGTTGAATGGCTCATCTTTTAATTTGGGTTATGCGGATGAGGAGCCCCACAATCCCACAGTACCTTCTAAGCCTGAGTCTCTTTACATCATGCCAGCCAAGCCTGAGTCTCTTCACGTCATGCCTGCCTAGTCTGAGTCTCTTCACGCCAGTCCTGCCGAGCCTGAGCTTCTTCACGTCAGTCCTGCCGAGCATGAGCTTCTTCACATTAGTCCTGCCGAGCCTGAGCTTCTTCACGTCAGGCCTGCCGAGCCTGAGCTTCTTCACGCCTGTCCTGCTGAGCCTGAGCTTCTTCACGCCTGTCCTGCTGGGCCTGAGCCCCTTCACGTCAGTCCTGCTGGGCCTGAGCCCGTTCACGTCAGTCCTGCCGAGCCTGAGCCCCTTCACGTCAGTCCTGCTGAGCCTGAGCCCGTTCACGTCAGTCCTGCCGAGCCTGAGCCTCTTCACGTCAGTCCTGCCGAGCCTGAGCCTCTTCACGTCAGTCCTGCCGAGCCTGAGCCCGTTCAAGTCATTCCTGCCTAGCCTGAGCCCCTTCACGTCAGTCCTGCCGAGCCTGAGCCCCTTCACGTCAGTCCTGCCGAGCCTTAGCCCGTTCACGTCAGTCCTGCCGAGCCTGAGCTTCTTCACGCCTGTCCTGCCGAGCCTGAGCTTCTACACGCCTGTCCTTCCGAGCCTGAGCTTCTTCACGTCAGTCCTGCCGAGCCTGAGCTTCTTCACGTCAGTCCTGCCGAGCCTGAGCTTCTTCACGCCTGTCCTGCCGAGCCTGAGCTTCTTCACATCAGTCCTGCTGAGCCTGAGCTTCTTCACGTCAGTCCTGCCAAGCCTGAGCTGCTTTACGTCAGTCCTGCCGAGTCTGAGCCCCTTCACGTCAGTCCTGCCGAGCCTGAGCCCCTTCACGTCAGTCCTGCCGAGCCTGAACCTCTTCACGTCAGTCCTGCCGAGCCTGAGCCTCTTCACGTCAGTTCTGCCAACCCTGAGCCAGAGGTTTCTCTAAACCCCTCCTTTCCGAGAGCTTGCTTTACTATGATTGGTCAGAATGTCTACCACTTTTAGCGCCTTGGAAACCATATATTATCCATTACTATATATTAATTTAAGCTTTGGAGGCACTTGCAGAAAAGTAAGACTGGAATTACTGATGAATAGTTTGAGGCAGTTCAAAATCAGTTTCCTTTTGGGAGACAATAACTCCATTTATCATGCACTTTGAGCTTTGCAGACCTTTTACATTCATAAAAAGCTATATTACACACTACATGAAAGGTCATAACTGAAAAAGCATAATACTTTAAATGTTGAAACATTTATGTCATTATTTTAAACATTTCAACATTGAAGGTAGGTCACTTGCTGGCAAGTTTGTATATAACTGAGTATAATGGAGCATAATGTTTGATTATCAATGTATGACTAAAGTATTTTATAGGAGTAACAATTTCGTCATTGCTCATAAGCATAATGTCCAACCTTTCTCAACTGCCCATGTGTCGTCATAAAATTCTAGAAATGCATTTAATACATACGCAAAATAACATTATTTATAGTGACTGTACCCACCACAGATGTGTTGAGGCCAGAAACTACAGGCTCATGAATTTCTTTGCAGCGGTTGTCCTCGTGATCACATGCAGCGATGAGGTTGATGACCTCATCGGGGTCAGTTGCCCTCTTAACATCCGAGAGACCTTTAGCCCACGCCGATGAACTTACCAACCACATGAAGGTAAAAATAGCTGTCACCACAAAATCCTGTAAAACAAAAATTATTTACAAATTATTAACATTTTCTTCATTGGAATACTAATCCCAATTACATTTTAATGGGTTATATGATATTAAAAAATGTATTATTGTGCGTTTACTGCCACACTATAATGCAGTGACATTTCCCCTTTTAAAATCTATTATATTTAAAGAGATAGACTTTATGGTTCAAACTGATTTGTTAGTTAAGGCATGTTAGACAATTTTCCACTGATCTTCAGTGTTGCAACATTATATTTTTAATGTAACAGGGTTAAAAAAAACATGTTATATGGGTTAACAAAATATCATAGGTTATTAAAATTTTTGGTAACACTTTACAATAAGGTTTCATTTGTTAACATTAGTTTACTATATTTACAGGAACTAAAAAAAAACCAAATACTATTACTATATTAGCGTCCACGCCCACACAGGTTAACGTTCTGTTTATTAAAAGCGTGCTGAAGTTTTGCTTCTTTTTTTAACGTACGTGTGGTTTCAGTTGCTCCTACATCTTTCATAAATTTAGAATACATTTTAGTATAAAAATTTTTGGGTGAATCATGATTTGTTTGTGAAATTGTTCATACACAGATTTCAAACACAAATTTGTGAGTATGCATGCTTAGTGAATGAGACCCATAATCTTTATCCTTATCGTTATAGTCTTGAATAGGCCTAAGAGCATTTGTTAATCTTAGTTAATGTTAATTTCAACCTTCACTGATACACTATTAAAATCAAAATTTATTTCTGTTAACATTTATAAAGAACAGTTGTATTTTTATAAACTAACATTAAGAAAGATTTACAGTTGTAATCAAAATTATTCAACCCCCATTGCAAATCTGGTTTATTGGCAAAATGTACAGACTTTCACCTGTTTGCAATTAACAAATCAAACAAAAATAATTGAACTTGCAACTGAAAATGCAACTTTTAATGACTTCGGCAGTCTCAAAATTATTCAACCACCTGAATAGTATTCCTCACAACAGCACAACTCTGCAAAACAGATGTTGTCTCAAGCACACCTGATACAATCAAGGGCTTCATTACTTGCACCAGGTGTGCTTGAGCTAGAACACATAAAATATCTGAACGTACACCTGACCCAAAAGAACTAGAAATGTGCTAAAAATCATTTAAATAAGCCACAGAACTTTTTAGCCCTATGGATCAGCAGTATGTATGGAGTAGGCTTTCTACGGTAGTCGGTGTTACCGGTGTTACGCGGTGTTCAGCCGCAACACCGGTTTCATCACTTGCCCACCGCGACACCGCAAAAAAATAAAATAAAAGAAGTTTAAAGCGTTAAAAATATTTAACTCAATTACGCAGTATCTGTTAAGTCCTGCACACACACACACACACACACACACACACACACACACACACACACACACACACACACACACACACACACACACACACACACACACACACGACCCACAGAAAAGATGCGCGTCAGTACCGAGTTCTCTTTCGGTCTTGAACAAACCATAACACACATAAATTATCCAGTAAGGACTAGCGCAAAATGCGGCATCGGCATCTCGAAGTTGAGTGTCCTCATAAGAGTCTTAAATGATTTAAATACAGTCTTAAATGAACGTAGAGATTTGTGAGAAAACATAATGGACGTTATTGAGTGCACTTATTCAATACCACATTGCACTACATTAACGAGTGTACAGCATACGCTCAAGGTCTGTCCTAATTCGCTCACTCATTTTTATTCACTCCTTCAAGTGAACAGTACATGTATTAGTGGAATAACGTAGGGAATAGGCCTTACTTAGTGAATGAGTGTTTAGGGGGCGATTTCGGATTCAACCCATGTTCTCAAGCAGTGAAAAATAGAGGACACTGACAATGCGCTGACCGACAGGACCGAGCAGGTAATATTTAATATGGAACAAAATCTCAACTTTCAAATTTGGTCAAAGAAAATTAAACAACAAATATGCCTACCGTTTTGTGGCTCGTTATGCATGCCTGGGCAAACCCGCGCATTTTACAGTTGCCTTTAAATTAATGATTTAAAAGCCCCCGCCGGTGATACCGGTATTACCGGTGTTGTCACACGTCGATTAACCGGTGGGAAAATATCCTCACCGTCACATCCCTAGTCTGGAGGAAGAAGAATATATATTGAAGGATATGCTGAAAAGAACACTCTGTCTACAGTTGAGCATGTTGTGGCTCGGTGATGCTCTGGGGCTGCTTTGTATCCACTGGCACTGGAAACCTGCAGCGTGTGGAAGGCAAGATGGATTAATTGAAGTACCAGAAAATCCTAGGAGAAAACGTCATGCCGACAGTGAGGTAGCTGAAGCTTGGATGTCATTGGACCTTCCATCAGGACAATGATCCCAAGCATACCTCAAATTCCACCAAGGCTTGGTTGCCTTTTTTTGTGCTGATTTGTTGTGCTGAGCTATTTCAATTACTTTTGTTTGATTTGTTCATTGCAAACAGCTGAAAGTCTGTAAATTTTGCCAATAAACCTGATTTGCAGGGTTTTGTTTGTTTTTTCTTCTCTCATTTAAGTCATTCAGTTTTATGCTGATTATGCTCAAAGAAAATGTATGCCAGCAGAAATTTCAATTTTTAATCTCATAATTTCAAAATGGCACATAAGGCTATCTGCCTCACAGGAAAGAGACAGCAAGAAGACTCACAGCCTGAGCTCCTTTGTTTCCCTCGTGGTACTTCTCCAGGAGGAAGATGTACACGGACATTGCTGCCATTGTATAAAGGAAGGAAAAGACACCAATGGTGACAAAGAACTCAGCAGAGGAAGAGTTGTCTCCCACCAGAAAGAGACGTTCAGGTTCCGGCCCTTTACATGAAGGAGCATCAAACCATACCTGGTGCAGTCTGTGGAGAAAGACACTTGGTAAATGTCTGTCAGAAGTTAAAATCGCTTGACCAATGTGTGAGAGTGTGTGCACATTCATGTGAATACATTTAAAAAGTTCTCTTATGGAATCATAAGCCCCTTTTGCACTGGGTAGTTCTAGGAACTTAGTTGTACGAACTTGAAATAAATAAATGTGCCTCTAGTGCCATTTTCCTGGTTGCATTCACATCGGCAGGAGAAACTCTGAAGTGACGTAAGGCACACTTGTTGTTGTGACTTTTATTTTGACGGCTCTGAGAACGCCAGAGACCGAGCACACAGTGTTCCCATTCTCCGTCTTCATTAGTTTACGATCTGTTTAAAAGTCCTATCTAAGTATTAGCGTTTGCCGTGGGGTTACTGCCCCATGTCGCTATCTGAGGAGAAATACATTCATGTTTCGCTTGGTACCCTCAAAGTTGCGTTGAATTTTCTCCTTAGCGTAAAGGTTGAGAGGACCATCTATCACTGTTTTCCATGTCTGTAGAGTTAGTTTGTGGAGTAAATATATAGGCTATAATCTGTGTGTGTTTATACAGCTTTTTAAAAAATGGCAGGTGCTGGTGTTTCGCATGAATTCGGCCAATCACCGTACACTAACGTTACTGATAGTTCCTAGTGCTAGTTTAGTCCCAACTCTCATTCCCAGTTCCTGCGGTGCGAAAACGCCAAAAAGCATGTACTTCCACCATTAATTCTAGGAACTATGAAAAGGTTTCTCCGATGCGAAAGTCTCTATAGAAACTGTTTAAAGTCAGTGTAAAACGAAGGTTGCGATAGTTTTTTTCTTTCCTATTGTATATCCGAGTGAAACGGTTTCTTGAAGAAAAAACAAATGTAGGGCGGGACTTCATGAATCAATTGGATTGTTGGGTGGTTGAGGTTTGCTATTGGTGGATCTCGACACGTTTCACACAAAATAAAACGAATGACTAGTATGGCAGGTTGTAATAAAAATTGAGTGTTCATTGGAGTGGTCCAAGAGCTTAGGACTTTTGTCGCACTTGGACTTGGAACACACACAAAAAATGTACTGGATTCGAGGAGTGGTTGTAATAAAAACAGTAACAAATCCTTCCCTCGTGGGTCAATTTGACCCTCATAGGAATGAATGGGAAATATGGCACAATCCCGTGGTTAGATTTGAACACATTTACAATGCAGAACACGCAAACAAATGCAAAATAAATGGTAAAAATTTTAATATTATAAGAGAAACTGACTTTAGGGACCCAGGGAAACCGTTAATGTGCTCCATAGAGAGCAATAAGGCCATCTAGTGGCAATAATTATATTTCTTTGCACAAGAGGTCAGCAAAGACACCAAATATGAGTTTTTTTTGTGCTGTTTTAACAAGTTTTAGCATGTAATGAAGCGATATTTTCTATTTAAGTGAAAGAATGTGCTTAAATTATATTATTAAATTAAATGAATGCTAAAATCTAGTAATTTACTGGTAAATAAAAAAAATCTCCAAAAACATTGCATTAAAAAATAGAGAAAGCAATATCTAAAAATGAAATGATATAATCTTTCTTTACAACTAGGTGAATCAAACACATCAATTAAAGAATGGAAGATTGTCGATATTTATTGAGGACTTGTGTCTGCTGTACTGTGATCTGATATGACAGGAATGGCAGTGGAACACTGACCTGAACGGGTATTCAAACTCAACCTCAATGTTCAGGTCACTTTCTGTGCGGTTCTTACACTCCACACTCAGACGAAACACTCCAGAGTAACCGCCACAGGTGGAGAATGCAAAGATGGCGAAAAACTGAGAAGGAGAAAGAAAGAGAGTCAGTTGTTATAAAAACAAAAACAAAAAAACTGAAAACGCCCATATACAACGTACAATCTATATAATAAATATCCTATTTTCAATGTGTTTTTGCATACAACAAATAAATCGTAAAAAAAAGGTTAAACTATAAATAGACTTGTTTTTTTCCTGTCAGCTAGAGGTGCACAATTCTTGATAAATTGAGAATCACAATTTTTTTTGGTTTCAAACAGAGATCATAATTTCTCCCATGATTCTGAGCAAACAACTAAACAAAATAACATGTCATTTACTAAAGGGGTTTGTCAAACTGGTAATTGCTGAAGTCTATTTAAAATGTTTAATGAATCTGAATGAATTATAAAAAATAAAAAAAATAATTGTTTGAATGAATGATTCAATGACGCTCTCATAAGTAAGTATACTTGAGTATGTTTGTATTGTACTAAAAACATACTCAAGTACATTTTTAACACATATTTTTCACCTGGGTTATAACATAAACAGAATATTAAAGATTTGAATATTTAAACAACCTAGTAATTTTCTTTTTCAATTACAAGTTGCCTCTATTAAGGGTATGATTACCTATATCACACTATTTGATGCCTTTGGTACAGTATAAGACGATCAATATTCTTGCTTCGGCATCCCATGTTAAACTCCATCATATCGCCGGGATGATAATCCTACGATCTGAAGTGAATGCTACACACGACCGCGTTTTTCGAAGCCGATGCGGAAGAGAAATCCCGTCTCTTCACCTGCACAACCAGCACCAGGCACGAAAGATATATAGCACCGTCCTTTTTCTTGTTATGGAAACCTGTGGACTCAATGTCCTGACGGGCCGGAGTTTTTGCAACCTCCACAAACACAATAATTTACCATGATGATGATAAATTAAAATACAAAAACTACCGAAACCACACTGACTCACGATAGCTCTTACTTAATACAAGCCTACTCTACAGTCTGCACTGAGCTGAGGCTCCCTGTCGTTTAATTTGCTGAGTCCCAATTTTCATTAGTACTTAATTTGCTGTGTCCCAATTTTCATAAGTACTTAATTTGCTGTGTCCCAATTTTCATAAGTACTTAATTTGCTGTGTCCCAATTTGCATACTGTCCGTCCTAAATAGCATTCAAAATTAGAATTAGTGTGTCCCAAATCGTAGTATGTTGAAATTGGTATTCCAAAGGAACCCGGACGGTTTTATTTTTCCGGTTAGAATCCGAATGAATTGCAGATCCATGAAAACTCCAACAGCTAATATTGCCCACAAACCCATGCGTGTTGGACGAGGGTTCGGTTAGAACTACAAACTCATAAAAAGTATTAAAAACTACTAGGGCTGGACCCGAATATTCGAATATTCGTTCGGTGGGTTGATATTTGATTTGAAAATGTGACATTCGAATATTCGTTGTTTTTTTGTTGTTGTTTTTTGCACACCTGGCATCCCCCTCGAAACGGTTCTCATTCACGCTTGAATATGTTTTACACTATAAAATCTGGTGAAATATAATACTTAACATATAACTTCGTTATAGCTACTTAATAAATATATTTGCTTCTTCTTGGACTACTAAAAGTGTTCCTGCAATGAGAGTATTCTCTGGCTAGAGTGCAGAACAGCGGAGTTTGTATGGACAGAAGTGCATGCCTTAAGTTTATGATACTTTTATATTTACACATTATACACATTACACATTATATTTCATCTACAACAGGATTGTGAACTTTTGTAAAGATACGTATGGTCATTAACTTTTAAATGCATCATTATATGCAAATTGCAAACACACCAGGCAAGTCTCTGCATGAAAGATCCAAGACTGGCAGATCAAGGCTACTACATTTATTTCCAAAATGGTGTCTCCCAACCCTAACCATAAACCAAACTCTATTCCAGGCCGGATACAAGCTTTTAACTATTATACTAGTGTCATGCAATATAGTTTAGCCTATAGCACAGTGCGAACTGGTTAGGAAAAGCTTTTTCGATTATATTAAACAAGACATCACAGTAATATGCAAATATGTAGACTACAAAATATTACTACAAATTAAAAGACCTGTTTACTGTTTGAATGTATTTTAGTGTCACATGATCCTTCAGAAATAATTCTGATATGCTGATTTGCTGCTCAAGAAACATTTCTGATTATTGTTAGTGTTGAAAACAGTTGTGCTCCTTAATATTTTTGTGGAAGCCTGTGATGCAATTTGTTCAGGATTCTTTGATGAATAGAAAGTTCAAACGAACAGCATTTATTTTAAATAAAGATATTTATATTGTTACAAAAGATTTCTGTCACTTTTGATCAAATTAATGCATCCTTGCTGAATAAAAGTATTCATTTCTTACAGAACCCAATTTTTGAATAGTGTTTACCATCACATGACGGTAAAAACATTTAAATAAAAAACATAGTTTCAGACATTTCACTTGTGTAACTCTAATTTAATAATGCCAATAAAAAGAAGGGAGTTTCATATCAAATATAAAATAAAGCGAAAATGCAGAAATGAGAATGGTTCTCGTTTCTGTGTTAATTCACCATCTGTTGTATATCACACCATGTATAAAATATAAAATACAATATCTGCTAACCCAATCAGCACTACTGACACAAGCATACACAATTCAAAGAGATGCAGCTACTACACCCAGGTCACTGTTGCACCTGTTGTCATGGAAACTTAGATATAATGAGATGAGGTGACAAACGTTAGCAAGGCGTTAACGAATTATCACAATTAACACAATAACACCTACTAGCACTGGTGTCACAATGATGCAGGCACATGCTCTCTCTCTCTCTCTCTCTCTCTCTCTCTCTCTCTCACACACACACACACACACACACACACACACACACACACACACACACACACACACACACACACACACACACAGAGAGATTAGTTAGTCAGAGTATTTTTACCACACCCTCCCTTCACTGCAGGAAGATCCGATTGAATAGAAAATCCAGCTATTAATCTCACTGAGGTGCTTTACCATCTGTCACTACACACACTGTGCTGATCTACAACACATCACTCTACACACGCACATTTGCACACATACACACAAATAAGCTCTGTTTCAAAACATAGTTGGTAGCTGCCTCCTAGCCACCATTGAATAAGTGACGATTAGGAACGCTCTCCAAAGGCAGCATCTCTGCGTGCCACAAATAGCCCTCAGTGCACAGTTTATTTCAGTAGTTTGGTATTAGCATGTTGCTAAGCTAATGGCGTGACACGCTAATAAGCATTAAAGTCATCATGAAACGGAAGTTGAGATTGTCCTTTTTTCCTTATTGTGACGTATATCCGAGTGAAACGGCTTCTGAAATTAGAAAAAAAATGTAGGGCGGGGCTTGATTACATCCTTCGGGAATTGATTGGATCGTTGGAGATTGGGCGTTGCTAACAATATGGAGGTAGATTTGAATGTCAGTTTACAGTCAGTTGTGGAGGATTTCTCTCCACCGGACTCACCACCCTTACCCTCCCATGAAGCATTTTTAATTGAGGAACCCGACGATAAGAACAAGGACGAGGAGCCAAATCTTCCGGAAGGAATCACCCCATATTTATATGAGCCTCCCGCGAACCAAGATGAGGCGGAAAAGAGACAGACCACAATAGCCACGCCCTCTAGTAGTAGATTTTGACCGGAAAAGAAGAGAAGTCGTTTCGAGGGGGGAGGGAAAGGTGACGTATTTGATTAAAGATTATAAGGGTACATGAATTTTAAAAAAATAATTAAGTGCACAGATAAATCATTTACATTTTAGTCAGGTTCATTTAAATATTCTGATTTTAACCTTTGTTGGAATTTTTTGGGGATTTGCTAAACTATACATTTTTGGAAAGCCTATTGTATAAGGACTCAGAAAATCAATGTTTGCATTTGCATATTGAAGTTTAGAAAATGGCCGCCATAAAATATAAATTGTAATATCTCGACTTCTGAATAAACTGGAATGTTGATTTTTACTGCTAAACCCACACTGTAAGGGTCAAGGAATCCAATGGTGCTAGTTAAAAAGCTACCAGATGTTACCACATTAACCCATAGATGCATAAGTAGGTAAAAAAATTACCCCGTGTGGTTGTTTTCTTGCAATATCTTTGTAATGAAAAGTTATCATTTCATATTCCAGCTGTTCTTCAAAAAATAAAGATTTTTTATATCACTCATTAAAACATTTAATATTTATTGTGGGAATGATTACAAAGACATGCACATTGCAAACCTACTAGAATGCGTGCTGAGAGTGATCCACACACAAAGAAGCAAAGTTCCTGTTGAAAGATTTTATTTGCAGTGATATTTTAAGCCAATGGCTTTTCCTCAGACTTGCTATATCAGAAGTGTCATCCCTTAAGAACATTGTTTTACAGAGCATCTAATACATGTATAGTAAGTATTTTCATTTTACCTCAGAAAATTCTATACATTTCAACAACATAGTTAGACACATATGACTACAGCTAACTAAGCTAGATAATATTACTGTATAGTGTGTGTCATATGTCTTTTGCTCCTCAGACTTCTGATATACAGGGATAGTTGTTGTGGAACACACAACATATTATATCAGCGGTGTCATCCCTCAAGAACATTGTTTTACAGAGCATCTGGTATATGTATAGTAGGTAGCCTATTATCTTATTTTTTTCCTCAGAATGTTATATTTCAACATATACATTTATGACTGCTGCTAAACGGTCGCTAACATTACTGTATAGCACGTGTCAGTGTCATAAATGATGATTGTTTGAAAGAGTATTTTTTTCCCTACAAATTAGCCTAATTTATAGTTAGCTAACACTAGCTAACTAGCTGGCAAACATTAGGCTACTGTATGTAGTCTACATTCATAATTATTATTTTGAGAGCATGTGTTATGTATCATCAAATTACCCTTTGTAGTTAGATATCAACACTAGCTAGCTTGATAATATTTTATGTCTTTGCCGGTGCCAAGCATGAGTGACAAGTCACAAGGTAAAGTAGGGGTATGTCAAGCTGAGGAGTCCATTAACTGGAAGCAGTGCATTTTCTGCCAGTCTGATGATAAAAAGAAAGGAGTCCTGGTCCAACACCCTAGATTAGAGCCCTATGGGCTCATTCTCCAGGACGTTCAAGAGAGGGCCCGTTTGAATGATGGGGACTATGTCCAATTACAAAGGCGACTACAGAACTGCACACCAAAAACAATGTGCACATAGAAGGCAGTCTGGCATCGCTCATGTCACTCAAGTGCAACTAATAAGGTTGAAATACAACGTGCAAGAGACCGCAATGCACATGCTTTAGCTACAGGACACTACACTTCCAAAAAGCGTGGACAGAAAAGAAGAAGCACAGAAATGGATGAGCCAGACCCCTTAACATTTGGTTCTTCATTGCCATTCACACGATCCCATACAAATCCACTGGATAAGGAAGAGTGCTTCTTCAGCCAAAAGGTCAATGGCCAGCAACTGTACCAGATCAGGACTGAGAATGCTGGTAACGATCTCAAAAATGCTGTGGAAAAGTCCCATAATACTGCACTGAAGACAAGGCTGAACACCTGCATCTCACCTGGTGATGCACATGCAATCGATGTGAAATACCACAAATCTTGCTGGAGAGAAAATGTGTTCCACGCTCTTCGAGAAACTACCACTAGCAAAACTGCCGAAGAACCCTTTCTACAAAGGTCGAGTCTTCTTGAGCTGATCAACCTTATTGATGTGGAAACACGAAACCAAGCGTACCTTCATATGGATGACATTGAAACCACTTATCTCAATTTGATTGGTTCAGAAGTCTTGGAAACTCATGTACCTGCATTCAGCAGAAAATGGCTAAAATAAAGAATCCTCACTGATTTGCCACACCTTGTGTCTTTTCGTCCAAATAGAAAGAAGCCAGCGGTCCTCTACTCCCCAGATGCATGTGAAGAGGACATGGTTACTACCACAATGACAGATGGCAAGGAGGAGGAGAACAGCATGAAGACAATCTACAAAGCAGCACAGGTAATAAGGAAAAGTATTGCAACCTTTACCAAGACCAAGGAGAGAAATGTCATAAAGGTATCTAGTGACATTGGCGATGTTCCAGCTGAACTACACACCTTAATATATTGGATAATGGTTGGGCCTGCTGAAAAGCTGCAAACTGAAAAGAGAACCAGAGTTGTTGACCGAGCAACATTGACGGTGAGCTAGAATATCATGTATGGGTTCAAATCCTGTGCACAGGTAATGTACATACCGAGCAGTGAATCCGCATCATTCAGGTCACCCCAAGCACGAGAGAACCCACAGGTTCTGGGACTAGCAATGACTGTCCACCATGACACACGCAACAAGGAGCTGATGAATCTTCTCAATGCTCATGGCTACTCTGTTTCACATGGCCGTGCCCTTCTCATGGAAACTGATTTGGCCAATGCTGTTGTAGAAAACATTAAAGCGCACCAAGGCCTCTATGTACCACCATTCCTGAAGAAGGGGAGCTTCGTGTTTTTTGCAGTAGATAACACAGACTTTGCAGAGGACACTCCTGATGGAAAAGGAACCACTCACGGAACGATCACTGCAGTGTACCAGAAGGTTGATCCTTCTAAAGAACCTGTTGCAGAACCTCTGATCATGGGTGATGCACAGAGTCTATCAGTCACTCCCTACCATGTAGAGATGCTTCACTGTGACAAGCCAAAACCACAGCTTACCAAGAGGTCAGAACAGTTTGCCATCAAACGGGGGATCTCAGAATCCTGTCAGCTGACACAGCTAGGATGGGTTTTTGCATCTGCTTTATCAAGAATGAAAGCAGAAGAAGCTTCCAGTAATCAGAATCAGAATCAGAATCAGAATCAGAAAGAGCTTTATTGCCAAGTGTGCTTGCACACACAAGGAATTTGTTTTGGTACTGAGGCTTCCAGTGGACATATACAAATACAACATGAAACATAATACTACAAATTATAAGAATAAAAAATAAAAATATAAATATATGAGAATAAAACTATCACAGTTGGGTTTAGTCAGAATAGACATTTTCAGATTTACAGATTATGAACCTATTTACAGTGTTTTGAATATTATAAATAAATAAATCTACATATAAGTATCACCTGAGTTGTAGGATATTGCACTAAACAGTGGGAGTATTGCACTTACAGGCATATGCCTTGGGAGGAGTGTTAACTGTTCAGGAGGGAAATGGCCTGTGGGAAGAAACTGTTCCTGTGCCGAGATGTTCTTGTGGCCAGTGATCTGAGTCTCCGTCTTGACGGTAACAGTTCAAACAGGTGGTGTCCAGGGTGAGTGGAGTCTGTGATGATTTTACCTGCTCTCTTCCTCACTCTGGAAGAGTACAGGTCCTGGAGGTTTGGCAGGGGGGCACCAATAATCCTCTCCGCAGTCCGGACTGTCCGTTGTAGTCTCCTGATGTCTGATTTGGTAGCTGAACCAAACCAGACAGTGATGGATGTGCATAAGACAGACTCAATGACGGCTGAGTAGAACTGAATCAGCAGATCCTGTGGCAGGTTAAACTTCCTCAGCTGGCGAAGGAAGTACAGTCTCTGCTGGGCCTTTTTCACAGTGGAGTCAATGTGATTGTCCCACTTCAGGTCCTGAGAGATGATAGTGCCCAGGAGCCTGAATGACTCCACTGCTTCCACAGTGCTGTTCATGATGGTGAGTGGGGGGAGTGCTGAGCTGTTCCTCCTGAAGTCCACGATCATCTCCACTGTTTTGAGCGTGTTCAGCTCAAGGTTGTTATAACTGCACCAGGCAGCCAGCTGTTCAACCTCCAGTCTGTAAGCAGACTCGTCACCGTTTCGGATGAGACCGATGACAGTGGTGTCGTCTGCAAATTTCAGGAGCTTGACAGTGGGGTCTTTAGAAGTGCAGTCATTAGTGTACAGGGAGAAGAGCAGTGGGGAGAGAACGCACCCTTGGGGAGCACCAGTGCTGATTGTGAGTGTCTTGGATGTGTGTTTCCCCAGTCTCACTCGCTGCTGCCGGTCCGTCAGGAAGCTGGTGATCCACTGACAGATCGAGGATGGTATGGAGAGCTGGGTCAGTTTGGCTGTGAGAAGACCAGGCATGATGGTATTGAAGGCCGAACTGAAGTCCACAAAGAGGATCCTTGCATAAGTCCCTGGTCTGTCGAGATGTTGCAGGATATAATGCAGTCCCATGTTGACTGCATCATCCACAGACCTGTTTGCTCTGTAAGCAAACTGAAAGGGATCCAGCAGGGGTCCAGTGATGACCTTCAGGAGGGCCAGCACCAGTCTTTCAAACGACTTCATGACCACAGACGTGAGAGCGACAGGTCTGTAGTCATTAAGTCCAGTGATTTTGGGTTTTTTGGGGACAGGAATGATAGTGGAGCGTTTGAAGCAGCAGGGAACTTCACACTGCTCCAATGATCTGTTGAAGATCTGCGTGAAGACCGGGGCCAGTTGGTCAGCGCAGGCTTTTAAACAAGCGGATGAGATGCCGTCTGGGCCTGAGGCTTTCCAGTAACATTCCAGTTTGGGCAGGATACAACTCACTACTGTCTGAAAGCCTTCCCTTGACACAGGTTGGAGCTTTGCCACTACTCCCAGAGGTGGCACACGAGTGGTCAACTCTGCTGACTGTGATCATGCAAGCAAATCAGCTGAGGAAGTTGGCAGTTGGGGAAGATCACCCCACGGTCATTACCTTTGACATGGCCCTCTATGAGAAAGTGGTGAAGCTCCTAGATGCCAGACCTGACTTGAAACAAATGGTTGTTCCCAGACTGGGTGAGTTGCATGTTGTCATGGCAGCCCTCAGAGCTCTTGGTGCCTCCATGGAGAACTCGGGCATAGTTGATGCCTTGGTGGAAGCTGATGTGTAAGGTCCTGCCACGACAAGGCAAATCCTGAAATGCACACACTATAAGCAAGCTCTCCATGCCCATATCTACTCATATGTAGCACTCTCTGAAATGGCTCGAATGGAAGAGTTCTTCAAGGACAACTCACAACTGAAAGATGTGTGCCTGAAGGCTACAGAGGGAGTAGAAGCTGCCTGCTCTGAAGGGAAAGACATAAAGGCTGAATCCATGAAGCAAGCAAACAGCACCCTCCTGGAAGCATTGACTACTGCTAAGGTCATCACAGCATTCCAGAAATGGAAGGAACAGAAATCCCAGAATGCAATGTTCAAGGCCATGATGAATTACCTACATCGTGTGGAAGCAATCCTTTCCTTTACAGCGGCAACTCGGAATGCTGACCTGAAACTCCATCTACAAGCTGGAGAAGCACTGAGCAAGCTGTTCTTTGCCATGGACCGCATCAAGTACAAGCGACTCTGGCCAAGATACATCACAGACATGCATGACTTGAGGACCATCAGACATGGGAGGAACTACGAGCAGGCAATATATCAGTCACCAAGAGTGTCATTCCCTTTGTGTCTGTTGGGGCAGACCATGCATGCAAACACCTGAACAAGCTAATGAAGATTAGCTCTGGGATCATTGGCATCTCCAACAATGCCAGTTTGACATGGAAGCTGACAGAATCACAGAGCATCATGAGCTTGGGCCAAGTGCAGGCATACTCAGCCATGGAAACCCCTTTACCAATGAAGGTGACAACCTGCACAATGTGATCACGCAAGCCTACATACCAGATGAGTATGTACAACAGATCTTGAATGCTGATGTCACTGGCCAGAAGTTGTATGAAGACTATGTGTCAGAGCGTATCGATGGAGATGTCAGCCTCTGGGCCCCTGTGAAGAAAGAGAACAACAAGATGTTCCTGTCTGGGAACAAGAAGATTACAGTGATAGTTCAGTATGGCGTACCACAAGGCTCAGTACTAGGACCGCTGCTGTTCACTCTGTACATGCTACATTTAGGAGATATCATTAGGAAACATGGAATTAGCTTTCACTGTTATGCTGATGATACTCAGCTCTATATTTCTTCCAAACCTAACGAAACTCACCAATTCACAAAATTATCGGAATGCATAGTTAATATCAAAAATTGGATGACTAGTAATTTCCTACTACTAAATTCTGAAAAAACAGAGATTCTAATTATTGGACAAAAAACTTCCACACGTAATAACCTAGAATACCGTCTAACACTTGATGGCTGCTCTGTTAAGTCTTCGTCGTCAGTTAGGAACCTGGGTGTGCTCTTTGATACCAATCTTTCATTTAAAAGTCTAGTGTCTGTAAAACCGCATTTTTCCATCTTAAAAATATATCGAAATTACGTCATGCTCTCATTGACAAATGCGGAACAACTAGTTCATGCGTTCATGACATCAAGGCTAGATTATTGTAATGCTCTACTGGGTGGTTGCCCTGCACACTTAATAAACAAACTACAGCTAGTTCAAAACGCAGCCGCTAGAGTTCTTACCAGAACCAGGAAGTACGACCATATTAGCCCGGTTCTGTCAACACTGCATTGGCTCCCTATTAAACATCGTATAAATTTTAAAATATTGCTGATTACTTACAAAGTACTAAATGGTTTAGCTCCCCAGTACTTGAGCGAGCTCTTAACGCATTATAGTCCTTCACGTCTATTGCGATTTCAAAGTTCTGGCCAGTTGATAATACCTAGAATATCTAAATCGACTGCTGGCGGTAGATCCTTTTCCTATTTAGCACCAAAACTTTGAACAATCTTCCTAACATTGTCCGGGAAGCAGACACAATCTGTCAGTTCAAAGCCAGACTAAAAACACATCTCTTTGCCCTAGCATTCACATAACACTCTATAGACTTCTATAATTCAATATTAGGCTGCTTAGATTAGGTCAGCCGGAACTGGGAACAATTTCCTTAAATCCTGATGTACTCGTTACATCATAAGAAGAATGGCATCTACGCTAATTTTAGTGTCTTTGTTTATCCCGAGGTTTTCCCGCAGCCTGCCGGATCCAGGCCGTTTCCAGATCTGACGAAGGACTTTCGCCTGGACCTGATGACAATGCAGTGCTGAAGTGCCAACTAGCCTCTCCCTATGGAGGATCCCTATACCACTCTACAGATAAAGCGTTGTGGAATTTTTCGGTTCGCGTACCTACCCAAAGTGATAAGATAAAATAAAATTCTGCATCAAAATTTATAGACAAGACAAGTAGTTTGTTTAGGCATGGTTTGTAAGGAATTACAAACCTGCGCACATATATTCAAACGCACATAACTATAGATTCAATTCTTAATGCGCATGTGAACGCCATCAGCGTCTATCACAGGTTTACGTTTAAAGTCTGTTTAGAGAGAGCGGTGTCGTCTTAGCGGCCCCTAATTTAATAAAAAATGATAATTTAGACGCAAGTGAATCAATCAAAACTAACTTTAGCTGGAGAAAACATTTTTCAAGAACCGCTATGAAACCAAACCAATCTCTGTTACCTTAAATTATATGTTTATCTCTGTAAAGCTGCTTTGAAACAATCTACATTGTTAAAAGCGCTATATAAATGAGGATGACTTGACTTGACTTGAAACTCAGAGACAATACAGTGGATCTGAAGGAGACCAAGGACCTGTTTGCAAGGCTGATGATACTTGCTAGATCAAATCGAGACATCAACCAGAAAGAGGCCATAGGAAACTATGAATTCACTCTGACACCAAGGGCACTGTTCTCTCCTGATGGAACAATTCTGCCATGCCATGACAAGTCCAAGTTAGTCCATCTACTTGAGAAGCTGACAAAAGAAGGCATGCCCCATCAAGACCATCAGCCGCCTCAAGTTGGAAGTTCTACTCACCAAGATGTAATGCATACAGGACTTACAGACCTCACATCTACTGATCAGCCAAGTCGGAAGATAGCACTGGTGGACGGTATGGTGATTGTGCAGAAGCTGAGCAAAAAACCAGGGACTGTATTGACAGGCAAGGATCTGAGTGGCTGCTTCAATGACAGACTGATGCAACTAACACGAGATTATGATGAAATCATCCTCGTGTTTGACACATATAGGGCAGATTCTCTGAAGAGTGCAACTAGAGATAAATGAAGACAAGGAAAAGCTTCTATTCAGTATCAAGTCAGAGATGACACCAGCATCAAACACATTCCAATGAGCAGGTTCCTCTACCATGACAAGACTAAGAGTGATCTGACTGATTATCTTGCTGCCAAAACTCTGGAGTACAACAAGGGATCCTCCAAGCTGATCATCACATCTGCTTCTGGGCTCACTAGGAGCAACAAAGACATTGTCTTTGAAGAAAACAACCACGAAGGAGGAGACACACTGCTGATCCACCAGGCTGTGCTGGCTTCACAGAGAAACCCACATGATGCACAGTTGGTGTTTTTCTCACCAGATACAGATGTTTTAGTGCCAGTCACAGCCAACTATGATCTCATGTTGAAGAACACGTCCATTTCTATGGCCTCTGGTGTTGTGCAGATTGAACCACTGTGGCGAGCTCTAGGTAAAGAAAGAGCAAAGGCTTTGCCAGCCTTCCATGCATTCACTGGGGCTGACAACACAGGAAGGTTCTCCCGCATAGGCAAGGCAACCTGGCTGCAGGTCTACCTGTTGTCAAAGCTCTGCAGATGCTTTTGGATGAAGCAGATGTGACAGAAGGAATGCTGCCAGCCCTGGAATCCTTTATATGTGCAGTTTATTCACCCAAGGGGATCAACATCAAGGCAATCCCTCAACTGCGATGGCATCTCTTCTGCAAACATAGGGGAGAAAGTGACAAGCTCCCTCCAACACTTGGAACTCTGGAGCAGCACATCTTGAGAGTCCATGTCCAAACAAGAGTATGGGCACAGGCAGCCATTGCTCTGCAGGATCCACCGCTGGATCCTCTGCAAAACGGATATTTCAAACTCTCGGATGGCATGCTCAAACCAGTGACCACAGAGGTCCTCCCAGCCCCAAAGGCCATCCTTGAGTTGGTTCAATGCAAGTGTAAATCTGACTGCTCTTCTGGGAGGTGCTCCTGCAGAGCTAAGGCTTAAGCCTGTACTGACATGTGTCAGTACAGCAGCCGGTCCCAGAACGATGACGATTCCCAAGCCGTGATGTATGAAAGCGATGATGATTAAGATGATGTATATAAACTGTATAATTAAAAAGGTTGCTTAATCATACTGTGGTCTAAATGTGCATGTCGATAGTTCCAGAACATCCACGTTTTACATTAGCTAATTTTAAACTCTTCAATAAAAGGAACGTCCTGGTTGCGTATGCAACCCACAGTTCCCTGAAGGAGGGAACGGAGGACGTAGTCGACGGTCGACTGAATTGGGATCTCGCTAGAGAATCTGTCTTCTTTGAGTACTATTGAACGAGCCAATGTAATTGGCGAGCGTGATTCGCATCACACACTCCGCCCACGCGGCGCGGGTATAAATAAGGAAGTGGATGCACGCACTAGTTGCTTTTCGCTGAGGAGCCGAGAGTAACCCGGGGTCAGCGGTGGTCCAGCGGTAGTGAAAGCTACGCTACCCATTTCTAGGGGGTGCTCGCAGAAGTGATGGTAACTGAAGTGATCGCAGAAGTGATAGCCGGGGGAAGAACGCGGGTGCCCTCGTGCCCCGTCCCTGAAAGAGTTTTCAGGGGAAGTCAGGAAGGCTGTCGATGGGAACCAGGTCTAGTTGGGCCAATAAGGGGGAACTATGAATACCTGTTCCTCTCCTGACTTAGCACGTAGGTGCAAGCGACAGGCGCAAAAAGACAGGAGCGTTGCTCAACACAACATTTGAAGATCACTGGGCTTCAGCAGCATCTTCTGCTCAGCACTTGAGTGTGACAAGTTCACTGAGCTTCAGGAGCATTCCTGCTCAACACCTGAGTGTGATAAACTCACTGGGCTTCAGGAGCATTTCTGCTCAACACTTGAGTGCGAAGAACTTCACTGAGCACCAGGAGCATTTCTGCTCAGCACTTGAGTGTGACAAGTTCACTGAGCTTCATGAGCATTCCTGCTCAACACCTGAGTGTGATAAACTCACTGAGCTTCAGGAGCATTTCTGCTCAACACTTGAGTGCGAAGAACTTCACTGAGCACCCGGAGCATTTCTGCTCAGCACTGCGTGTGACGAATTCACTGAGCTACAGGAGCATTTCTGCTCAACACCTGAGTGTGCCGAACTCACTGAGCTACAGGAGCATTGCTGCTCAACACCTGAGTGCGCTGAACTTCACTGAGTTTCAGGAGCAATTCTGCTCAACATGAAGAGTGATGATTTCACTGCCTTGAGCAGGCGCAAGGCGACCATGAGTCGCAGTCACTTTTAGAAGGCTCACTGGGGTTAAACGCATTTCTGCGGGCCCCTGGGGCAGCTGAGACCCAGTGTTTGTCCAAGGGTAGTCCGCTCGGTTTACACAAACACTGGCGGGAAGATGAAACCGGGGGGGCAACTGAGCGGCCCCGGAGTGGTCATGACCCAGCTGGACCTAGGGGATGGAGTCTCCACCTGCCCTGGCTATAACTGTTGTGAGGCTCGATGGCGGCACGATTGAGTAAAGCGGGAAGAGTGGAACAAGGCGTCCTCAGAAGCTTCTGACTCCAAGGAGGAGGTGACGGTTGAGTTGTGACATGCAAGGGAAGCTTGCGCAACGGTCGCAATGTCCAACAACTCGAATGCCCGTGTAGTCGAGGGTCGCCCAGGCCCCTGTTAAAACACGCCCTTTGTACATGGCCCCTCTGTTGAAGAGGGTTTGGCAGCAGACCGGGATGAATTATAGTCACACAGGGTGAGCTGCTCTGCCACGGTCAGCTCGGGACTCGATCATGAAGCTAGCGCTGAAGCGGTCACATATGGAGGAAGCCAATGGCTGCAACTACCATATACCCCAGGAGCCTCTGAAAGTTCATCAAGTGGGACCCTTTCTCACTTCAAACACCAGCTGAACTTATTCTCATTGGAGAAACGTGTTAGACCGAGTCCATCTCCAAAACTGAAAAAGAGATACTAAGCCCGTGGGCGAGATTACTCTCTTCCAGTTGACCTGAAGACCCAACAGGCTCTGGAGCACTCGAAGGGAAGGACACTGTACTGATACTGCACCCTTACACGCAACCCACAGGATGGCCTGCGGTGCGGAAGGTAGAGATCTGTTCTTAAGCACATGTCTTTCAGGTCGGAGCTGCAGACCAATCTTTGGCAAAGATGGTCACGACCCACCACCTAGTAGCACGAAGAACGAGTTTACAACTGGCCTTCGTACCGGCTGGATGAGCGGCTATATCAAATCCTTCGCCAGCAGGATAAGATAAGCACGCACAAGTCAGGAGCACTGCTCAACACTCGGTGTGATGAATATCACTGAATTTTCAGGAGCACGTCTGCTCAACACCTAATGTGATGACTATCACTGACTTGAGCGGGGTAGCCGAGCCTGAGGTGGGGCAGCAAAGTAGAGAGAGTGGTGTTAGTATGCTGTGCAACACTTACCTGTCTCCACAAGCGGCAGGGGGCGCGTGAGAGGGCGGATGACCGGGTCCTCGAACGCACCAAGCTGCCTGCTGGCAACCAAGGGGGAGCTGAGGGGTGTAAGGCTATACAGGGTCACACCCGCCAGACTGGCCCTCTTGGGACCCAGGAACAGATGAAATTGCTCTCGACACACAAACAAACAAAGGCTCCACCCGGCCCTCACCCGGGGGGAGGGAGTGATCGTGCCACTCCAAGAGCATCTCATCCATTCCTGGGCGGCCCGCTCCGGAATGCTTTCGCTGTCGCTTGCCACCTGGCTTGGCAGCGCCTGGAGCGGGCTGGGCGTCTCTACTGCGGCCGGCTCCATGCTGAGGCCTGAGTGGAGGCTGCTGCGTAAGGCCAGCAGGAGCGGCGGCCGGGGAACGCCCACGGCGACGAGCAGGCGGAGGAGCTGCCACTGGCGGCGGGTGGAGGCAGCAGCTGGCCAACGGGGCAGGATGTGCCGGATGACCTCCGTCAGCTCTTGAGCGGCAGAGAACTATTGGATGCAGTTCTCCTCCGCGTCGCCGACCAGCCCAACCTGGGAAATTGGGGAGACCAGGAACCGAAACTTGTCCGCATCCGCCATACCAACCAGGCTGAGCCAACGAAGGCGCTACTGGACCACCAAGGTGGACATCGCCACACGCACGCTACGACACCCGTACCCCGGAGGGTGAGGTCGGATGCAGTGCGGTGCTCACCTATGAGCGCACGGTCTGGATTACCCTCGTGCATGCCATGGGTGCCCTAGCCTGCAGCAAGAGGAAGCGGCTTGCCCACAGGCTTTGTAAGCTCTGCTCGTCGGGACAGACGAAAACTCACAGGCCTTGGGGGGGGGACGAGGATCCCCCCAAAAGGCAGCGGCCGCCGGACACAGGTGCACCTGTGTCGAAAGACCGCTCCAATGGAGGGACACCTCGCAACCCTTCACCTTTCCTCCATCAAGGGTAATGAGGGGGAAAAGCTATTCAGGCAGTTTCTGGCAGAGAAAGATGCTGTTCACCACCTGATAAGCTCTCCATGCATTTCGGGAAAGAAAGGCACTGGGGCGGCGAGCTGAGAACCAGCGCGGCCCGCCCCAAGATACCAAACTCCAGATTCCAACCGAGACTGAACGGGACACGGTGGAGGTTCCACTCGAGCCCGGCAACCTCGGCGGCCCGTTTCAGCATAGCTGATAATTCTGGATCCGGCTCGGGCAACATTGAACTCCCGGAGGGAGACAATGCAGCCGAGTCATCATCTCTAGAACTCAGCTCACCCTCCGACGCTGGAATCGGCGTCCTGTCCTCCAGGGGAGCCCCGAGTGAAACCGCTGGCCCACCCATTACAGATGGACCAGCAGACAACACAGGAGGCTCCAGTGGTTGCAGTGGAAGGGAGGAGTGAGGAGCCCACAGGGAATGGTTACCGGGCGGGACATCGAACACTATCCTCCGGTCACCCAGCCCACACAGCACCCGAGGGTGGGGCATGGTAATGGGGACTCGCTCTCCGCGAACGAAGGCGAGTCTCGCCCTCAACACTGCGACAGTCATGTTCCCACAGTGAAAACATGAGCTGTCCACATAAGCTGTCTCAGCGTGCTGTAAGCCCAAACACGTGACACAACAGTTGTGACCATCAGAAAGAGACAGGGAATGACCGCACTCAGAAACGCACGGGCGGAATGACATCCTGAAAAAGACGCAAACGCACCCGTGTTGCTCTTTCAGAAAATAGGACCGTCACCAGTGCCGGAGCACACAGGGGAATGACCGCGGCAACACTGAACAGAGAACTGAAACAGTGAAGCACTCACTTTTCCGCCCTCTAACCAGCCATCAACACACACAAACATTTAGAAATTTGTTGCTGTTAAAACAGCAGTTGAGAGCTCAAAGCTCACGATCACCGCTGCACTCGCGCTGTAGAACACCAGCACTGGGAGAGTCTTCCTGAAGAACACCGACACACTCGCTCGTTGTAGACAACAGCACTCTCAGAGACATCAAACGATCGGCTCCGAAGCGAAGGCAACTAGTGCGTGCATCCACTTCCGTATTTATACCCGCGCCGCGGGGGCGGAGTGTGTGATGCGAATCACGCACGCCAATTACATTGGCTCGTTCAATAGTACTCGAAGAAGACAGGCTCTCTAGCGAGATCCCAATTCAGTCGACCGTCGACTACGTCTGACGTTATCGACTGAAAGGGAACTCCGAGTTATCTGACCAATTGCTTGTGATGTGTAGTTTTTTTACCCATATTGTGGATGTATTTCAATGGGATGATAAAAAACATTGTTTTTAAGGAACATGGAATATTAAGTGCAAACAACTTTTCATTACAATGATATTGAAAGAAAACAACCACACCGGGTCATTTTTGACCCACTTATGCATCTTTGGGTTAATGTGGTAATGTCTTGTAGCTTTCTAACTAGCACCATTGGATTCCCTGACCCTGAAAATGTAGGTTTATCAGTTAAAATCAACATTCCAGCTTATTCAGAAGCCGAGATATTACAAATTAAAGTTTTACGGCGGCCATTTTTAAAAAAATCAATATGACCGCCACATAGACATCTGGGCAAATGCAAACATTGATTTTCTGACTCCTTATACAATAACCTTTCCAAAAATTTATAGTTTAGCAAATCCCCCAAAAATTCCCACAAAAATATATAGTGAACCTAACTATTTATTAAATATTAATGTAATTAATATTAACATATTTAATAAACACTACAATATTACATAAAAATATGAATGGTAAAATTTGATTTCATGACAACTTTAAAGAACACAACATTGGTCCCCTTTGACCTGGACTGTATGGACAACAAAACACTAAGACAATTTTTTAATTAAATGTTTTCCAGAACCAAGAAATTCATACAAGTTAGGACAGTAAATAATGACCAAATTCTTAGGTGAACTATATCCATTTAATATACACAAAATTTATCAGCAACATGAATAACGATTTAATGCCCGTTTTTACTTTTCAAATAAAAAAAATAAAAAATCTCACATTTCAAATCAACATAGATATCGCAATGTTGTTTCAACATTTTACTTTCAACATAAGAGTTAAAATGTTACATGGATTTATTAGTATTTTGTTAACCTTTTGTTATTTAACCTTAACCATTCCTCGTTAAATGTTGTTTGAACATTTTTGTCAACATTGAAACAACTGTTATTATTTCAATCATAATCATAAGTTTGGTCACTTGCTCAATTTTTAATTACATTGAACAAATTTGAGCAATATGTTTTAGTATTGCAGTGTGCATTTTTAATTGCAATGCAATGCAGCATAAATTTCCCGACATTTTCTAGGCAGCTCACTAGAATTTAAACAGTCATTCAGCACAAGTGCACAGACAGCCTCAAATAGACAACTTGTATGCAACTTGTGAAGCTCAGCACACAAATGGTTACTGATGTATTATGGGACAAGCAGCACATTATATAAACAATTCATTATTCTGGGATGTCTGAGTGTCTCAGGAAACGAAATGGGTTATTACTTGCACTAAGTGATTATATTCGTGAGAAGGCAACAGGGTAAATAATAAGAAAGATACAAAAATACAACAGAAAGTAAAAAACACTTTTGCTTTGATAAAGTCAGGGCTACTTTAGCTTGACGGATGTTGAAAATAATGAGTAAATTCTAAAACATCAAACAAATCAAAACATCCGATAGGATTTTCAGATCCAGTAGGATCTTATTTGATTCCTAGAATCCTACTGGATATTGTGTAATCTTTAACAGAAAGCTGCTTGGGTTGTATTGGAATAATGTCTTGCAGATCTGTTCAAGGAAATCCCAGAGGGAGTTTTAAGAGTTTTAAAATCCCCTGACATTTTCTTTCAATTCTTTTTGAAATGCAACATTTTATCCTGCTGGTCCGGTAGGGAATTATGAGTTCGCATCTAGGCTTTTGCTTTGTGATGCTGTAGTTTTCAAATTTTCTATATATCCTAATCATTTGTTAACAACATGTATTCTTTACTTTAACAAGCTCATCGTTTCTGCCTTAAATGAATACATTGTTAGCTAACTATGTGATTTGTATGTGTACATTTCTGAAATGTATAACTTGACACAGTCACCTGTGATAACAGATCACTCTAAATTGTAAAAATGTAGACATGCATTTTCTGTAAAGCTGCTTTAAAACGATATAGTGAAAAGCGCTATACAATAAATGTGAATTGAATTATTTGCCATTTAGGATGGGTTTCAATTTATGACAGGTGTCTTGTAGGCATTCCTTAAAGATTTACAACTATAACAGAATAAATTAATGAAGAATGGTGAAAAAGTAATAAGGAATTATGTGACTACAAGTTTAATTTTTTCTTTTGTTCCAAACCTGGATTCAGACCTGGTTTCCTTTTTGGCAATGGGGACAAAATGTTCCTAGTGTAATTTAATATTAAAGACTCCTTTTGTTATCCTTTGTGATCGTGCACTACAGCCTACCCAGCGCCTGACAAATGGGAGTTCAGTTTTTAATAGCAAGTGAATGTATTTATGCAATAAAGGCATCATAACATCCACTAAATATTGGCCTTTTTTTTTTTTTTTTGCATGAGAAGAACTGAGAACATATGTTAACTGAGGATGCATGCCAGCTCCGGTCCAGTGACTATAAACTTCTCTCTAATTCTGAGCAATTCATTAGAGCAAGCTTTAAAGAGATAATTAGACAGAAATGGGCACAAATTCATGACATACCACATTAAACCAAAGCGTTTAATTAAATCTAGAGATGTGCCAGATTAGATATCAATGTCTCTTCTTTTTCAAAAGGACCCATTAACTGACTAATGTTTATTTCCTAAATGGAAACATTTCAGAAGAAATTTACCGTTGCACTGAAGCAAAATAACTTACATACTGTAACATACTATCACAATTTCATATCATACCATATATAATAAAAATTTTCTCTTAGTAAAATCTTTAAGAAAAACAATATCTCAATACTTACTTACACCCAGGGCTTGACATTAACAACCGCCAAATCTGGAAATGCGGGTGTATTTCAGGAGTGACGTGTAACGCAGTCACTACTAGACACTTTGGAGGGTTGAACTGTATATAGAATATATACATTTTTCAATTGTAGTCTTTTAAAAAGGAATCTGAAATAATAAACTACGGTAATGTAGTGTTGTCAAAAACACAGATTTTTCTATATCAATACTGAAATATCTGAAACTCTTCCAATACTCATTCCCCCTTAGAATAGATACATGATTCCAGCTGTATCGTTCTCTCTCATTTCTCTGACAGCGAGTGACACACAAACCTGTCTCCCCTCACTCACTCCTTTCATTTGCACCGGATGAATATTGTTGGTGTATCATGGTTTGAATTTCAGCATGTGATTGTACATAATTTTACTTATTCCCACAGATTTTGTTCTAACACCCAAAGTGCGCGCACATAAAGCCGCCTCTCAGCACTAAATTGAGTTATTTTTCTCTGCTTATTGCACTTAAACAGTCAAGTACACACAAAATAATGTCAAAATGCAGGTCTTGGTCAGTATTCATGTAGGCCTAAAAACAGTCAGTTATGTATTAAGTGAATGTAAACAGTTGAGACAGAAAACGCATGTATAATGGATCCGTGCGTCAAGTCTTAAAGTGACAGAAGCCTAATAAAATTGTGGTAAGTGAAAATGCTGAGTGGCTAGTAACTTTGGGAAACCACAAGCCACGGTGGCTGGTGGGCAAAAAAGTTAATGTCAAGCCCTGCTTACAGCTATCTACCTACAAATCTATTTTACAACTTTAAACATGCACAAAAACACACATATTTGCAAATGCATTTTCTAAAGATACTAGGGCACTTGCACTCTTAGAATCTAATGATTTGTGAATGGCAGTCTTGATTTACCATCACTTGTCTTGTAAACTACCGTCAGGCTCCTCTCTTTACGTAAGCAACAGCAGTGACTGTTCACAGCCACCCACACAAGCTGTGTGTGTGTGTGTGTGTGTGTGTGTGTGTGTGTGTGTGTGTGTGTGTGTGTGTGTGTGTGTGTGTGTGTGTGTGTGTGTGTGTGTGTGTGTGTGTGTGTGTGTGTGTGTGTGTGTGTGTGTGTGTGTGTGTGTTGTGTTTACTGCCAGCTATAATTAAGATAAACTAAACTAGATTTGCACTGCCTGTAGGAAATACCAGTGCTTTTGGTAAATGTACAGTTTTAAAAGTTGCGACCCCACATATTTAAAGAGATTACAGTTTTTAGAAGGAAATAATATGAAGGAAAGAGAAAAGAAAAGGAGTTATGGATTAAAGAGAGCAAGATAAAAACAACACACTGCATGAACTTTATTTACTCACCCATTGTAAGACTTTAATGAATCCTAATGGCTGCTTGATGATTGTGAACTGCCCTGTGGCGACCAACTGAAAACCAAATAAACAGATAATGTCAATGACAAAAACTACTGCTATAAAGACCATCACACCTGATATACAGGTGAAACTCGAAAAATGTGAATATCGAGCAACAGTTCATGTATTTCAGTTATTCAAATTATTAAAAGGTGAAACTAATATATTTAGTACATACAGTGTTTCCCCTAGGTTTACAGCCCTGGGGTTTGGGGAAGTTTGGCAACCAACTTTGGGTTGGTTGGTTGATTGGTTGGTTGGGGAAAATTGACAGACACAAACACTTAAAGGAGTCATGGTGTTCATTTGTTTCTTTTAATGACAGCAGTGAATATATTAACTGCATTTTATAAATTATTTAAAATGTAAAATTATAATAAAAAATAAAAACAAATATAAATAAAAAATGTAAAATTATTAAAGCATTAACACACAAACCACTGTTTGAGTTATAACATAAAAGCAAGCAGATACTGCGTGCATGGTAAAGTTCGCTCCCTTAATAATTTTTTTAAAAGCTGACATCAGTTCATCGCGATCTAACACATCTCTGTTATTATAAATGAAGCTGACTGCACAATGAATCTTTCATAATATATGCACTTTGTTTGTTATAATTAGAGGATTTGCCAGCATACAGAATTCAGCTCTGAACAAAAAGTCCGCTTTGAGCGGTGAGGAGAGTCTATCTTAAATGCTTCTGATTGGCCATTGCGTTCAAGAAATCAACACATATGTCTGTGATTGGCTAGATCGCTCAACGCTGCAAACATGTTATAAAAAGAAATTCTGGCCTGTAAATCGTTTCTATTTTGTTTTAGTTGTTCTTGTTGCTTTTCTGCAACAGATGAATAAAAATGTGTTAGTTTTTATATGTTTTATTCATAGATATTTCTAGTTTGCAGGAGTCCCGCGAATCTTTTTATTCTCCCGCAACCCGCAAACACAGAGTGAGTGCATTACCGCCCGCGCTCGCACAAGTGTTTGTTTGTTTGTGTGTGAGTGTGCGCACTCATTGGTATACTTGTAAACGCGCAAACACAGACAGAAACGACATATTACTTAAGGGCTATTTAGTTTGTTTGTTTAATAAAATAAAAAATTGTAATCTGGCACTATAAAGAAAATCAAATCAAACTTACTTGACCTTCAAGGGGGGCGGGGCGAGCCGTTAGGAGGGCGGGGCGCCCCCATTATATAATGGTAGGGGAAACACTGATATATAACTATATACATATGCATAATACTTTACAGAGAGGGCCGAAATTTCTGTATTTAAAATCCTTTTTTTATAGATTTCATGTTATATTCTATTTTTCTGAGATTTTTTAATTTGGGTTTTCCATAAGCTGTAAGCCATAATCATCAAAATTATATCTTTTGCCCGATATTCAAATTTTTCGAGTTTCACCTGTATATGTGAAAAAAAGTACAACTTAGCATACTTTTAAGAGAACCTATTATGGATATAATAGCAAACTGAGGTCCAGTTTACACTCCTCTATTAAGATGAGTTTTGGTCAATCGGATCACGAGTCGGCGAGGCTAAATACAGGTGTAAACGGTTTCTAAAATGTTTTGAGCTTGTCCACTTTCCACCACTTCCAGAGGTAGTCGAAAACACATTCGACAGGATTGCTTTCGTAGTGTAAACGCTCATGTGGTTGAATGTGTTCGAATAGCCATAAAAGACCGTCTACTCTCCGTCTACTGATCTAATGAGTAAACATTATAGGAAGCGATATAGCCAGGAATGTGTCTCCGTCGTCTACTTGTGATACGATTGGCCAAAACCCATCTTAATACCAGGGGTAAACAGGACCTGAATGTGATGTTTTCAGACATTTAATTGCAATTAAATGTGAATGTATTATAGTTTAAAATAATATTAAATGCAATCAGTTTGTTAGGTTTATGTTGGTTTTCGTGGCGTTTTCCTTGTTTCCTGTGTTTTTGTTCTTGTTTCCTTTGTTCCCTATCACTCAAGTATTACCACGGTAACCATTTATGTTTACCTGCCCCTCCTCATTATATCCTTATAGCCTTGTCCAGCTTAACCACTGTTTAAAAAGGGGTTGCGTTTGTTCTTGTTATCCTGGATTATCGTTTTAGTTTTGGATAATAAAGTTAATATGGCTGTGATTATATCCACCCGCCTGCTTCTCCTCTGCCTTTGTATTTAAAGTGTATTTAAGTGTGTTAAGATATAGTCATAAAAACTACATTCTAGTAGTTGCGTAGACTGTCAATGGAGGGACAGAAATCTCTCAGATTTCATTAAAAAGATCTTTATTAGTGTTCTGTAGATGAACAAATGTCTTATGTGTTTGGTTTACGAGGGTGAGTAAGTGATGACAGAATTTTCATTTTTGTGTGAATTATCCCTTTAGTAAAATCTCTGAACATCACTTATGTGATGGTTTGAGTTGGACATACCAAAATAAATGCCAAAAATTCAACAGTATATTTGGTCTGAAAGGTACATCATTTTTTAAATTTTCTTCACGAAAAGAAATGATCAAATTATATTTTAAGATATTCTCGTTATTTTTGTTCAGTTTCTTTAACAAGATGGTTAGGTTGAGGACGGGCCAAGAGCCAATAAGACTTAAAGACTGTCTAGCTTGCTGCTTTATTTTAAAAGTATTATATTAGTGAACACAAAATGAAATAAGTTCACATAACTCATACATATTGTTTTTTTAAATTGGCTTACTTAAATATTTGAGTTAACTTGTTGGGTTTACTACTTAATTTGACTTGTCGTGGTTATTCATTGTACTTTAAAACATTTTTTTTACTTAATTCATAAGGTATAATTCCTTGATTTCACAGCTTTCACAGCTGATTTGAAGTACACTACAAGTGCACATTCAACTCTAATTTGCACACTGCTTTTTCACAAGAGTATCTATCTTTGTATAGTATATCTGTCTGTCTGCCTTTCTGTAGAATATTTTCAGCTTATTACTTCTGAGCACAGAGTCACGTATTTCATGGATATTACAGGTATGTTGCATTTGTCTCCTTTCTGAGAATAATTTTTCTCTCTCAATACACTCTAAATAACCTCACTGTCCCTACCTACGTCAGTGATGACGACAGAGCAGCGTCCAAAGCGACCAATAGAGCGCACGTGCGAGGAGAGGGAGACTTTGCAAGCATTAGAATTAGTCAAAGCTGCTTATGTCAACGTTTCCTTTATGAAAGTGCAATTGGCGAGCATTTGCAGTCTACAGGCCGATTTATTTGACTCGCACAACGGGCACGAGGCCAGAGAGCACGCGAGTGAATGCGGCACACTGCAGATAATAGCACAATCATTTCTCACTTTACTCTTTAGTGCCCTTGCAAACCATTTGCCGTCTACAGTAATCCACATTGTGATATCCATGTTCTGTTATAAAGCAATACGTGACAGAAACTGTCTGAATAAATAATATTCTGAAGTCCAATTCATTGGAGCGAATCGGTTCTCTCGGACAGTTTTATTTAATACGTTTGGGTTATATAGATTTGATTTATAACCCGTAGTTTGGGTTATATAGATTGTTTATGGTTCCGACATGTCACCCACTCAAAGTTTTACCACCAAAGTTGTCCCTTAGACAGTCGAATGATTTACGACCGTTGTATGAATCGGTTCGTTCGATTCACTAAAAAGAACCGGTTTAAAAGTCGATTCGTTCGCAAATTTGACATCAACGTAAATACAGATAGCTGCTAACCAGTGGACGGCTCATGTCCTTTTATGTCTCATCTCAAAGAGGAAACATGAAAATAAAGACTTTAAAGTATTTGATCAGCCGAATCATACAGCTCCCCGTTTGAAAATAGTTGCGCAGTTCAGTAACATTAATTCATAGTAAATAATATATAAGTTACCCCGACCCATAGTATAAAATACCACAGTCGCAATGCACTGCTTGTACCCTATTGTTATATATCGTTTTTACGCGAATTGTCTTGAATTGCTAACGGTTTTCTATAGTGTTTTATTTGGTTACATCCAACATAGATTCCCTGAAAGTCAACGAGACATCGTCTCTAGGTATTTTCTTGTCCTAGTCATTAATTTAAACTCCGTTTTATCCGTCCATTCAGAATCAATGTTAGTCAGTCAAATAACAGTTTGCCTTTAGGCCTATACGCGAATAAGCGTGAGGACTTTGCAGTAAATGAGTATTTATTAGGTGAATAGCTGTGATTGAATGCCTTACCTGGTTGACAACATCCATCTCGGTCCCCTTGTCGCTGATAAGAGGATTAGACGAGTGGAGACATCCGGGTCACAGCACTGATGACACTCGCTCGCTCGGGATAATACATCCATCGGTCAAGCCATGCTGTCTGAGGGAATGTGCTTCTTTCACAGCTGCACTCCTTATCACACTGTACTGCTCTAATATAATGGGTTATAATTCAATTACTAATTAATTAATTAATTATTATGAATAATAATAATTGAAAAATAAATTAAACAAAATACAATAATAAATAACAACAATAATTAATACTATTTATTATAATAAATAAAATATATTTTTTCAGACACACAGTAATCTTGTTCAAATCAAGAAACGTTATTTCTTGATACTGACTGTTTCTCACTTTTCCCCCAGAAATATTTTCTATAGTTTGCATTTGAACTGTGTTTCCAGTTCAACTATAGTGTACGAAATTAAATGCAAATTTTCACCACCATTCAGGATCATCTCGTTTTTAACTTTTTTGTGTTTTCATTCATTCATTCATTCATTCATTCATTCATTCATTCATTCATTCATTCATTCATTCATTCATTCATTAATTCAATGCTCTACACAAGCAAAAAAGTACCACTATACATGCAACAAAAATACAATAAATTATATATATGAAATACATTAATTCTTAAATAATATAAAGTTATTTATTTCTAAATGGCTTCATTTGATGAAAAATTTTAGGTTTTTTTTTTTGCTCCCGCACCGTGATTGTTTGATTGATCCAGAGCAATTTTAACACCCTTAAAAAGTATTTATTGAACTATTTATAAAATTTATAAAAGTTTTTTATAAAAATGTGTTTTTAAATGAAATAAATGAACAGGTTCCCGTGGCAAGAATCTTTGGGGCAGCTGAGACAGAAAATGTAATGGCCTGAGCAATATTTTTGTTGCTGAATATTGTAGCCTATTTATTTTCAATACCAAAAATATATAAAACCACATAGATATCTCAACGAATTTTCAAAGTGTTTTTAACTATTTTTTTTACAAGATTTTACGGACATGCTATATATATATATATATATATATATCGATTTAAATAGTCTTTTTATATGTTTTATATTTGAACAAATTACAATAATATCTGTCTGCAGAGCCGCAGAGCCACAGTTTTACCCCAGCAGTTTTACCCCGCGCATGCGTAGTTTCACCACAACAGTTTGACCAGCGCATGCGCTGTCACCTTGTTCTTGTCCTAAAACGATCTAATGGTTATTGTTACCAATTATTTTTGCTTATTAGTTATTTTTTGCTCCTACTGTTGCTCGCAGGCCTTCAGGGTCCTTTACTGAAATAAATCAATGCTTGTGTAATGAATAGTTTAATCTTTTACGTTTTTCCTCCAAAAACTAACAGCCTGGTATAATATGTACACACTTTTTGTTCAATGTAGGGTTGCCAATGCCAACCGTTCCGTATAATACGGAATCGTCCCGTATTTGACACATAAAAGTATTGTTCCGTATTCATTGAACTGATACGGAACGCACTTTGTTCCGTATTTTTGAGAATCAATTCAGTGCAAATCCATGACAGACACATAGCTTCTAATAGCTATATGTCAGACAGACTATGAACGAAAACATAAGTAGGCTATGATAAGAAGAAAAAAAACCCGACGGTGCGGTAGATACAAATTTCTCCCCCTGTTTGTCTATGATCAGCCGCGTAGCGTTTTTAACATCTTGGAACATTATCAGAGGGGTTAATGTGTTAACTTGAACACAGATGAAACAAATGACTTGAACACAAACTATTTACAATAATTTCAAATAAAACTGCTGTAGTGAAACTACGCAAGCGCGGGTAAAACTGCTGGGGTGAAACTGTGGCTCTGCGGCTCTGCAGTCAGACCCATAGATATCATATAGGCTCTATATGAGGTCTATGGTCAGACCCTTCTCACAAATTATAATAACCGGACAGAAACCCCGTCTGATTTCCGCCCCGCATTAAATCCAGGAAGTGACGTAACAGAGTTTTCGTGCCCGCTCCTCAAGAGCATGGCCGCTTACAGGAGATTCGGGGTTGCAAGGAATTTAGCTGTTCTTTTAACGAAATCGTGAGTCGTTACTGTACTACGCTTTTTATTATACGTTCCTATGTCAGTAAGGAGTTATAAGTGATGTCTTTCAGAATGCTTAGAGTCGGGCGAAGCGTTTGAGTTTTTAAGAGTTTCATAACATTTTTCAGTGTCACTGACAAGGTCTGAGTGACGCAGATGCAGGGTACTTCTTGGAGTAACGTAATAATGTCATGAATATTCACCAGTTAACACAATGTTATCACCACTGTTATTTACTTTTGGTAATATATGTGTACTTTTCGATACTAATTTATGTGATAGTTAATGCAAAAGCGAGTTACTTCAATGGTCTCTTCACAAAAAATTACCATGGTGATTATAACCGCCATCAAAATATATTTTTACCACAGCAATTGCTGAAACCATAAAAAATACCGTAATAACGTAACATAGAACCTTGCTCTCATGCAAAGTTACCATCGTTTTATTCTACTAACAATAACTGTAGTAATTTTTCAGAAACTGTTTAACAACAAAATCAAAACAACAATAATATATTCTATTAATACGCTGTCACACGATACTAATATTGCACAATACTAATAATATATAATAATGTTATGCTAATATAAATATTACAATAACCATTTTTGAGTGGGCACTTTATATATTATTGTTTATGTTAGTAAGGCATATCAGGAAAATGTAAAAATCTGTAGAGCTGCTATTGAAGTACAGTAATTTGATTATTTGCTGTGGTCAAAGGCATCATGTGTGCAGTTACCATGGAGCAGGGCTCAACAGACCCTCTCTTCACAGAGTGGGCAGAAGGCAGATTCCACAGCAAACATCCACTATGTTTAGTAAGTATCACCCATGTTCATGTTTGCACATTATGATAAAGTGTTTGGTTGGAATGGATCATAACGATTCTTTCATCTCATCAGTCAGAAACATGTTTATTCAGACCCAAGACACTCCGAACCCAAACAGCCTGAAGTTTCTCCCTGGACGCATGGTGATGGAATCAGGGACTATGGATTTCGCTGGACCCAGAGAGGCTTATTCTTCACCCTTGGCAAGGTGGAGTTTGTATTTTTACCCAGACTAGACTTTTTTTTCTGGAGACTGTGCTAATTGCTTATGCTATTTACTATCAATCATGATTCATAGTAATCAATAGGAGAAGTTATTTTTTAATAGTAAATAAGCTAAAGTCAATGTAAGTGATTTCACCAGTTATGGCATTGCAAAATCGCATTAAAAAAAAAATCATTTTCTAAAGAATATGTCAGCGGTAGGCCTGTCATGCTTATTGATTAATCACCTGATCGTGGTTATTCGTTCTAATTGCCATTGTTTGAGATAACCGCAATAATTGTGAAAATTAAATTTCAATCACATTTGCCGTCGAAATTAGGGAAATTCAAGCACTTTGAGAAGTTCTTTCAAAATGCACAACATTGTGTCTCCTTTTCCAGTTTGGTAGACAGAGAGTAAAGAATATAGAATATAAAAAACACTGTTTTTATTATATTATGAATAATTAATCATGCAAATATTGTTAATTTTCATAGCAATATAGTAAATCATATGGGCCTATTTTATAAAATTAGTTCAAAAGTTTGTGCCATGATGCTAGGATATTGTATGTTTTGGTTTACTAGCTCAAATCTAAAAAAAAATTAATTCTTAACTTATTCTGGTCTTATTGGCTCTACAGAGTAACCAACATTTCACAAATTGACCATTAATTGGCTTTTGAAAAGCCTTGTCTGGCCAAACACATATTCTTTTCCTGATCAGGTTAACCTCAAATTTAAAAAAAATACATTTGAATTAAAATTTATAAACCATAGCAATGTACCCATCAATTAATATGTACCCTTCACAAGCTATTGCAGATAAAAAAGAAAAAAAGAAAGGACACTTATAATAATGTTCAAAATGTCCACCAGATATGAAAATAACATAATATGATGCTGGTTGCATTGTGTTGTGATCATTTTAGCTTTTTTAAAATTTAGATTTAAATTTAGATAAATTCAATATAAAGGAGTGGTTGATTATGATTTCACTTTTTTTAACTTTAGTTAGTCTGTAATGTTGCTGTTTGAGCATAAACAGCATCAGCAAAGTTACGATGCTCAAAGTTCAAAGCAAAGAGAGATATTTTATTTTAAAGGAATTGCTTTATACAAAGGCTGGTAGGGACTACACTACATTCCTCTGAGGTTAGTGACATCACCAACCCTAAAATTTACATAAACCCCGCCCCCGGGAACACGATTTATAGATTATCAAGACAGAATATGCTAATCAATGACTAGAAGATAACTATACATACGCTACTTAAATTCATCAACAAACCATTCAGAAATGTCCTGTTGCTCTACATGTTGTCACTTCTTCTCGAGTCCCTCCATCTTTGTCTGACTCCGGTTTGAACATAAAAGGCTAAACGTTTTTGAAATTTTCAGTGCATGAGATGTCTGTGTGAGGTAAAAGGACACAAGTTGTTGTAGCTCCGCCTTCTGTGCCGGGAGCAGCTCATTTGCATTTAAAGCGACAGACACAAAAACGGTGTGTTTTTGCTCACCCTCAAAAAGTGACAATTTTAACATGCTATATAAAAATATCTGTGGGGTATTTTGAGCTAAAACTTCACATACACACTCTGGGGACATCAGAGATTTATTTTACATCTTGTGAAAAGGGCATTATACCACCTCTTTAAACTTTTTTTTTTTTTTTTTTTGCTGGTATTTGTTTGGTTGATAACATAGTTGACAGAACTTTTGCAGACATAAGCAAAATCAAATATTTTATTAAATCAAATTTTTATTCATCATGAAATCAAAATGGACAATTCCTATTTTTTATAGAATATTGTAGTATTTATTATAAATGATTTATCCTTGCACTTCATTACTCATTTTTTTATTAATTTGCCCTTAATCTTTAATCAAAATAACTTCCCCTCCCTTCTTTTCTCTGATGATGCATTTCCTGGCGTGAGGGCGGGACAACCTGTCACTCACATGAGATCCACCAATAGCAAACCACAACCATCCAATCAATTCCCAGTGAACAAAACCAAGTCCGCCCTTCATTTGTTCTTATTCAAGAAACCATTTCACTCCGATATACATCAAAGTAGGGAAGAAAAGATGAACACAACTCTCATGCTGACTTTAAACTCTAAAAATCTAGTTTAAAATAAAAATAATATCTATATTTTCTGAAGTATTTAGATTTTAGAAATGAATTCATTATTTTGAATGCAAAACTCACTCAATTAAAAAACAAACACTGCAAAAACTGTAATGTATGGGACATCAAGGCAATTTCAAGCAAACCGAAAACACAGAAGTATGTGATTTCACCAAGTGCAACATGTTCCTGGATCAACATTTTTGCTGATACTGGAACAAAATTCTAATCAACCAATCAGATTTAAGCCAGTTTAAGTTGAGAGGTTTAGGCTTACAATCAGGATTAGGTGCTTCTACATCAGTTCACCTATCATTCCCCTCTGATGTTAGGGGTAAGATATGAGTAGGGATAGGGTTAGGACTAAATATTCAGACAGGAATGCTGTTTCAGGATCAACAAAATAAGTTGATCCAGAAACATGTCTTACTAGGCTAAATCACAGTGAGCCAGAAACACAGGGTGCATAAAATCATTGTGTGGGATTATAATGTGCCTTTCCTTAATGGAGAAAATATTATGCTTCTGAAAAAAAGTTATATTAAATATAATTATCATCAATGGTCATGATATAATTATATTGAGAATGACACATGAACAATAGTAATATTGATGCTTGACTTTGCAAACACCACTAATGATTGATATCTGATTTCTCAGGACGCCCATTTGAGTGTCAGGCTGTTGGCTTTATTTTATGTGTGGTATTCAAAATCTAGAAATGTTTTTGTGAGAATGTTCCTGTGCATTTTGCTGAACTATGTTTCCATCAGAACCTGAAGGGAATCCTGCCTGTACTGATGCTGTTTTCATTCCTCAGACAGTTGTTCAGAATTGAAGGAGTCAAGAGTGTCTTCTTCGGCCCTGACTTCATAACCATTACTAAGGTAAACTACCAGCCCTGTTAAACACTATTTTAGTTTAACTTTTAAGCATTAAACGTTACATCTCTTTTTTCCTTCAGGCTGATGGCGAAACGCAGTGGAAGGTGCTCAAACCAGACGTCTTCGCTACCATTATGGACTTCTTCACCTCTGGACTTCCTGTTGTCAATGAAGCAGATGCTCCACGTGCCGACACAGGTTGAACATTACGTTCTCTTCTTTTCTTCTCATGTTTCTTATCTTGACATCATCACTAAATTGAAGATCTTTACACATGTCGTACTCCTGCAGCTCCTTCGGAGGATGATGACGAGGTGGTGGCCATGATTAAAGAATTACTGGACACACGCATAAGGTACTACAGAACATTTTTGTACTTTTGATTTTATATTCAATGCAGCCTTCAAATTCAATTCATTTCAAGTTTACTTTAATAGCGCTATCCACAATAGATATTGTTTCAAAGCAGCTTTACAGAAAATTATTTTTTCAGTGTTACAATTTAGAAAGTATTCAGTCATCAGCCAGAGATGAGTGTGTCAAAGTTATGTCAAGATGGCAGCAATATACAGCTAAAATACACTGCCAGGCCAAAAAAAGATGAAAAAAAAGACAATATTTGGATATAAATAGGCAAATGCGTAAGAGAGTATGATTGGATCATTATTGCAGTGATTATTATGTTTCTAGCATGTTATATGTTTGGTTAAGTTCTTCTAACCCTAAGTCTTTGAGTGTGTAGCTTTTCAATTCTTAAACAACCATGTATGAAGAATCATCAAGGCCATATTCCAAGATGACGATGTCAAGATTGTGAAAGAATGGTTGTGAGGATCATGAAGAATAATTTTCACACATGAATCTTCTCCTCTGAGTCCAGGGAAAGTAATTAATTTAAAGTGTTTGGGATGTGCTGGAGGAGACTTTACAGAGAGCTGGACTCTTGCATTAACAATACAAGATCTGGACCATAAATTGATGGAAATAACATCACAACATTTATTTCCATCAAGAGTTTTCGATTTTAACATGCTTTATTGTTTAACATTTTAAATTGTACTCATATTTCACAAGTTTTTTTAACTTTAGATTTTATAAATGCAGCTTTGGTGAGCATAAAAGACTTTGAAAAACATTAAGACATCAGTAACACTTTAGTTTAGGCTCCAATCTCACTATTAACTAGTTGCTTATTACTACGCATATTACTAGGATATTGGCTGTTTATTAGTACTTCTAAAGCACATATTAATGCTTTAATCTGCATGACCATATTCTACATTCCTAATCCTACCCAATACCTAAACTTAACAACTACCGTACTAATTATTCATAAACAGTAATTCTGAGTTTATTGAGGCAAAAGTTGTAGTTAATAATGAGTTAATATTGAGAATTGGACCTTAATCTAAAGTGTCACCAAGAAATCATACAAAACCCTAGCTTTTAAACGTCAGTGTAATAATTCTAACCCGTTTCATTCTAAATAGGACATTTGGACTCAACAGGAATAAACTAAATGGAATGTTGTAATCAACACTTCTTTGATTACACAGAAGTCGTAAGACTAATAATGTTGTTCCTCGCTTTCCTCGCTCTGCATGTCCTTCCTCAGGCCCACAGTGCAGGAGGACGGCGGTGACGTGTTGTATCATGGTTTTGAGGATGGTATTGTGAAGCTGAAGCTGCAGGGTTCCTGCACTAGCTGTCCCAGCTCCATCATCACGCTGAAGAGTGGCATCCAGAACATGCTGCAGTTCTACGTCCCCGAGGTGGAAGGAGTTGAGCAGGTGAGGCGTTAAGGACTATTCTCAACACAGTTTCTTAAAGTGCCCCTATTATGCTATTTTAAAGGTTCTAATTTTGTTTTGGATGTCTCCTACAACAGGTTTACATGCATCAAAGGTCAAAAAACACTTTCATTTTCTCATAACATGCACTGCTGCATCAGCTCCTTTCTCACAGTGTCTGAAATGGTTTGATAAAGTATTCAGCCTCTCTGAACCCCTTCTTTCTGAGAGCTGCTCTGCTTTGATTGGTAGACGGCCCAGTCTGTTGTGATTGGTCTACCATTTACAGCACATGTCGAAAACGTAACACCCATTACCATACTTGAATTTCAGCTCCAGATCTTCCTCAGCGCTTGTATACAGAGTGATACAAACCGTAACAATGGTGTCGTTGTTCACAGGCACCCAATGAAGACTATAGACTGACATTATGCAAATTTGTTACAAACCTAAGTAGGTTCATGCAGGAAGTGAGACTGGAATTACTGACATCTCGTTTCAGGCACTCCAGAATCGATTCTTTCTTTTGGGAGACAATAACTCCATTTATCGTGCACTTTGCAGACCTTTTACATTCACAAACAGCTATGTAACACACTGCATGGTTATATGCACAAAGGTTATATCTGAAAAAGCATAATAGGGGCAATGAGGCACTTTAAAACAAAAAGATGCTCCCTGTGAATTCCTTTACACCAAGTGAGAAAATTCACCCAGCAATATGTTTCTCAGCTAATCTGCTGTCCCTTTAATTTTGTAGGTGAAAGAAGAGGATGTGGATGTTGAAAAGGGTGTCCTCTGATGTCATTCCTTTCTCCATAATAAATTACCCAGCCTTTCCCTTCAGTGTCCAATCATGTAGATTGCTGAAAGGACAAATCTGTGTGTCCTTACACTCCTTTAAACACAGATATTAACTACAGACATATTAAGGTGTGCAGTGTTACCGTACATTTTTGGACGATGTTTGGTCTGTGCTGTTACAGGTTTTGAGTTGGTCACCCATAATATTTTATTGATTGTCTCTCAATGCACTGGTTAAAATAAAAATCCGAATTTCATGTGTATGTGAACAAATTACACGCAATATAAATACACGTTTAGATATTTTTATAAGAAATCTACTAGTTTCATGCTAAATGGATTCTATATGGATTTTATCATGGTTTCATTAGTTAGTTTAATAGAGATTCAGTTTCATAGAATAATACGCTATAAATGAAAAAATAAGAAATACATTTCATTCTCCACTAGCTGTAGTGCTCCTTTATCAGTGGTGTTGAACCATGATTAAAGATTAATTACTTGTATTTCTTATTTGTCATTTAGATAAAAGCATCTTATAAATAAATGTAAATCTGATAAATATAAATGTAAATTGTTAATATATTTAAAGGGCATTTTGATTACAGTCTATTAAAATCGCCCTTGAAAAATGTTATTTGTAAATGTTATAGTTTCATAGATAAAATGTTACATGCAGTGAAACTATTTGTTCTGGGGCTAACCTGTTATAGAGGATCAAATTTGTAAATATTAAAAAAAAAAAAAAATTAATAAAACAATAAATAAATGTTAAGCCAAGTTCTGGTTTTGGCTTCTGATTGGTCAAAACAGTGTTCCAGTCACTATAATGTTAAAACCACATCACTGCTGCTCCCATAGGGGATTGTTATTTTTGTTGCATAGCAACATTCTGATATGTCAAGAGACTATATCCTCTATAGAAGGGTGACACTTAATGAATTTGCCTATTAAAAGAATGCTTGAACAGAAATGTGTGTGTACTTTATATTTGTATTATTTAGTAACTGTTTTATTTTTGTAGCATAATTGTATGGCAAAATATGTATGTAGAAAAAAAGAAATAAGACATCTTGTAGTACATGGGTGTTTTATCTTTTTTTGAACCCCAATTTTTTTTGATGAATGCAATAACTATAAAACATGATAGTCTAGCATAATTGATTTTTATTTATTTCCTTATTTGTTTTCCTTTTTGTTTGTTTTCTATGCCTGGAAAAGAGTAGATTTGACTTGAAAAATGAAAAAAAAATGAATGAAAAAATTCATCGTATCCAAACCCACATAAAATAAAAATACAAATATTTATTATAAAACTTCACTGCAATAATTGCTAGAGTGTCCAATTATATATTTGGATTATGAACCGAGATGACCATAAGAAGCTATATTAGGACAGGTATGCGTGTTATAATTGCAGTGCTGACCTGCAGGGGGCGCTAGAGAACTACACAAACAGCGGATATAATCCTGGTTTTCAGGGACTGATTGAGAGTCCAATCACCACCGGGATCATTGACATCCTTGTACTGCACCCATAAGCGTGAAATAAATCACGCCATAAACCAAACGCATGGGGAAGGTCTATAATCAGGTTTTGAGTTTAATTTCATGTTTTGGATGGTGGTTTCAAACCCCTCATACATTCAAATAATATTTGTCAATTCTGTCCTCTAAAATAAAATGACACCGTTATCATATTTTTGGTATTGCTGTACTATGAACACAATAAACCACACTGGCAGCTACCTAATGAAAGTAGATTTTAATGAAAAGGAAAAACTATTTTCAGGACAAGAGTATTTTTTATTTGCATATATGTAGGCTATGTATTTATAATTATTGCTATTAATTTATCCAAATTTCTTCATTCAAAATTGTTAGAATTTTTAAAATACTAAAATGTTTCATAAATTGTGTTTGATGATTGTTTTACTGTTTAAACGGATGTTCATTGGCAGCTTAATGTCAACTTGCCTCTCACTACATGCCAATATGTGCTAAATTACATTATCTGATTGTGCATGACCTAAAACAGGGGGAAAATGTTCAATAGCTTGTGATTTATAATAAATTGTACGTTATTCCTGTAATGCAAAGCTGAATTTTTAGCATCATTATTCCAGTCTTCAGTGTTACATGATCCTTCAGAAATCATTCTAATATGATGATTTGCTGTTCAAGAAACTATTATTATTATTATTATTATCAATGTTAAAAAAAAGTTAAATATTTTCATATTTAGGTACACAAAAAACATACTAAATCTCCCCAAAGTTGTGTGTCCAAACTAATGTTGTCACGATACTGGAATTTCCAACTTCGATATGATACCAATATCGATAGATACCATTTTCGATACCACAAGGAAAACAGCCATATATATCTCATAATGTTTTGATAATTTGGGTTATTTTGTTGCAATAGCACAGGGAGGCTTTATTTGAATCATTGAATCAATTTACAAAAAAGACAAGAAAGAAAACAGTGATAAAATAAGAACAAATAAATAAATTGCAAACGCTGGCACAAATGAATACTAAAGAGACAAATTAAGTAAACTCATCTTTAAGTTTTTCATGGGGGTCTAACAGTATATTCATGTAAGAACTATATAAATTATAAATTATAATCAAATGTAAAATAATTGGATAGTTTTCATTGTAAAAAATGAAAGACTTTCTCATTGTCTTTAGTTCTCTGATTAACAGGACAGACAGCAGATTATTAGGCTGCTGTCACTTTAAGAGCTTCAGCACGGTTCCACTGGCGTAGCCACGGGTGTGCACATAAAATAAATGCCGAATTCTTTTTTAAAGTTTTAATAAAAACGTTTCCTAAACTTGGCCTATTGTTGTTTAATTAAAATATTTGTAAACATTTAAAATGTATTTTAATTTTTAAATTATTATTTAAACAAAATAATGTTAAAAACATATATCTGCCGACATTCGGACTGCCAACCAATCGGCAAACAGCCGCTGACTGGTAATACGGTTGTGCTGTTGAGGCTCGCGCAGCCTCTTGAGGACAAATGGAAACAAATGGGCGCAGATCACACAAATAAACTTTATGAACATAGAGCGGTTAAAAAATTAATGTGGAGTTTTTATATTTATAACATATGATATGATACATAGCCTACAGTTAAGCAACATCACGTGACCTGACAGTTCAATAAACAAGTAATTAATATCAAGTCACTTACAATTTTAGACACAATATTGACTGTTTTTGTTCTATTTGAGCAGGGAAAATAGTTCCAAACAAACATCCCAAGAACCACAGCGCAGCTCACCTGAACACGTAACTGCATTAATGAATGATTCATTCAGCGCTTTGAATGCATCAATTGAGTCAAAGATTCAATGACCTATTAAACAACTGCCTCATTCCTTAACGATTCAGCCGTTTGAACGAATCATTTGAATAAATGACTCAATAACTCACTCATTAAGACAGTCACCTGCCGCCCCCTACTGGTGGTTTAGTTTCATGTTTAAAAGTAGGCTATAATTCTTTCCAATATGTCATATTTGTATCTTCAAAACATATTTAAAACAATCTCATAACATTATTTAATGCAGTTGTAATTTTTCAGTGTAAATTAATTAATTTGATTGGCAACAGCATAGTGTCTTATTATTTCAATTGAATTTATTGATCAAATCTAAGAATTTAAAATGAAAGATGAAGCATACATTTAAACCGATTTTCTGGATTTTTACTTGGACAAGAGAATGGCTGATTTACTTTATTCGAAGGACAAGCACATGTAAAGCCTTAATGTTGAACCCTGAGTTATATTTTATATACTGTAGGCCTAGTATTATGTTTATGTGGCAAGCCATTTACACATCATCCCAATCTATTCTGTAAAGTTAGTGATACGCCGGGTCCGAGTTTTTTTGCACATTAATTTGACAATAAATGTGGCACACCCAATTTTTCTTATGCACACCCAGAGACGCTTTTCTGGCTACGCTAGTGGTTCCAATGTTACACAACATGCCTTTTCTTTCTCAACTACGTAAAAAACAAAAAGCTCTATTTACTTAAATATTCGGCGAGACGGGCATTTTGACATCATTTTGTATGAATTTGACCGTTTAAGCGATTAAGACAAAAAAAATTAAGTCAATTTGATACTTAGAGAGAATACTTGGAGAGAAGAAAGAGTGAACTGGTATTGGTGTATCGACTTTTTTGTATAATTTTTTTTTTTTTTTCAAAATATTTTCTTTTCTGTTCCACATTAGAAAGAACGTTTGGAACCTGATGAAGGCTTCTGGGCTTTCTTTCAACATACTGATTTATTGCCTTTCTTGGTATGAGTTCTGTCAGCTGGAGATGTAAGTGATTTTGAACATTTTGGACTGAACTATCAATACCACTCAACAAAACCCAGAACACATCTGTTGTAAATCTCGTTTGCAATTAGTGTCTGTTTTGTGTACTTTTGGTTATATGTGCCCCTTCTTACACATGTACTTAGTTCGACTCATATTGGGTTAAAATCTATTGTTCTTGCTTCTATAAGACAATCATTTCAGTGGTTTTTGTTCAGAAAACTTATATCATTCTATTTTGATGATATTTTTTCTATTTTTTAATGAGATTTTTTGGGAGATTTTTTTTATTAGCTATATTAATATTTTAATTTAATAATATAATTTAAGCACATTCTTCACATTCTTTCAACTTAAAGACCCCACCTGTGAAGAAAATCAAGTTTGTAATGTTTATATGTGGGGTTTTTAATATTATTTGAGACAATCCATGTGCAAATTCAAATTCAAAGTCAACTCCTTATGATACCTGAGATGGTAAATGCGTTGAAAAATGTGCGAACGCACACAAACACACACACATATTCATTCTCACATATCTTGGCTACAGTTGAACATTGGGAAGATTTTACAGATTTATCACACTTGTTATATTTGATGACAAACTTGAAGGAAATGGAAAATCAACAATATTCCAGTTTTAAACTTTACTTACTTCAACAGGTTAAAGAGCATAGATGTAAACTGATGTATTACATAGGAAGCTAAAACTTTAATAGAGGATGAAAGAAATAGAGCAATGCTTATCGAATTGATCTCTTTTGGCATATATATTTGATTGAGCTTGAGTACAAAGAGTAAATACCGCAGAACATAAACTTTTAGTCACCTTCAATTACAGTATTAAGCACTTTTAACAATAATGTTAATATATTGTTTTGTAGTGCAGTACTATTCTAACTATATGCGTGTTATTTCAGGTAGCTTAAATAATTGATGTAATCAATTCGCCACTGCCAAAAGGTGTTGGAACACTTTTAAGTGAATAAGGGAATGCATACTGACTTCAAAGTAAAGAACAGACTTGCCAGACTATTGCACAACACACAAATCACATACATTACATCACTGGTTGATTGCATCAGAATATAATCTTCAATCTAATATAATTTTGGCATATGGTCTTTGTAGGGGAGGGATGTCATGTGCTTACCTATTTTTAGGTTCAAGAGGAATAAGGAATGGCCATAAAGAGCAAGGAAACTCGAAATGAACTGTTTCGCTGATGCTCCTTTCTCCTCTACAGAGGACATTCATTTTGAGATCCCGTATTTTTTTTATGTCCTCTGTAAGGGACATCAGGACTTATGTGAGTGCTGTAGGGAAGACATCACCGGTCAATAGAGCAGAAACAAATGAACAGTATTCATGAAATATGAGTCGTTCCTATAAAACTTTGCCAAGTTATTACTCTCTCATTCTCTCTCTCTTTCTGTCTCTTAGAAAAAACGTTCAATTTCTATATAGAACCCTTAATGCTAAAAAGGTTCTACATAAGGAGAAATGTCTTAAATGATAGCATAATACTTTTATGGTTAACAGGTTATTAAATTTTTTTTCTACTGATAACGTATATTTGCGAGTCATTTAATTTAATTTAATTTAATTTAATTTATTAAATCTAAATCTATTAAATGATCCCAAGATGGGAACCCTTAAAAGGTTTTTCTTCTAAGAATGTAAATACATAAACACATAATGAATCCTTGATAATACTTTATTTAAAGGGTAACTAAACCCTAAACCAACTTTTTTTAGTTAATGATCTGTAAGAATGGGGCTTTATTAGTGCTGTTCATTGATTCGAGTAACTTTTTTGACATTTGTGTATAAAGTGTTTTAATTCTACAATATATGGTGTAAAAATGTCTGAGTGCTGCCCTCTTCAGGTTGAACGGTGGCTACTGCAGTTGAATTTTCCTATTGGATGTTTGGGGTGGTTCCTGATGCAAGGGGTTGGTGGTGAGGTAGGCAAGTTCCATACAGGTACACGCCCCCTCCGCAGGGCTCTGCCCACTTTTCCAGCATTTTTCAAATATTGCCAGTGGGTGGAGTCAGGCTCTGACCAGGGGTTTAGTTACCCTTTAAGTAGTCCACTTCATAAATTATATTAATTATAAGTAACTTATAAGTAAACTACATGTCAACTAGCAGACATTAGAGTATTAGTAGACTGTCTGCTTAATATCTGCTAACACTTTATTTTGATGCTCCTCCAACAGACAGTTCCCTTTTAAAGTGGAACTTTGACGCTACGTCATGGTGTTGGCGCTATGGGAAAGCTTCCCGACACGCGTCTGAAGCACGTTTGATACATACTAGAGGAAGGATACCCGACTCGAGCCCGACGGTACCCGACGGGCCTGGCTGGGTTCGGACACATATTTTGAAATGACGTTCGGGTTCGGGTCGGGCTCGGTCACGTCGGCGCGATAAGGCATTGAACATTTGAAATGTAAAACATTTTAACTGGATGCAAATGTTTTTGTGATTAAAATAAATGTAAAATATTACCGTAACATCCATCTTCATGTGTACGGATATTTGTTTATGTTGCTGTGACAACGCGCAACACATGCGTGCATAATATTGCATATTTGGCTACATGTGGCTGGCAGCGCAACGATGGAAGACGTAAAAAAAAAGTTGGCCTCAGGAGATTTTAAAACCACTGAAAATGAAGGAAAGTCTACTGTGTGGTAGTTTTTCTACATAGTTGTCAAGGACGATAGTGATGAACATGTTGGTTATGTTCATTTTTTACTGTTAGATTTTTAACTGTGTCGGGCTTGGGTCGGGCTCGGACATAAATATCTTAATGCGTGTCAGGCTCGGGTCGGGTTCGGTTACTGCCCTGTCGGACGCGGGCCGGGCTCGGACAGAAAAATGCGGCCCGATCCGCACTCTAATACATACCAATTTTGATTGGCTACCACAGTAAGGTGACATCCCCGTCAATTGACATCACATACACGCTGACAGGCTATAAAAGGGGGGCTTAAGAAAAATACATCAGCTTCTTTGTCTTCAGGTTCAACGCTATCTCACAACCAATTCGTACAAATTCGTACGATTTGTCTAAACTCCAATAGGGGAGGAGTCAGGGGTAGGCCATTCGAATTGGGCAACTCATAAAATGTGTACGAACTGCCGTGAGATCGGGTTGGTATGTTTGCTGTACATTGTGAAACCAGCATGTGTGTGTTTGAGGAAAAAGAAAAAATGTCAGCTAGGTTCAGGAGAAGTGTCACACCATTTAGCAGGTTTGATTTTCCAGATGACACACTTGAGAGTACATCTGTTAAGGAGTGGAGCAGGCTCGGTCAGCTCTCTAGGGGGCTGGTTGTGCTCTCTATGATCGTTTCACAGTGAGAAAGCTTCGATCCCACTTGCCTCTTTTTAAAGGAAATGGGTTCAGGTCCCGCTGCTGCCAACGCGGCACAGTTACTGATTGTGGGCCTTGCAGGTGGAGCTAGCAGAAGAGCTAGAGATGGGCTTGTCCTTATCTCAAGCTTCAATCTCGAGCTCCAATGCCTGATCAGGAAGCCCCTCGACTTGTGTGCAAGGCATTCGCGGCAGTGGGCCAGGCTGGTGACGCCTTACACACCATACTTTGCACGCGTAACAGGCCGATTTATTAAAGGACCCTTACCAAAAGGAAGAGGTTGTCTGAAGAAGCAGTCTTGGAGCTCCGTAGCACTTTCAGGGCTCAAGGAGGGGGAAAGATCTTTCCATCTTGATGCCCCACTCATCCCTTCCTGACTTTTTGGTACTGCCGTTGAGACGGTGAGCCACAAGTTCAGGGAGGCGAATGTTCAAGCATCAGCATTCATGTTGTTACGTCCGTGACGTAATGCATTATACTTTGGTGTTTGTTGTTGCTCCTGCTGTCTCCTTTTCCTCCTTTAGGATTGGTCCTGTTGGTGGTTGGACCAGAGAAGATTCCCGGACTAAGTTCCCCCTTGAATTCCTCTGGAGGTAGGGAGCTCTCTGCTTCTTCGATTGCTCTTGACTGACAGTTGTTGTGCTGTGTGTTAGATGGTGATTTCTCTGATCTTCTCTTGGTGTTTAACAGAGTGCTGTTAGCCACTTTTGATACAGTTTGCCCTTTAAGTGAAAACATCAGTGTCCTGTTGATCCTATCTGTATACCTTCTTAATTATTTAAGAAGCCGAATGGTGAGGGCATTGTTTGTTTTTTGTAACTGGGAACACTTCCCTTAAATCCTGATGTACTCGTTACATCATAAGAAGAATGGCATCTACGCTAATTTTAGTGTCGTTTATCCCAAGGTTTTCCCGCAGCCTGCCGGATCCAAGCCGTTTCCAGATCTGACGAAGGATCTTCGCCTCGACCCGATGACAATTCAGTGCTGAAGTGCCAACTAGCCTCTCCCTATGGAGGATCCCTATACCACTCTACAGATAAAGCATTGTGGAATTTTTCGGTTCGCGTACCTACCCAAAGTGATAAGATAAAATAAAATTCTGCATCAAAATTTATAGACAAGACAAGTAGTTTGTTTAGGCATGGTTTGTAAGGAAATAAAAACCTGCGCACATATTGTCATGCCAGTGAATCAAAGATCAGGAAGCAAAAGCGAGTTACTCAGTTTATTGGACTTGAACAGATAGCAAGAACAATGACACGAGCGTGGAAGGATGGCACAGGGACTTCGATTGTCGATGGTGAAGACAGGAACAGAAGAGGTGAGACGATGACGACGGAATCCAACACCAACGATAATCCACGGAAAACACGAACACCGGACGAGCGGGAGGACAGGACTGGAACACCGACACAGGAGACATCAAACAACGATCTGACAAAGAGGACAAAAACCAGTGAGTATTTATAAGGTGAGGAAATGGACTGCAGCTGGTGATGATATGATGATCAGCTGGAGCGGATCAGGTAATGACACAACACTCTCACGCCACTACACACGTGCATTCATACAACAACATAAACACAAGACGAGAAATAACCAGAGAAAGAGTATACCGTGACACATATATTCAAACGCACATAACTATAGAATCAATGCGCATGTGAACGCCATCAGCGTCTATCACAAGTTCACGTTAAAAGTCTGTTTAGAGAGAACGGTGTCGTCTTAGCGGCCCTTAATTTAATAACAAATGATCATTTAGACGGAAGTGAATCAATCAAAACTAACTTAAGCTGGAAAAAACATTATTCAAGAACCACTATAAAACCAAACCATTCTCTGTTACCTTAAATTATATGTTTATCTCTGTGAAGCTGCTTTGAAACATTCTACATTGTTAAAAACGCTATATAAATGAGGATGACTTGACTGACTAGTGGCCATCAAAAGCGGCCATCACTTTTTCTCCTGTTTATTAGTAAAAAAAATAACGCTATGAAAACAAACCAGAGAACAAGATTTTTTTAAAATGGGTAATTAAGAAGTATTGTTTTGTCATTTATGTGGATATAAAATACCACATACAATATTTTATGAACACTTTTTATATTTTTGTCATGTACTTTAAGTACACTATAAATACTATAATTGCCTATATATATATAGCTAATTATAGTGTTTATAGTGTGGGTTAGGTAAACAATTATATTATTTCTGGGTCTAGTATAACATTATAAACATTACATTACAAGAGAGTACAACAGACTGAAAGACATGAGAAAGTGAAAAATAGGTATGGATTTGACAATGAAGGAGGGAATTATAGAGGCAGAGAAAGAATATGTGAACGAGAGGCCAAGAAGGAGAGATAAGCAGACCTGTGGGTGATGTCTTCAGATGTGGTTTCAGGGTGCTGATGGTCACAGACGACTGACTTCACTTCAGACTGAAAATCTCCTGAGTCCAATATCTCTCTACAGCCAGCTAATAGAGACTTGTCACTCAAAGTTCTGACAAGCAGCGCGCACACACACACACACACACACACACACACACACACACACACGCACGCACGCACGCACGCACACACACACACACACACACACACACACACACACACACACACACACACACACACACACACACACACACACACACACATACAATCATACCCCAATCCCCCCCACCCCCCTCTCCTCTCCTCTCTCTCTCTCTCTCTCTCTCTCTCTCTTTCACTCACACACACACACACACACACACACACACACACACACACACACACACACACACACACACACACACACACACACACACACACACACACACACACACACACACACACACACACACACACACACACACACACACACACACACACACACCAAGACCCTGGCCATAAATCAATGCCTCACAAATGAACGTGACAGGAATATGAAGCCTGACTGACTCATTCACCTCAGTTTTAGATATGTGGGAAGATGACAGCAGTCTGACCTATAGCCAATGAAACACTCATGGTCACTATAATTCAGCAAATTCAATCTTAGATCCCTATTTCATGTTCTCCTTCATCACTCTTTAATCCACCAGACGTTAAACAGGGAATACTTTTGCCGTCAAGATGTTCAGCTCAAGTCATAGTTCATCTAATGCACATATATTGCCTTCACATGATTCTTAATGCGCTTTGAGTGGATGGAATGTGGAACGTAGATCAGAGTAAGCTACATAATCACCTTAACTGCTGCTTCAAGAACTGTGTAGACATTCTGCTAGCTGACGGTTATCGCAGAAAAGGGATAATTGGATGTCAGAAGTAACTTTTAGGATGGAGGACAAATTAAAGCTTGAAACATGAAATAATATGCTGTGAGTAACCTTAGTGTACTGTGGCTAATTAGTGATGCTTGCTAAGGCAACCATCTGTTTTACTATTGCTCAGGTAGTTTGAATATATATGAGACTTTACTAACCATAACCCTAACCTAACAGTCTATTACAGAGTACTAATACTATGAGAGTTATTTGACATGTAGTTTCAAAGATGCTTATATTTAGTAGAATGTCTAAAGTGGACCATAGAAACAAAGTAACCAAAATAATGCGTGCAACTTTAAGCTACGCTTTTTGTGAAGATTAACACACATGACTTTTTTTGTGATTATACAGAAAATATTCTTAAAATTGCAATTATTTGACAATATGATTAACAATGGGATTTTACTGTGTATAACCCTAGGTTAAACCAAGGTTACAGCTTGTCAGTTGGCAAAATGAGCCCCTACATGCTCATGAGGCACGCTTCATCATGCGAAACAACTGTCCTTTTAAATTTATGATGTAACGAGATGATGATGATGAGGACAAATTATTTGTTCTCCTCTCTTTTCTCTCCCCACCCCTCGTGCAAAAAGAAAATCTTGCATTCTCACACAAATTAAGGACATATATTCCCACAAAGCTCACAAACACATACATGCTCAAGAGCCTAAGCGTGTGTGCTGAAGCGAAGGCAGCTGAGCTGAGAGATACACACGCCAACATGATTTTGCAAATCGCGCAAAAGTGTCGCTGGGAGTCACTGGGAAGCTCCACAGCAGCTGGTGTGACAAATCTCTGCAGACGCCCCAAACTCACTCACTACAGCGGCCCTCAGGGCTTCAACAACAACTAGAACAAGAAATAGCCCATGCTGTTTCAAATCATGAGCTTTAAAATCATATCGCAAATACTCTCCGGCTGCTTAGCTTTATTTGTACAAATTTAACTTTATATCTAGGAATTACAGAATATTAAGAAATTTAATTCCACTTTTACTATGGAAATAATATACTTAAATGCAAACTGAATGCAATGTTGTATTATTGCAGTTGAATGAAAATGCATTCGAATTTTAATTTGTTTTAAATGCAATTTAATTTAAATTGAAGGGTTAGTTCGCCCAAAAAGGAAAATTCTGTCATCATTTAGTCACGCTTGTGTCGTTCCAAACCCGTAAGACTTTCATTCATCTTCGGAACACAAATGAAGATATTTTTTATGAAATCTGAGCTTTCTGTCCCTCCATTGACAGCTACGCAACTGGATTCAAAAAGTTGACAAAAGATCATAAAGCTAATCCAAATGAATTGGATGGTTTAGTCCAAATTTTCTTAAGAGACATGATTGGTTTATATGATGAACAAATTGAATTTATTAAACATTCATCAACACACACATCAGTTGTGGTAAACAGAAGCTCAAGCATGTTTGCTTGATGTGTGAGAACCAATGAGGTTCATTCATTCGAATGTTACGCAGCATGTTTGAGCTTCAGCAACCAATGAGGTTAAGCATCACGTTTGAGCTTCCGCAAGAACCAATGAGGTTCATTCTCGTGTTACGCATCACGTTTGAGCTTCCGCAAGAACCAATGAGGTTCATTCTCGTGTTACGCATCACGTTTGAGCTTCCGCAAGAACCAATGAGGTTCATTCTCGTGTTACACAGCACGTTTGAGCTTCAGCAAGAACCAATGAGGTTCATTCTCGTGTTACGCAGCACGTTTGAGCTTCAGGAAGAGGTTTGTACTCACGCTTCAAGCTAGTTCGGTTGAGCTTCTGTTCATGTTCGCTGATGAATGTTTATGTGAATAAAAGCCACTTTGTGTTTCAATAAATGTTGAAACAATGGTGAGATTTCAACAAAAAGATCAATGAAAATGTCATTGAATCAACATTATGAAGTGATGTTGGTTCAATATCACCTTTGCATCCACAATTAATGTTTAAACAATGGTTAGATTTCAACAAAAACAAATTAAATCCCACTGAATCAACATTGCATGATGATTGATTCTACATCACTGCTGTTGAATCAACATTGAAATGAACAAAAATAATCAATGGTAATATCGTTTGATCAATGTTACAATGTGATGTTGATTCTAAATCACCTTTGTTTAAACATTGAAAATACAACTGAAATATAATGTCAACATAAAACAATGAAGTACTGAAGTACCAAATTAATGTTTAACAAACAACATTAATATTTCAGCTATACTTTAATGGTACATCAACAAATTCTCATTTCAAAGTTTGGGGAAAACCTTTTAAAAGTTTAACACAATCAACGACAAAAATATATATTAAAAAAGTTTTAAAAAAGGACAAAAGCATTACATTTACAGCCTTTAAAAATAACATTACTTTCAGAAGTCAGATGTCATTATAACTGCAAGCAGTAAAACACTTCAAGTTTTACAAAATCTGGTTCACATCAGACTACTACGATTCACTGTTTTAAATTGCTCCACACAAAATGATCTGACTATTTTTTTATAATACTGTTAAATTAAGTACATTTAATCTATTTATCAAAAACCTATTAACACAGCTATCAAATGGAAGCAGTGGCAACGTGTCCGATCTTTCCAGTTGAGTTTATCTCCAGCCCTAATTAAACACACCAGAAGCAGCTAATCAAGATCTTTAGGATCAATGAAAACTTCCAGGCAGGTGCTGGGGCTGAACATGAAGAGGAATAAACACCTCTGAGCTATGGCCATAAACAGGGGTGCCCAATCCTGCTCCTGCCCATCGACTGTCCTGCACAGTTCATCTCCAACCCTAATCAAACACACCGGCCTTTCATTTCCAAGTGATCCTGCAGACGTTAATTGGTTGCTTCAGGTGTGTTTGATTAGGGTTGGAGATGAATTGTGCAGGACAGTCGATCGGCAGGAGCAGGATAATCTTTATGTAGTTCATTTTCCATTAAACTACACAGCATTCAAGTGACAAGTTTATCTTGGAGAATAAAAGAGCTTAGGTTTTTCCAATGAGAATTTCTTTAAAGCAGCAAATTCACCTTATGTAGACCTTAATCTTTTTGTCACAATAGCCACGCCAGTCACTTTCTCATTAACACAAGGTGTAGTTTTTTTTGTGATCGTGTTTCAGTAGGGACAGGCTAAACTGAATGGAGATCAGTTACATTCGTCACATTTAATAGTGATTCAGGAATATGAATGATTACCTGACGAACAGTAATCAGGGAGCAGAAGATAAGGCACAGGATAGCATCAAGTCCCGGGTCAGGTGATTATGCTGTTCACTACAACTCAATGTATCAATGTCACCAATATCAGGAAGGTGCTTCTCATTTTTTAATTGTCCATTTTCATCTGCCTTCACTAAAGGAAAGAAGGCAAGGTGCTCTGCAAGCACTGAGTAATATTTGCAATATATGCATGCAACATGCAAATGCAATATATAATACATGCATACATGGGCTATAAGTATGACATTCTTACTCATGTCTCTTGCACTTCATTAAATCTGTTAAATGTTAGAACTTTGATAAGGAAATTCCTAATAAACATTACTAAAGCAAGATGCATTTTCTTAAGAATGGAGAAAAATGGATGCTTTATTTAAACACTTTAATAACTTTTTAAATTAATGCATTTCATTGCAGCCAGTAACAGTTAATCAAACACAAATAAGAAATAATAAGGTATGCATCATTGTTTGAAAATGTGCTAAGTCGTGAAAGTATGTTCTTCTGTATAGGATGCACCTGTGCTTTCTCTCTAATAAGGAAGCATCACGATTACAGAGCCCCTGTCCACACGAACATGGGTTTTTTCAAAACCTCCGATTTTTCTATGCGGTTTGGCAGTTCGTCCACACGCAAACGCAGTATCCGGTCACTAAAACCAAACTTTTTTGAAAACTCCTGCCAGGGTGAAGATTTTTAGAAAGTCTAGTTGCAGTGTTGTTATGTAGACGGTGAAACTGGAGATTTTGGTTTGTGACGTCGGAACCGGTACCGGAATCAGAACCGGTATTAACCTTTTTTTCCAGGCTTCTGATTGGCCAACATGGCTTTACGGTTAGGGTTATATCGCTACCTTGGTTTGGCATGCTCTTGACAGTGCTTCATAGTGTGTTTTTGCACTTTTATGTGGACGTGAATTATTTTCAAAATTAAGGAGGAAAATTCAGTTTATAAAAATACCCGTGGTGAGAAGTGCACATACAAAACCAAAATGGGCGATTAACAATCAGTGGCCATTTTCAAACTACATTGAATGTTTTTGAACCATTTTTCAACATACTTGCTAAAATCATGAAGGCCCACCCATAAACCAAGCCCCCAGTGGATTAGAGCAAATCGGGTAATGTGATTGAAAAATGCCCCAGTGATTGGGAAACACCCACTAGTGTTCTACAGAGATGCAAGCCTGAATGATCTTGTGCTCATCAACTACAAATCACTGTTAGTTCAATGATACTGTCTCCACCCATGTGTGCTGTTGGCTTTCATAAAAATTTCAATGCGGATCTAACTCACTTTAAACCTTCAAATGTCAATCTCAACCAAATGCTGGTTTGGATCCAAAGTCAACATTGTATCAATGTCACCTTGCTATCTGGGGAGTCTCCATAAAATTTGGACTAAGCCGCTCGATTCATATTAGTTTTACAATCTCTTTATGAACTTTTTGAAGTATCAAAGTGGTAGTTGCGTAGCCGTCAATGGAGGGACAGAAATCTCTTAGATTTTATTATAAATATCTTCATTTGTGTTCTGAAGATGAACTAAAGTCTTATTGGTTTGGAACGACATGGGTTAGTAAATAATGACAGAATTTTCATTTTTGGGTAAATTAAACTTTTAAGTGTGCTTTTTTTTACCTACAATACTTAATCTATTGTCTTTGAAATATAATGTACTGTCGAACATACTGACAAATATTCTTCATTGTCATTTATATTGAAACTTATATATAATCATATATTTGTAATGACAAAGTTGCAATTTAGTGCTTTAGAATGTTAATCAACATATCTAAATAAGTCTACTTCTTTAAAGAATGACAAATTATTAAAACATAATAATTTAAAATGTATTCAACTTTTAATGAGATATTATTTAATGAAATAATTTGATGTTATGAGAAAGTGCACTTTTTAATTGTAGGTCACTTACTCTCTTTAAGTATATAAGTGGCCTTTTATTTAATTAATATTATATTATCTGCAGGGTGTATTATCCGCAAGTATATATGCAAGTACAGTTTTTTTAATAATATATGATTTAAAGTACACTAGAAGTGCACATTCAAAACAATTAAACAAGGGTCAAGGGTCTTTTGATCTGGCCCAGTGCTATTTTAGTATAACTGCATACTTCTAATATTTTGATATCATATTTATTGTTGTATATTCTCTTTTCATTTTCATTTTAGTTAGTTTTAGTAATTTTGTTGTACGTTTTTGCCATTTTTATTAGTTTTAGTGTTAGTTGGTTTAGTACATCAAGTTAAACAAAATGAAAATGAGAAATGTTGCTTTGGTAACTAGCTGAAAGAAGATAAGTTTAAGTTTTTTAAAAATATTAAATTATTTTTATTTATTTTTTTCAGTTAAAGTTTCTTTTATTTCAAGTAACATAAATGGTTCATTCTTTTTTTTAATATATTTTTTAATAACCCTGATTTGGGCCCAATAAGAAACAAGCTAGAACACCCTAGCAATGCCCTAGCAACCAGTATACCATTAATACCCACAAAGCAACACACTAAAACACCTTAGCAACCATTTGCAACGCGTTACCACAATGGTCTTTCTTATGAAGCCATATAATTAGAGAGAGGAAGACCTAATCTGTAGGTAATTATCAGTACAACAGAATCTCAGACAAGGCGTTCTACTATCTGTTTAAGATGGCAGGGTCAGTCGATGTCGGCGCAGCAAAGCATGCAAAATTCCTACATCTGTTTGGTTATGTAACCTAATTTCAATGACTACGCACAAAGTGCTGCACGCTTGTTAAGCTAGCCTGTCAAGCCACATAAAGTTATTGTCGGCCCTTAAGACATCTGAATCACTGAAGGCTGCAAAAGGCATCCTACTCGAATGACCCCCTCAAACGCTTGCTTTCTGTCTCTCTGTTGTTGTCTTGCTCGGTTTTGTGTCTGTGTCTGTTTCCCGCTCAATTCTTTTGCACTATGTTAGCAGATCTGTGTTATGCATTAACCTCTCAGCACTAAATTATCTTGTGTTTCAGTTCAAACAGTAAAGCTTTCTGCCTAAATGGCCGTTCATTGAAAAACACACGACAAGTTGTATACCATAGAACTATAAAAAAATAAAAATATGAATAAAGGTAAGACACAGAAATACCAAGACATTTTTTGCCAACAGATATTTGAGTTTATAAGACTTTAAATATGTGACAACTTACCACGACCTGCATTTCTGTGTCTATATATATATATATATATATATATATATATATATATATATATATATATATAGTGTATTGCAGTTCTCCTGAGATCAGGAGTTCTCCTGAGTTCTAGCTTTCAGTTAAACTCCAGCTTCATTATATAGCTGATTATAAATATTATATTAACATTATAATTTAAAATACCTGTTTTCTATTGAAATATGTTTCAAACTGTAATTTATTCCTGTGATCGAAGCTGGGTTTTCAGTATCATTCCTCCAGTGCTCAGTGTCACATGATCCTTCAGAAATCATTCTAATATGATGATTTGCTGCTTAAGAAACATTTATGATTATTATCAATTTTGAAAACAGTTGTGCTGCTTCTTATTTTTGTGGAAACAATTTTTTCCTCAGGATTCTTTGGTATTGAAAGCTCAAAAGAACTTCTCAGTTTACAACTGTAACCCTAGTTCCCTTTCAGTCGATAACGTCGGACGTAGTCGACGTCGACTGAATGGGGATCACGCCAGGGAGCCTATCATCTTCGAGTACTATTGAACAAACCAATGCAATTGGCGTGCGTGATTCGCATCACTTACTCGGCCCCCGCGGTGCGGGGATGCACGCACTAGTTGCCTTTCGCTTCGGAGCCAATCGTTTGATGTCTCTGAGAGTGCTGTTGTTTACAACGAGCGAGTGTGTCTGTGTTCTTCATGAAGACTCTCCCAGTGCTGGTGTTCTACAGCGTGAGTGCAGTGGTGATCGCGAGCTTTGAGCTCTCAACTGCTGTTGTAACAGCAACAAATTCTAAATGTTTGTTTGTATTGACGGCTGGTTAGAAGGCGGAAAAGTGAGTGCTTCACTGTCTCAGTTCTCTGTTCAGTGTTGCCGCGGTCATTCCCCTGTGTGCTCCGGCACTGGTGCGTTTGCGTCTTTTTCAAGATGTCATTCCACCAGTGCGTTTCTGGATGCGGTCGTTCCCTTTTCCTCTCTGAGGGTCACAATTGTTGCATCATGTGTTTGAGCTATGTATTTATATGTATATAAATATGTATGTATATATATATTTATATGTTCAGCATGCTGAGGCAGCTTTTGTGGACAACTCATGTTCTCATTGCGGGACTATGACTGTCGTGGTGTTGAGATCGAGACTTGCCTTCGCATTACCATGGGTGATTGGAGGATAGTGATGGATGTCTCGCCCGGTAACCATTCTCTGTGGGCTCCTCACTCCTCCATCACACCGCAGCCGATCGAATTCCTGTGGAGCATGCAAGTCCATCTGTAATGGACTGATCAGCTGTTTCAATGGGGGTTCCCCCTGAGGATAAGATGTCGATAGCAGCATTGGAGGGTGAGCTCATGTGTATTTTCCACATTACCTCCCTTCGGGTAGGATGTGGCTTCCGCAGCGTCCCTTCCTTCCAATGTACGGGAACGCTTCCCAGTGGTCCTGTAGGAACAGCAGTGACTTCCCTGGCCTAAGCCCTGTCCTTCCCCGCCTTAAAAATTGTGGGGGCATCAGGAGGCTTTTGTCTAGGCACTGGTAGGTGGCAGCTTTAGTGGCGTTTTCAAAGGTTATCCCCATTCAGGCGACGTCGACTATGTTATCGACTGAAAGGGAACGTCCTGGTTGCGTATGCAACCCACCGTTCCCTGAAGGAGGGAACGGAGGACGTAGTCCCCTTGCCACTACCGCTGGACCACCACTGACTCCGGGTTACGCTCGGCTCCTTAGCGAAAAAGCAACTAGTGCATCCACTTCCGTATTTATACGCGCGCCGCGGGGGCGGAGTGTGTGATGCAAATCACGCACGCCAATTACATTGGCTCGTTCAATAGTACTCGAAGATGATACGCTCCCTGGCGTGATCCCCATTCAGTCGATGTCGACTACGTTCTCCGTTCCTTCCTTCAGGGAACAGTGGGTTGCATACGCAACCAGGACGTTTCCTGAGCAGGGAACAAGACGCTGTGTCGATGACGCTTTGGGAATACCCCTGCGTGATTGCGTCTGAAGCACGTATGTCAACTAGTACAATGGCGAGTCACGGGCGGGTGACATCACGACCAGGAAAGGATAAAAGCACATCTGGTCTGACCAGCGTTAGCTTCGATTTAGCTAATCTCAGAAATGTGAGCGGGGAAGACCAGCCCACCGTGTCACACACCTCCTGTAGGGAAACCCCTGATATTAAGGCTTTGGAGGCCGCCATACTCCTAGCAGAATGAGCTCTGACCACCAAAGGTGACGGCTGGCCAGAGAACTCATAAGCAAGAGAAATAGCCTTGACTATCCACTTGCTGATCACCTGCTTAGAAGTTGGATCCAAAACAGACAAACAGCTGATCTGATTTTCTCCACGGGGCAGCTCTGTGGACATAAGTGTCCAGTGCTCGCACAGAGGACAGAGGAGATTCAGCTTTGCCTGGTCCGGAGTCGTAAAAGGAGGAGGACAGAAAGCTTGCAACACAATGGGCCTCGGTATATTGGTCGTTATTTTAGGGACTTAGCCCTGTTTAGGACATAGAAATGCCTTGACCATCCCTGGTACAAACTCAAGGAAGGTGAGAGAAACCGAAAGGACCTGAGGGTCTCTGTCTCTCTTAAGGGACGAAATAGCCAGAAGGAAAATGGTCTTGAAGGTCGGAAACTTTTCTGAAACCTATTGGAGGGGCTCAAAGGGAGCCAAAGATAGGCTCTCTAGGACTATAGCCAGATCCCAAGCCGGAACCCGGTTTCGAGTTGCAAGCCTCGGCCTCAGAGTACCACATAGGAAACGGATAATCAAGGGGTCTCTACCCAACGATGCATTACCTAAAGGGGGTGGTAAGCCAGTATGAACGCCACGTAAACCTTTAGGGTGGATGGAGATAACCCTGCTGAAAAGCGATCTTGTAAGAACTCAAGCACTGTACCAACTCGGTGACACCAAGAAGTGAAAACTTTCCACTTCAGGGCATAAAGTTTCCTCGTAGCTGGAGCTCTTGAGTGTAAGGTGGTCTATACAACCTCAGTTGAGAGACCAGCATCTATGAGTTGGGCCCCCTCAGAGGCCAAACCCACAGGTTCCAAATCTCAAGGCAGGGGTGAAGGATTGTGCCCCTTGCCTGAGACAGAAGGTCTCTCCTGACCGGAGTCTCCAAGGGAGAGCCGTAGAGGAGATATATAAGGTCCGCAAACCAAATCCGTCTCGGCCAGCGTGGTGGTAGGCTTATTCCATCCCGGAGGACTCTCTCCAGAACTCCTGAAAGCAGTGCATCGTGTGCTGAAACGCAAACAGATCCATTTCTGCTTGGCCGTAAACATCCTATATATACTCCACCACCTCGGGGTGGAGTCTCCAATCCCCTGGCCTCAGCTCCTGCCTCGCCAGGATGTCTGCTCCTATATTCTGGCACCCTTGGATATACACTGCCCTCAGGGAGAGTATCTTCCCTAGGGACCACAGTAAGACCTGGTGAGCCAGTTTGCATAGTGGACGCGAATGCAGACCCCCCTGATGATTTATGTGAGAGACCACCGATGTTTTATCTGACCAGAGAAGCACATGATGGCCCCTCAGGGCTGGGAGGAAATGTCTCTACACATGGAAGACCGCCATCATCTCCAGGCAATTTATGTGCCACGAAAGATGATGACTCCTTCAGAGACCCTGAGCTGAGCGGCCTCCCATTACTGCTCCCCAGCCAGTGAGGGAGGCATATACGTAACTCGATGGCAAAGAGCTCCTAACACTGGACCCTGGGATAGGAACCAAGGTTTCTTCCATATAACCAAGGTGCGTAGACACCACTGCTTGATCTTGATCATACGAAGTGGGTTTCCCCTCAGGGGAAAACACTCTGGTCCTGAGCCACCACTGCGTAGGTATCATGTACAGCAGGCCAAAGGGTATCACATTGGACGCAACTGCCATGAGCCCTAACAGTCTCTCGAACTGTTTCACAGTGCGTGACTGGCCTAGCTTTAACTCTTTCGTGGCTGTGAGGATAGCAGCTACACGAGCAGGCTATAGGACAGCTCGCATCGTGACTGAATACTAGACCACACCAAGGAAAGTGGTTCTCTGTAGTGGAGAAAGCACACTCTTCTTGGCATTGAGTCTCAACCCCAATTTCTGCATGTGTGCGAGGACGACATCTCGATGCCGATCCGCTGACTGCTCTGATTCCGCTAGAATCAGCCAGTCATAGATATAATTCAGAATGCGTATGCCCTGCAGCATGAGCGGGGTCAGAGCTGCATCTACGTACTTCGTGAACGTGCGGGGTGATAGAGCTAGACCGAATGGAAGCACCTGATATTGATATTCTTTACCCCCAAAAGAAAACCACAGGAAATTCCTGTGCTGAGGGAGGATGGAGACATGGTAGTATGCGTCTTTTAGATCAGTGATTCCCAACCCTGCTCCTGGAGTACCCTCAACACAGCACGTTTTCTTTGTCTCCTTAATTAACCGATGTGATAATGAGCTGATGAGTTTAATCAGGTGTGTTTGATTAGGGAGACAAAGAAAACGTGCAGTGTTGGGGGTACTCCAGGAGCAGGGTTGGGAACCACTGTTTTAGATCTATCGGGACAAACCAGTCCTCGGACCTGATTTGTGTCACGATCTTTTTGAGTTTCATCATCTTGAACCTGAGTTTCTTGACTGTACGATTCAACTGACGAAGATCTAGTATAGGATGCAACTCCCCATCCTTTTTTGGAACAATGAAGTAGCGGCTGTAAAAACCCGATTCTCTGACGGGTGAGTACACTTGTTCTATAGCTTCCTTCATTAACAGAGCGTTCACCTCTTGGTCCATTACCAGAGCCTGTTCGGCATACACTAATGTGAGCAACACCCTGTTGTAGCGTGGCGGACGAGAACCGAACTGTATTCTGTATCCTCTTTCTTCTATCTGCAGGACCCACTGATATATGTTTGGCAGATTCTTCCATTCTGTCCGATAATCTGCTAAGGATACCAGCCTCTCGAGACTGGCCTCTGGTATAACTGAAACATACTGGCAGGAACCGACCGGACTGACGGTTCTAAAACTGACTCGTTTTTGAACCCCCCTCAGAGGGTGCGAGTTTGACGCAGCGTTGAGTTGACACTGAGCCATGTGCTCGCTGGAGACCTCTGCGCCCCGAGGCACCAAGGGTGGCGGGGTTGGCAGAACAGCCCCCTGAGGGCACTGAGGTGGAACGGGCACCATATACTGAGGTGTACACCGCTCCACCCCGGTTAGGGCTTCCCTCAGAGGTCTGACACCAGTGGCGTCAGGACCTCTTTTGAGCCGAAGCCTTCTTAGCTTGAAGAATGGTCCTCAGATCCGGCTTCAGCTTCGAAGGCTTCGGCTGAGAGTGTCGGCCCTGCCCCCATGACTTTTGAGTAGGAGCACAGGACGCGACACTCTCTTTTCACTGTGCTCTATATGAGGAGCTGGACAGCTGGGGCTGGGTACGGCGAGGGAGATATTTTTTAGCCTTTTGGCCTCCTGAGACCTCTCGACGACCGTATTCACAGAGTCGCCGAAGAGGCCTGGAAGCATTAACGGGGCATCTAATAAAACGGCTGTCTTTGTCCTTTATTTAGGCTAGGTTTAGCCAAAGGAGCCTCTCAGTGGCCACCAGGGCTGCCAAAGTCCTCCCTATTGCTCTGGCGGTCTTCTTGGTGGCCCTGAGAGACAGATCTGTGGCTCAACACAGTTCTCGAACTTCGTCAGGTCCTACCCCCTCCCTCTTATCCAAATCCCCCAGCAGATCAGCCTGATATGCCTGCAACACTGCCATTCTATGTAGGCATGCTCCGGGCTGACCGGTGAGAGTGTGCTGGATCCCTCGGGTAAGGAAAGAGAAAGGGGGATCCATTTGCGATTCCCAAGAATGCCCTCTCTTGCTGCCTCAGCAGCAGCGGGGCCGGATCCCCGAGGGTCACCAGCCTGGCCACTTTCCTCGAAAAGTGACAGGCGAGAGCGAAGCCTGCGAAGTGGAAGCCTCTCGCAATGCTGACAGTCAGCCCCCTCGAAGGCTGACAGAGCATGCTCCGTTCCCAAACACATTACACATAGTTTGTGTGTATCCCCACCCGTTAAATAGTGCGGGCAGGGAGAAGCACACAACTTGTAGAATTCTTTCGCCATGAAATAGATAGAAATGCTGGTGACAAGACAACAATAAATAGACAGTTTAGACATAGAGCGCTTGCTGAGGCACAGAAGCTGACGCTGGTCAGACCGCATGTGCTTTTATCCTTTTTCTGGTCATGACATCACCCGCCCGTGAAGCTGACTCTCGCCATTGGACTAGTTGGCATACGTGCTTCAGAAGCAATCACGCAGGGGCGTTTACATGACAATGATGCACAAAAAATGGAAAAGTTTTCCTTCACGTTTTTCACGTACAGATGACAATGTTGTCAAAAAGATCCCTGTTCACATGCACCGATCCACGAAAACGAATAAAAATGGCCCCTAAGAAAAAAAATCCACCTGTGATGCATCTCCACAGTAGCAGGCGGCAAGAGCAGTTAAAAAAGGGGTTGACCCAGGGTGTAATTCAATGTAGAACTGCCACTGCATGTCCATTTCAAAAAAGTGAAAGTTTTAAAAGTGTGAGACATTTGCTTTAGTGCCCTTCACTGAAAAAAAAACCTTGCAAATAGTGTTAAACCTGCAATTGTACTGTAAGAAAGGCAATTCCGAACAGCCTTAACTAACAGGTAAGTTATGAGTTCCTCACTGCATTAGAAGAGCCTTTTTTTTAGGATTCATATTTTCTCTAGTCATGTTCTGTTTCTCATCTTTCTCTAAATAGAGTTCATATCTTACACTTCAAAGGGTACTTTGTTATTATGAACTTTTGGATTAGATTTATTACCTCATACAAGAAGCATTAAGATATGGATATATATGGATAAACATTGATATATTTTTCATTGTGTACCAGGATTACTATAGTTAACTAAAACTTAAACAATAAAAAATATTTTGCTATATATAATAAACGTTAACTGATATAAAATAAAAAACATAAAAAACACTTAAAATTATTTTATTGCCAAGAAAACATGTCTTATTTTCATTCAATTTAACTTGATGTACTAAAATAACTAAAACTAAATCTGAAATAAAATTTTATACAAAATTATATAGACTTTTTTTGTTAAAACTAATAAAAAGGACAAAACGCAACAAAATGACTGAAACTAACATATTTACTATATTGCTGAGGGTTTCAAGATGTTTCAGGAACTGCAAGATGCAGCTATATTTAGGTATAATAAACTTTTATTTACAAATTGACTATTGCATTATGTGTAAACATTTCTTTGCACAGTGCATTCCAAAGCTTAATCGCCAGTATTAATAGCCAAAGATAATAGCCAGTATTAAGATCTTTATTGCAATCATATTTACAGAATATACACAATATATCACAGAAATTAAAGAGATAGTTCTCCCCAAAATGAAAATTGTCAACATTTACTCCCTTTAATGTTGTTCCAAAAAGTATGACTGTCTTTCAGTTTTTCTTGTATACAATCATCAACATCAAATTGGCACAATGTCTTGTTGTGGGCACAGGAGAAGACTTTCAGTGAATGATATCTTTAAGGGTGAGTAAATGATGACAGAACTCTAAAGTTTGGGTGAACTGTCCCTTTAACAGAAAGACCTAACAGGAAACAAGAAAAGCTAATCCTGACCATGAAACGTTTTTGTTTAAACATGTTATCATTACAGCAGTTGAGACATTTAGAGGTGAGTAATATACTACGCTTGTCCCAGAAACTGTTGATCAATACTGTGAGCGATAAATGATTTTGGGAGCAGATTAGCCATCCAGATGGAATGAGTGATGGGTTAAGGCTAGGCTCAGGGACAGGCTTAGTCTTTTGTAAATCTGCCCTCTGAGTAAAGATGACTCCACGCATAGTGCCAGTGTGACATTAGTCAGAAATGAAAGCTCACAGCCTGAAAATATACAGGTTTCAAAATCAAGGGGCAAAATTCAGTGCAACTGCTGAAGGAGGATTTTCACAGATCCCGCGGGCTGTAGCCGGAACTCAGGGTAAGGATTAGTCCATACTGAAATAAACAAGGAGTCATTTCAGATACACGGCAAGGTCACTCTCATTTTCCCACATACCCTCCAAGCTTGAGGGAATCACATGGGTGAAATCTCATGAAATCGGTCACGTTTCCAGGTCATGTTTCACCCAAAAATCAAGTGAAATAATTAATAAATTATATTTTGTTTAAACAAAAAATGAATGTGACAAGCGGGGCGGGGCCGAGAGCTGTGGGAACGGAGAGAGTTTATGTTAAATTTATCATTACAGTTGTTTAACGTTCGCCGTTTCCCTGCCTTCTTCCCCCATCAACAAACCTTGCTACAATGTAAACAACAGTAAAACATTGATATGTATTTTAACCCTGTACTGCAATAAAAAATTGATATTATTAAATTAAGTATTTATAGCCTACAAAATGTTAGTATCTAATCACCTAAATTCATGCAATGACCATTGCATAAAACAATTGCAAACTCTAAAGTAATGTCAAGGAAGGGGGAGAAATTGGGAAGAATCTGTTATGAAACTAATGTCACAAGCTCCTAAATTTAGCTTCATTTTCTTCAAGTCAAAAATAGTTTCCTTTTTTTGGCATTTAAACACACGCATATATAATTTTGGTGTGAAATGAGATCTAAATGGCTTATTGTGAGAAATCCATTTACCATTTTATGTCATTTTATCATATGATTGTCTTATTGTCACACAGCGTCTTTCTATAAATAAGAAGGAATACATGATTACTGTATAATATGAATACTATACGGTTTTGGGCATTAACAGTAGATATGCAAAGTGTGGTTCTTGTATTATCTTAGGTTTTAGTGCAACCTCATGCTTCTTCCATTTTCCCAATAAATGTGTTTTTCACAACAGATATATAATGTCAAATATTTACAAATCTCAAATATAAATAACAAATCAAGCATTCAACTTTAAGAATAAAATTTGAAATGCTTTTTAAACTGTCAGCTCCATCTAATGAAGAAAAACTGATAGTGTTGACAAATTAATCACATATTTTGCATTACATAAAGTCAATTTGTTTGATGTAGCTTATTACTAATAGGACATTCTCAAAATGAAAGATTTTTTTTTTTTTTTTTTTTTTTTTACAATTTGTGGAAATGAACCTCTACAGTATATCAGAACATGTACAATTTTTTCTAAAGATATATATATATATATATATATATATATATTTAGCCTATGTTTGTTGTTATCTAAAAAAATAATATATATATATATATATGTAAAATATATATGTATATATATGTAAAATATATATGTATTTTATATATATGTGTTTCGCTCATCCTCAAGCATTCCTCAAAATAGATAATGTTATTTGTTATGCAGATTAATTATGTATAAGGACAGCGTTTTATGGGAAGTGAGTAGTAATCTAATATATTTTTTTTTTTATAAAATAAAGAGAAAATGTAATGAAATAGAAATTCATAAGAACATTCTATTGATCATCTCCGATTAATTTTACTTGTTCTTTTTTCAAAACTAATGGCAGATTAGAATCAGTCTCGCTGTGGTCTATCATAGCTCACTGTGGTTTACTGATGAAAACAGCGATAAATGCTGCATTGTTACAGAATGTCATGTGATATCATATTCCCACATCCAGAAATGTATTTTAGTTCATGTAATGATCATCTGATTTTTTTTTTTAAATTACAGCTGCTTTAAAAAAAAAAAAACTAGTTCTGCATGCAAGTTTTAAATAATGTTTTTTTTTGCATAACTGTTAGTGGTGTTTAACAACAATATACATAGTGTATATATATATATATATATATATATATATATATATATATATATATATATAAACAGTGAATTTTGGAAATCACAGATAGTTTTGTTGAATGAAAAGACCATTTTATGAGGATGTTGATGTCAGTACAGCATATAGACGGTCTGCTGAAACCCATGTCCTCCCCAGGGCTTTACTCCTCTAGCTGACCTTTGTCTTGCTTTCATCTGCTCTTTCTTTCCTCATAAAGTAGTTGGTGTTCTGTAAAATGTTATAAAGTAATAGCAAAAAAGAATCTACTCTTCTTTTTTGTCACTGCTTCATTGAAGGATTATTGATTCACCTTCCTCTAATGTCACAAGATGTGAACAGCTGTGCTAGTTAAACAAAGTCAGTCACTGTTTCTTGTTATGTTGGTGATTGTGGCAAAGCCATGGTCCAGCTCAGGAGAGATTTTCCCACAAAACTTTTACGATCTATTATGGTTTTCAGTGGATAGTAAAATGCAGTTGTTGATTTCACTGATTTTCCAGTTCCCGTAGGCTACTTCTCTGAAAATACTCTTATGAACTTTAGAATCTTTGTTACAGTCAGACCAAAGAGGTTGAATATCTGGAGAAAGCTAATCATTAGCATTCCCATTCATCTCAATGACAGTTGCTCAGCTGCGCAAATGTGCGATTTCAAATCAACCAACACTGCTTATAGGCACTCAGTTGTGGGAACCTGGGCCATAAAAGCCATGTGGCTAAACGCTCTGGAGCAGCAGGAAGATGACGTCATGATAACGCTGGTTGGCTGATGACTTCACAAGAACCCCAGCCAAAATGTCATGGTAGGGCCAATGTAGATATGATATGGGCCATACCTTAAGCCCATATCGTGCTTAATTGTCCCCACAATGAAATGTTGGCTGGGAACGTGCACTGTCCTAAACCCTTTAAGCTGTAACATCAAAGGCAGCAGTCCTGGGAATTTTTTTTCTAAAATCAATTTCAAGCTATTAAGAGCCTTAAATAAAAAAAAAATGGGAAAAAAATCAGGCACTGGTTAAATATTTACTATAACTCTATTAAACATGTACAAGGTTGCTTGCAAAAAATTAGTTTGGATAGAATACATGGATACTTTTTGTCAACGATACATGCTGTTAGTGGTTCTCACACGTGGCACCAAATTAATGTTGTGGGTTTTGGTTGTACAGAACGTCACTAAAGGTGAAGTATGTAAGATTTTCTATGTAAAAATACATTCTCATTACCCAGTTTTGTTGTTTATTGGCTACTATGTTTCTCTCCTTAAAAAAGTGTAAATGATGGTCTCCTAGGCACCATCAAAATTTGTGAGTGGTCTGCTCAGATTCATCATTTTCTTTCCAGCTCAACCTATAGTGAGAATTTGGGGCGTGGCTAATGTAGTAGGCGGAGCCAGAGGGTGTTTACCCAGTGTGGGACCATGGTTGATGCCTTACACCCGGTATAGATTGCACGATTTTAGCAATCCTATAAGATCATTATAAATAACACTGTGCAACATGGACCTAGTAAACGTGGGTATACATGCATGTACTGTAGACTGTACGATGATGACACCAATTGAATCGTAGGCTACGACGAAAGTTTCTATAGAAGAATAAAACGTCTAGTGGGGAACAAAAAGTGCAAGATGAATCACTTTGGCAGTTGCAGTTTTTATGTGTGCTGAAAAAAAGTTTGAATTTTTTGTGCCATGTCGCATTTTTATTGGCTCGTAGCAGCAAACACTGTAAGATCATGCTGAATTTCTGACATTGTCAAAAAATGATCGTAGGCTAACTTTAGTCACAAGACCATGACAAAGGCCGTCTTTGAACCTCTCTCACTGTACGACGTAGGATCGTTTAGGAGCCACGAAACACGATTGTTTTGGGACAGCCCAAAATCATGCAATGTGTCCTGGGCTTTACATGGGTAAAACATTTCAGGAGTGCAGCCCAAAATTCACTGCATTTAGAACTTAAAAAATTGAACATGTTATGAACCTGTCAAAGCTAAAGGGGCATTGTAATACTACATGCTACAAAGAACGCTTCAGTACCATACAGCATCATCATGCACCTGTTCAGAAATACAAATGTACCAGTTTATACAGTTTACTTTGATGTGTTTACTGTAGACAGACTCAAACAGTTGTGGCACGTCATGTTAAAAACAGCTCAAACAATGATTTTAGTCAGGGACTTGGCTTAAGCATTGTCCGTGAAATCGGGGGATATTTTTATATATCATATTTAGTGTATTTATTGATTTGTAGGGCTTGTGCTGTTTGTTTTATGGAAGTCTTGGTTAATCTGTCCAATAAGAGAATATTAAATACAACTCTTCCTTTTTATTATACAAATTTGTAAATTTATGCAACTAATCCGAGATCATATAAAAAAATCATATAGAAAAATTCATGTGTTCCAGAGATTGCTCCCTAGTGACCATTGAAATTTCTAAATGTTTACTGAAATCATGTGACTCTGGCAGTTTGATTACAGCTCAAAATCCCCATTCGAAAAAAATGATTCACAAAGATATGAGGTTTCACGAGGCAGTGTTTCGAAAGTGCCCGTCACTAGTCCGGCATAGTCTCTTGTTTTACTGGAAGATCCAAGTTATGATATTTTAAATAAAAATTAAAGGTAAAAAAAAAAACATTTAAAAAATGAACGTATGCATATTTAACTTTTTCTTTTCTTTTTTTTTTACAGTGAATGAATTGCAGATTTCTGTGAACAGATATTCAGTGAAAGAGCACAAGCTAGTCTGACAAAATGGCAGATGGCAACAGCTTCTACACTACGATTGGTCCGTAACCTTTATAAGGCGGGACTTCGTGCAGGGTCAATTGTTTTGCTGTTCTTACAGATGACATCAGTATCTGAAGTGTTGTCCTGACCACAGATTGTCTGACAAACTTATTTCTAGTGGCCAGAAGTTTCATTTTGAGGCTGCCCATCCATCATTTCCTCACATTCATCCTCATGCTGGCATGAGGAGAGCCTACAGGGCCTTCACAGAAGGTCAGCTTGCATCTTCTCCGGCATCTGACTCACAGTCACCTCGCTGTAGGATTTACCAATCAGCACACAGGCAGTCCTTTGAGGCGTGGTCTGTTGACATCGAGGGTCCGCCTCGGTGCAATGAAGACAAGCCCCGTGGCTGTCTGCCAGGCCATTGGAGAGGCGAGTGGAGTTGCTAGCCTCCTTGTTGCAGCGTAGAGATGTTTGCCGTTGAAGATCGTTTTCTCCAGGCACAGGGCTTCCCTTACATGGGCTGGAACATATTCGTCTGCGAATCTGAGCTGTGTCCCTGCTCAGAGATTTACGAAAGTTGGGCTTGAATACCAGGTACACCACAGGGTTGTAGATTGTGGAGGATTTGGCAAAGATAGCTGCCAAGGCAAAGGCTACAGGTGGGACGTTATTAGGTTTTCCAAATGCAGCCCACATCGCCACAACAGCATAGGGGCTCCAGGCGATCAGAAAACCAATGCATACCGCCACAGAGAGCTAGAAGAGAAACAGAAATTACTCATGAGAACATTTCCACATGTTCTGGAGAAAATGTCTAAATAGGTCATTCTTCATGTTTGGTGACAGATGGTGTCCCTTATTTTGCTACAGTAAAAATAAACTTTAATTATGAATAAAACAGGAAAACATTATATTTTAACATGTAGTGTAGTGTAATGGAAATTGATTTAAGTAAACAGGGAAATATATTTGAAGTACTTGTTTTTTGACAATGATTCTTGTTCCTGATATTCTCTTGTCTTGAGGCAGATTTATGACAGAACCATGTTTTCATGTTCAGCACATGGCCATTTGTTTGGGCCATGTGCTTGCGTTGTCTCATTTCTAACCCCGCCCCCTTGTTATCCTCGTTTTGTAATTATTACCATATTAGTTTCACCTATTGTTCATTTTTAGCCTCCCTTTATAACCCCCTTGTGTTTCTCTGTCCTCTGTCGGTTCATTGTCAAACTCTGTCTATCTTTATACTACACTTCTGTGAGTACTTTGTCTTGTATCCAGTTTAATGTATTGTGAGTTTTTATTATTAGTTCCTGCCTAGTCAACTCTTTATTTATCATCTAGTCTTAGTCTTGCTTGTTGCCTCTAGTCTTGTTTTGCCCCCTCGTGGGTTTTGTTTTCTCTGTTTTGTCTTCAATAATTTGTTTGTAGAGCATTCAGTCTTCTTTTGGGTTCGTCTATCTGCACCTAGTGATGGCCAAATGAAGCGTTTTGAAGCATTATTGCTTTCTGATACAATTGTGTCGAAAATGGTTCATTACTCGAAGCTTCATTCAGATAGAAATTGCAGCACCATCTCCTGGTGAAGTAAATGTAATGCAGCAAAGCTGACAACCATTAAATGCAAATAAGCTTATATGTTAACGCCCCGTTTATTTCGTGTTTACCGAGGCGATCAAAGCTGAAACAGCGTTAGTGCTGTGAAACTCATTTATGTTGGTGAATTTTACAGATACTGATAAATTTCATGTGTTCACCTTGATAAAACATTAAGCAGTGTGTGTGTGTGTGTGTGTGTGTGTGTAATTATTTCTTTAGACAAGGACAGACGATCAGACCAGCTTAAAAAAAGTTGGAAACCATCACAGAAATTCTAATGGTTTCTATTAAAATACCAATAGGAACCATTGGCTTTTACCATTTAAACCACTACAGAATAATTTTTTGTAGTGTGTTTGGGACATATTCCATTAGGATTTAATGGAAATACCAATAGAACCCAACACATATAAGTAGAGACCCACAGAGACCACTATAATTCCCATTACAACCAATAAACTTCCCATGAAAACCATTAAATCCAATAGAATTTCTGTAATGGTTTCTATAGTTTTTTTTTAGCACGGCAGTATCATGTGTGAAAGCTTTATCTTGTTTAGCTGTGGGAAGCCGAACTCTATAACTTGCTAACTGGTGGAACTGGTATTTTTTGTATGTTGAAAAGGATGTGCTTGTGTAACTGGTTGTACTTGTATAATGTAGCAGAGGGTTTTTGAAGTTTCTGTCTTTGATGCATGTTTTTTATGTAACAATGTTCATATGTTCTCTAATTAATAATAATACAAAAAAAACATTTGGCAGAGGATGTGCTTTGGGTACATCATGCAGAAGGCTTAGACAAAGTGTTCATTAAATGGTATGGTTTTTATTCAGAAATATTATTTTCTCTGTGTTGTCATGGTTTGGCTTCACTTTTATAAGAAATACAGCCGCCAGGTTTCAAACCTGTCAACACTGGATTGGGCTGTCAAAGCAGTCAGGTGGTTCTTTACAGGAGTGAACCAGTGTGTTTGATTCAGACGTCATTTTCACGTGACTAGTAACGTAATGATACAAGCTCCGAAGCAGTGGTTCATTGCAAGGACCATTCGAGTTTGAAGCAAGCTTCGGAGCGTCGGTGACAGACGTAACATCACTATCTGCACCCCCATGACAAATATCATGTTTCACTCTTTATTAGTCTGTGGCGCTTGCATCTTTGAAATATTTAGATAAAAAAAATTCTTTAGTGACACGTGAAGGCCAAGTATGGTAACCCATACTACGGATTTGTCCTCTCCATCCAAGTTAGTGCACACACATTAGTAGTAAGCAGTGAACACACACACTGCAAACCGTGGACACACACCCCGGAGCAGTGGGCAGCCATTTTTGCTGCGGCTTCCTGGGGAGCGATTGGGGTTTAGGTGCCTTGCTCAAGGGCATCTCAGTCATTTCCTGCCGGTATTGAGGATCGAACCCGGAACCTTCGGGATACCCATCTCACTCTCTAGCCATTAGGCCACAATTGCCTAATGTTTATCATTTCTAATGATTTATTAAATAATTTTATTGCTTCCAAAATACCAACTGAAATACCCACAAAATACCTCTTGAAACTAGCAGAATGGTAGCATCCATTTTATTTACCTCGAAAGACTAACACCACAGATAAAAACATGATTTGTCAAGAGGATTTCATTAAAATTACTTGGAACTTGAATTGTCAATAAGCTTCCATTTTAGATCTAGCATATGAAAACTATTTTTAAAAGCATATAAATAAAGTATATTATTATAAAGAATGAGAAACATTTGGACCAATTTCTATCTCTCATTTATCACTCCAAATAGAGAATGACTCAATATACACACAGATTGAAGATTTTTACTGATTCTGCATGTCATTACACCAAGTCCCTGAAGGTAGGGAACAACGCCAACATGCTAGAACTGATGAAAGCGACTGTGGCATCCCCTCACATCGCCGGTGTAGGGGGCAGAAAACGTTGCGCTTGAACACACTGCACAGAGTACAGCCGACGGCCAGCTAGCACATACGTTCTGCGGCTGCGTGAAAGTATGGTGACTACTGCCAGAATACCAGCAGGTGGCAGTAGTCTGTATTCGGCATTCACAAAGGGAAACTAGAAGAGCCAGAACTGTGGATTAGAGATGGACAGATCAGCTCTAATATCACCCGAATTCGCTGTTAACTAAGCCAGCTGACGCTCACCAACGGCTTGGTGTGTCTCTGGCTTTTAGCACTGACTTTGATGTTTTATCCTCTCACCTTCACAATGAGGATGTGTGCATTTGTTGTCTTTGTCTGTGGCGACACGTGTTGCTGTACTGCCTGCCGTGACCCTTGTACGGTGATGAGGATCAGGATGTAGGAGAATAGGATGATGGTAAAAGGCAGCGCATAGCAGAAGAGGAAGAGACAGATAATATAGGACATGGACAGAGCGTCCTGGCTTGGTGCATACCTGAAAGTTGAAAAGAGAACAGGACATAGTGATGGTAATCATGTACACCGCTAGATATTAGTGTCAATGTGCCACCTGACTGAGACTGAAATTTATTTAAGGCAAATGAATTACTGGCCCAGTAGCTTAATGAATAAGGCACTTGACTCCTAAACCAGAGATTGTGGGTTTGAGTCCAATCTGAGGTTGAGAGCTCTGTTAAGCATTTTTTACTTAGATACTATGGTCTTATACTTAAAGCAAAGCTTCCACAGCACTATGCTAAATCAGTCATTGTTTAACCAAACATTATATATAAAAAAGGAACAGTTAATGCAGGCCTAAAGTTTGTATGGGTTCTCTTCTTAGGCAAGCAGAATGGTACACTGGGAACATGATAGGCCCATAACCCAGAGGTCCATGGATCAAAACCATAATCTGCTATGGCCTTGTATGGCATTGATAACTTATAAAGATGCCCAGACCCTAAATAAGGATTGAATTCCACTGTACAGGTGTAAAACACAAAACCTCTTAGGCCGTGTGTCTACCAAAGCGTTTTTAGCCGGCTGAAAACGCTAGACGCTCTGCTGAAAACGCCTAGCTGTGGGCGCTTGAGAGCGTTTTGGCAGCGCTGCGTTTTTTCAGTTGAGACGATTCGTTGCTATGATACAGAATATCCGCAGCACAGTTTACTTGCAACTGATTTAGTAGATAATTTGTTTCATACTACAAATTTATTTTTCATCCATTTTGTTCGGTTAGCTCTGCTGGTTGATGTCTTTGTACAGAAAGAATGTTGTGACAGTTGGTCGGTGTGATATTTGTCCCGCCCCTCGTCCACTGTGATTGGACGGCTGTGTAAAAAGTGACAGTGATGAGCGCAGCGTTTTACCCAAAGTTGAACATTTTTCAACTCTCGGCGACCAGTAAAAAACGCCGGGCGCTCAGCGCTTGAGCGTTAAATACACGCTCAGCGCCTCGTTACACTCATGGCGTTTAAAAAACGCGGCGCTCCCATTGAAAACAATTGGAATTTTACGCCAGCTGCGTGAAAAAACGCTTAGGTGGACACACGACCTTAGTCCTGGAACTGATGCAGTACTGCATTAATGTTCTGAGAAGCTGTTGAAGTAGCCATTCATCTAGATCAACTCCAGTCCTTGGGATCCACATTCCAGAATGTTTGAGATGTTTTCCTATTTAACAAGCTGATGAGTTGAATTAAGTGTTTCAATTATTGAGACATCTAAAACATTCTGGGGAAGGGTCCTGAGGACTGGAGTGAAGAAACACTGATCTAAATGACTGTGTTTGTTATACTTATTCAAATAACCAGTTAATTGGTGCCACTGGGACACCTGACTAAGACTGATAATTATTGGAGACAAAATGAGCCATAGGCCCAGCGGCCTAATGGATAAGGAACTTGAATTTGAGTCCCATCTGGGGTGGGTTTTAAGTAGACTTGTGCATCAGAAGCATGCCGGGCATGGGCAGAGGTTGACTAATCAAAACCATTCTTTACTAAGCCTTCTTTACTTACATAGATACCCAGTTACTCAAAGACAAGCTACCACAGAGCTATGCTAAATTGGTCATTGTTTCTGCCAAACCTTATCTATGAAAAACAACAGTTAATGGTGGCCCTAAACACAAGCTATTTTGAAGATCGCTGGGTATGAGATCTTTTTAGATTATTGCACAAAATAAGCTCTGTGACCCAACAAAAGTTTATGATCCTTATAAATTTCATTATATTATTCTTCACCAATGAACACAATTTTTATTAATTTTGAAGCCTGGTTACAATCACCAGAAGAAAAAAAAGCTAAAGGTAGGCTATAAACTGACTACACCACTTTTGCACAACTTCACCACTACGTCACCACCACTAATTGCAACATATCTTTTAATCTTTATTTAAAATCTACAAGTTGGAACTCGTTTAGTATAATAGCATTTAATGTCCCATACACCATTTGTAGTACCATTTAGCCACTTGTAAACAACCACCTTTTTCAAGACACGAAAAAGCTTTAAAAAATCATGACTGGGGTATTACTGATGTATTTTGTTGTAAAATAAAACTTAATATCTTTAGCTTGTGTTAACCACACACCTTATTTCTGGCATTTAACCAAAACCCATGAATACAAACCCATTGAAATTGGGATGATGAAACCAAAAGTGCAAACACTCCAGGATTTAGGAATCATTCCTGTAGCACACCATTCAAATGTTTAGAAGTAAACCCCACAAACCCCAGTTTCAAAGACAAGGCTTAAGACTAGTCCCAGACCAACATGCATGTTTGAACTGTTTTAACTTAAAGTAACCTGCACTGACTTAATTTATGTCACTGCCATAGTTTTGTCTCAAGATGCATACCAGTAATCTTTCATTCTAAGTAGGGTTGGGTACCGAAACGAAGTGCGAATAGGTAACCGGTTCCGACGTAAACGGAATAAGAACGAAAATTTCAGGGCCTGATTCTCTGTGTCATGAGGCGCACACACGCAAGGTCTCTCGCTATCTCTCTCTCGGCCGTGCGCGCAGTCTGTTCTGTCTACAATGCGGGAGATTTGTACTAATTTGCGGGCATCAGGGAGCCGTTATCAATATGCGGGAGACTCCCGGAACGTCTGCAGATAGCGAAGGGATTAATGAAGATGGCGAAGACAAAACGCTCATAGGTTTGGCTGCATTTCACGTGTAAAATTACGCGTCAGAACGCCCTCTGGGTGTGCCGATTGTCTGAAGCCCCTAAAGAATCACGCCAATCCATTGTCTGATGGCGCGGGCGGAGCCTCATATTATATTAGCGCGCGCATCATCTGCTCCTCAGATTTCTCTGCCGAAAACGTAAGCTTGTTGGCAGCGAACGCAGCGTCTCGTTCCCTATTCAGAGAACATAGGTTACACCAGTAACCAGAGACGTTCTCTTTCATAGGTTTACTCAACGCTGCGTTGCTAAGACGCAGAACGAAATACCAAACTCGCCAAACTAAGCACTGCCGTAACTAGTACAACGACCAGATAATTTACATGACTGGTTCAAACTGACAATGGGAACCTGGAGCCATGTCAAGATTAGATTACCCTGGTAGTAATCTCTATTAGTCTCCAGTATTATTACATTGTTTGATACATTATTGTTCTATTTGATATTATGTAAATGTGCATTTTTATTTTATATTGGTTTATTTATTATTACCATATGTTACTTGTATTTATATTGTTTAAAGATTTAAGTTAATATTGTGTCCAGTTTGGCCCTATAAATAAAAGGGTATTATTTTTTGACAAAGTGTGTGCGGTTTCGTTTTCTTAAGTACCGTTTCAAGAACCGTTTAAGCACCGGAACCGTTTAAAAAATACGAGTAGATACTGGTAAAACCCTAATTCTAAGGCATGTTTATAAAAGCCATTTAAATGCCCTAATTGAATAGCTACCTTCCTGCGGGAGTTCAGTTCCAACACTCCTGTCTGTAATTATTCAGTGTTCCTGAACATCTTAGGCCTTGTCCACACCAATACGTTTTCGTTTAAAAACACATCTTTTTCTCTCTGTTTTGGCCTTCCGTCCACGCTGAGATGGCGTTTTTTAAGCTTTTTGAAAACGCTCTCCCAAGTGGATACATTTTAATACGCCGTTTTCGAGTTGTAGTGCGAACTGTCAAAATGGAGGTATTTAAAAACGATGTCATAAGTTTAATCATTTGACACATATTGTACCAATAGATATTCATGTCTATACTGGTATTGTGCCTGTTATGTGCTATTCACTTTCACACTTTTTTTCCAAGCGGCAACCTCCCTGTCTCTCTCTTGAATCCAACACGGAAGTGAATTAAACTGCAATTCATAGCCTGGCCGCTTGAGGCTGAAAGCAAAAGTGAGTCAAATCTGTATCTCCGCCATGTTAAAATGGCTAACTTTACCGCAGAAAAAAATATGTTTACACCCTGGTGTCCTAAGTTGTTTTGGTCTATATAGCTAATTTTGCCCTTCATGACAACTGTGAGGGGGGTGAATTTTTTTTAGAACTCATCCGTTTAAATTATATTAAGCCTTAAAATGCTGCATAATCAAGGGCGTGGCCATTTGAGTGACAGGTGGATTCCCGCTGCTGTTACTAGCCGTTTGTCTGCTCTCTGTTAGCCATCATGTCACCTCAGCTGATTCCAGCTGCTGAACTTGTCATCTCTGCCGTGTTTGTTCTTTTTTGGGGATTATTTCATAGTTTATCACACGCCGCCCTTATACCTTCGCCCACGCCGTTGAATTCCCTCGTTGTCGAGTGTCGAAAGAACAACCAGCGCTGTTCTTCAGTTGTTTTCCTCTGTGAATATGCACTCATTGATGTCTGACAATATCGTTGCTTTTTGGAGTTCAGATTTAAAAACGTCTAAGATCTAGAGGCCACACTCGTTCTGCGGTGCCGTTGATCTTACGGAGCAGATAGACTATAGTATGCTTATTTAACTTTTTAGTGTTCAATAAAAAGTACCGTCAGATGAAATCCTGCAGGTGTCAGTGCTTTCTCTTCGTCCCTTAAATGAGCGCGGATTTCTAGTGCATTACTTGAACTTCTTAGGTAATATCTATCAGAATTGAAAATGGACTGAATAAAGCTCTCTACGAACTTGACGTGCGATGCCGCGCTGACTGACATGTATGCGCATGAGTCACTGACACACTCACACACACGCTCAGAGTAAATATTGTAAGTTACTGCATGAGAATAATAATACATCACAATACACATAGTCTCACGGTTAGTTATGTCTTTTAACTATTATAGTATTTCAAAGGGCAAAAACATGAACTTTAACTATTGGCTTTAGGTCTACTTCTTCAAGTCAGCTGTCACTTTAGCGCGAGGCCAGTAGCACATTAGCTTAGTCAGAGCAAACTCGATCACGTCGAGCTAGGCGGGCGTAGTTTCAGCATCCAGGCACCTCAACTCCACCCACGTCCCGCATTTTTGCCCATTTTCGTTTATTCTGGAGTGACGCACTGTGACGCGCTTCCAAGATGGCGACGAGCGACTCCGCCCACTTTAGGCTTCAAAAACGCTCTTCAGAAACCTACGGGTGTTGCATGGACACTACGTCCATATTTTTTTACAGTCTATGTTTTTTTCACTTTTTCACACTATTTCTCGCTCTATTTCTTGGTCTGCCCAAAAAACGTATTGCAAGATTACAGTAAACTCAGCAGCAAGACTTCTCTCCTCCACCAGACGTTCTGCTCACATTACTCCTCTGCTTCATGACCTTCACTAGCTACCCGTGCCATCACGTATTCACTTTAAGATATTGCTTCTAACATTTAAAGCATTAAATGGTCTTGCACCTCCATATCTGTCTGATATACTTTACTCTCTTTACTTTGCTCGGTCCCTTAGATCCGCTGAACTTGGTTTATTGCCCATCCCTCGTTTTCCGGTTGTCTACTGTAGATGGAAGGTCATTTAGTGTTAATGATCCTAAAGTATGGAATTCACTACCCCTTACACTTCGTAATGTTTCATCTGTGGCTATATTCAAGACTCAGCTAAAAGCATATCTATTTAACATCTATTTTGGATAATGTGACTATATGTGCCCTATGTGTTTGTAATGTGTGTAAGGGTGCGTAAATGTATTGTAATGTACAATGTAAAGCAACCTTGAGCTACGGAAAGGCGCTAATAAAACTTCTTCTTCTTCTTCTTCTTCTTCACACTGTTGCTAAAATATGTTACTTTGCTCACTCTTCATATCAGTCCTGAAAAGATGACAGAAAATTTACTCACATTTGCTGTCCTGCGGCAATACATGAGAGCAGTTGCGTTTTAGACCAAACAAATGGTGACTGAGTGTGACCTGTGAATGGTGAGATGTTTTGCTAAATAAAATTATCCTGTCAGAAGAATTGCGCGATAACTTTGTTATTTATTTTTCCGTATTTATTTGTCACTGAGCCTCCTGACTGAGACTTAGAATTATTAGGAACAAATAAGACAGCCTGATTTTCCCGTCTACACTCCACTATCCAATAAACAAAGGCAACAAAATCTAAAAATAAAATAAAAGAATGTAGTTATTTTGTTAGAGTGCAGCCATGTGAGCTCAATAGAATATGCCGTGCATTAGATTAGGCTACTTTAAAACTGTGTCATTCTTTGATGTTAAAACACTTTATCCTATCCAAGTTAAATTTGCAACTATAAATAAACCATTTATAGTATGACTTTCAAAAGAGTGAAAAGTACAATGCAGTTCTGTTGTGCTATAAAAACTATCAAAGTGATCACATTTACTTTTTTATTATCCAATATACTTTAATAAATATGCTTTTCAGTCCAGAATATCAGTAAGAATAGGGCTCTTTTGATTTGGGTCAGTAAGCAACCACCCAGAACACACACACTACTCAGAACACCTAAACGATTACAATGCCCTTTGCCCAGGCAATCACACTGAACACCCTAGCATTGTGGCACTAATGTTGTATAAATTGCACACATCTGGCTTGCTATTGCTGGTTTTCTTAGAGTCCTTTAGATAATCCAAAAATCCTTTTCCATTAGCATCCTCCCAGGCACTTACCAGTCTATGCAGCATGCTGTCCCATAGGGTTCAGGGCCATACTGGCCCCAATTTGCCAAAGGACCCATAGCAAACACCATGGCATAGCACCACACCCCCACAATCATCAGACAGGCATGAGAGTAGGAGAATTTGTTTCCTGTTAAAGGAAAGCAAACACATAAAAGGATTAATTTAGCACAAAGTATTGATGACTTTCAACTGTTTTAATACGGTGTTGGAGTATGTTACATTACTTTTAAACTAGAGATTATGAATAGAAATTGAAAACTGAAAATGAATGCATTTTGAAACCAAACCCTTTTTTTTAAAGATTTTATAAAAGATTTCTTAACAGTAAACCTTTAGAATCACACCACTTCCTGTTGCTCTAATCCATTTTTCTCCCACATGCTCTTATGGTAAGACCCTTATTCTTGCAATGTTGTCAAAAGTACACAAATAGATTCTTTAAATACAAGTTGTTTTTTTATTTTAAATGCTTACCTTTTGGAAAGGACACCACTGAACATCAAAGTCATAAACAATACTGTTGCAGGGATGATGCATTCCTGAATTCAATGTTTTTTTTTTTTTTTAATGTTTTCATTCATGTGTCCTCATATTTTTTAATTCAAAATAACTTCCCCTCGTTCTTGCAGCGACATCTCATCTCCTTTCTGATGACGTGTTTACTGATGCAAGGGCGGGACAAGTTGTGATTCACATGAGATCCACCAATAGCGAATGACAGCTAACCAACGATCCAATCAAGACCCACTCTTATTTTTTGTTTAGTTTGAGAAGCCGTTTCACTCGGATGTATCATAATAAGGAATAAACGATTATGGCAACATCTGTTTCAAGCAGACTTTATCACAAGCTCACGATATTTTCATGTTTTATTCTACAACATAAAATGCATCAATACTTGTATTTAGGCATTACAATTCATTAATGGTGTTTATTTGTGAAGATTATCATGATGAACAAAATGTGTAAGAATAATAATATGTTGTTGGTCACAGAGATTATTTTCTACAATAATCCAAAGGCTGATGGAAAAAATAAAAAATAACAATTTAAAAAAACAATTGGGCTTTTGTCAAGGAAACCAGGGTGATGCCAACTTCTGGGCTGACCTACAATAAAATATGTTATCACTACAGCACTATAAAGGATCTGCCCTTGCCAAATGGGTCCAAGCAGGACCCCAAAGCAGTTCTGTAGGCCTACTTTTAATGGGAACTTTGTTCTGTGTTTGGTTAGAAAACGCAAAACTTTGATTTATAATATATGCATCTTAACTATATGACCATTAACTTCTATAAATATGAAAAATTGCAGAAGCTATAGACAGTAAAATGAAACATTAGTAATTTCTTGAGTTTCAGCATAATAGCTTAACATATTTCTAGACAATTAGAGCCAGATTGACTAAACAGGGCAAATTAGTGTGATTGCACAAAACCAAAAAAAAAGCGTAGACGGGAATGTAAAGTTCTGCACGTGATCTGCTGACGACGAGCAAATTAAAATACACAGACAAAGCCGGATCATATCCATAATGACCAACTCAATCTACCAAGAACAGTGTAAATAGCTTCTGGTTTGAGACATGCTTTTTTTGGATGGTAAATAATGGTGCAAATACCAGTAAATTGACTAGCGCAAACCTTAATAAATCACCTTGCACGATTCATTTAAATACTCTCCTCCCATACATTTTACATCTGAAAGGGAAACTCCTTCAAATGCATATAAGGTCATTTGAAAAATAACCCTGTCCATGCCTTTTAGTGCAAATTTTTCACTGCGTGTCTTTAATAAATCCTGACAGTATTTTTTTTTAAAAGCAAAAGAGGGTTTGCAAATTTGGTGCAAATTTGGCCCATGGTCTGCTAGCCTGGCCTATCTTCTCTCAGGTGCAGAGTTAAAGAACCACATCTTATCTGGCAACGTGCCCTCTAAACTTTTTAACTGCATCCCAAATGTGTTTGCTTCCCTTCCACCTACAGAATCCATCTGTTCACCCGCTGCCCTTTTTGCCATCGTTATCTCTGTTCTCAAGCTCACCCACATGCTGATAAACTATCCCGTTTGAATTATCTCCTCTCTCCCACGCACACCTTCATCTTTTCAAGTCAATCAAAAGTTGAAACCAACAAAACTAATGAACTGAGGCTGACTGCTCTTGTCCATACATAGGAGTATTGACCAGAAGCTGAACAGACACTGGGCATATAGACCCTGATGAAAATGAGAATATCCATTGAACACATTGGAGAAAGCCATAAGGTAATGAATTTCCCTTTAGCGTGCATCAATGGCAGGACAGAAGGGTTGCATGCAGCTCCATCCGATTCTTAATTAAGATAAGGAGGAGGGGTTGGGAGGAAGATAAATGTATTGTGGTGTGAAAGGTGTCGAGGAAGAATACCATAGTTTGGGAAGCAGACTTTGAGGCAGCAGACGGATGACAGCGCAGTGAGATTTGTGAGGCTGGATAAGCCGAAGAGGACGCCACATACAGCATAGCATAAACATGTCAGTTCTCCAAACAACCACCTGAGAGAATGGGAGAGATTTACATTTACATTTATGCATTTGGCAGACTGAGAGAGGCAAGTAAAAAAAATCAAGGTACAATGACTTTTTGGTTTTCTACAAAGCCCCTATAAGAGACATGGGGATGGAAACAAATATAAGATGGGAGGAAAAATTATGTCAATATGTGAAATGTTTTGAAACTTTACATTCGCTCGCAAAATGGTTGTATTCCCCAGAGAAACTTTGTGTTCGCTCTCAAACCTTTTGAGTTCTTTGCGAGGGAACGCAAAGTTTCTCGGGAGAACACAAACGTTTTTACTCGGGAAGGCAAAGGTTTCGCGAGCGAATGCAAAGTTTTTCATGGGAACACAAAACATTTACAAGAGAATTCAAAGCCATTGAAATATTTTTTTCCTCCCATCTCATATTTTTTCTATCATCATTTCCCTTTAGGGGCTCTGTAGTTTTCACTATAGCCATCTCAACATTACAAATGTGGGACAGTATTTTCAATAACTGAATAATTGAATAATTAATAATTGAATAATATTGTTCTTAATAATAATATTTTTCGTAATTACAAATACCTTTTCTGAAATTATGTGTCTCACAATTAAAAATTTATTTCTAGAAATTGCTATTTTACAATGTGATTTTGTCTTACAATTCTGACCGTCTCTCACAATTGCTACTTCTTAGAGAATTACTTTTTAATTCTATTTCTTAGAATTGCAACTTTATTTCTCATAATTATGATTTTATATTTCTAATATAAAAATTACCTTTCAAGTACCACTTGCTATTGCGATTTTATATTTTATTCTTATAATTACAACTTTATATCTTTATTCCTTGCAATTTATATATCATAATAAGACTATTTCTTATTTTATTTCACAATTACCTGTTTTATTTTTTATTTTTGAGATGGGAAAACAGATATTGTTGATTCCAGTACTAGCACAAAAAAACAAGACGTATTCTGATTGTCATGAAAACAGCAAAGTCTAGCACTGTGTCTCAACCCTCTGCAACACGATAAAATGACAAGCGAGTCACTGTACTGTTGGTTATTGTAGTAGATGTTCCTAATCAACTGCAGTATCCAACTGTATAAAGTTTGTCAATGTTAGGCAGTTCTGCGGCAGCTTTGGTCCTGTGTCAATTAAATGGCACTTCAGAGCTGCCTTAAACTTTCTCTCTGACACTATGGGGTGGTCATATTTTAGCACATATTTCTTGTGGTATCTGCCTACTTGTGAGCAAAGGCTGATGGAATCGCCAAGGGAAAGAGTGTAACTGTCATTCCAAGGTCACTAATAGATAAATTTATGATGAAGAATTCTGCCGGCTTCAGAGATGATCTCTTACGATACGCAACAAGGAGCAGGATGCCATTTCCCAAGAGTGACAGAATACCTAAAAAAAAGAAAGAAATGCATTAAGTGAATAGTCACTACCACAAGCAGTTTGTTTTTCCTTGTTCTAACTCCCTGCAACCCCTATTTTACTGTTTTGTTATTGCTCTGACAGCTCAGCAAGAAGTAAAACTGCAATGATTTATTCTGGCATTTTACGATTTGAAGCCGCAATTTGAATTGCCGTATTTCCTCTTACTCCGTTTGCCAGTGACCTCTGAAGTTCTGATCTAACATCCCTTGATAATTTAATGTTCACACTACAGTATAGCTGTAGCTCAAACATGAATGATTGCTCTAGCAACACCAAGGTTAAGGGTTTGAAATGCAAGAAATAAAAAATTTTTTATGTTGAAAGTAGTGTATGTTGCTTTGGATAAAAATGCCTACCAAATGCATAGACATAAATATAACACACCGGAATTGTGTGTGTCATTAAGAAAAGAATGTGTTTTTTAATGTTTTAAATGTTTTTATATTTCAGATATAATTAATTTAGATAATCCACTTTAGACATTCTCACTTTAGGAACTTTGCAACCATATGTCAACTAACTCTCATTAGAGTTGTGATGGAAGGCTGAAGATAATGATGAAGGGAGATGTAGAGGACCTAAAAGTCGAAAAGAAAAGAAAAGATAATAAACCAACAAGATAATCCAAATAAGCGGAAAGGTAATGTAACAGCGTGTAAAATTTGTGCTAAAAGCTGTGGACAGGGTTATTTTTGCTGATGACCTTATTGCATATGCATTTGTAGAAGTTTCCCTTTCAGGTTCAAATTTATATATGGGAGGAGAGTATTGAAATGAATCATGCAAGGTGATTTTAATAAGGTTTGCGCTAGTCAATTTACTGGTATTTCTGCCATTATTTGCCGCCCCCAAAAAAGCATGTCTAAAACCAGACGCTAATTTGTGCTGCTCTTTGTAGATTGCGTTGGTCATTACAGAAGTGATCCAGCTGTGTTGATGTTCTTTAATTTGTGATCAGTAGATCAAGTGCAGATCTTCCCACTCCCTCTTATACTTTTTTCAAAATTGTGCTCTCATGCTAATTTGCGCTGTTTATCAAATCTGGCTCAAAGAATCCTTGAAAATAAAACCGAAAACATGACAGTTTGTGAGATTCCTTGAACATGGAAAGAAACCATTCTACTGTGTCTGGAATGCACATATCCCCTGTTGATTTCATTCATTACAGTCATCGCTGATAAAGAGCCTGAGTCCACCGCAGGCTGAGCGATCCAGCAAATGTACGCCATGAACCCTGTGCCTGAGCCAGTGGCCGCAATGGAGCGAGAGCCTGCAGCCTTGTTCGTCCCTGAAACAAAGCCTGCCATCCAGTCTGACCAGGTGTGTGAGCCTGTTTATACATCTGTGATAGTGGGTGTTTTAGTGGAGCTGGATGATGAAGACTGCATTATTGACTGGGATTTGGCAGAGACATTTCTCACCCTTCTCCCTACCCATGCACCATCCAGCCATCCAGTTCGACTATGATGGTCTTCTATGGCTCCTCGGCTCCTCCTTGTTCACCAACCAGAGTTGCTACAATGCCTCGAGGCTCCCGGTCTTCAGCGCCACCATGGTTTATGGATTCCCTGGCTCCGCATCAAAGCCCCAAGCTCACAGTACCACCTTGGCTTGTCGACCAGTCGGCTCCACCTTGGCTCCTTGCTCCCTTGGCTCCACCTGGCACCATCATCCTTCCAGCTTCACCGGGATTTCTCATCCCTCTGGTTCCACCTGGCACCATCATCCTTCCAGCTCCACCAGGCTTTCTCATCCCTCTGGCTCCACCTAGCATTATCATCCTACCAGCTCCACCGGGCTTTCTCATCCCTCTGGCTCCACCTAGCATCATCATTCTTACAGCTCCACCGGGCTTTCTCATCCCTCTGGCTCCACCTAGCATTATCATCCTACCAGCTCCACCGGGCTTTCTCATCCCTCTGGCTCCACCTAGCATCATCATTCTTACAGCTCCACCGGGCTTTCTCATCCCTCTGGCTCCACCTGGCATCATCATCCTTCCAGCTTCACCGGGCTTTCTCACCCCTCTGGCTCCACCTAGCATCATCATCCTTCCAGCTTCACCAGGCTTTCTCATCCCTCTGCTCCAGCTTGATTGTTCTACCTCTGCCACAGACTTCCTTGCCGTGGGTCACCATCATTCTGGCTGGTTTCTGGTGGTCTCCTGCACCGTCTGCTCCTCCCTGGTGGTCTCTTCTGCCACCAGTCCTGATACTTCTTCCACTAAGACTTTCACTTTGCTGGTCCAGTTTAAGGGTCAGGAGCCACTTTCTGGAGGGGTTATGTCACTTTTTGTTGTGTCCAGTTTCATTTTCATGGACTTTAAGTTTATTGTGCATTATTTCTGTTTCCTTTGTTGCCGTATCCCCCCTTATCAATGGTTGTCACGGTTACTCATTTATTCATTGATTATCTCACACGTGTTTCGTATTCAGTTAATTATCTTTGTCATATATTGCCCTCAGTTCTTTCAGTTCTTTATCTAGTGTTGGTTGTGTTTTAAACACACTGTTTGTTTGTTTTTGTATTGGATTTCATTCTTTTGTTTAATCTGATTAATGTTTATGCTGCTAAAGACCTGCTATGCCTCCCCTCGTCATCTTCTTTATCATAATGTGACAAGAGTACTAGTAGACTATTAGGTTAGGGTCAAAGTTTGGGTTAGTAGAATAAGTTGACGTACTTACAAAGTTTCTTTTAGTCAGTAGAATGTCTGTCAGGGAACATCAAAATAAAGTGTTAGCAGATATTAAGCAGACACTACTTATACTCTAGTGATGCTAGTTGACATTTAGTTGCAAATTTACTTACAGTCAGTAGAATATCTAAAGTGGATTATCAAATAAAGTGTTACCTAAAATTGTAGTTTAATTAGCAAGCAGAATTGTAATATAAAGTTTAGTTTAGTTGTAACGTCAATTTGTAGGCCAGCTGTCAAAGGCAAATTTGCCATGGTTTCCCTCAGAAATTCCATGTGGGTTTTGGTTTTATTATTTGGATTTATCAGTGTTCAGTTCATCAAGCATGTAACCTCAAATCCTTGTGGTAGCTGTAATGCTTATTTAGCTATGCTGTAATGTGAATAAACCTCTATCAATACCTTGGGATGTTTTGTGTAACGATTTAGACAATTCAAGGTCATCCCCAAGTGCAAACCACAGCTAACCATTCAAGGAATTAGCAGTTTAGCAGAAATATCAGGAACCACTAGAGCAAGGATATACGTTCAAAGCTGAGTACTCTTATTCTAACATTAAGTACATTTTACTTTCTGGGTCAATGGCATCTTTTGTCGTATCTATTAATTCATACAATAAAAATGTAATTCATACTGTAAATATAATTACTTGAATACACCTCTTCTGTGATAAGAATGTTTCTGATTTAAAAACTGTCCTGGTATCATAATTATACATAAGACTCATTAAAATGATATTTCTTTAAAATAAAATCTTTTTTTTTTTAGAATATTTCTTTTTACACCCTAATGGGTAACACTTTACAATAAGGTTCCATTAGTTAACATTAGTTAATGCATTAGTTAAAATGAATTAACCATGAAAAACACCTCTGTTCAGCATGACAGTTTCAGTGCAGCTTCAAAAGGCTTTAAACGACACCAGACGATGCATAAGGGTCTTATCTTGCGAAACGATCGGTCATTTCAAAAATAACATCAAAAATAACAATAACCCTTACTCATCGTCTGGTGTCGTTTAAAGCCATTTGAAGCTGCACTGAAACTGTCATTTGGACCTTGGACCGTTTGGTACCCAATGAAGTCCATTATATGGAGAAAAATCCTAGAATGTTTTCATCAAAAACCTTAATTTCTTTTCGACTGAAGAAAGAAAGACATGGACATCTTGGATGACATGGGGGTGAGTAAATTATCAGTAAAAGTTTTTTAAAAAGTGAACTACTCCTTTAACTCACACATTTACAAATGCATCAATTCACATTAACAGCACAGTTAGTAAACATTAGTTAATGCATTAGTTAACATGAACTGACCATGAACAACATCTCTGTTCAGCATTAGTTAATATTTGTTAACGTTAACTGACACATAAACTAATGCATCAATTCACGTTAACAGCACAATTAGTTAACATTAGTTAATGCATTAGTTAACATGAACTAACCATGAACAATGCCTGAAAATAGCTTTACTGTTTTGTAAGGATTACTTACTGTACATATTTACATTAGGTTACGTAGCAGTTGACACACACTAAGTATGAACATTTGGTAATTCAAGCCAATTGTAAGTCATGACAATAAAGAGTCTACAAATGTTAGTAACACATCAGTTAATGTTGAATAGTGTACACTTTACAATAAGGTTAATGAATTCAATTAATAAATGCTTTATTAATGGTAAGTATTGTTTATAAAGAGTCTACAAATGTTAGTAACACATCAGTTAATGTTTAAATAGTGTACACTTTACAATAAGGTTCACTCAATCCATTAATAAATACTTATTTGAATGCAATTAATGATAGTTAAGTGCGTATAAACATGAACAACATATTTTTTCCGCTGTAGAATTGTGTTTACCAACAAAGCAATGCCTTATATATATAAAAGAGTGTTGATAAGGTACACAACAGTATTTTTACATTTAGGGTAACATGGTGAGTTAGAAATGTTCATTCTTAGTGTGTCATCTACTACGTAAACTAATGTAAATATGTACAGTAAGTTAACCTTACAAAACCGTAAAAGCTATTTACAGGCATTGGTAATGGTTAGTTCATGTTAACTAATGCATTTACTAATGTTAACTAATTGTTCTGTTAACGTGAATTGATGCTTTAGTTTATGTGTCAGTTAGCGTTAACAAATATTAACTAATGCTGAACGGAGATGTTTTTCATGGTTAGATCATGTTAACTAATGCATTGACCAATGTCAACTAACTGTACTGTTAATGTGAATTGATACATTAGTACATGTGTGAGTTAACGTTAACACATATTAACTAATGCTGAACAGAGGTGTTGTTCATGGTTAGTTCATGTTAACTAATGCATTACCTAATGTTAACTAATGGAACCTTATTGTAAAGTGTTACCGAATAGGGAGTAGGATGGTTCCATGTGTATTTAAAGTGTAAGGGAAAACATGTACTTTTTACTTTATGGCTACACCATTAGAGTCATTAAATGTCACCCTTTATTGAAAATGGTATAAAAGTTTTTCAAAAACATATGAAACCAACATGAAGAAATCCAATGTCTCCTCTCTCTCCCTCAACTTTTCTATCTCTCCTGACTGCTCTATAAATAAAGGCTAAAAATTCAATAAATAATAAATAAACAGTATCACTTGTAAGTAAGTGGACTCACAGAAGGTTGTGTATATGGAACCCATGAAGACATCATGTTCCTTTGGGATTCTGGAAACAAAAAGGGTAGTTTCCGAGGTATTTCCCATCTGCAGAGAAGATGAAAGATAAGACATGACATTTAGATGAACAGTGGAAAACAAATGAAGCTGAAACCGTGGTAAAACAAGAACAAGTATAAAGCATTCATGAGCGAGCTGATGGTTTTCAGGGCTGAATCAGGGGACTTTGTGGTTCAATGAGCTCTTTGGTGAGACCATTACAATTGAGATTAGCAGCTCATCTCTATGAAAATATCCAGATTCCCATTCACAGCTAATGCCAACACAAGAATGTCCAGTCCTTTTGTTTTATGGAACATGTGAAGAGAGGAAAGGAAATATATATATATATATATATATTAGGTTATGGCCATTTTTAGCTCTGTTGACTTTAAGAAAATAAACTCTCCGAAGACTCTCACTAGTTTAATTTGTCCAGTAAAAAGAATCAATCTTGTAATTTGTTTCTCTAATATCATTTTAATTTAACCAACAAATATTATTTCCACCACATTATGTATTATTTAACATGATTAACATAACATAATTGTACTTTCAAAATGGAAATATACTGTACTGCGTTGACGATAGATGCGAGAACCAATGAGCTTTGTGTAACGTCATTCTTTGTTTACTGCACTGCGCTTATGTAAAAAGAATAAAAACTGGGGTAGGTCAAGATTTTAAGTGAATCAGTTTTAAATTACATTCTGTTTTTTCTTAAATAAAGCTTTTGGGAGCTTGAGTTACAATTACCATCCTCTCATCCTTCAGCTTCATGGATGATAAAGTCATATATGTTTGGAAAGACATGAGGGTGAGTAGATTTTTATTTTGGGGCAGTTATGGACAAAAAAACTAAACAATAATTTGACAACCACTGCCTTGCAAAAGGTACACATTTGAATGTAGCATAAATAAATTATGAAGATATGGTACAAACTTGGCAAGTCAGATTAGTATATGAAAGTCAGTGTGACTTTCGTGTATCAAAAAAAACAAAACAAATTGTTTTAATAGTTAATATTTAATCTGTTAGTTCTTCAACAGATTAAAAATCAACCCCTGAGACATAAATACCAGTAGATAAATACTCAAATAGGGGAACGCATGAAACTAAAATGCGCAAAGTAGGAAACTGTTCGCCTGGGGAAATAGTTAATTCCATTTAGGTTATTAAACCAAACATTTGACCACAGAATGCCACGACTGTCCAATCAGAATCAAGTATCCTAGAGAGCTGCCTTTTGCTTCTCAGAAGATAACACATTGTTTCGCTTCTACTGTCTTTGTTCCACTAGAAGCTCTCAAACACTTTCTTTGTTTCCTGTCCTTAAATTCTCCTGAAAACACACACATACAGACCATGTGTGTGTGAATAGTTTATTGAGGATAGAGACATAAAGATGTTCATACACTGATTTCCCTGTAAAGCCTCTTACTATCTATACTGGAGGAGTCAATGACCAAATTGTGCAAATGGCCTACTTTCTGGAGGCTGATAGTCGCAACTCAGCTGGAATGAAATAGGGGAGTGATGCTTCAGCCTCTGCCTGAGGTTTAGGAAACACAGCTTGCCTCTCTGTCTGTATGAGTCAAGCAGATTCAAAGAACAAGCACTGTGTAATCAGCATGAAAGATCACTATAATAAATATTGTTTTATTGCACAGCTCTCTTCAATACATGTTTCTGATAGGTGCATCACTAATGTGCTCACAGCCAAATCCAGCAAAAACTCACACTATTAACACCAAGTTTCAGTTCATGTTGGCCCAATCTGTTCTCCGTTCAATTTTAAATCCCTGCATCCGGCCACAGATTGTTTTTCTATTTTGTTTTGTATTATTTATTTACTTATTTATTTATTTATTTAGTCAAGAGTACATATATTCTGACTTCAAAGAACAAATACGAAGTTCTGGCATGAAACTCTAGATGACGCAGGCTAATAGGTCCTTTAACTCACCTGTTCATGATCACATCATTATCTATAGGGTGCAGCTGATTGGTTCCTGCCGTATCAGCAGCCAATGAGCTCACTGCTCAACCTTCAAACACTTGGGTAGCATTTGCTAGTGCAGCGTGCTTCAGAAACCCTCCACCTTCCCCAGCTCCACCTGTATAGATCTGCTACTGGTAATTTATGTACGCTATATTGTTGCTCACAGCAGTGGGTCGTGTATGTATTGGCAGTAGCAAGTCCCGTACTTGATTTGCAGCAACAGCAATAACAGCAGCAGCGTAGCAGATGTATTCCATCAAGACCAAACATACAACATTGTTATAACCACTACCATGCTTATCACTCTGAGAGTTGTCATGACAGAAATATTTTTATGTGAATGGCCCTTTAAGAATATTCTGATATTTCATGGACTTTGCTGGGAATGTTCCTATTAGAAGATAATGAGACCCATATTTCAGTACAAAATATCAAAGCTAAGAATCGCTAAATTCCAACTGGCTTCTTACAGAATAAAAGAGAGTTTTTAAAGTTGAAAGAGGGGAGAACTACGGTATAAAAGGAAATTGTTTAGAAAAGTAAAAAAACAAACAAAGGCAACATGATGCATTGAGGTTTTAGAATAACTGTCTTAAAGATATATTATGGGGTTTTTTTTGTTCAAAATTAACCATTTGACATAAAATATTTATTTCAAATACTCCTGAATTACTCCCTAAGTACCTACTGTGGGTACATATTTGCTAAATGATACTGCATTTCTTGTATAATGTTTCAGAATGTTTATTGCATTGGTTGTTATACTTATCATGGCAGTTCAGAATTGAAATGTACTGTGAATGGCGCTAAAAGGTTAATGCTCTAATGCTTTTGAAATTATCATACCACTTACACTTAACCTTGCTTTAAATCTAACCAATAGTGTTAACAAAAGCTGATATAAGATAAAAAAAACATTTGCTGAACCAACGATGCCATTTTAGCTTGCTTCTACAAGTCTTCAAGCTCTTTTATGGAGTGTCGTGACTCATGTTTCACGATACTCATATCCGAGCTCTCCATTTCGCAACTGTACAAGGTGAGCTTCAAGCAAGTTTACTAGGTCAGAAAAGCCTTACATATGGAGCTAGTTATGTGATGTAAATGTCAAAATGTTTTAGTTTACAAATCATGCAAATTAAGTGTTTTGTGGTCATAGCATAGCATTGTGCAAGGAACTACGCAAAATAACTCTTTATTTATCGATAATTTGCCCGATAATTTGCCCGATAATTTGTGTGAAAAGTAACAGAAATTGTTGCATTTTACTGCTTCTAGTGTTCATTTCAAATGGAAACTATAGTGTAAATGTATGTACAGGTACAATTTTGCAGTTTTGTCATGCATTTCCAATGAGCCTGGGTTGCAAAAAACCCTGTGATGCCTTTGGTGATGCCTTATCCATATATGGTCTGTCAAGGAACACTGACCGCCACACCGTTGTTTGCTTTATGAAATGAAATGACAAAATAAGTATAACTTCAGTATGCTCATCTCATATGATTCCCCCTCAGTGGAAGTGAGAAGACTCATTAACAGCTCACACCAAGCATGTCTCTCCACCTGTATTCAATTCCTGAATGAGTAATTCCATCAAAAAGCTGTCATAATGCCAAAAACAGTTTCCTGCTCAAGACCTGAATAGAATGTAATGAGTACTAGCCTAATAAGCCAAAGAAACAGATGAGCTCTGGCATGAGTCCACACAGATGGGTTAGAAAGAACACAACTAGACATTAAAACTATTCGGAAACCTGTTTTTAAATTTTGCTAGAGAAACATGAAAACATATGAAACAAACATCTGTTCCCTTTCAAGGGAACTCGTGTTGCGTCGTGTTGCGTCGTGTTGCGACGCTAAGGGAACGCTTTGCGTGATGATGTATTGAAGCACATGTAAAATCAGTCCAATGGCGTGACGGGACGACAGAAGCGGGTGCCGTCATGAACCAGGAAGTATAAAAGCCGGTTCAAACCCAGCCGCGACAGCTTTTGTGTCTTCACAAGCGCTATATGTGAAAACTGTCCCTGTTATTTGGTGTTGTCTGTCTATATATATATTTATATCAGTATGGCGAGCAAGCAGCAGTTCAGAATGTGTGTGCACCCGTGCCCGCGTTATTTAACGGGTGGGGACACACACACTCTTTGCGTTGTTTGTTTGGGAGAGGAGCATGCACGGTCAGCGCTCGAGGGCGCTGGCTGTGAGCACTGTGATGTGCTTCCATTGCGGACACTCCGATCCTGCCTGGCGTTCTTTCGCGAGGACGCTCAGGCTTGCGTTCCCCAGGGCTCAGGTCCCGCTGCTGCTGAGGCACAGCGAAGGCTTCAGTCTTGGGGATCGCAAATGGATCTGTCAGCGGGGTTAGAGACGGGCTCCGCCTTATCTCTGCCTTCACCTGACAGATCCAGTGCGCTGTATCAGGGTTCGGAAGCATGCGCTGCGGTTTCTTTTGCCCCGATACACGCACCAACACTTCAACTATCCAGTTCCGAGGAATTGGATGTTGTAGGTGTTGATACACGTGTGTCTGAGGATTCGCCACCTCAGTCTCACGCGTATGAGGAGCTGGTTGAGGTTGTGACGAGTGCGGTCGAGAGACTAATTATAGATTGGCCGTCAGATAAGAAGGATGTTCGCTCGAATAGCAAGCTCAACGAACGCTTTCTGCCCTCTCGCGCACAACCTCAACCCCGGGGTCTTCCGTTTTTCCCCGATCTTCACACTGAGGTGTCGAGATCGTGGGAGAAACCAGTGTCATATAGAGTGTACAGTGCACAAACATCACACTACTCCAATATATCCCAATATAAAGAGCACGGTTATGGGGAGATGCCAAAGGTAGAAGAAACATAAGTCAGCTATCTTTCCCCTGAAGCGGCATCTTCCCTTAAGACCCCGGCATTACCCACCAAGCCAGTTAGAGTTACATCTGCTTTGGTGGGTAAGGCTTACTCTGCTGCTGGGCAGGCTGCAGCATGTTTACACACCATGTCATTGCTGCAGGCTTACCAGGCAGAGGTGGTAGGAGACCTTGATGAGGGCGGGGGTATTGGCCCGAACCCAGTTGCGAACTGCGTCGGGCTACAGATTTGTCTCTCAGGGCCGCCAAGGAGACGGATAAATCTATCGGCCGGTCTATGGCAGCCCTGGTGGCCACTGAGAGACATCTCTGGCTCAACTTGAGCAGTATAAAAGAGAGGGATAAACACTTTCTTATGGATGCACCGGTCTCAACGACTGGCCTCTTCGGCGATTCAGTAAATTCGGTCGTCGAGAGGTTTCAGGTGTCCACTAAACAGGCGGCTGCATTCCAAAAACTCCTCCCCCGTTATTTTGTCCAAGAAGGCTGCGAACATAAGGTCCTGACGTCCGAGGGCGCAGGCCATCGAGGGCAGTTCCCCCCGAAAGGAGAGCGGTTAACACCTCATTATACGGTGCCCTCAGGGGACCGTTATGCCAACCCTGCCACCTCGTGTGTTACAGGGCGCAGCGGTCTCCGGCGAGCACATATCTCAGGGTCCACCCGGAAACGTAGTGGTCTTGGGATGCCCCCCCCCTAGAGCAGTCAGTTCAGTCTTTCCCTGCCGGTTCACCGTTACAGGGCGACGGGCTGGTTGCTCAACAACAACTAAATCCAGAAACCAGTCTCGAGGGGCTGGTACTTTTAGTAGAATTTTTGACAGCGTGGAAACTACTGCCAAATATTTCTCGTTGGGTCCTGCAGACCATAGAAAAGGGTTATCAGATTCAGTTTGGGTCTCGCCCACCCAGGTTTATGGGGGTCCTACCCACTGTGGTGGACTCCGAGCAAGTTCTGGTAATGGAACAAAAAGTGAAAAGTCTGTTGGACGAGGGGGCCATAGAATATGTACCTCCCTCCAGCAGGGACGCCGGGCTTTACAGCCAATATTTCATCGTTCCGAAGAAGGATGGGGGGTTGCGTCCCATTTTGGATCTGAGAGTTCTGAACGAATCAGTCATGCAGCTAAAGTTCAAAATGTTAACCTTGAGACAAATCGTGCCACAGATCAGATCCGAGGACTGGTTTGTCACGATAGACCTCAAGGACGCATACTTCCATATTTCTTTCCTTCCATATCACAGGAAGTTCCTGAGGTTTGCTTTCGGGGGCGAAGCATACCAATATCGAGTTCTTCCATTCGGTCTAGCACTATCACCCTGCACTTTCACGAAATGCGTGGATGCAGCTCTGGCGCCACTATGTGTACAGGGTATTCGCATCATGAACTACATCGACGATTGGTTGATTTTAGCTCAGTCGCATCAGTTGGCGGTTCAGCATCGAGATGTCATCCTCGCCCACATTAAAGAGCTGGGGTTACGGCTAAACGCCAAGAAGAGTGTACTTTCTCCACTACAGAGAACCACTTATTTAGGGGTAGTTTGGGATTCTGTGTCGATGCGGGCGCGCCTGTCTCCGGCACGCATAGAGTCCATTCTGTCAGCCGTAAAAAGAATAAAGCTAGGCCAGTCGCTCACTGTGAAACAGTTTCAGAGACTTCTGGGTCTGATGGCAGCAGCATCCAACGTTATCGCTTTTGACCTGCTGCACATGAGACCCCTGCATTGGTGGCTCAGGACCAAAGGGTTTTCCCCGAGGGGCAACCCCTTTCGCATGATCAAGGTTACGCGGCGATGCTTACGTGCCTTGGTTATGTGGAAGAAACCTGTCCCAGGGACCCGTGCTGGGAGATTCCTGTCGTCGCAGGATGCTAACGACAGATGCCTCCCTCACGGGCTGGGGAGCGATCCAAGAGGGACGCTCGGCTCAGGGTCTGTGGGGAGACCATCATCTTTCCTGGCATATCAATCGCCTGGAGATGATGGCTGTTTTTCTTGCTCTCAAGTATTTCCTCCCAGACCTCAGGGGCCACCATGTGTTGGTCCACACGGACAATACATCGGTGGTCGCCTATATAAATCATCATTTGCGTTCACGTCCACTGTGCAAACTGGCGCACCATATCCTCTTGTGGTCCCAGGGCAAGCTGCTTTCACTCAGAGCAGCTTATATTCCGGGGGCCCAGAACATAGGAGCAGACATCCTGTGGAGACAGGGGCCGAGGCCCGGGGAATGGAGGCTCCACGCCAAGGTGGTGGAGCTGATATGGAGGTAGTTCGGCCAGGCTCAAGTGGATCTGTTTGCTTCTCGAGAGACGTCTCACTGTCCAATCTGGTTCTCCCTCACGCATCCAGCTCCTCTCGGACTGGATGCGCTGGTACAGACATGGCCGAGGCTGCGTTTGTATGCTTTTCCCCCCGATTGCTCAGCTCCCGGGAGTTCTGGAGAGAGTTCGCAGGGACCATCTCCGCCTGCTTCTTATAGCCCCACTGTGGCCGGGCAGAGTGGGGTTTGCAGATCTAGTGTCTCTCCTCAACGGGCCTCCTATGGAGCTTCCCGTCAGGAGGGACCTACTTACTCAAGCAGAGGGCTCAATATTTCACCCTCGTCCTGAATTGTGGAACCTGTGGGCTTGGCCTCTGAGGGGGCCCAGCTCATAGGATCAGGTCTCTCAACCGAGGTTGTGGAGACCATTCTACAATCCAGAGCTCCCTCCACGAGGAAACTTTATGCCCTGAAGTGGAAGATTTTCACTTCATGGTGCAGTGACCGTCAGCTGAACCCAGTTAACTGCCTGGTTGGTACAGTGCTGGATTTTCTGCAGGATCGGTTCTCTGCAGGTCTATCCCCGTCCCCTCTGAAGGTCTATGTGGCGGCCATAGGTGCTTACCACATCCCTTTGGGTGGAATGTCTGTGGGTAAAGACCCTCTGGTATCTCGTTTCCTACGTGGCACTCTGAGGCTGAGGGCTGCTGTACGCACTAGGGTACCGACTTGGGACCTGGCTATTGTCCTCCAAGGCCTTTCCCAGGCTCCCTTCGAGCCCCTCGAGGAGGTTCCAGGAAGTTTTCTTACTTTAAAAACTCTGTTCCTCCTCGCTTTTCCTTCCCTTAAAAGAATAGGAGATCTTCAGGCTCTGTCGGTTACACCCTCGTGCTTGGAATTTGCACCTGGCATGGTTAAAGCGTTCCTTCATCCTAGACCAGGTTATGTTCCCAAGGTCCCCACTAATGTGGCCCGATCTATAGTTCTGCAGGCCTTCTGTCCTCCTCCGTTCCAGGATGCGGACCAGGAAAGGCACAATTTGCTATGCCCTGTGAGGGCGCTGGATGCTTACGTCCACATAGCTGCCCTGTGGCGTAAAACTGAACAGCTATATGTCTGCTTTAGACCCCCTAACAAGGGGTCCCCTGCATCTAAGCAAAGGATGAGCAAGTGGGTGGTAGAGGCCATCTCACTTGCTTACGAGTCGACCGGACAGCCTTCACCCATGGCCTCTAAGGCCTTATTGTCAGGAGTTCCTCTTCAGGACGTTTGTGATGCGGCAGGCTGGTCCTCACCTCGTTCGTTAGATTCTATGCTCTGGACGTGGACTCTACTCCAGGGTCCCGAGTGCTCTCGTCTTAGTGCTGCTCGCCTGATTTCACACTGGACAGGCAGTTCTCGCTATGGTGGCGTTGGTATAGACGTTCCCTTACCGTCAATCGACGCAACGCGAGTTCCCTTGAAAGGGAACGCCTCGGTTACGAATGTAACGTCGGTTCCCTGAAGAGGGAACGAGACGTTGCGTCACCTGCCATATCTCCTGCGTGCCTGTAAGCGACTTGTTCAGACCCTGCGAAGCTGTCGCGGCTGGGTTTGAACCGGCTTTTCTACTTCCTGGTTCATGACGTCACCCGCTTCTGACGTCCCGTCACGCCATTGGACTGATTTTACATGTGCTTCAATACATCATCACGCAAAGCGTTCCCTTAGTGTCAATCGATGCAACGTCTCGTTCCCTCTTCAGGGAACCGAGGTTACAGTTGTAACCGAGGCGTTTGTGTTTAACGTTTGAGTGATTATTTAATTAGCATCTCAACATCTGTAGTGTAGATAGTACATGGTGTACTTGCATCAACATGAAATTATTAAAGCTAAAAAAAAAGGAAAATGTGACATTTTTGAAAAACTTGAGATGGAAGGACCCAGCTACTGTTTTCCATAAAGTGAAAGTGAAAGAGGCTGAGAAAGTCTGCTTGAAATGAAAATTCACTCGTCTATTTTGTAAATGCATGTTATAGATCTTATTGTAAACAATTTAATCTGTTCATATTAGGGGTGTAACGTTACACAGAAGTCATGGTTTGGTACGTCCCTTCGTTTTGGGTTCACTGTTCGATACGAGTTCGGTACCACAGGAAAAAGCTAAAAATCTCCAATGCTAGGTTACTTTTCATTTATTTTGAACAGACAGTAGCGCAATTTATAGTTTGTTCAACCTATCAGCATTTAGTCCCACCTGAGGTAGTTGGTATGCTTATGCTACAATACAGCCTTCTTTGTGTATTAAGCACTAAGCAGTAAACAGAATGCATTCTTATACAGGTCCTTCTAAAAAAATTTGCATATTGTGATAAAGTTCATTATTTTCCATAATGTAATGATAAAAATTAAACTTTCATATATTTTAGAATCATTGCACAACAAAATATTTCAGGTCTTTTATTGTTTCAATACTGATGATTTTGGCATACAGCTAATGAAAACCCAAAATTCCTATCTCAAAAAATTAGCATATCATGAAAAGGGTCTCTAAACGAGCTATTAACCTAATCATCTGAATCAACTAATTAACTCTAAACACCTGCAAAAGATTCCTGAGGCTTTTAAAAACTCCCAGCCTGTTTCATTACTCAAAACCGCAATCACGGGTAAGACTGCCGACCTGACTGCTGTCCAGAAGGCCATCATTGACACCCTCAAGCAAGAGGGTAAGATACAGAAAGAAATTTCTGAACAAATAGGCTGTTCCCAGAGTGCTGTATCAAGGCACCTCAGTGGGAAGTCTGTGGGAAGGAAAAAGTGTGGCAAAAAACGCTGCACAACGAGAAGAGGTGACAGGACCTTGAGGAAGATTGTGGAGAAGGACTGATTCCAGACCTTGGGGGACCTGTGGAAGCAGTGGACTGAGTCTGGAGTAGAAACATCCAGAGCCACCGTGCACAGGCGTGTGCAGGAAATGGGCTACAGGTGCCGCATTCCCCAGGTCAAGCCACTTTTGAACCAGAAACAGCGGCAGAAGCGCCTGACCTGGGCTACAGAGAAGCAGCACTGGACTGTTGCTCAGTGGTCCAAAGTACTTTTTTCGGATGAAAGCAAATTTTGCATGTCATTCAGAAATCAAGGTCCCAGAGTCTGGAGGAAGACTGGGGAGAAGGAAATGCCAAAATGCCTGAAGTCCAGTGTCAAGTACCCACAGTCAGTGATGGTCTGGGGTGCCATGTCAGCTGCTGGTGTTGGTCCACTGTGTTTTATCAAGGGCAGGGTCAATGCAGCTAGCTATCAGGAGATTTTGGAGCACTTCATGCTTCCATCTGCTGAAAAGCTTTATGGAGATGCAGATTTCATTTTTCAGCACGACCTGGCACCTGCTCACAGTGCCAAAACCACTGGTAAATGGTTTACTGACCATGGTATTACTGTGCTCAATTGGCCTGCTAACTGACCTGTCCTGACCTGAACCCCATAGAGAATCTGTGGGATATTGTGAAGAGAAAGTTAAGAGACGCAAGACCCAACACTCTGGATGAGCTTAAGGCCGCTATCGAAGCATCCTGGGCCTCCATAACACCTCAGCAGTGCCACAGGCTGATTGCCTCCATGCCACGCCGCATTGAAGCAGTCATTTCTGCAAAAGGATTCCCGACCAAGTATTGAGTGCATAACTGAACATAATTATTTGAAGGTTGACTTTTTTTGTATTAAAAACACTTCTTTTATTGGTCGGATGAAATATGCTAATTTTTTGAGATAGGAATTTTGGGTTTTCATGAGCTGTATGCCAAAATCATCAGTATTAAAACAATAAAAGACCTGAAATATTTCAGTTGGTGGGCATGAATCTAAAATATATGAAAGTTTAATTTTTTATCATTACATTATGGAAAATTATGAACTTTATCACAATATGCTAATTTTTTGAGAAGGACCTGTATATATATCTATATATATATATATATATATATTTTTTTTTGTAGGGCTGATAAAAAGTTACTTGTGTTATAAAAGTACAAAATATATAGAATAATGAAAAATAAAACTTTTTGCAGTCCGGTAGTCTTTTTCTGTCTAGCTCTGGTGATTGGCACATCTGGATGATGTCTGCACACTACCCCCCTTTATTATAACAGCAGAAACAACTTAAAATACTCACAGATAAAAGACATCATTCGAAATGTGTATACTCGCAATAAAAATAAAATATTGTGCTTTTGCTAAATAAAGAAATCAAACAGGATGCTGCTTTCTGCCGCCCCGGTTTCCTTTCCCTGTAATTTGTGGAGCATGTCACAAAAATTAATCGAAACGCAGCGTATAGGCTACTAGCAAGCTCTTGCGAGCATCTGAACTCTTGTTTTGGTTGGTTCATAGATTGTCTCTTCCTCTGCTCTTTTTCCTGTTATGGTGGTTAGCAAACAGCATTGCATTTCCGCGCGCGCCCCCTTCTGGATTGGAGTGTGGATCGCCTGTGACTGACTGTATTCGTCATCTGACTGTATGCACCGAACCATGACGTCCGTACCGTGACATCTGTCTAACTCTGCGTAGCATGAAACGCGCTGATGATGAATGATGTTTGCGAGAGCAAGCTGCAGTAGAAATACATGCATGTATAAATACATGTATTAATACATTTAGACCACTTAACTTAGCAATTGCTATCAGGATGTGAAGAGACTTTCAACCAGCATAACAAAAAATGTTTCTGGAACAAACACACACACCGGCTAGTATTGCAGTTAATATTCAAGTGAACATAACATGAGTGTCCCTGAACTGTGCTTCGAGTGTTTGCGGCATCTGCCATGTCTTTTGTTCTTTTGGTCCATTTCCATGTTGAAATGATTAATTTAGTCTTTTAGTCCATTTACATGAGCTTTCAGGAGAGTTATTATCTCTAATAAAATGCTAGCTCTGGACAGTTATGTTAAGGGCATTTTGGTCATTGTAATATTTCATCCTGCTTTGGCTGACTGCATTATAATGGGCGGAGACATAAAAACAGATGCTAAGGCAGGCATCACTACTATTATTTCTGACAGGATTAGGGATTTGAACAAACCCCTATCCCTAAGTATTAATCTTCGGCACATAACTCGCCCCATTTTGTTTCTGCTGAAGCCATGAATGATTCCTCAACTCATGCAGCTTGTTGAGTAGAAGTGTGCTTTAATAGGCTATTTCTAAGTGATCAGATTTATGACAGGTAATGAATGGATGTAAGAATCCTGTAGATTTACAAAGAGGGATCCGAGTATAATATCTAAAGACCAAAATATTATAGAAAATATTATATATTGTGGCAGTCTGAAAAGCAATGCGCTAAAAAACCCTCAACCTGCCCACCATCCACAACATTTTAAACTTTTGTCATTAACTTTTGCGTGGGAGAGCAGTACTCAAATTTTCTTCCGAAAATGTAGACATTTAGTTAAAAATATAAACCAACACCAAATGTTTTGTCACACTAACTCACTTTTAATCCTGATGATTTTTCACATTTTTAAATAAATCATCAAAACTATGAAATAACATTACATACTAGACTGACTCATGGACATTTATTGAAGGGTAAAAAAACACCAAAATGGCAATTGTAGCACAAACTTGTTTCTGCCATGTAATAAAAAGGTAATTGCAACTTTTTTCTTGTAACTGTGAGTTTACAACTCACAATTCAGACTTTTTTCTCAGAATTGTGAGATATAAACTTGTGAGTTGTAAAGGCAGAATTGCATGATATAAACCTGCAATTGCAAGAAAAAACAAGATTTTGAGCTGAAGTTTTTTTTAAGAATTGCGATTTTATGTTTTGCATTTTCGAACTTTATACTGTATGTCTCAATTTGAGCAAAAAAAATAAAAAAATCAGAATGGCAAGGTAAACTCGTAATTGCAAGAAAAAAGTCAGAATTGGAGTTTAAATTGTCACAACTCTGACTTTATAACTCGCAATTGCGAGATTACCCAGAACAACTTTTACAATATTTATCACAAGTACATTTAAAGAATTGTTTATATACAACTATTGTATATACAACTTTTTTTTTCCATACAGTGAAAGTGAAAGAGGCTGAGAAAGTCTGCTTGAAATGAAAATTCACTCGTTTATTTTGTATTGAAAGTGTATTCATTGAATTCTTTGTTGAATGTTGAATCTGTATCTGCTATGAAATCGCCTTTGAAGCTGATATGGCAATAAATTCAAGTACAACCAACCAACCATGAAATAACACAAATTGCGGGACTTACAGTGACATCTGAGTATTCATGAGGTGCATCCTAGGTTTCTTTTTAAATAATACTGAAGGTATTGAAGTATTGACCAGCCAAAAGGCTTTTTTCTTTATCTAAATGCTTCTCAAAAACCTCTCAAAACACAAATAATGTTGTTTATTTTAAGTACAAGTGCAGAGCTGAACTGGAATGTAGCATCTTGAACATCATTAGATAGACAAACATGGTAGCCATGAAAATGTGGGACAAGAAGAGTGGACAAACTGTCCAAAAGCTCAACTGGACATTCACTGCTCATCCGATTAGTGGCATTTTATTCGGGTCCGGAGTGTATCAAAGCGGGCAGCTATAGCATAGCCCAGCTTGGCTTCATTTCAGCCCAAGGGCGGCCGCTCCGTTCCGCCTGTCCTTCACTAATCCGCTGGCTAAGGCATCAGAAGGACAACATGTTAATAGTTGCGATAACATCAGGAAGGCTATACTCAACCGCCTTATTACCGGATGGCAAAGTGTTTGTTTTGATCTGAGGATGGGACTGTGAAGTGTCATGTATTATTGTGGATGTTTAGCATCTGTGCCCTATGGGAAGAATTGTTGATGCATGACATGGAAGTCATTGCGTTAGAGTCCAGAACATTTCATACTCAAAGGTCCCACTTCTGTTGTCATCACTGCACATTACTACTGTTTCTACAAGTACAGGCAATTTTATGTATCAGAGGTTGATTTTAAAAAGATAAATAAAAGTAGCATGATGTCATTGTGGCTTATTGCTCATCAATTGCATTTTATGTAGAAATACATTTTATTGCTTAAAATATGAAATATTACATTTTCAACTACAATGAATATGAAAACACAGAGAGAAATAAACATTAAAACGATAAAATGTTATATTTATTGTGTGAATATGCAATATTAATATCTCTTTTTTTTTTTTTTTACAAATCAGATGTGGCATCATTTCCACTACTGAGATAAATATATGAGACATGATGTGTAAAAAACACACAAAAAAACCCAAGGTAAATATCACTTGTAAGCAGAATATTTTCAACCAAGCAGCAATTATGCAAAAAATGTGAAAATATAGTTTATTTGTGTATTTGATATACAGAAAATACTAGCTTTGAAAGCCATGTTCCACCCCTGCTTCGTAACTTATATTATAGCTTTATGGTTTTAGCCAAAACCTACTGCCGCTGGAATCTACGTTTCTAACAAGTCTTGTGTAACTGCAGTGACATGCACTGGGTTTGTGCCACATGTAGCATGACACATGTACCATACAGTGTGTGATCTTTCACTGACCACTGGCCAATCAGCAGGCTGGAGGGATGGATATTCAGGCTCGGTTGGCCATGCCATGACTTACTCAACTGTGAAGTTATGGCCATTGTAGATGTGGAGCGGTTCAGTTGTTTCATGCCCATGTTTTTTTTTTTTTTTTTTTCATATCTGTGGAGAGGTTCCAATTTACAATACGTTATGTTACTAAAAGGATCACAGGTGTGTCTGTCTATTATAAACTGTTTAATTATCTGAGCTGTTTACAGTAAATGTATAGCGCTTCACTTTAACTGTAAAATTTGTCTCATCTGTGTTTTTAAAGGTATTGTAGGATGAGGCAGAGGGACGTGAGAGAAAGGCGCGAGTGTTAACTAACTACTCCTGTGAGACGCACCGGTCTCGCATCTCTCACGGAGGAGCGGAAGCATAAAGGAGGAGTGACGACTATGAAGATTGAGAGAGGAACAGGACTGTGTTTATGTTGTGTTTTATTTGTGTTTTGTGTAGCCAGAAGTCGTCTGCGTGGGGCTGCTGGCAGACTTTTGCTTTTTGTATTTGTTTTATTGTATTATTAAAAACGTTAAATGTCTGCCGGTTCCCGCCTCCTTCTTCCCTGAATCTTAAACTTCGTTAAAGTTATTTTTTTATTTAGTTAATTGTAGTATACCCTATAAAGCCTACTGTATTATATTTGATATGCCAATTACTAAGGCCTCTAAATTATGAACATGATCAAAACAGTGCTAAAAAACCTGTCGCACACAATCTAAGCCTTCCGTCGTCTGATTGATGGTTTATACTTTCCCAATAATTGTAAAAACGTCACACTTCTTTTTGCTGTGATATCTTTACAGATTTTTGTAAAATAGCCATTAGAATATTTTTTATTGTTAGCAATATTTCAAGATGAACATTTACTGGACTTCAGCAACTTAGATTAACTTGATTATTCATACATCATTTCTTAGAAAAAAATGATCAAATACGATACATTTGTTCATCTCTCAATCATCATTGTATTGCATTACTGTCACATTCACCTCCTTCATCGTCTGAGTCTTCACTACACTTCCCAGTATCCTCTGTCATAATCACCTGCACCTGCACCTCATCACCCTCATCATCATCATCACCGTCACCTGTTGTCCTTGTCATTATCTGTGTATTTAAGTTCCCCTCTCACTCCTTTTCATTGTCAGTTATTGTTTGTGTACATGGTTGATGTTACACGCTGTTACATTCTGTTTGCTACTATTAAAACTAACTATCGCTTGTAATCAACGTCATCTGTCTTCTTCATCCGCCAAGCCGTGACAATTACGTTATAAGTTTTGCCCTCACAATAAAAACTACAGAGCTTTGACCATAATACTAAGCATACTTCACATACTTAAACATCATCTGATGAAGATATATTAATGGAAGATATAGAATGGCAGCTGATATTATATGCATTCTATGCAAGTAGTCTGCTAAACTGTTATAAAGATCTCACTAATTTACATAATCTATCAGAATTTGGGGCATATATAAATTTCAGCAACTACTAGAAATTGCATATTTTTGTTCCCTCCTCGAGTGTGAGCTACATATTCTCACTAAAATATGAACCATAGAAGCCTGATTTATCAAATATGATACTCTACAAAATCACATGTGCAATTGTTTTTAGATGCCTAAAGGTTTAATAAACTGTTCAATTAAATTTTTTATACTAATATTTCGAATGTCAGGCTTTACAGGGTTAATACTTTAATATTTTTTGAAAAAAGTGTTTGCTCCTTTAAAAACTGTGGAGTTTATAGTGTGGTGTCTAGGTGGTTGTTAAATGGCCAAAATCTCTATATAGATATAGCTTGAATCCCTTCATCAGATCTGCTCGTGCGCGCAAACAGACCATCTACAGGACAAGCTGGATTCCACCATATCTTTATGTACACAATAATAATCTTTTACATTGTAATCCTTTTATTTTAAATATATGGCATGTTTGTGCGCAGCTGCGCGTCCCTGTGTGTTTACACAAGTTATGAACCCGCCTATAGGCTCAAATTACTAATGCGCCCTTAAAATAACTAAAAGAAAATGGACCATTGACTTCAGACCAGGTTTCAGTTGGTCAATGGCCCAGTCTATTTCAGTTACCTCAAACTAGCAACGTACCAACAATGCGCCTGAACACACCTCGTTTTCAGACCAGCACGACATATGGGCGCACCAATGGGCACAAATGCATTAGCTGTTTAAACGTGGCACAGGACGTGAAAATGATAACTGCGTCAGCCTGAAACTAGCAAAAAACACTTGCCTGGCGCTGCATTGCGCCGGGTGTATGATAGGGTCCTAAGAATTAAACCCAATGAGAACACTAAAGATCCTGAGCTGTGAAAGAACAACTCATTTATGAAAGAGCCATTGAGCAATACAATATTCCTCAGGGGTTTATACAAACTATATTCTTCAATTCGATCACAGCTTGTTGAAACCTATAGAACTGTTAAAAGCAGCAGTGCCACATGATTTTTAAAAGGAGAGACAGAATAAGTTGGAGTATGTCAGCGTACTCAGCAATGCTCTGAGACAGCAGAACCCGTGTATCGAGGAGGATTGGGACGCAGTGAAGGAGAGAGAGGAGGCAGATGTCTTGACAGGTGCTGATGTTAGGAGGTGGGCTGTAAATGGGGAACTGTGCCCGTCTGTAAACACACTGTGCAGGTGATCCTGACCGTTCACTGTCAGCACAGATAACCTAATGGGTTTGTCTTTCATTTGTATTGTTACTACAGTATCTTGTTTAGACCTTTTTGTCAGATTTCTTGGCTGATTTGAAATGTTATTAAAATGTGACACTGACAAACAGTTTTTCTTTCGCCATTCAAGTACATAGGAGCTGTCCTTGCATGACTGGAAATAGCTGATTGGCTGATTCTCGTGAATTTGCAAAGCTATACTTCTCAATGGTATTCAATGGAGAAAAGTGTTCTTTGTTGTCAGATGGTGTGGTTACTGTCACGGTAGACACATTCTCTGTTCCTTCTCGTCTCGTGTTTATGTTGTGGTTTGAATGCACGTGGGTAGTGGGCGTGAATGTATGACATCACCTGATCCACTTCAGCTGATCCTCATTCACTTCACCAGCTGCAGTCAATCTCACCACTCTATTTATACTTACCGCTGTTCTATCATCCTTGTCAGATCGTTGTTTGATGTCGTTCGTGTTGGTGTTCCAGTGTCCAGTTCCTGCCTTGTGTTCCAGTTCCTGTTCTCCGTCTTCGTCTTTGGATTTCGTCTGCTGTTTCACCGTCACCGCACCATCGTCTCTTCACCACCGGATCCTGACCACCGAAGTCCCTGTGTCACCCGTTCTACATCTGCCTGTACTGCATCATCATCATCATCATCCTTATTAAATCTACTGTTTACTTGCATTTGCTTCTCGTCTATTATTACATGATGACAGAACGATCTGACCAGGAAAGAGAAGCAGCGAGTGCATCACAGAGATCGATGGAGGAATTCATTCACCATAGCATCAGGAGGATGGATTCGCAGCAGCGAGAGATCGGCGACACGGGACGCGCAGTACAGGCCTTGGTGACACAGGTGTCCGAGCTCACCCAGCAGATCCAACGCCTACAGGGTCCCACTGCGCCGCCCACACCGACCGTTCCTCCCATACCACCAGAAGGACCCTCCCAGCCAGAGCCCCGTCTTCCAGTGCCAGAGCATTATGCCGGTGAGACTACCTTTTGCAGAGCATTTTTGACCCGCTGTACGATGCATTTCGCTTTACAGCCCCGCACGTTCAACACGGAACAAGCGAAGGTGGCGTTCGTTCTCACTCTGCTGACGGGGAAGGCTGCGCTTTGGGGAACGGCGGTGTGGGAGAACCAACACCCATGCTGCGCCTCGTTCCAGACCCTCGCCGCCGAAATGAGGAAAGTTTTCGACAGGGCTGTCTCTGGGAGAGAGGCAGCCCGAAGACTGGCGGAACTACAGCAGGGAGAAAGGTCGGTTTCGGACTACTCTATTGAATTTCGGACCCTGGCGGCGGAGTGCGGCTGGAACGAGGAGGCGCAGTGGGATATGTTCCTGCATGGGTTGGCTGACCACGTCCAGAGGGAGATCTACGCCCTGGATCTACCCACCACTCTCAACGGGTTGGTCGACTTGGCTCTGCGGGTGGACGCTCGGCTGTCTAGGGTCGAGCGCCGAGCCCCGTCCACCCGTACCTTCGCAGGGACCGACCCTCCACGATCCAGCGGCAGGGACGTGGTCAGCCCCGTCTACGATCCCGAGCCCATGCAGGTGGGTCGAGCTCGGCTTTCCCGGGAGGAGAGGGAGAGGCGGAGATCCCAGGGCCTTTGCCTGTATTGTGGAGGAGCGGGACATTACGCATACAACTGTCCGGTAAAAGGCCAAGCCCGATAGTAAAACTGAGGCTACTATCGGGTGGGATCTCCGCTAGGAAGACCTCATCATCGATTACATCTACCTCCACACTCCTTCCGGTAAGACTAAGGTGGTCAGTCCAACAGCACGACTGCCATGCACTTCTGGACTCTGGGGCTGAAGGTAATTTTATGGACCACACTTTTGCACAGAAAATTCAGATTCCCCTCAGACCCCTCACTCACAGAATTGCCGTTCACGCACTCAATGGACAAGAACTCCCCACCATTTCCCTTTGCACTGAAGACATCACCCTCACCACTTCCGGCAACCATTCTGAGACTATTTCATTCTTCATCATGGACTCACCCCTTGCACCCGTCGTCCTCGGACACCCCTGGCTCATCCGTCACAACCCCCGAGTGGACTGGCACCATAGATCAGTACTGGAGTGGAGCAAGGAATGTCATAAGTCTTGTCTCGTGTCTGCCTGTTCGTCTGTGCCTGTTTCTGTGTTTCAGGAGGAAGCAGGGGATCTGTCTAACGTGCCCGCGGAGTACCTGGACCTGAAGGAGGTGTTCAGTAAGTCTCGTGCTGCTTCTCTCCCTCCGCATCGTCCCTATGACTGTGCTATAGATTTACTGCCAGGTAAGTCTCCGCCTAAAGGCAAGTTATATTCACTTTCTATTCCAGAAAGGGAGGCTATGGAGAAATATATTTCTGATTCTCTGGCAACCAAGTTCATTCGCCCTTCCTCTTCTCCAGCGGGGGCGGGGTTCTTTTTTGTGGGGAAGAAGGACGGTTCTCTGCGACCTTGTATTGATTACCGAGGGCTGAATAACATCACGGTAAAGAATACTTATCCTTTGCCGTTGATGTCTTCAGCCTTCGAGAGGTTGCAGGGAGCGTCCATCTTCACAAAACTGGATTTACGTAACGCTTATCATTTGGTTCGCATCAGGGAGGGGGATGAATGGAAAACTGCGTTTAACACCCCCAGGGGGCACTTTGAATATTTGGTCATGCCTTTCGGGCTGTCCAACTCCCCAGCAGTTTTCCAGGCACTGGTCAACGACGTGTTGCGAGATATGATCGATCAGTTCATATATGTCTACCTGGATGACATATTGATTTTTTCTTCTTCTCTCCAGGAACACGTGCAACACGTCAGACGAGTGCTTCAGAGGTTGCTAGAGAATGGGCTTTTTGTCAAGGCGGAGAAATGCGATTTCCATGCACAGTCGGTCCCGTTTTTAGGGTACATCGTCTCGTCTGAGGGAGTGCGGATGGACCCTGAGAAGATCAAGGCTGTGGTAGATTGGCCAAGCCCAGATTCCCGCAAGGCCCTGCAGAGGTTTCTGGGATTCGCCAATTTCTACCGGCGTTTTATTCGCAATTTTAGCCAACTAGTCGCACCTCTGACTGCCTTGACCTCCCCCAGAACTACGTTCAGGTGGTCAGACACAGCCGAAGCTGTGTTCTCCAAACTAAAGGGCCGCTTTGTTTCAGCCCCCATCCTTGTCGCCCCTGATTCTTCACGTCAGTTCGTGGTGGAGGTCGACGCATCAGAGGTGGGAGTAGGCGCAGTGTTGTCCCAACGCTCTTCCACAGACGACAGGATGCATCCCTGCGCGTTTTTGTCTCATCGTTTATCTCCAGCCGAACGCAATTACGACATTGGTAACAGAGAGTTGTTGGCAGTTAAGTTAGCGTTGGAGGAATGGCGCCACTGGTTAGAAGGGTCGGGGGTACCTTTTATTGTCTGGACTGATCACAAGAACCTAGAGTACATCAGAACCGCCAAAAGATTGAACTCCAGGCAGGCTCGATGGGCATTATTTTTCGGTCGCTTCGATTTTACTCTTTCATACCGCCCGGGTTCCAAGAACGTCAAACCCGATTCACTATCCCGTATATTTGATTTTTCCGAACGCCCGTCTACTCCCGAGTGTATTTTGCCCGAAACTCTATTCGTTTCCACACTCACATGGGAGGTCGAATCGAAGGTCAAGAAGGCCTTAGAAGGGGTAACGCCTCCGCCCGGTTGCCCACCGAACCGATTGTTTGTGCCGGAGGGATTACGGTCCGACGTTATTCAGTGGGGTCATAACTCCAACGTGGCTTGCCATCCAGGAGTTAATCGTACTAGCTTTTTGGTCAAGCAACGGTTCTGGTGGCCACTTATGGCTCGCGATATTCACGATTTTGTTTTGGCTTGCTCGGTTTGTGCCACTGGTAAGACTTCCAATCGACCTCCAGATGGGTTACTCCAACCGCTGTCGGTTCCTTCAAGACCCTGGTCCCACATCGCACTAGATTTTATTACCGCCCTCCCGCCCTCTCAGGGGAACACAGTCGTTTTGACTGTAGTGGACCGATTCTCGAAGGCAGCCCATTTTGTCCCCTTACCCAAATTACCCTCAGCTAAGGAGACAGCGGTTACAGTCGTAGATCACGTTTTTCGTTTACATGGCCTTCCGATTGACGTGGTGTCCGACAGGGGACCCCAGTTCGTGTCCAAATTTTGGCGAGAGTTTTGCAGATTACTGGGGGCGACGGTTAGTTTGTCCTCAGGGTTTCATCCCCAGAGCAATGGTCAAACCGAGAGAGCCAACCAGGATTTGGAGAGAGTGTTGCGATGTTTGGTTTCCAAGAATCCTTCCTCTTGGAGTCAACAACTCTCCATGGTGGAGTACGCCCACAACACGTTGCCAGTGTCGGCTACGGGCCTATCTCCGTTTGAGTGTAGTGTAGGTTACCAGCCACCAATTTTTCCCAGTCTGGAATCCGAGGTCGCGGTCCCCTCCGCTCACGCCTTTGTTCAGAGGTGTCACCGTACCTGGACTAGAGCCCGTGAGACTCTACTCCAGGTGGGGGCGCGCACTAAGGCTAAGGCCGATCGCCACAGGTCGAAGCCTCCCGTATACGTCGTTGGTCAAAAGGTGTGGCTTTCAACCAAGAACATTCCTCTTCGCTCCGTATCTAACAAACTTGCTCCCAAATTTATTGGCCCGTTTGCTGTCACCAAGATCATTAGCCCGGTGGCAGTCCGCCTCAAATTGCCTCCCGCGTACAGGAGGATCCATCCCGCCTTCCATGTATCTAAAATTAAACCCGTGTTTCATTCTCATATTAATCCGCCTGTCCCGGTTCCTCCCCCACCGCGACTCGTAGATGGGGAGACCACGTATTCGGTTAATCGTATACTGAACTCCAGGCGGAGAGGACGCGGATTCCAGTACTTGGTGGACTGGGAGGGTTACGGTCCGGAGGAGAGAAGTTGGGTGCCTGCTAGAGACATACTGGATCACTCCCTCATCGATGATTACAATCGACAGGGTAAGGAGTCTGGGAACGCCAGGAGGCGTTCTTAGGAGGAGGGGTACTGTCACGGTAGACACATTCTCTGTTCCTTCTCGTCTCGTGTTTATGTTGTGGTTTGAATGCACGTGGGTAGTGGGCGTGAATGTATGACATCACCTGATCCACTTCAGCTGATCCTCATTCACTTCACCAGCTGCAGTCAATCTCACCACTCTATTTATACTTACCGCTGTTCTATCATCCTTGTCAGATCGTTGTTTGATGTCGTTCGTGTTGGTGTTCCAGTGTCCAGTTCCTGCCTTGTGTTCCAGTTCCTGTTCTCCGTCTTCGTCTTTGGATTTCGTCTGCTGTTTCACCGTCACCGCACCATCGTCTCTTCACCACCGGATCCTGACCACCGAAGTCCCTGTGTCACCCGTTCTACATCTGCCTGTACTGCATCATCATCATCATCATCCTTATTAAATCTACTGTTTACTTGCATTTGCTTCTCGTCTATTATTACATGATGACAGTTACGGCATCAGCCGGCTAGCGCTGACTGGACCATGTTAACCTGCTAGACCTTGAACCCTTGATATATCACAATAAAAGCTCAGACATTCTCACCAAATCAAATGCAGTTGCTAACTTGCTACAGAAATTCAAACTGTATTTGCAGATAATATAACATTCTGAAATAAAAGTGTTCATAAAGAGAGTTAACTTTCATGACTCTTTTTTTAACATACTTATACACTTTTAAAAAGTGCACTTTGTAATAATGTCAAATTAAAATCTTACCATTTTAAATAATTATGTTTTATAATTTTTTGTCATGTTTTATAGTACACTTCTTTTGATGTGTTAAACTAAAGCGCAGCATGTAAAGCTCTTGATTATAAATGTAAATGTGTAATTCAATATTACATTTAAAGTTAAAGTCCCCCTGTAGGCAATAATTGTATCCCTTAAAACTCACCTTTGATCACCAAAATTACATATTTAGATGTTTTTTCCTTGAAAACAAATTGTTCATGCCTTAAAATAGCTTGAATTTAACTCTACCCTTGCCTCATTTAGTATACGGTCATTTGAATATGCTAATGATGCCTGCCTCCACTCCCTCACTCACTCACTTACTCAGAGATCTACTCGTTGACGATCACACGATGATCTGATTGGTTACAAGTTAGTTTGTGATGTCAGAAACACCAGAGATTTTAAACCGTGTCTTTGGTTCACTGCAGTTTTAAAGAGAAAATACTCAGCAATGGTATTGACTTATGAATGTTAAAGCATATTAAAAACACCACATAGACATATAAACAACATTAAAAGCTTGATTTTCACCACAAGAGGACTTTAAGTAAGGGATAATGTACATCCAACCGGTTGTTATCTGAGAATAAACCCCCGACAGGGTGAGGACGACCCCAACACGAAGCAGAATTGTGTTATCCCGCATATTACACAGCTACTTGCCACATAAATAAATAATTAGACACAAAATATTGATCTGAGTCTAAATATTTTATTAGCTCTTTAAACGCAAAGCTTCCGTGGAGAGAGCAGTTGCTAGCGCGGCAAGTTCAAACTAAACGTTTAAGGGATACGGTATACAGTCATACCACTTATTATGCAGAATTTCGCCACATAAATAATTATGGAGATTAGAGATATTGATTTCAGATTAAACTGTTTTAAATTCGTACCTGTTTATTATACTAAAATCCAAAACTGTACAAAACAATAGTCACAAAATGGCAGCAGCTGCGTTTGTATGAAACGAGAGAGCTAGTCAACGATACTGGGTGGTGTAATTAAATAACCGTACACAAAATATTGATTCGACTGAGTTTTAATATTTTATTAGCTAACCAAAAGCAAAACTTCCACGAAGGAAAAAAGATTCTCACAAGCGTATAGCACTGCTGACTTCAGTGACCCGGATGAGCCTGTGTTATCCGTTTTCAGAGGTTGTTATCTGGAAATAGCATAGCGCTGGATGGCGCTATTGACCAATCAGAATCAGGTATTACACAGAGCTGTGTAATAATATATTTCAAATGTACTAAATTGCAACTTCATCATTACAAATGTGTAATTACATGTATTTTTGACATACTGTCACGGTTATGGAGTTTTATATTCTTTTTTGTTTAGTTCCTGTTTCTCTAATGCGTTCAGGTATTTATTTATTTATTTATTTATTTATTTATTTATTTTTTACTGATTATCTCCTCTTTAGTTTCAATGGTTATGTATAATTATCACCTGTAAGTCATTGGGCCCTATTTTAACGATCTGAAACGCAAGTGTCAAAGCGCAAAAAGCAAATAACTTTATGAGCGGATCCAAAAGGGGCGCAAATCTAAAAGGGGTTGGTCTGATGTAGCTTCATTATTCATAGATGTGGATTGGGCGTAACGGGAATCAAACCAACAAGAGCTTTATATCACATTCCCTTTAAGAGCATGATGAACGAGGTGCGCTTGTTCCATGGCGCATTACTATTATAACGGCGCATTTACCAGGCGCGCTTCAGAATCGGTTCACATCCGAGGAGATCGATGTTCTCGTCAGGGCCGTAAAAGAAAGAGAAGTGACATTGGGAATGGGACAAACCCACCCAAATTAGCTTCGGTTAAACATGCATATAATAATTTGGGTAAATGTGTAAGCTTTATGCCTATTTTCCCCATCGTCATGGACACAACAATGATTTCCCTTGTGTTTTAATATTTTTCCTTACAATGATGTATCATTTGCAAAAAGTTCAATGCATCTGTGTAGATGAGAGAATCATCTACAGTGTATGCGCGTTGTTCACACTCTGTATTATGGCCAAGCATGCGCGCTTAAAATAGCATCTGAATGCACGCACAACGCGCCATTGACTTTAGACTAGGTTTTTTCTGGTCAGTGGCGCAATTGTTTTATAGAACAGCAAAATAGCATGAGGGAAAGTTTGCGCTGGAACACGCCTCCTCTTTGCGCTGAACCGCCCCGGGGAGCTCAAGTGTATTTCTTATAGTTAAAAGGAAAAGTCCGCTTTGCGCGGGTGCAAAATAGGAATGATACATGCGTCAGTGTACAAAGTCATTTGCGCCGGGTGCAAGATAGGGCCCATTATGTTCATCTTGTATATAAACTCCGTTTGGTTCAGTCCCTCGTCAGTTCTTCTTTCAGTTTATATGGTATGCATTTTCTCCTACGTTTCCTAGTGTTTGTTTTTCTAATAAATAAAGACTTTGTTTGTGAACTCTATCGTTGTCATGCTCTGCAGGCCATATTTTACACAAACAAGTTTCAATAGAAATTACAATAAAGTATATTTTAGTTTACCATAAATGCTTGTCAATACATTAGGCAATACACTTTAATCATATTTTAAAGACAATAGAAGTATTAAATTACATTTAAATAATTACTTAAGTCTTAAGGTAAAAAAAACCCTCTTGAATTCAACTAAACTTCATTTAATATAAATTTTAATAATACATTTTCATATAATTGTAAATAGATTAAGTTAAGACGACATGAGCTTTTGATCATGATGCAATAATATTTTCAAAATGCATTTATTCAGATCTGTTAATCTATAAAGATTAATATAGATAAAGATTTAATAAAGATTAAATTTAATAATTGTAAAAGTATGATTGTGGTTCAAATTTGGCTAGCTTTCGCGCAAGCTATAGATTCAATTAGTTTTTTTTAAATGATGATAGATATATAAACCTGGTTATTTTGCATTTAAAACTCATTCAGTTTATTAGTACTAATAAATAAATCTCACTCTTGTTTCATTTGTATATGACTGACAAGTATGCATCACATTAATTTTAAGCATTTGTTTATGTTAAAACAGTAACCCAAATGGATGGAATTTTTAGCAAATTAAATTACATAAACATTAAATTTAGATTTAGATTTAAATTTAAATATTTACATATTTTTGTCATTAGTATTCACATTTTTTTTCTTGCAGTTTTTCCTCCATGCACTTCTCTCCTTGCACTTCGCCATTTAATATGCTAAATCACCATGGTTATATAATTTCAAAACCAACATCTTTGCAGCTTGATTAAATTTACTTAACCTTACCACCCCTTTCCAGCGTGAATGCTAAAAGAAACCACAATGGTACACAGTAAACTGCCATTATTGATCCCATGCTTAAACATTAAAGACACGTTTTTTTATTTTCCCCTCTTTCGTTTGCACTTTAATCTAAATTTTCCACTATAATCGGATTTTGAGCCATTAGCATTTGAACTTAACGGTCAACAGCCTCACTGTTGCAAAACGCATGTCGAATGAATGGGATGCTTTGATGTGCTCTTATCCGCAGAGGGAAGCGGAGGCAAATTATTCTTAAATAAGAAAAGTGTCTTTGGTACTCTTGAGCTGCTTTGCAAGCATGGCGAATATGTACTGTAATGAATGCTGCTACGTAAACCTCTCAAATGAACTGATATGATCCACTGACTCTGCCAAACGCACAAGTCAGCATCTTAACACCACTCTAAAATGAACTGAGGTCGAGAAGTTCATCAATTTGTTTTTAAAATGAGTTTTGTACTGTTTTGCACCTGTACCAAGTACACAAATTGAGACGCAAATTACATATTCCTGTTTTTTCTTCGCTGCGGCTTAAGGCTTCACTAGTTCAAACTAAGACTGAGGCTTTAAAATTCCCCAAAATCTTTAAAAAGTACAACTTTTCACTCTATTGCATTACACTGATTAAGGAAACTCTTTTATACTCTATTTATCCTGTCTTTGGTTTTCTTTGATTATTAAGTGGGCAGCAAAATATTCTTAAGTTGTATCTTTCTCTTGTATTTCAGTAGAAATGTCTGAACATCCTTAAAACATCTTAACATCATCACTTCACTGGCCATTGAGAACTATTGCAAACGTGATATTTTGTAAATGTAATTTTCATGAGGAGAGGCATGACATTTACTTCAAAATTATTCTACATGGAATGAAACCCAAAGTTTTGTACTGTTTTGCACCTATACCAAGTACAGAAATTGAGACACAAATTACATATTCCTATTGCTACTTCATTGAGGCTTGACTAGTTCAAACTAAGATTGTGGCTTTATATTTGACCAAAACCTTAAAAAAGGCAAACTTTTCATTCAATAACACTGATTAAGGACATTATTTTATACTGTTTATGCTTTATTTGATATTTGATAAATATCAAACATGATATTTTGTAAATGTAATTATCACAAGGAGTGACATTTACTTACTCTACATGGAATGAAACCATTGGGTTCTTGACTCAATTTTAAAGAACACTTTATGCCAAAAAGGTTCTATATAAGGAGAAATGTCTTAAATTATTGCATAATACTTTCATGTTTAATGGATTATTTAAAAAAACTTGCGATAAAGTATGTGTACAAGCTTTTTAGTTCATAAAATTTAACAAAATTAATTACAAATAAATTCACTTAATGATACCTTGGGAACCCTTTATGGTTCAATTTAGAACCTTTTTTGGCATAGACAAGAACATTCTGATTAAGAATATTATCATACAATTTGTAAGATTAAAACCTTAACTCGTTTAATTCCTTAGTGACTTTGAATTGCATATTTACCTGCTTGCCATAAAAACAGAAGACAATTTTAAAATAATTATAATAACGACTTTTTAAATGACTTTTTTCCTCACACAAATTACATGACTTTTATTATATCACATTTATGGTGTTAAAGTAAAGAAAGGAGTGTGTTAACATTTTTATATGTTTATTGTTTGTGATCCACAGAAAATAACATTGCTCTGTCAGCATGATTTTTCCAACTCCACAGAACACTGCTATTTCTATGAAACTTATTACTTTACTTCACAATTGCTCAGACTACATATTTATGAATGGCAAAGTGAATGCAATCATTCAACCCCACGCAGATGGAGTCCCCCTGCAGAGTGTGAAATTGAATACTGTAACATGTCTTTCAATTATTGTCAGCCCAGTTGAGTTTGGACAAGCCTAGACTCTTTGTCCCCATTTCAAGATTTCTCACTGAGAAAACCCAAAACAAGTGAAGAGAGTCAAGCCGCCGAGCCCCTACAGCTCTAGCTTCGCATTTTTGATTGTGGGAATCTCCGAAGGAGCTGGTAGAGGAGCATGATGGAGTTTCCCTCACCTCTCCCACCGGCTCCATTGTCTTTGTGCCAGAAGCGGAAACCCGCTCAGCGGTTTCTTCCGCGGAAAGCGAGAACTCATTGCTGTGATTCTGATATAATAGATGTGGTGTCAGTAGAAATGGATATATTTAATAGATCTGTTTCCTTCTCGATGCAGCAAACCACTGAATACGAAGAGCTGGTGAAACTTATGACTCATGCCACAGCCAGAGTTTAAACTAGTCCGGTTTAAAGCGCAAGACTGTGGAAGGCCGTTTAGATGAACAATATCTGCTGATTTGTAAGTGTGCAGCTCCGGTGAGTCTTCCCTTTCTCCCAGATATGCACACGGAGACATCCATACTCCGGCCGTGTGGTCCATTTGGCTTCGAGTTATTTGAATGTAGAGCAGGGTTATGGGTGGATGTCTCGGTGGAATGGAATTTAGGGAATTACCTTTTCACCGGGGACATCCTCATTTTGAAGGCTCCCGTTTTGCCCTCTAAACAATGGTTCACACAACATCAAGGATGGTGGGCAGAGCAAATGCGGCGGCTGGGCAGACTGGTGGAGCTCTGCACACTATGGCAGTACTGCAAGCTTACCAAGCAGATCTGCTCAAAGACCTTGATCAGGGGGAGGGTTTATCTCCTGAGGCAGTCTCTGAACTGCGTATAGCCCAAGCGTGCCGCACAAGTCCTGAAAAGTGAAGCCAAATCGTTTCGATCGCCCCACAGGTAGTTCGTCCCAGTATAGGTCATAAACCCCGGCCTCTCCATGTAGTCTAATGGGACGTGAGGCGAACTAAATTTTTTTTATAAAAACCGGAGTGTGATGTCATGATTGACAACTGTGATTGACAGCTTCTCTGAGCGAAGTAGTCAGTGAGGCACCAACAGACTTTTTGGCGGATTTTAGGGAGGAGATTGGAGCTTCAACTTTAATTACATTTCCACAACCAATTAATTCACACCGACATAATGAGTTGTTCTGCAGTATTAAACATCTCTGTGAGAGTGTGGGCGGGGCCTTGATAACGCGGCTCCACATCACGCGCACTGCTAAGCAGAATCAGGACCCAAATCAGCACAAGATGTCACAAGATGTCAGAGTCATATTGGGACATTGGCAGCTTCACTTTTCTACAATGGAAGAAGGTGTGTCATCCATCTTTTTTTACAGTCTATGGTATAGCCAAGCTCTTCGTGCCACCAAAAATGTGGCCCACTCTATTGGCCAGTCCATGGCTCGCCATGGTGGCGACAGAGAGCTAGATCTCTGGCATATTTTTCAGGGATCAAGGAGTAAGATACAACTGTCCTCTTTGATGACCCTGTCTCGCCTTTGGGACTGTTTGGCATGGCCATTGAGGGGGTTCTTGACAGGTTTATAGAAGCTAGAACGCAGTCGGCTGGCTTCGGGAAGTATATCCCTCGCTGGGTTCAGTCCCCCAAGTCGTCTACACCCTTTCCAGGAAAGAGTTCCTGGGGAGAAGGGCAGAAGATGAGTGCGGCTACCAGGCCTTCCCCTCCGAGCAGAGGCGGACTTACAATTAGGCAAAGGTAGGCGACCGCCTTGGACCCCCAAAATCCAAGGGCCCCCTAAAAATGCTTTTTATATACGGGATGCTCGTTTAGCATGTGGTTGATGTGGTGTTCGTTACCACGACAACCGTCTGCGCGTCCACATTGGACATGCTTCCTGTTTATCCTGCCGGTAGCAAATGAAAATTTCATGTATCTCAAGCTATAATTTAATACTAAGCAACAGTGCATATTATATTTTTATTGTTTCAAATAGCATTCACCCGTGTTCTGTGAAGGACCCAAGTAGAGGACGGGTGAGCACTGAGCAGTAACTCACCCCATTGAATGCGCTGCAAATTTGTACTTCTTTTTTGGTTGAAATAATTATTTAAGTGTGTTGAATTATAGTTAATTTTCATTGTTTTTAATTTTCATTTAAATTTGTTAAATTAATGAAAAATTATAGAATTACAGCTTTGCGTTATTGTGTATAGGGAGTTTTTTTGGGGGGTGAAAATTACCCCAAAGCCCCACCTAGTGTCCAACCTACGCTAATACTGTTATAATATGTTTAAACGTGAATACTGTAACTGCCTTTACTCCTCTAAACTTTTAGTTTAAATTTAAATTAAATGTAGAAATAAATACAAACTTTAGAATATATATCTATTTCAGTCAGCTGATTGGTCCTTTACATGCAATCTGCAAGCAATCAAATCACTACAGCATGGCGCAAGCTGATTGGCCTCTGCTGACCCTGCAGCCAATGAGATTGCTTGCTCAGCATTCAAATAGTCTGGTTTAGTGTTTGCTGTAGGCTAGTCCCGGGTCAAGATGTTAGTTAAATAATCTACTATTACAAGTTTCAAAATGGCAACAGGGTTTATTAACAAAAGCAAACAACTCGAGACAGAGTGTATAGCAAACACCAACAATACCGGTCAAAGACAGAAAGGAGACAAGGAACTTAAAGGGATAGTTCACCCAAAAATTTAAAAGCTGTCATCATTTACTCACCCTCGAGTTGTTTCAAACCTGTATACACTTCTTTACTCTGCTGAACACAAAATAAGATATTTTAAGAAATTCGGTAACCAAACAGTTGATGGACCCCGTTGACTTCCATAGTATTTTTTCCCATACAATGATAGTCAATGGGGTCCATCAACTGTTTGGTAACCGACATTCTTCAAAATATCTTCTTTTGTGTTCAACAGAGGAAAGAAATTCATACAGGTTTGAAACAACTTGAGGGTGCGTGAACAATGACAGAATTTAAATTTTTGGGTGAACTATCCCTTTAAATACTCAATGATAACAAACCCAATAATAATCAGCTGCCATAATTAAATGAATATCCATGGTAACAGATGACTGGCTGGAAAATTAAAACAAAGGAAACAGGAAACAGACGATAAACAAACTAAAACTCAATGAAACTCAGTGAAACTAACTGAACATAAACGTGTCAGAAAAATGGCAGGACTCAAATTGTGTAATTCCAGTGGGACCTGCCCACGCCGAGCAGCTGCCATTGAGATGAATGGGAATGATAATGACAAGCTCTCTCCAGGTATTATAGACCTCCTTGACTCAAAGAAGTGGAGCGATGTTTTGATAGAGCCATGGTGTTTACACTCTTTGGGGAAATCAACCTACAAATGACCGTCTTCGAATATTAAATTGGAAGAGGAGGTAAGTTTTTATAATTAAAAGGAAATTACACCTTTAACATTAAAAGTGTGCCAAAATAGAGTTTAAAGACTAATATGAAAATATGATTATTGACAGTGACTGTCTGTTTATGTCTGCTTGCACACTGTTACATTTCCTTTGAGCTTGAGTAATTGAGGCTGTTGTGATGAGTAATTAGTTTTTTTTGCGTGTGGATTAGAAAATTATCAATATGGTGTCACCATTTTTTTCTCGGAGAGCTAATCCATTAACTCTCACGAGTGTAATTATTATAACCATCTCTGCATCTTTGTCTCGGTTCCATTGGCTCCCATGAAGGCTGTATGGGGGACTTCTTGCAATCACTGCCTCCCTGGGAATGATCATTTGGTTTTCTAGCTGTTACAGTGGCACTGTAATTTCTACAACCCCAAATCAGAAAAAGTTGGGACATTTTGTGAAATGCAATAAAATCAAGAATCTGTGATTTGTTCATTCTATCTAACCTTTTATTAACTGACAAAAGTACAAAGAAATGTTTTCCAATGTTTTCACTGACCAACATAATTGTATTTTGTAAATATGAACAAATTTTAATTTTGATGGCTGCAACACACCCCAAAAAAGTTGGGACAGAGACATGTTTACCACTGTGTCACTTAATCCTTTCCTTTTAATTACACATTTTAATCATTTGGGAGTTGAGGATACTAATTGTTGGAGTTTTGCTAGTGGAATGTTTGCCCAATCTTGTCTGATACAAGACAGCCGCTCAACAGTCTGTGGACTTCATTGCCTGATTCTCCTTTTCATAATGGGTCATACATTTTCCATAAGAGACATATCTGGACTGCAGTAAACAGGCAGGCACATCCCTTCTATAGTGCAGAGTGTCTAGAAACCACTCAGTTTTAGCACGTGCAGAATGAGGCCTGGCATTGTCTTGCTTCCCAGGAAAGATGTCATCTTGATGGCAGTTTATGTCTCTGTCCAATCCAAATATATGCCTCCATGTCAATGGTACCTTCACAATAATGCAAGTTACCCATACCGTTTGCAATGATGCAGCTCAATACCAGCACAGATGTTTGCTTTTGCACCTGTCTCTGGTGAAAGTCTGGTTGGTCCCTTTCGTCTTTGGGACTGAGAACTTGATGTCCATTTTCTCCCAAAAACAAGCTGAAAGATGGACTCATCCGACCACAGCACACATTTCCACTGTCTTCTAGACCATCTGAGATGAGCTCAGGCGCAGAGAACTCGCTGGCATCTCCACATAGAACTGATGTAAAGCTTTCTCCTTGCGTAACAGAGATTCAAGTGGCATCTCTTAATGCAGAGTCAGACTGTGTTCAGTGAAAACGGTTTTCCAAATTACTCCTTGGCACATGTGGCTGTTTTTGACAGAGTAGCATGATGGTATCTTGTGCAATGCCATCTGAGGGCTCAAAGGTCACGTACATTCAACAGATATCTACTGCCTTGCCCAACACAGACTGAGATTTCTCTGGATTCCCTGAATCTTGTGACAATATTATGTATCGAAAATGTTGAAAAGCATTAATGCTTTGTAATCTTGCATTGAGAAATTGGATTTTTTTAATTGTTTGACAATTCTCTCAAGATATTTGGCACAAAGTGATGAGCCATGACCCATCTATGCTTAAAAAGACTGAGAAGCACTTTTACACCCAAACATGATACCCTCAACTATTACCAATTCACCTGCTCATTGTGGACTGTTTCAAAATAGTTGGATGATCGAATTTGGATAATCTTTTGACTTTTATTTGGTCTCTGTCCCAACTTTTTTGGGGTGTGTTGCAGCCATCAACATCAAAATTTGTTCATATTTACAAAATACAACTATGTTGGTCAGTGAAAACATTGGAAAACGTTTCTTTGTACTTTTGTCAGTTAATAAAAGGTTAAATAGAATGAACAAACCACAGATTCTTGATTTAATTGCATTTTACAAAATGTCCCAAGTTTTTCTGATTTGGGGTTGTAGTAATTGCATTTGTTGCATCTTGCTAAGGGCAAATGTATAAATGCTACTGTGCAAAACTATACAGTGTTTTAGAGTGCATTACTCAGAGGTAAGGTAAAAAAAAATGAGACAGTTGTCATTTACTGTAAGAATGTTGAACTGTAAGGGATCTGGATAGCAGTTTAGTTCATTTGCAATATGCTTCAGTTCTTATTAAAGGAATAGTTCACTTAAAAATGAAAATTCTGACATTTATTCAGCCTAAAATAGTAGGAAAAAAAACTACTATGGATGTCAATGGGGTACATCAACTCTTCAAAATATCTTCTTTTGTGTTCAGCAGAAGAAAGAAATTCATACAGGTTTGAAACAACTTGAAGGTGAGTAAATGATGACAGAATTTTCATTTTTAAGTGAACAATTCCTTTAAGATCTCTGATATTTCATTGCTGAGACATTATTGAGATATTTTCTGAAACTCTACTGGAGATGCATGTGGGTCTGGAAAGCAGGAGTCACTTCCCACAAATTGGGTGCAAATTGGTGAAAATTACAGTATGACGATTTAAAATGACTTTTCTATTTTAATTTATTTTAGGATGCAATTTATTCCTGTGATCAAAGCTGAATTTTCAGCATCATCACTCCAGTCTTCAGTGTCACATGATCCTTCAGAAATCATTCTGATGTGCGGATTTGATGCTCAAAAAACATTAATTATCATTATCAATGTTAAAAACAGCCGTGTACAATTTATTTCCAGGATTCTTTGATGAATAGAAAGTTCAAAAGAACAGCATTTATTTGAAATAATAATTAGATGACTGGCTGTAATTTGCGATACGTGTCATCATAAAAACGAATCTGTCGAGTTACAGATAGCAGTTAATAAGGCACTAGAAACATTAGCAAACTGTAATTGTGTAGAGAAATCAGGGCGACAACTTAGCGGCCCTTCCCAATCTTCAGACACAGACGACACACCCAAATGTCCCACACCAACAGAAGAATAAAATTAGAAAACACAGGCAAAGGACAATGTCTCTATAGACACAAACACCACCACACACTTCTATTGAATCATGAGTAATGATTGAGTGGGAGTCTATATTTTATTTTAGTGCCCCTTTATATGGCAGTTTTAGGCCTGTCCTGTCTTTTTTACCTTTATTTATATAATGCTTTATACAACACAGATTGTTTCAAAGCATGTTTACATGGATAAATAGGAGTTCAATTCTGCTGTAAAGCAGCTTTCAAAAAAACAAAATAAGTGTTGATTCACTTATTGTGTAAAGATCATTAAATGTTTTTTGATGCATTTGATGTTTTGTAATGATTATCTTTGAATTGATTATGTAATTGGCATGATATATTTACCTGACATAAAAAATTGTTATATTTGGACTTATTCTGGCTTACTCTGAAATTATTAACTTTAGTAGATTACGTTGTATCCATTGTTAGACCAAAGCTGCGTCCAGGGTAAAGTACATACTAGATCTCAGGTTAGATGGAGCATGGGGCACATCTGGTGAGAGTCTAGATTCCTGACTAACTGCTTGACTTTAGCTGTTATGCAGGGGTATTACTATAGGGGGCTATATAAAAATACTATTGAAGTAATATCAAGCATTGGAGCGGCATTATCATTAATGCACTAATGTTTGGGCTTTAACTAAGTTGTTATATAGGCGACTGTAGGGGTCTACATGGGTACCTTTTCACAATCGCAAGAGTGGGCGGCATTGTTAAATTGCTTTAGCCATAACCTCTGGTTATTGATCAGACTGGCGAGTTTGTGATCGTAGGCCCGCATTAAACGGCCGGTGCGAGGAGCCGGTGTGACTTTGGCATGCACCCGATTGAACGAGGATAATAAGAGTAAAGAGTTAAATAGAATAATCAAATGTGCTGCTAAACTATTATATAAATGACCAATAACCAATTGGCATTCCAACCTAAATTTGAGGTTGTGATAAAATGGAGTCAGATAAATGTTTAATTGGAATTAAATTACTTTGTCACGCTGAAAAGACAGTAACACGCAGTAAACCTTCACCAGCTTATCGGAAACTATCGTTGGACCGATTGGACGGGCCTTACACAGCTGAAATGAACACTAGATGCAGTAAAACTTAAAGGGCAAATTATCAGTAAATAAAGAAGTATTTTAAGCAATTTCTTCCACAATACTATGCTATGACACATTTACTATAGTGCATGATTTATAAACTATAATACATTTTGACGTTTGCATCACATAACCAGCTCCATATTCAACATAAACTGAAAGATAACCAGCTCTGTTCCCTGACACTTTGTTAAATGAGATAAAAAAATTGATTAAATTTTAAGTCCTATTTTGTGTCCTTCCCGCATAGTGTCTTAATCTCATTGCTGTCTAGAGGAAACACAAGACATGTTGAAGTCACAGCAGGGTTTAGAAGACTCACACAAATGCACACCTGAATCCCATCTATTTAAGTGGTTCAGCAACCCCTGGAAGTACGAATAGTCAAATCTATACTTTAAATATCCTAATTCATCTTTCTTCCCCTTTCTGTATCCCTCTTGTTTTTCCACTCCCCATTTTTTAAATATCTCTTCATCTGTATTTAATAATCTTTCATGTCATTGCCTGTCTGCATGTTATTTAATCTTTTGAAAGGGTCATCATTGTCTTTATATGAAGGTCGTTTGTATTAAATTATGAGCTATTTTGGACACATTATTTGTTTCAAGAGTTCCAGAGATAATATCCTCTGACCTTTCTCTCTAATCCTTCCTAACTCAGTTAATCTCTATAGAATCTCTTCATTATTCCCATATAAACTCTCAAGGAACATATTATAGTGCTTATAAACAGCAGTATCTTGCACTCATTTTCAGAAACTCTCCACAGCCTCACGTGGTCGGGGAGAAGGGAGTCGATGTAGGAAGACGATGAAGAAGGGAAGTCATTAATTATGAAATCATGACTTTATCAAGGTTGGCCTGTATAATTGCTTAAGATGGCCATATCGACATTGCTAATTGCTGTTAGGATTTGACCATTATTAGGGCAAGTATGATAACATCTAATCCCAATGTTCCATGCAATCAAAATTGATCAGAATGCATTCAGATTTATGAAAATGTACCGGTGGTCTCATTAAATTTATGTCTTGGTGCACAGATTTCTGTGCATTGCTCAGATTAAGGGGCTGTTTACACGACACCGTTTTCAACTAAACACTTTTTATGCATTTTGCCCGTTTGTTTACACAACGACGGCATTTTGGGTGTTTCAAAGTGCAAGTTTTTGAAAACGGTCTTAGTGTAAACAACAAAAAACGTCCTCGGTTACTAACGTAACCTCGGTTCTCTCTAGAGAGGGAACGAGTACTGCGTAATATCTTACGCTATGGGGAAAACCTCTTTTCCACGAGATATTGAAGCCAAAAATTATCCTTAATTTTGAATTAATGTAAAACGCTGTGCAGCAGCATGCAGACATAGGCAGGACGGCTCGCGCGCCTATTGGCTGCCCTGCGGCAAGAGCAGCAGCCTATCGAGAGAGGCGCTGTGTGACACCATATCCAATGGGGGCATTTCGCGACCATTTCGTCACGTCCCGCCAGAAAGGGCGTGGTCTCGCCCTATAACTATAGCTCGATAAGGCTGGTACACTGGTTTTCATCGCCGAAGCGAACCAGAGCTGTGTATGCACGGCAAGATACGCAGTACTCGTTCCCTCTCTAGAGAGAACCGAGGTTACGTTAGTAACCGAGTACGTTCTCTTACGAGAGTATCTCTCATACTGCGTAATATCTTACGCTATGGGGAACACAATGCAAAACGGCGTGCGTACTGGGATCCGACACCAAAGTCCCAAGGGCAGTAACCCGGGGCTCATATAGTGCATAATCACCATAGAATCACAGAGAGTCGGAGAAGAGAGGCTGCAAGCATCATTCCCCATGAAATAGCATCCTACAGGAGCTAGTTATGTTAACAGTGTTTCACGCAGACAGGGTGAACGTGTTCAGCCTGAACTGGGTAATAGTACGGGTTATTCAACACCCATGGAGCTGTTTTATCGCTCAGTGAGCGATGCACAAGCAAAACTCAGCATCTGGGCCGGCACAGCGGGGCAGATAGCACTGAATTCTATACTGACAGAAGCTTGGCTTGTAAGGCGGGAACCTCTAGGTCGTAAAACCTTATAAATGTAGACGGCGAGGCCCAGCCCGCGGCCGTACAGATATCGGTAACCCCACTATACCGCGCCCACGACGAGGCCACGCCTCTCGTGGAATGCGCTCTGACACCCAAAGGACACTGCAGGCCCTTAGAAGTGTAAGCCAGTGCTATGGCGTCGACTATCCATCTGGATAGGCTCTGTTTTGATGCGGCCAGTCCCTTGGAGCGTCCGTCAAACAAAACGAAGAGCTGCTCAGTCTGTCTGAAGACCGACGAGCGGGACACATAAGCTCTCAGTGCCCTGACAGGGCAGAGGAGACTCGCATCCTTCTCCTCATCACGAACCGGGAGGGCGCACAGGGAAATAACTGGGCCCTGAACGGTGTGTTGAGGTATGTGGGCACGTACCCGTGCCTTGGTTTGAGTATGACTTTTGAGTCATTAGGCCCAAACTCCATGCATGACGCGCTTACCGAAAGCGCTGGCAAGTCCCCTACGCACTTCACTGCAGCGAGAGCCATAAGGAATACCGTTTTGAAAGACATGTTTTATGTCTGACAAATGGATTGGCTCGAATCGGGCACCTTTCATGGCTTCCAAAACCGTAGAAAGGTCCCACAAAGGGACTGAGGGGGGTCTGGGAGGATTCAGCCTCCGAGCTCCCCTGAGGAATCGCACGACCAGGTCGTTTTCCCCAGTGACTGGCCAGACGTCAGCTTTGCAAGCGCCGCTATGGCCGCCACGTATACTTTGAGCGTGGATGGGGTTCTGCCCTTATCCAGCAGCTCCTGAAGGAAGGAGAGCACTTCCGTAACCCCGCAGTCTGCGGGTGAAAAGCCCTGAGCTTGACACCAGGCAGAGAACACTGACCACTTTGAGGAATAGAGCCGTCTAGTAGACGGGGCTCTAGCCTGTGCTATTGTATTTAACACTCCCTCTGGGAGGTTAGCGGGTAGCCGTTGATGGCCCATGCATGTAGGGACCATAATTCCGGGCGAGGATGCCAAATCGAGCCCTTTGCCTGAGAGAGGAGGTCTCTCCTCTGGCCACGGGGCAGTGCTGGTCCGCCGCATTAGGACTGGGAACCAATTCTGGTTTGTCCAGAGCGGAGCCACGAGTAGCACTGGGCAACCGTTTTCCCTGATTCGTTCCAGCACTTGAGGCTGGAGCGAGAGGGGGGGAAAAACATAGAGGGGGCAGCGGGGCCATACGTGGGCCAGCGCATCCCTGCTCTTGGAGAAAAAGTTCGGACAGTGAGCGCTTTCTTGGGACGCGAACAGGTCCACCTGCGCTCTGCCGAATGTCTCCCACAGCAGTTGGATCGTCTGCAGGTGCAGCGACCATTCCCCTGCTGGGACATTGTTTCTGGACAGACGGTCTGGTCCCAGATTCAGGCGACCAGGCACATGCGCTGCTTTCAGTGAAAGCAGGTTGTGCTGAGCCCAGACCAGGAGGCGTTCCGTCAGCCTGTAAGGTTTCGGGACCTGACGCTACCCTGGTGATTTATGTATGCCACCACTGACATGTTGTCCAACCGGACTAAGATGTGGCGGCCTTTTATCTGGGGACAAAAGCGCCATAGCGCGTTGTCGACTGGCATTTGCGTAGCAGCTTTCCCCGTTCTGACCACTGGCCGAAGAACGGTCTGCCCTCGAGCAGCGCTCCCCATCCCGAGGTGGAGGCGTCCGTGGACACCACCGTCACACTCGAGGGAGTCCCCAGACTCACGCCTGACTGATACCAGTCGGCTATTTTCCAAGGTTCCAGAGCCGAAACGCATTTCATGTCGACCCTGAGGTGAAACAGACCAGAGGTCCATGACCGGGGTGGAACTCGCACTTTCAGCCATAACTGCAGTGGGCGTATGCGAAGCAGGCCCAGCTGGAGTACTGAAGATGTAGAGGCTGTGAGGCCCAGCATTTTCTGAAACCTTTGAGCGGGACTATAGAGCCGCGGCGAAATCCTTTTCGCTGAATGTCCAGTTCTCACTCTGGCGACAGACGTGCTGTCAAAGACAGCGAGTCCAGTACTGTTCCCAGAAAAGAGATCTTCTGGCTGGGGAACAGCGAACTCTTCGCCCAATTGACTGTGAGACCCAGATTCTCGAGATGCTCGAGTAATGTGGTTCTGTGTTCTATGAGCTCTGAATGTGATCGAGCTAGAATCAGCCAATCGTCCAAGTAGTTCAAAACCCGCATGCCCTGAAGTCTCAGGGGTGCGAGGGCCGCGTCCATGCACTTCGTAAATGTACGGGGTGCTAGGGATAGGCCGAACGGTAGGACTGTGTATTGATATGCCTGGCCCTCGAAGGCGAATCTCAAGAATCGCCTGTGACGTGACGCTATTTGTATTTGGAAATAGGTGTCTTTCAGATCTATTGACATAAACCAGTCTCCCTGACACACTTGCGTGAGGATTTTCCTGGTTGTCAGCATTCTCAACTGGTGCTTCATAAGCACTCTGTTCAGCTGTCGCAGATCTAGAATGGGCCTGAGACCCACATCTTTTTTCGGTACCAGAAAATATCTGCTGTATAGCCCCCCTTGTTCTGAGCTTAAGATAAAGGTTATATGGCCCCTTTGCTCAGCAGTTTCGCCATTTCGGCTCGAAGTAGATGAGATACTTCGTTGTTTACCGTGGTTTCGACTCGCGCCGTGTAACGGCAGGGACGCAGGGCGTGCGGCGGCCGTTGTCCGTCAGCGACCGACTCGAGTGAAGCTGGTGAAGCTGGTGGGCGAACCGGCGAGCTATCACGGGCTGGAGAAGGCTCGGGGCTGTTTCGTCAACCTCAATTGCGGAAGCGGCGGCAGACGGCGGCCGCTGTCCGTCGGTGAGGGACTCGAGCGATGCCGGCGAAGCTGGCGGGCGAACCGGCGAGCTTTGGCGGGCAGGAGAAGGCTCGGGGCCGCGCTGGGCACGGGGCTTTTACGGCGCGGCGCTACAGCGGGCTGAAGTGCAGGCTCTGAGAATGATGCCAGGTGAGTCCTCAGAGTCACCATCAGCAGTAGCTCACAGTGAGGGCATCCGCCGTCGACGAGAACGAGAGCCGCATGATCCTCACCCAGGCAGGAAACGCAGATGACATGACAGTCCCCGTCGCTGAGTGTGGCTCGGCACGAGCCGCAGGATCTTTGCATTTTGACAAAGACGCAGCTCTTTTAGCAGAGAGAGAGACAGTGAAAAAATGTGTGTCGCAGCGGCGAACACACACACACAGTATGAAAAGGATATAACGCCGGAAAGCGTAGCAGGTACGGTGGCTAAAGGCGGCGATGCCAGCAACTTCAGACTCAATGGCTCGTCCCGCTGTGTGCTTATCTCAGACGGCGTGGCTTCTCACTCCGGATCCAGCGATGCGTGATGCTTCGCTGAAGAGATGAAAATCAGTGTACCAGCCTTATCGAGCTATAGTTATAGGGCGAGACCACGCCCTTTCTGGGGGGACGTGACGAAATGGGCGCGAAATGCCCCCATTGGATATGGTGTCACGCAGCGCCTCTCTCGATAGGCTGCTGCTGTTGCCGCAGGGCAGCCAATAGGCGCGCGAGCCGTCCTGCCTATGTCTGCATGCTGCTGCACAGCGTTTTACATTAATTCAAAATTAAGGATAATTTTTGGCTTCAATATCTCGTGGAAAAGAGGTTTTCCCCATAGCGTAAGATATTACGCAGTACGAGAGATACTTTCGTAAGAGAACGTGAATCTCTGAAGATGATGACATCATGCACATGCGTATTATGTGTTCAGTCTATAGTGTTTCATCACCATCTAATGGCCTGGCAGCAGAATATAGCGTTTTAGTCGTCTTCACGGATGTGTTTGAACGGCGATCGTTGTCTGTACGTGGAAAACTCCAAGGAAAAAGGCAAACACCAAAAAAACTTCTCCGTTTTAAACATCGTTGTTGTGTAAATACACCCTTAAACATAATTTTTTCTAAAATATGAATAAGAAAGTATGGATAATCAATTAAAAATAAGTTGCTTCAGTCCAGTAAATGTTCAACTCTTTACTAATAATATAAGTTAAGTTCTTACATTTACTTTATAAAAATTAGTTTTCACAGCTATGTAAACCACGACATGAAGGGGGACATTCTTACAATTATTTAAAAAAGTATAAACTAGCTAAAAAGTATAAACTATCAATCAGATGACAGAAGGCGTGTAGATTGTTTACAACAGGTTTTTCTGCAAAGTTTTATGTTAAATATTTGGTGAATTAAAGAGGATCCACTATGCTTTATGGTTGAAAGTATCCTTCTTAATACTTCGCAATTTATATCTGTACTGATTTTGTGTTCAATTTTGTTCACCATTAAGTTGTAAGTAAAAAATCTTTATCTTGCATGCATGAAGTTCTCTCTCTTGGAAATAGACTTGACATGTAGCTGCAATGGCAGACGCTGTCAACCAACACTAACACAACTGTCATAACACCAAATCAAAACATGCTTATTCAAAACAATAGAATAAGCAAATTAGCCAAAGTTCTTCTCTGTCATATCTAAACTCTCCAATTCTGACAAATTAGCCATCAAGTTTATAAAATCAGGTAATTATCATTGCTGTGTGTTGTGCATCAAAGTGCTTATGGGATGATTGCAGTTACAGAAGACATGAGTCACATTTATGTTGTTGTGCACCACACAGACAGCTATTGAAAAGAATAAGAATATCACAAATGATAGAAACAAGAATTTCAACATTCCCAGACATCCTCTCCAGATAACAGGCCTTTCTGTTTGAATTCTAAGCCTTTGAATCGTTGCTCTGGACTTTCTCATTTGCTCTCAAAGCACCATGCTTTAGGCTTCTCAATGAGTTACATAACCATGCAATTATAAGCACCAACACCGCATGAAACATCAGAATCATGTCAGCCGCCTCTACACTTCTGAAAATTAAGTTTACTAAAGCCGATCAAGCACAGAAACTTGATGACTCATGAAAAAAAAAAAACAGAATCCTGACACTCGGTGACTGTCATGGTCAAGATTAAAAGGGACAATGATTCAAAATGGGCTCTGGTTAATCCCAAGCAGACCCTGAGTGAAATTATGTGAAGGTATTGACATTTTTTCTTTCTTTTTGCTCTTTTCTTGGTGTCATATTTGTGCCTGACAGTGTTAACTTTGAGAAGGTAAAATCTTAGGTTAGGTGTGTGTGTGTGTGTGTGTGTGTGTGTGTGTGTGTGTGTGTGTGTGTGTGTGTGTGTGTGTGTGTGTGTGTGTGTGTGTGTGTGTGTGTGTGTGTGTGTGTGTGTGTGTGTGTGTGTGTGTGTGTGTGTGTTCAAAATCCCTGTGAATAATCCCAAAAGGCCACTGGCTGACCAAACAGACGGAATCTAAATTTAAAAAAGAAAACTCCTGATGTAGACTGTGGAAAGACACACACACACAATCCCTGTGTGACAAACTACCTAAATGATGCCTTCAGTGTCTTCACTGAAGTGTTTATAGTCTGATCATTGTCAGATTTTGAGCCCCAAATTTTTTAGGGGTCCAAAGTTCTTTTAACAGTGGATAGTCTCTATCCCTCTCTCTCTCTCTCTCTCTCTCTCTCTCTCTCTCTCTCTCTCTCTCTCTCTCTGAATCACCTCGCATCCCTCACTGACGCATGTACGGCACACATCCTTTTATTCTAAACATCTGGATAGAAACAGCCAGAAACTCCATCAAAAATCCTGCTTTCGAGCTATTAGCTCCGGCTGTGCTTATGTCAAGCTATTAGTGGTACAGTCTTTGTTAGCTGTGGCCTGAATGGTTCTTGTGCAGATTTTAAAAAAATGCATAAACAAATAAACACACGTAGCCTACATTTAAATATGCATGCGTGTTATCACCTCTACTGTAGGTGTTTAAATTCATTTTCAAGAATTTATCCCTGAGATCCCTGTGGATCTCTACAGGTCTCTGAGCCCTGCTATCTCCTGATCTTACCAAATCAAGCCTTGAGGTGTCATAAAGAAGCACACACTCAACCAGAACTGTTCAGCCGGAGGCCTTCCCAGTGAATACTACCTTTGTTCATTGTCTATTTTATCTTTATTGGAGTTTATGAAGGGAACACACATTAGGTTGCAGTGAATCATAATCATATGACATTAACAGTAGTTAAAATCAGGATACGGTATAATTAAAGGTGTTAGCTGGCCTCATGGAGACGTATTTTCGGAGTTCAAATGCAGAAAGTCCATAACTGTTAGACTCAAAGGCTATATTCGAAATTACATACAGCAAAAATAGTATGATGGCAGTATGCCGAGTGTTTTTGTAAATTTGTGAAAAATATTGTTGGACCATGTTTCATCACAAAGCATCTCATATTTATCTGGTCACTGTGACATGCCGGAGCCAAAGCCTGTCTCAGAACTGTCTGACTCACTGTCACTTCAGACATAAAGCACCCACTGACATTTGCAAGCAAACAAGAAGTTCATCAGAGAGTTTTGTTTTGCAATCTACACCTGTAATTTATCACATATAATAAAAGCATCTTTTGTTTCTATTTCAATTTTGCTCCTACTCCCTGTTTTCTTGAACACATGGGATGGAAACCCTGCTTTATATAATTTGTTTTTGCAATTTTCTGATATTTTGCATGATTTAAATTAGCATCTTTGATGGAAACATAGCTACATTTTACTATGATTCGAAATGTTAATTGTATTACATTGGGCTCTGCTTCACATGAAAAAAAAATACTGCATACTGCACAGGTGTTTATACTGTGCAGTATGCAGTAGGCATTTTAATATCCTATTCAAAACATAGCTAAACTCTTAGTATGTTCTACCCAGAAGCCCACAATTGTTTTAAATCAGTTACATCAATGTAGCCTAATGTATATAATCAGCAGCACCTACTGCAACTGAAAGCCCATTACAAGAAATAGTTCTCCCACGCACTGCCTGTAAGAACAGATCATATTTCATCCATAAATACCCAGAGGTACCCCAGCATGTGTTTGTCAGTGGACAATGAGTTCATTGGATATCATTGAAAATAATCATGTAAAAACACATCTGGTGTTTGCCAAATAATTACCTATTTAGGAAAGGACTGTGTGGCTAGATGAGACAAAGTGGTTTTAATCACAAATTTAGAGCAATGTGTGGTGAAAATCTACATCCGGTTTTTTTTCAATTGTAGACAGTGGTCCAGGCTAAATTAACCCTGATCCCACTACAATTGGGGTATCTAATGGGGTGGTGTGTTGCAGTGGTTAACGTTCAGGGCTGGAAACTGGAAGATTTCTGGATCGATGCCCCCAAGAAGTGAGCCATAAGTCAACACCATTGTGCCCTTGAGCAGGGCGCTCAAACCCCGGTTATTCCAGGGAGCCTGTCCTTGTAATAAGCTCATGGCATCATTCTGTGTTGACATCACATGAAACAGCCAAAACAACAGCAGCCCTGGTCATGTGGAAATCCATTATATTACAAAAGTGTACATTTAATTTATACATTTAAAAGTTTGCTCGTATAATATGATCAACATTTAAAAAACACTGCTGGATATCAGCCTGCATTTTGATCGCAGATTTAGTCACACAAACAGCGCAAGCGGCTCGTGACAGAAAAAAGACAGACTGAATGACACTTTAATTTAAGTAGAAAATCTCAAATGAAGATCGCTGAACTCCAGTTAACTTGTCTGTTTTTTCTGATCATCCGCGCTTCTTCAGCAGTGTAGAGAGAGCACGAGCATTGCTGCCAGATACTATTGAAAAGAACGGGTAGGAAACGTGTTACTTTACCAGAAAAGCTCTGACTGGGGGTTTTAAATAATTGAAATCTGGCAACCGTAAGCATGAACGCTCGCAAGCACACGCTGACTGTAATGTGTTGTCGTCTCCTTTATTCGACAAAAACAACTGGTTTTGGTCAAGTTTTTTTTTAACCCATCAGTCTCGTCTTTTTTCGTCAACGATATTGTATTGTTGATATAGTCACAGTTATGTTTAATGACATGGGTGTCGTCTCTCATCGTCTTGTCTTAGTCAGGGAAAAAAAGGTCGTCAACGAACCTTTTTCGTCATAGTTTTCGTTAACGAAATTAACACTGGTACGGTCCAAGTAAATATACTGGACACAGAAGCTATAATGCTGGGTCTGCCTCATCTTGATGCAACGCTTGCAAGTTCACCATTTTATATCTAAAAAGGGTAGTGGGAACTTTGGGCACAGCTGGTCGGGGTCTCAGGATTACGAGTATGCTAGACCTAACTCGAGGCACATTTCGCTGACAGAAAATGCCTGCAGGTCGCCCACCCTATTGATGGAAGTTAGTTCAGTCAGGAAAGCTGTCTTCAATGAGAGGGCCCTTAGCTCGACTGACTCCAGTGGCTCAAAGGGAGCTCTGTGTAGGCCCATCAAGACAACAGAGAGATCCCACGATGGAATAAGGCATGGATTGAACCTCCTGGCGCCTCGAATGAATCTGATGACCAGGTCATGCTTCCCTAAAGACTTACCATTCACTGCATAGTACATGCCGCTATAGCGGCCGGCCACATACACTCATATCAGGATGGAGGGGGACAGACAGCCCACCTTAAAAATGTCCTGCAGGAAGGAAAGCACTGACCAGACTGCTCATCTCTGTGGGAAGAACACCAGTTACCGGACAGACTCCACTTCGAAGCATAGGCCCACCTCGTGCCTAATTGATGGTGTCTAAAACTGTTGGTGATAGCCCACTCAAGTCTTCCACATCCCATCTATGGGCCAGACGTGGAGGTTCCAGAAATCCACTTTAGTCAGACTGGGTGGGAGCCCAGTCGAGTCCTCATCCAATAACTCATCCTCATCCCGAGCCCCGAATGAGAAATTAGGTGACACTAGGTCAAACTCATCCAGAGGCTGAGGTGACTCCCTCTCTAACCAGAAAGGAGAGCCATAACCGCAACATCGTCATGGTCATTTTCTCACAGTTAGAACATGGACCATCCCCAAAAAGCTTTCTCAGCGTGTGAACGACCCAGACAGGAGGCAACGCTCGTGGTCGTCCGAGGATTGTACTGCAATTATCTGTGTCAGTGTGGGAGAGACCACTGTGATGCTATATATATTCAGATGAATCAGCTTCCTAGTAGAAGTGAAATGGCAGAGCAATTACTTCAACACCACCCGGCTCTGAAGAACAAATCTGAATAATTACGCGCAAGATCCTTTTATACCCATTTATCCAGGGGAGTGTCCATGAGTGTTTTGGGCTCCCAAGTGCGACCCATAGTGTCAGAATTTGACACCACATCAGATAGGGAACTATATTCATCATTATTGATAATATTGATAATAAGAAATGTTTCTTGAGCAACAAATCAGCATATGATTTCTGCTGAAAATTTAACTTTGGCATTACAAGAATAAAATTTTTACATTACAAGTACATTTGAACAAATATTTTAAATATATCTTTTTTTTTAGTTTAAATTGTAATATTTCACATTACTGTTTTTACTGTATTTTTTATCAAATAAATGCAGCCTTTGTGAGCATAAGAGACTTTCAAAAACATCTTCCTAACCATAAACTTTAGAACGTTAGTGTATAATATTTTTCATCTATTGTTTATTTTAAAAAAATGTCACACCACAGAATTATTTGAGTGACTATAGCACATAAAATACATGAATATGCATACAGATTTCAACAGTCTTGATGCTGAAAAGAATTTTCTGTTAATGTCTATTTTACTTGTCAGTTACCCACAAATGTCTCCCAAAAGCAAACAGCATATTTACATTTCTGTCAGGACCATCGTCAAATACGATTGACAATTAGCATATAGTTAGGATTGGCGGTGTGTTTCTGTTCTGGGCAAGAACTCCCTGCACATCCATGCAACCTAGCATGGATAAGAGCAGGGAGAGCAGCAATAACCCTCCTTACGGGAAACAGAAAAGAACCAACATGAATGTATTGAAGATATCATTAATTCATGATTTAAAGTACAACATAATTCGAGAATTTATTCTGATTCAAGGGGAATCAGAATGCCAAATCCTGCCTGATGACAAGGGGAGCTGGGGATGGAGGAGGGTAATAAGCTCCTGAGAAACGCGATATCTGCTGATAATACTGAAGGAGCTCATATATGTATACAGTGATAGGCGTCATATTCCTATAGGTAGACGTGGATCAGCTGAGAGTCAGTTGATGCGATCTTGACAAACGTGACCTGCCAGAACTGACGCTACGCTTGATAATTAATGTAAAAATAATTGCTTTTGCCTTTTCAAACTGCATATTTATAATTTTTTTAAATAGTTGTTCAAGTATTTTGTAACAAAATATCATATTACAGTAATTAGGTGCTTTAAAAATTTAAATCTATAACAGATTACATTTTAAACGTAGTATATGTATTTAAGTAACATTTTATTATTTGAAAGCCTATATTACTTGTATACTCGTATGAACATTCACATGTTGCTTGTATTTCAAAACAAGTCTGTTGCAACATTGCCTATCTATTACTGAATGGAAGACATTAGAATCCAGAAGAGCTGATTACTCTCTTCTGTCTTTTGACAAGAGATATTTGCTTTGCCTATTACCGCCATCTTAACATTTAGATCAGGATATAAGTAGGGTTTTGTGCTCTGAACAACTGTTGGTTAAATATAAATCCCTCAAAGTATATTGGGATAGGAGATGGTGACACGCACACGTCAGCAGTCAGGAAGCAGTTTGCTATCATTGTTTGTCACAACGTCCAGGCTAGATGCCAAAATGTCCATTCATCTGAAGAACCATGTCATGTGGAAGTCATTGCACACACACAAAAAAAGAAATTGCGAGACAAGCTGCAACATTTGTCAAGGGAATTAAGCACAACCTAGATGTTTTGTGATGCCTTTTTTATCAACAACTTTCCACACTAAAATCATTTTTTAGTGGATTTTTAAAGCTCCGAACAAGGCCAAAATGATTAGGCTTCACACAGTAGCAATTCATTTAGAATTATAAATGTATGTTATAAATCACTTGCACACACTACAATAACACTGAAGTCACTGAAAATTCAGCCTGGCCATAACAGGAATAAATGGCTTTTTAACACTTTTAAATACATTTTTCTTATTTTAAATTGTTATAATATTACTGTTTACTGATGTATTTTCAATGCAATAATTCAAGCTCTTCAATTTTGGGTTATTTTTGCTTTGCACATAAAACAAATAAAGCAGACAAATTGCATCAGGGAAACTCTGGAAGGTCTTTAAAGTGTCCGGCCCTCCAATGCATCCCAAAATTGGTCCCAGAGGAACTTTGAGTGGAAAAGCCTCTGATTTCAATAAAACAAGCATACGATAAAACATTCCCACATGCCAGCTCTTCTGACGCTCCAGGTTTAGCTTACCTTCCAGGGAGAGGCTGGATTTCCTCAGTTGCACTCATGGAGGCCAAAGGTGATCCAGGGCAAAGCAGCAGCGAGAGGATGTGTCGGTCCTCAGACTGAGGCAGAAAGAGCGCAAGACTGGAGCTCGGAGAGACTGCGCAGAGCAAGCCAGCGTCTGACACGCATGCAGACACACTGAAGGAGAAATGTGGGTCCACACTCACTCACACACATATCCACACAGGAGTAAGGACAGTTCGGATAGACAATTGCAGAGATGTGATGTGCATTGGGCTTGACTCACTCATTCAGGCTACACACACAAACACTTTCTCTCTCTCAAATGTTTTTCCCGTATGGTATGTAGAGTGGCTCAGTCCAGAACGCTGACAGTCCAAACGTTGCAAGAAAGACACTGAGGCTTGTTGTTTACCTAAACAGCATGGTCTCTCTCACTTTCAATCTTACTCTCTCGCTCACTGTTTTTCCTCCCCCTCTGTATCTTTTCATCCTAGATATATCATACATGTCTCTCCACCAGGTCCACCCCTTTTTTTTCTACCGTTCTGCTTTTATATGTCTTTCCTTTGCCTCCTGACTCTCTGATTCGCTCTCTTTCCACTGGGTTTAGAGACACTTTCCCTGAACTTAACAATTCTTTTTGACAATCTTTGCTGCCACACTATGTTTAACATGAGTATGGGATATAAACATATGAACATATTCCATGTTGTTGATGTGTAAATCAAATCATTATAAAAATTATTTGGTGCCAACTGCAGTTAAATTATTAAATAGACAATTGCAAAACTGTTTGGAATGTTGCAGTATTTTCTTCAGTTATTGTGTGTTATTGTATGTATTATATGTTATGTTATATAAGTCCAGTGATGTGCACTGGCTGTGTCATAGTTGTCCAAGACAAATTTCCCACAAATGGGACAATAAAGTATATTCTATTCTATAATAATAATACTTTTTTTTTTTAAAAGATCACAAAATAAAGTGCATTACACTAGCACTTAAAAGTTGTGGGTTTTTAAGATTTTTAAAAGAAGTCTCACCAAGGCTGCATTTACTTAATCACAAATACAGTAAAACATTGAGAAAAAATATTAAATTATTATTATTTTAATATATATATTTTTTTAAATTCCCTGTGATACAAAGCTGCATTTTCAGTATTGTATCAAAACACAAAAATTGGTACTGACCCCAAAGTTTTCTATATATATTTTTATTATCAATATATTAATTTTAATATTTTATTTTTTGACATTTAATGACAATTAACCACAACAATTTTTGCAAATAAAATTAGCGTAAATTAAGCAAATACCATTATTACTAAAATTGTACAAATTGATTTAGAATTTCAATAATATATGATTGTTTTATTTACAATAAAGTAATTAGAATACTTTTTTTTTGCATCACTGCGGACTACTATTAATTTTTTAGACTTTTAGGATTTTTCAATATAATGCGGACATGTTTTTGACCGTTTTGTTGAGATTCACCCACCTCGGATCTAATACTAAAATGAACATGATGCCCTGGCTTCAGCTTCAGTGATGCATCCCAGAATGCTCTTAGATAATGGTCAAAATATTAGGATGATTTATTAGTATAACTTGTTAATCTTAAGATATCAATATACGCATTAAAATGTGCAAAGGTGGACAGAACCTGACATGTTTCACATGACCAATGGCATATTATTTTGTAAAATGATTTGACCAGATACCCACATGCATGTGCTTAATCAATTACATGTAGCTAGGTTTGGCAGGCAGCAAAATGTTGTCCTAAATATTTTGTCTCCATCTAGTGTTTCAGGCTTTAAACTGCATAGGCAGTTTTCACAGTACATTGCAAGGGTTTTACCTTACATAAAGAGCTGGCTGGTGTAGTTCTGCGAACACTGTGAATGCTGCATGTTATTGCTGAAAACAGGGATGAATTTAAAGGGTTACTTCACCCAAAAATGAAAATGTTCCCATAATATACCCACCCTGAAGCCATCCTAGGATTTTATATATACATATATATGTATATGTAGATTGTGTTTGGGTGAAATAAGAAACGTTTTAATGAAAGTAAATGACTTTCTTATTTCAGCCAAACACAATCTGAATTATATATACAGTATCTCACAAAAATGAGTACACCCCTCACATTTCAGCAAACATTTAGTATATCTTCTCAAGGGACAATACTATAGAAATTAAACTTGGCTATACAGTATTTTAGAGTAGTCAACGTGCTGCTTGTGTATATGTATATGTACTGTCCTCTGAAAATAACTCAACATACAGCCATTATTGTCAAAATAGCTGGCAACAGATTTTTATTTGACAGTTTTCAATCTGTTTTGTATTTAATATTTATATTTTATGTTTATTTTTAATAAATTCTAATTCATAAAAATATGACTGTTGGGTGATTACTATTATTATTCATGATGTTTACTGTTATGGTGCTATGCAATCCACACTTCAAGTGAGCCCTTAGTTGTTCTATATATTTGTTCTGACAGTGTGAGTGCAAATGCTGAAATTCTGCTCCCAAATAGGCAAACGTTGCAATATTACAACATTTCCTTAACAACTTACTAAAACATAATAAAAAAATCCTTCATTATTTGCATCAGAGGCCTCCTACAACAACATCTGACAGGTGAAAAATTTTTCTTTATTTTTTTCTATATTTGGGTCTTACAGGGTTTTAAGCAGCTGCACATGAAGTTTCGTCGTCTTTAAATCCTTATTCTGAGACAAAAGCATCAATTAAAAAGACTAACATGATAATAGTAGACTATCATTAAAAATATAATGTTTGCTTATTGCCATAATAAAATAATAAAACTAAAAAACTGTAGGCTATTTCTATTTCTATGTCGAAAATTTTGGTAAGAGGCTTAGGCCTAATGTTAATCTAAAGTTAACGGTTTATGTAAACCTCGTTTTACTGATATGTCGTTCAAAAAGAGGGGGAAAAGACTTAAATCTTCAAGTTTTCATGATAGTTTTTGTTTCCAAAAAGGGATATAGCCTAGGCTACTATACAAAGGGGCTTACTATAACATTCCGTTGTTGTGGAATACATCGGGCAATTATTAGTGTGACATCCAGGAGTAAAATGCTAAACGTGAGTGTCTTGTACTGTAAACAATATCCTATCATCTGGTATTTGTTAAGTAACCCTGTTTTGTAAATTCCTCGTGACGAGCGGCGACAAACTAAACGCCTCAAAGTTGAGAGAGTTTGTTTACTCAGCGCAGTTTGTGTAAGGGGCGTTTACTCCACTCACAGAACTCATGAAATTGTCAATGTACAAGCAAGATACCACAAGGTCTACTCACTTTTACCACAAGGTCTATAGGCTGCTTTGAAAAGTCATTCATAATGTTTGTTAAATAACATCTCTCTAGAGCAGCCATGGGGTCTGACGCGCAAAAGGAGAGACTCCTCGAGCTCTTCCACGCCTGTGATGTGGATCACTCCGGACGTATTGAGAAATGGGAGTTTATGAAAATATGTTCCGAGCAGAAGGTCCGACCCACCGAGATAGATGACATTTTCTCCAGACTTGACACCGACAAAGACGGCACGATCAATCTGGAAGAATTTATGGACGGGTTTCAAGAGTCACACTTGTTGAAAGACGAGGAGATGAGCAGCGAACCCGCCGGGGAAAGTTCCTCTGCCGCCTTGGAGGATTTTAAATCCCGTCTGGGGGATCAGCTCAAATTCATCCCCAGGTAAAACACCTGACAGCCTGTGCCATAAAGCTGACAAATTACCTTTATCAACCAAAATACTAAAGAATGCGTTAAGAAAATTCGACAATATTCCTATTAAAAAAAAAGTCTATAATTTAAATGTATCCTTAAAGTTTTTATATGGAAATGATTTAATAGGACTACAACATAACACAAAACCAAGTTAACAAAGCCAAATGTTTTTCTTATGGTAATAGGACTTTCCATAATATTTCTGATTATTATCCCATAGGAATTTAACAAAAGAAGTTTAAAGAATACATTTAGGGTTTTAAAGCTCATTTATACCCCTCTATGATTGCCTTCAGCTGTTTTTTCTTCCTTCCTGTTAATGATATTAGTATAAAGGAATAAGACATTTCAGTGGGATTCCTCCCTGCAAGAAATTTTGCTTTTAAAAGACGTCTAATAGCCGTCCAAACACAACCCAGACGTCTAGGCTAAAACGAGGCAAAATTTGGGCTGTCAGTGAAAATTTAATAGATGTCTAAACCATAGCCCAAGAATAGACTAGTCATCGATTAGATAACAAAGAAAGAAATGAGTGAAGAAATGAAACCAAACACCCTGTAATCACTGTTGACTTTGCCACGATGGAATATCTCAAGTTATTTTGGAAAAAATTACTTGTAACCAAATTCAAGGTTATTTTGGCTAGAAGTGGATTACTCATAGCCGGACTATATTGGGTCTATATTTAACATAGACGGTGAAATGACGGCTATTGTTTGCTTGCTAAAGGATTTTGTAATTGGAGTCTTAAAATATTCTAATGGAAATTTTCTTAAAGGAAGTCCTTTAAGTTTTTTTCTAACATCACACAAAAACCTGGTAAAACCCACAAAACATATTTTATCACACAAGGCAAGGAACGTTTATTTATATAGCAATTTTCATACAAAGTGCAATTCAGAGTGAATTTTACAGAAAAAATATTTTTACAAATTGTTTACATTAGGCTACAATAAAAGTAAAAAGAAAAATTATTATTTAAAATGAAATAAGATTACATTAAAAGGAATATGAGGGACATTAAAGGAAAAGAAGATTAAAAAAATAAAAGAACTGTTCAGTGCGATTGGTACAGCGCAGAAACAGTGTGATGTGTTTGAACATATGTGTTTTAATCTGGACTTAAAGGAAGCTACTGACGGGATCTGACATCCTCTGGAAGCTGGTTTCTGCTGCGGGTGGTATAATAGCTAAACGCCATCTCACCATCTTTTTAATTTACCCTAGGTGTACCTGGCTTGATCCTTCCGATCTGAGAGCTCTGTTCGGTTTGTATTCTACCAGCTTCCAAATGTTCCAAAAGGGGGTTTTCGCTGCGATGACATAAGAAACTAAAAAACCTTAAAGAATATTTTTTTACTTAGTGTAATGACATTTTAATAACCCAAAGAACACTATAAAGAACTTTTTACCACTATAAAGAACTTTTTGTACAATGGAAAGGTTTCATGGATGTTAAAGGTTCTTCATGGAACCATCAATGCCAATAAGAAAAAAAAATAGATATATTTAAGAGTCTGGATGTTAAAGTTTCTTCATAGAACCATATATGCCAATAAAGAACCTTTATTTTTAAAAGTGTGTAATCGGCGATGCAGCTACACTGCTTTTGCCAAATACTGTTTGGTAGACTGCAACTAAACAAATTAAACATATCTTTATTATGGGCTGAAATATCAAAATGAAAGGGACATTTACAGTATATACACTATTACAGTAAATATATCTGACCTAGTTGGTTATCAGGCTGTGCAAACATCCAAACAGGTACACTGCCACCCATTTACCAGAATGTACAGGTCTCCATATGTATGTAGAAATATGAGAAATTATTCCCTTAAATGCGGCTCATAAAATGTTGGAAACATCCTTGTTTTATTCTAACTTTTTGAGGGAGATTTTATTTGTTTCATATTTGTGGTGAAAGCTGATGTTCTAAATCATGAAATATTTCCAAGTCTTTAATTGTACAACTTTAATTGTTGAAGTCATGAGAATTTGAGCTTTTGTTTGGTTGATGTTGGTTAATGTCAGATTGGTGGAGTTGAAGCCAGAGGCTTGACATGAGACACATCACCGTCATGCCCCGCTAATGTCGACAGAACATCGATTAGTTGTGGACTATCAATACCTCTCTTATTTCACTCATCAGCCATAGCATCTGACACCACAAGTGTTACTTTATAAAAGAGAACAGCAAAGTCATGAGGCTCAACAACATGCAGTTATGAACAACCTGGCACCAATTTATTAGACTCCATTGGGTTGAATATTGCCTGAAAAACACATGATTATCCTTAAGTTGAACCTTTAGCTTTCCCCTCAATAACTCAACAAGATGCATAGATGTTTTCCATAAATGCTTATTCAGAGATTTTTTCATTGTCACAATAGCTTGTCATATTTCGTTGGGTGATCCCCAACAAGGAGTTTTACATAAATTCTGTGAATAAATACTCCAGATGAATCTTTCTTTTCCAATCTACATTTATGTAAGTTTTAATGGCTTGATGTTGTTTTAATGTGTGTAGGATTGAGCCGGTATCAACTCTGTACCAGAACATCAGTTTGACGGAGCCCAGAATGGTCCCTCAGTATGAAAGAGTTCTCCTCAGTTTTATCAAAGAGATCCGAATACTGAACACTGAAATGGAACATCTGGCACTTGCTGTAAAGAGGTACACACTCTCGTGCACATAGGCTACATACTCTGGTCGCCAGTTTTCTTCACCTTTGTTTTTAATAGAAACTGGGTGCAATTGAGTTCTTCAGGAATTCTTTGCAGCATCTTTGCATGTTAATGGTTCTTAAGAGTTGCTTAATAGTTCCATGCAGATCAAGGGCCTCATTTACTAACAGCTTGCGCCAATACAAACCCTCTTTTGGCTGTCAGTGTTTACTAAAGACATGCAGTGATAAATTTGTGCTGAAAAGGCATGGAAAGTTATTTTTGTGGCTGACCTTATTGCATATGCATTTGTAGGACTTTCCCTTTCAGATGCTAAATGTATGGGAGGAGAGTATTTAAATGAATCATGCAAGGTGATTTTCTAAGGATTGCTCTGGTCGAGTTACTGGTATTTGCGTCATTATTTAACTCCCAAAAAAAGCATATCTTAAACCAGACACTAATTTGCGCTGTTCTTGGTAGATTGAGTTGGTCATTATGCAAATGATCGTATATCACCACGTATATATGGTGGTATTTTTACCAGCTGACAACTCACAAAAAGCTTAGAAAATGTGTACACATCAGTTTGTAGATGGACATACTCTTGTTAATGCTAATGTAGAGGAATTACAGGTGCAACATCTCATGATGAACGTCAAACTGAGTAGCGTATCACTGAGAAACGTCCTGCTCAAGTCGTTCTTGCGAGGTTAGGGTTCAATAACTAGTTCTTCCAATGTTTCATCATTGGACTTGCGCTCGGACTGATATGGTAAATCGTGATAATGTAAACGGTAGACCAATCACAACAGACTGGGCCATCTGACCAATCAGAGCAGAGTACTCTGGCAGAAAGAGGGATTTAGACCGATTGATTCATCCGTTAAGTTATTTGAGAATCATGGAAAAATGTGGTGATAGGCAATGTATATTATGAGAAAAAAAAACTGTTTTTTGACCTTTGATGCATGTAAACCTCTAAAATAAAATTAAGAGCCTTCAATATGGCATGATAATAGGGGCACTTTAAAAAAAGAAAATTCGGTATATACTTTATTTTAAAGTGTCCTTGTTACACATTAGATGTAGTTACTATTCTGTCATCATTTGCTGACCCTAATGTCATTCCAAAACTGTCTTTCTTCTGTAGAACAATTTTTTTTTTGTCCATACAATGGAGGTCTGTGATAACCAAACCTTTTTGTTACCAACATTTTTTGTGTTCCACAGAAGAAAGAAAGTTTGGTTGAACTATTTCATTATTATATTGTATATTATTACATATAATAATATACAATATATTGTATATTATTACATATGTGATGGCTAATGTTTGATTTGTGGGTGTTTGTTCAGAGCTCAGGATCAGTCGGCTATACAGTTGAGTGAGATGGAGGAAGAGATGGATCACCGCATCCACACTGCAGAGAGAAACACACGTCTACAGGTGAGGAGACACACATTAGGGCTGGCTGATCCAACCTCAGGCGCTTCATTTATAGACAGTTTAAAGGAGAAATTTGTAACCGTTACTGACACCAGTGGCCGTTAGAGAATCTGCAGCCAGTCTCATGCTTGTTCTCGGCACGCTCGCACTAGATAAGGCTTTTTTTAATTTATTTTTTACTTACGAGGAGTTCCCGTGGGTGTCTGGATTGGGCTGGAGGCTGGAAGCTTCTTTCCGTCCGCAGAGTCCATTTGAAACACTAACGTCACTGCTAGCGATTGCCGCTGCTTACTAATGGCTGCCGTACGGATGAGAATGCGCATGACGTCACATTTTGTGAATTTTCGCGCCAATTCGAACCCGACTCCTCCCGACACAATTGAGCCCACAGGCTGATAGAGGCAACCGTGGTGGACATTAAGGTGTCATTCTTTCTATTACATTATGGTTGGCTCATAAATGTACAAATGAAAACTCTATTTTAAAGATTTTTTTAAGTAAAAAGCTGCACATAGCCCCTTTAAGGGGTTCCCATCATTTTATGGATTTAGTTTTATTTCAATTAGTTTTATTTGATTTTTAATTTAATCAGTTACATTTTTGGCTTAATTATTTTTATGTTCAAGAGCAACTGTGATTGTAGAGAAGTTAAAGGATCAGGAAAGAAGAAGGTGGGAACAGGCAAACGTTTCAAACACTCTTTAATAAATAAGCGAACACCAAACGAAAGTAAAGAGGCAGCAGCGCACGGACGACTGCCGCACACACACAAGCAAAACACCATGTAAAATCCAGGCCTGGTCCTCTCTCGTCCTTCACTGTCGTCGCTCCTCCTTTTATCCTCCCGAAGCTCCTCCGTTAGTGCCGCCGGCCTTTTCTCTTTTGCTCTTTTTCCTTTTCCTTTTTAAATGTTGATTTGTAATGGTCGCTTATCTTAAAGGAACTGATTAGGTTGATATGTTACCAATCATTTGAATGTTTTTTGCAAGCAACCCTTATCTATAGTCCAGAAATATTCTGCATTTTCTTTTCCATCGTCACTGTAATCAATTACAATTTTAGTGTTGGTATTTGTATTATTTCTATGGATGCAGTGCTCTGTTAACTGTTAGGCACAACTCAAAAGGAATTTGCACAGGTGTTTGTTGTGATCTGGGTTCCAGCCAAATCATGTGAGTGTCTTGGATTACTTTCAAGGCTTAATTTATCCACAACGTCACATTTTAGTGCAGACAATCTTCGACAGCCCTGTGTTTGTTCTTGTTCCTTATCTTAGAGCCGTGTTCCGCGACTTCTCACGTTATGTAATGTAAAATGAACTGACTGTTTGTTCAACTGCACCTGTTCAAGTTCCTGTAAAAAGAGACAAGCATTTGTACCTATGAATGCATTCTGCAGCCTTTTGTTCCCTTAATTGTCTTGATCTATTGTTTTACTTTATGGAGCTTTTTAGGTCTTTAGTTTTTTTTCAATCCAACACATTTTACTCGATATATATATATATATATATATATATATATATATATATATATATATATATATTTTCCTTATAATGTTATAACATTGTATTATTTTTAACCCCAGCACATGGTTTCTGTCATTTTCCCCCAGGAGTCTAAAAAAGCAGAGGCGACTCTGGGCAGCATGAAACACCAGTATGAGTCTCAGATATGTGAACTTCAGCAGAAGATACAGACTCTGCAGATGGTGACTGACTCCTACTAACAACAGCCTTATGTAGTTTTTGCTGTATAAAAGTTGGCTTTAAAAAAGTTGGGGTTTAATAGACAATTAATATTGAGTTATATTAAAGATTTATCTGTACTGACACGAGTTTTGCAGCATTAACACTGTTATTTTCCTGTTAATTACTGTGATGCTGCTTTGAAACAATCTGTAGACAAGATTTATTTTTAAAAAATGTTTAGATCGAAAACCAGAACAGGAGTACCAGCCTCAAAGAGGAAACCTCAGCACTGAAACGACAGAACAATGAGCTAATGCTGGTATGGCTCCTATTTATCGAAGCTTGTTTCCACCACAGAATAAAACATAAAAAAGGTAATTGTGACTTTTTGTCTCACAATTCTGACTTCTTTTCTTGCATATTTCAGTTTATATCTCGCAATTCAGACTTTATTTCTCACAATTGCGAGTTTATATCTCGCAATTCTGTATTGCATGATATAAATGATCAATTGTGAGTCATAAAGTCATAATTGCGTGATATAAACTCATAATTGCGAATTATAAAGTCAGAATTGCGTGATATAAAGTCACAATTGCAAGTTAAAAAAGTCACTCTTTTTTCCCTCAGAATTAGACTTTATTCCTCGCAATTGCGAGTTTATATCTCGTATTTTTTATCTTTTATATTTCACAATTCTGAATTGTGAGATGTAAACTTGCAATTGTGAGATAAAAAGTCGCAAATATCTTTTAAATAGTTTTATTCCGTGGTAAAAAAAGGATTTCCTACTAATTCGAATCTTAACAAAAATTATGTATGATATTATATAATGTGTTTTTGTCTTGTTTCTCTTTTTCAGCAAAACCAGAAGTTGAAACAGGAGCTTTTGGAGTCTCACACTAACGTTGCGTTCTTGCAGAGTGAGCTGGACTCTCTGAAGAGTGATCTCACAGACCAAAGCATCAACTTTGAACGGTACTGAGTATCTCTCTCTCTCTCTCTCTCTGTGTGTGTGTGTGTGTGTGTGTGTGTGTGTGTGTGTGTGTGTGTGTGTGTGTGTGTGTGTGTGTGTGTGTGTGTGTGTGTGTGTGTGTGTGTGTGTGTGTGGTGGCGGCATCTCAGCATTCACAGTTGACTTAGTTATTGATGAATATGTAATCAACCCTCTGGATTCTGATCTTCAGACCAAGAATTTTTAAGAACCCCATCAAATATGTATTCTGAAGAAACCCAGACTATCTCTTCTGATTCGAACTCTCCCTACTGGATACGTCAGTGTCAATAATGAAAGAACATAGTCATTCCCCCACATGAGCAGCTGTAAACTGGTTTTGTGACTGTTTGCAGTGCTGAAATCGTCAGAGCAGGATATCCTGGTGTCACTCATTACACTGCACAGGAATGTCTAAACCTTGTCGCCTAGTAACGACAAAACAGAGCGCAGTTTACTTGTGTGTGAGTGTCTCAGCGTTAGTATAAGGATTACTACAGTGTAAAAACGTTGTCAGGTAACCCAAATATTGAATGACTGAATCAACCTGACAACATTAGGTTAAAGCAATGAACAGCCTGACCTGAATGGTAAAAAAAGCTTCTTAAGATAATAGTTGCAATTTGTTTTACAGTATAAAATTAAGAAGTGGTGTTTGCTAAGGCAGCCATTGCCATTTATTTTGTTTGTGCTTACTGTGTACATATGAATTTGAATACACCTCAAACAATAAGTATTGACGTTTGTTGATTTGTGTGCAGAGATGAGGCTCTTATGAAGTGCTTTTCTGAGGAGAGAGATAACCTGGAGAGACAAATCGAGGTGCTTCAGTGAGTTGAACACACACAGCACTACATGAAACTGCTCTCAATGACACTCCAGCACAGCTAGAAACATGTCAGGCTAACAGCAGAAGCTGTTAAACAGTTAAAGCTGTTTCTAAGCCACTTTTGGGATTCACTTGCAGGTTCTTTGTGAAAATAGAAAACAAGCCCAAACACTGTAAATTCAAAGCGAAGATGCATTTCTGCTAGTAAAAAAGTAAAAAATGAGTCAAATGAATGTAATATTTACGTGCCTTTAATCTTTTATTTATTTAATTTTGATCCCAAACATCTTTAAAGTCTGCATGAAACGGAAGAAACAAGAAAAAATGTGGGGCGGGACTTGATTTTAGTAAAGTTGAGAAGTTAGTTCTTGGTCGAGTATATTTTCTTTAGTTTTGGTTTGTTGCTTTATTGTTTTTGTTGTTATTGTTTTCCATATCCAGGGCCGCAAACAGAAAGCTCCATGACAGTAATGACAGTTTGCGTACGGCCTTGGAGAACGGTCAGAGTAAGAGTAAGACTCAGGTAAGAAAGTCGGTCCCACTTTATATTAATGTACTAACATTGAAATTAATAATTTGATACAATGTACTTATTGTGTACATACATGTTTTTACATTGTACTTATATTTTGAAAATACCTGCATGTAATTACAGTTGTAATTAATGTATGTAATTACATTTGTAATTACACTATTGACCCTTCCCTTAAACCTTAACCTACCCATACCACCACACCTGACCCTAACCATATCCCCTCATAAGTTATAACCCTAACCCGTATCACACCTCAATATCAGCTAAAGTGTTTTACAATACAACATGAACACGATAAGTACATTGTACTTATTTCTCGATACAAGTACATAGTACTTAAAGCCACTAAATATAAAGTGGGATCAGAAAGTCTCCTAAACCCCTTGTGTCCATAGCCTTTCTTTAATGTAAATGATGTTGTAAAATGGATTAAGGTATTTGACAGCAATGCTTGCTGAACAGTGTGGGTTTTTTAAGAGGCATGGATTAGGGTTCAAGTTAACTGTATTTACATTTCTGCTTATCTGCTTGGACAGAACGATTTTTTTTCTCTTACAGCGTGTTAGTGGACTCTCACCTGGAGTTTACGTGAGCACGAGAAAGAATTCCTCTCAGTTTGATAGGTAAGATATTTGCATAGGTATTTGCAGATAACATTAGAGTTTTTTGCTACTTGCTGTAATATGTAGAACCCTATTGCAGTGTATTGATATTGATCACACATTCTCAACCCTAAACCTTAGTATTAAACCACTGCATTAATTCAGCACAAACATATGTTTTGTGCACAAACTTTGTTTTGTGCATTTAGGAAATGCAAATATAGATTCTTATAACTGTGATGTTGTCACAATGAAAACTCGCTTAGATGCTGTAACACATGTGCGGACGAGGACTATGATCCTCATTTTCGGCTGATGGAGGGTCCGAGCTGTGAGTCTCTGGCCCTGGCTCTGTGCGACCCCATGCGCAGACGCAGCTTTGAGGAAGACAGCCTCCCCGACAGCTGTGTGGACAGCGGCATGTCTACCCTGCGCTCAAATATGGGCTACGATTATGAGCATGGGAGATCTTCCTTGAACCTTCTCCTGAACTTCCAAGCAGAGGACAACATCACCACTGTGTCTGGAGACACATCAGATACAGAGGTATAATGTCAGTAAATGTGCCCAACCAACCATTTAAACACTATGTTCTCCATCTGTCTTTAAAAAGATATTACGGAAATAATATACTTTAAAAGAATATACTTAAGTATTAACTGAGTGTAATGGTTTCAGATACTTAAATGCAAATAAATATATATATATATATATATATATATATATATATAACTTCTAATAAATGCAATTAGCTGTACATTGCTTTTTGCTTAAATACTTCTTTTTATGTATTTTTTTTATATTTTACTTCTGTTGTCTCTGACATAGTTAAAGTGTACTGCTAAATGTACTGACAATCATTTATGGTAAACTAAAATATACTTTGATGTCTATTGACATTGTATGTCATATATTTATTTATAATTACATATCTGTAATGATGAAGTTGCGATTTAGCGCTTTTAAAAGACAGTAAAATAGATAAGTAGGCTGAACCGAAACATTTTAAGAGGTGTAATTTCTTGACCATCACAAGTGTTATTGTATAATACAGTATGCCATTGAATCATTCTCAGACTTAATGCTGACAGCAGTGGAACCACTTGGTAGAGATTTGTCAGGAGACTTATTTCTTTCCACAAAAGACGACAATGGTACAAGAGGATTAATAAAGCAATGTTTTAAGTGTGGAAATATAGCAAAAGTAAAAAAAAAAACTCAAAAAGAATGGACTTGTGACGGAATCCCTGAAACAATTAGGCCTTCACTTTAACGGGTTTGTTCACCCAAAAAAAATAAAATTCTGTCATCATTTATGTCGTTCCAAATCTGTAAGACTTTCGTTCATCTTCAGAACACAAATGAAGATCTTTTTAATGAAATCTGAGAGATTTCCATCCCCCCATTTACAGCTACGCAACTACCACTTTTTTGACGCTTCAAAAAATTCATGAAGGGATTGTAAAACTAATCCATATGAATTGAGTGGACCTACTCCACAATTTCTGCTTTTAAAATGCAGTTAAATGTAAAACTTTCAATTTAAGTATTTAAGTTAAGAAAAAGTCATGAATATGTACTCTCTTTAAGTACACTTAAAGGGGTGGTTCAGGATTTTGGACATCGGACCTCATTTCCAAGTTAGCCTGGGTGTTATTTATCAGTGGAGACAGTTTTCAAAAATTTTCATCCAGTGCTTCCAGGTGCATAGTTCGCCGGTGCTAGGCTAGCGCGAGTCAACGGTATCTGCTAGCCTGCTATTAAAAACAGTGTTACCCACTCCACAGTACACCAAAAGCAAATTAATCATAACGCCAGACTATCGATGTAAATGTCTGTTCAGAGAATAATATTAGAAATCAAACTACCATCACATCAAACTACCATCGCATTGCAATAGTTATACTTTGTTCCCTGTATTTATTAGCACAGTCTACAGCAGCGGCGGAGTGATATTAAGTTACCTAGGCAACTGAGAGAGTCGGTCCACATGACAATCACGCAAGTGTATTTCCCTGCCGCTGACACTCCTCACTACAGAAGCAGAGTATATCACCATGTGCCAATTCCTTCATTTACAATCGAATGTTTCAATATCGTTGTTCAAGGCTACTACTAGCTAGCTAGACGTCCCGACTGTAGTGCACATCTGTTCTGTGTTTTCTTTTCGGCGCAGTACTACTAACTGGAGCAAAGTAAAATTCCGCCGCTGCTGAGAAACTAGTTCCTATAAATGTAATGCGATCATTGAGATGCAAGAGATGTTTGATTTCTAACATTATTCTGTGTTTTGATCAGGAGATTCAGTATTCTTTCAGAAGATACCTCCCCTACCGTATAACATTGAAAACAAGGAAAGCCAGAAAATTACATCAGTGGCATGTTAATAAAGACTTTAAAAAAAAAACAAGGGCAGAATGTCGTAGTAAAGGAGAATAATAGTATTTTAAGACCACTCAAAAAGCTAGAGACTTTCGACACGTTCCAGGTCTTATTGTGACTGATTCACTTGTGCATATTCATACAAAACCACAGTCCAATCAACTCAGAAATTATCCCTGACAAGCAATATTTGCTTGTTTATTTGCAAAATCTGCTTAGGAAGCTGTTGTTATAAAAAATGATGTTCTTAAACTGATGAAACAAATAGAAACAGTCCCACACGCTGTTGTGGCTAAAAATCTTCATTTTTCAACTGTCAGATTCATTCTTCAGTTAATTGTCCTGTACGATACTGATTATATGATCACATTTTTACGTTATACAATTTTTTTTTAAACATTGACTCAATAATAAAAAAAAATTGAGAATAAAAAAGCATACTAAGCATGCTAAGTATGACCAACGTGAATAAAACAGATACATCTCCCTGTGTGTTCTTACGTAACTTGATGTCATTTCTGGATCAGTCAGATTCCTTTTTTAAAATATGCTGTTCGCTCAGGTTGTGGAAGTGCAAGAAGAGGCTGCGTTTGGGTCGGACAGCGAATCCGTTCTGAGCTGGACTCTGTCAAAGCCTGCTCAGAAAGAGGAAGTTACTGCTTCTGGGAAGAAATGCCTCTCTGCCATCTTCACCGAGGTACTGGATTCACCTGCCAGAAGTATCATAAAGGCTTAAATTTGACCAACGGCATTCTAAATCCTGAACTCAAACTAATCCCAGTCCTGAGACTCAAAGTCTGAAGCCCAAATGTGTGTGCATGTGTGCAGAGAGAGCAGGATGATTTGGCAGTGACTCAGCCTCCATCCGAGAAGGCTTACAGGATTGTGCTGGCAGGAGACGCCGCTGTGGGAAAGTCTAGTTTCCTCCTCCGCCTCTGTAAGAACGAGTTCAAAGGCAACACTAGTGCCACACTGGGTAAGACTGTCTAACGCTTAACCGCACTTGAATTTAATCTTTAACTGTCACAAATATTGTGAAACGATGTGTCTTTTTCCTGCAGGGGTTGATTTCCAGATGAAAACTTTGGTGGTGGACGGTGTTCCAACAGTGCTGCAGTTATGGGACACAGCTGGACAGGAAAGGTAAGATCCCAGTGCCCAAAATCAAGTTGAAACCCAAAACATATTTATACCTCTTGGTATAAACTCTAAAGGTTGTGACACACCAAACCGACATCATAGAACTAGCGGTGACACAAGCCGACTGTGTTGCCATTTCCGTGTCTGGTTCAAAAAATTGCGCTTGAACACACTGCAAAGACTACAGCCAACTAGAATGCACATTCTTCGCCTGTGTGAGAGGAAATAACTATCTATACCAGCAGGTGGCAGTAGTAATTTGTGACCAGGGCTTGACATTAACACCCGCCAACCCGCCAAATGCTAGTGTATGTCAGCAGTGGGGTGTAACACAGTCACTCCTACTAGCCACTTTGCCGTGTTGAATATTATATAATATATACACTTTTAAAAAGGCATCTGAAATAATAAACTAAGTGCAATGTAGTGTTGTCAGAACTGAAGTATGGATTTTTCGATACATATCAATACTGAAAATTCTGAAACCTAAGAATACATGATATCAGCTGCACTTTCTATCTCTCTCTCTCATCCTCACTCACTCCATTCATTTGCTCCGGAATATACAGGGCTTGAATTTCTGCATGGCATTGTGCATAATTTTACTAACTTCTGCAGATTTTGTGCTCACAGCCAAAGTGTGCGGCTGTGCGCAAAAAAGAAAAAAGCGGATGTGTAAGAAGGTAATGGATCCGTGCATCAGGTCTTAAAGTGACAGCACCCTAATACTCCTACCAAATTATGAGATAATATTAAAAATATCTGTATGGCAGGTTTTGCCCATGGTATCGATGTCAAAATTGTGACTAGTAACGTTGGAAAACCACTAGCCACACTGGCTGGTGAGCAAAAAAAGTCAATGTCAAGGCCTGTTCATGATTAAAAATGGGAAACCAAAACAAGGACTGCACATATACAAACCGTAAACAAGGCAGTGTTGCTTACCATTTTAAATATGAATGATGTTTTCTGCTGGTCTTCGGTTTCTTCATTCCGGACGACCATGTTGTTCTGAAGATATTTGTGTATTGGAATGCTCAGGTAAGATGATGAATAGACTCTGTGTGCACTCTTTGACTTTGACTATTCTTTTTTTTCGTCCACTGGTTATTCTTTTTGCGCACATCTAAGCTGAACTGCCAATCAGAGTGATCTTTCTCACCGACTGCCCAAAGGCAATTCACTATATCCTCAATCGGCTTGTTGCAAGGGTGTGGAACACATCACAAAAACCGACAGTTGACTTGGTGTGTCACGGCTTTAAACTCTAAACTCTGTAATCAACCTGTTCTTCTAGACCCAGGATTCTTCTTACATGAATGACCTCCTGAGATTTCCAGTTTTTCAATAAATACAATTATTAATATATGTAATGATATGCATACCCTAGCATATGTAACGGACGGGGGCCAGTAAGAGCTGTGTATGTAAACCTCACTCCCCAGGCCTCAAGAGGCATGCTAGCGATTTATGCTAGAGGCTGTGGCCTTTAGTGTCCTTGTTAGCGCACCCGCCTCCCACGCCTGAGACCCCGGTTCGTATCTCCCTCTGAGTAGGTCGAGTAGGACCAGTTACACATGCATGTAAAAACTGAAGTATAATTTGGGTTGATTACTCTGGTGTCCCTTTTACAGGTTTCGGAGCATTGCTAAGTCTTACTTCAGGAGAGCCGATGGGGTCCTTCTACTGTATGACGTCACTTGCGAGAAGAGCTTTCTGAATGTGCGCGAATGGGTCGACATCATTGAGGTATTTCCTCAACGCTGTCGTGTTTAGCATATTTTTCTACTACAGTAATTGTAATCGTATAATGTTAGTTAAGGTTTCATACAAAACCAAAAAGTCATAATTTAGTTGACTTGTTCATTTTCCAAACTCTCTGGGAATTAAATGCGCTCTTTGTACTTGGTGCTACTGTAACCTTAAAGGGATAGTTCACCCAAAAAATTAATTCTCTCCGTTCCAAACTCATAAGACTTTTGTTTATCTTCAGAACACAAAGCTATTTTAAATGAAAAATTAGAAATTTCTGTGAAATTTAAAGTCAAAACCCAAAGCTCTGACATTTCTAAACGTTTATAAAGAGATCGTAAAATAAATTCTTATGAATCAAGCAGTCTTTAATCCAAGTCTTCTGAAGAGACTCAATCACTTTATTTGATGAACATTTAATTTAGGCTTTTATTCACATATTAACATTGATCAGCGAACATAAACAGAAGCTCAACTTGCTTGATGCGTGAAAACAAACATCATTGGTTCTTGCCGAAGCACAAAATGCTGCGTAACACACAAGAATGAACCTCAGTGGTTCTTGTGCATCAAGCAAGCATGCTGTTCTGAATATGAACAAAAGTCTTATGGTTTTAGAATAACATGATGGTGAGAAAATGATTTTCATTTTTGGGCGAACTGTCCCTTTAAGACTGTTGCTCATCGGGACAGGCCTAGATGCTGAATGCAAAGTGCATGTGATTTGTGAATGAAGTTTTTTGTTGCTTTGTTTCCATAAATGATCTTGGTGAAGTGAATAGGAATCTTGTGAACATGTTTAAATAGATTTTTCTTCATCTTTTGATTCTAGAGTTGAATGTAGCCTGAAGTTTTCGATGATTTGACATTTTAAATAAACACCTACAGTTAAAAGATACTGAAATGTGGGATTTTGCTGGGTTAGATTGAATAAGATACTGATTGATGTTCATTTCTGATGCAGGATGTGTCCCAGGATGACATTCCCATCATGCTTGTTGGGAATAAGACAGACCTGAGAAAGGAAGCTCTTCTGGATGGAGTCACCTGTATTCCCACCAGCTACGGAGAGAAACTGGCCATGGTTCGTACCCGGACATTATTCACTATGATTTACAATTGCTTTCTGGTTTTTACAGGGATTGTTCAACCAAAAATGAAAATTATAAATACTGTTTGACTTTGATTCTCCCCTGAAACACAAAAGAAAATCACACTACTGGCTGCTCTTTTCCATACAGTACATAACTTAAAGGGATAGTTCACCCTAAAATTAAGAATGAAGTTATCATTTACTCACCCTGGTGTTGTTCTAATTCCGTACACCCTTCTTTCTTTAATGGACCATACAAGGAGAATTTTTAAAAAATGTCCCTCTCAAACTCGTCCATTTAATGGCAGTGAATGGCGACCACCATCAAAAAGACGCAAAAGTATCACAGGATTATCCAATGTGACGTATCATATTAGAACAAGTGTTCTGGGGGTAAACAATAGGGTTTGTGGAGAAACCACCCCCCAAGAAATATTATGTTTAATTTAATGAAAATCTACTGTGTGTAACTGTGGCTGCTCTCTCTGTTCAGACATACAGTGCCTTATTCTGCGAGACGAGTGCAAGGGATGGATCCAACATCATTGAGGCTGTTCTTCATTTAGCCAGGTAAGCCCAGTCCAAGATTCAAAATGAAATCACATTCTGTAAATACAATACTTCTGCCTGGTATACATTTTAAAGTCAACATCTGACACCCAAAAATGATACCAAAATAGACCAAATAGACTAAAGGTGAAAAGTGCATATTACAAAAACTTATCCAAATCCCATTTCTAACTGAATTCAAAAGACCAAGTAGGAAAAAAAAAAAACAACAGAAATACATATTTCCCCCCAAAGACAGTTCCTTTTTTAAAACCATGATTATTTGTTTTTTGTATTTTTGTGACAGTTATTTAATTTCATTTATTTTGAAAAAAATAAATGTGTGAAGCAGTGATTCAATTCATATAAGACAATACAAGAAAAACATTAACATAATATTTTGGAGACATTTTCTTGATAGGTTTTGTGAGATTCACGATAAAGCGCTTTCAGAGGAACTGACTGCATACAGTAATATTAACACAAAACACAAGAGGGCAGCAGATTGAGGTTTATTGAGTTTAATAATCTGAGCATAATGTGTTGATAAATTCTTGTGAAGTGAATAAAAACACATTATTCTGACAGTCAGGTCTTCTTGTGTAATGCTTTGCAGCAAATTTTAACCATTCAGTATTCGAAAATGAGAACCTAGGGCTGCCCGATTATGGCAACAATCATAAACATGATTGTTTTGCTCATTCTTGAGTTCATGATTATTAAACACAGTTACTCATAGACTTTGCAAGCATCATGCATTTACTGAACAGTGGATTTCACTGAACTTTAAATATATTTAAAATTAAAACAAATAAAAAATATGCTATAATGTATATATATATATATATATATATATATATATATATATATATATATATATATACTATTATTATTATTATTATATGTTTTTTGTTGTATGTTTTTTTTAATGCCCTTACTTTGCGTTCATAATCATTTCAAGCCAAAATCATATTTGATTAATCACCCAGCTCTACTGTTACCAAATTCACTTCTCAGCATTATACTTGCATAGTAGCCTAATATTACATTTAAAACTCAAGACTTAAAATGTTTTCTCTTTCCTGCACTTTAGAGAGGTGACCAAGCATTCTGATGACTTCAAGAAGCCCGTATCAGTGGCCAAACTGTCTGGAAGCCCTAACAAAAAGATGCCAAGCCCAAACTGCTGCATGGGCTGATGCGCCTGCACGTCACATGACCCGGCGACAGCCCGTGTGCAGGTACGACGCGAGGCTTCGACATAGAGCTCATCAAATATTTAATCATTCAACTATTTATTCAAGTCACATTACATGGGAGATGCCGGTTTGCGATTGGCCAAGTTGTTTTTACTGTGCTAAATGTGTTCAAGTATTGTCCTCAGGACTGTCTCATAGCTGTGTGTCATGGGTTGCCTTTAACAGCCCTGCATTTCACAGCTTTAATATTACAGACGATTATTAGTAGCTTATGAAGTGAACATACACTCAGTCAGGAATTTAGTACGCTGCACTTTGCCTTTATTTATTTCATGAAAACTTCCTTAAGCTAAGAGAGAAGGAATATATCATAATAGTTCTGTAAGTGTGTGTGTGTGTGTGTGTGTGTGTGTGTGTGTGTGTGTGTGTGTGTGTGTGTGTGAGTGTGTGTGTGTGTGTGTGTGTCTGTGTGTGTGTGTGTGTGTGTGTGTGTGTGTGTGTGTGTGTGTGTGTGTATGTGGTAGCATGTGAAAGTTGAAATAATGTGAAAAGTTCTGTTTGAGTTTTAAGAAGTGTTTGAAAATGACAGAAGTCTTTTAAAAGAACTGGAAGTTGATGCCTGATCCAAAGCCTTCATTTTTGGCTTGTAGCTTTAAATTACAAAAAAAAAATACATGTAAAAGTGTTTTTTTTTCTTCCTTTATTTGCTCAGTGTTGATCCCATTTTAAAACAGATTGACAAGCTTTTATCTTTATACTATCATTGCTTTATGAATTTCTCAAGAGCACAGCTCATATATGTAACATTATATTGTGTAATAAACAGTGCTAACTTAAAAAAAAAAACATTTTTATTGCAGGAAAACATTTATTATATGTTAAATGTATTCGCAATTATATGAATGAAATGCTAATGTCTTATCTGTAATTCTTATTTCATGCTTATTTCACTGTATTTAATTTGCATTTGTAATTGAGTGAATGTTGGTTTAAATTTGAAATCTTAATAAGCAAAAATAAAGACCGCAATGTTTTCACTCCAGTTTTATTGTGGCAGTACTAACATATAAAACAATTCAATTTTTTTTGAACATATAAACAATCAAAAAACACTTTACAAATTTAATAAGGCGATTCCCAGTGAATCTGGGAACTGATGTCTTTTTTTATATACTCCCAGAGTTGTATTTTTGGAATTAAGTGACAGACTGTTTTAAACTGAAACATTTATAATAATGCTGCTAAACATGCAAACAAAACATATTTCACATACTCTATGAAACCACCAAACACTGAAAAGATTTCAAACCTCTAAAGAAAAAAGTTGAACACGCATTTTCCAGATGGTCTGGTCATTTGCATATTTTCTTGTTTTGATGTATAATTATCATGTTTTGTTTTTTTAAAGGGCAATGGGATGTTTTTAAGCTTAGCCATGTTATGTAAGAATCATCTGTGGGGTTTTTTTGTTTTGTTTTTTTGCCACAAAAGCACTGATCAAGATCTAGATCTTGAACAAGAATTGGTGAATGTTTCCTTTTTTTTATCAGTGTAAAGAAATAACCAGGCCAGTCAATACTGTCTCAATACTCAAAACTCAATACTGTCATCCAAAGAGGTAAATTTCACTTTTTTCAGATCATATTTCATCCTGAAAACATATGAAAAAAAGAAAAACAATATATATATATATATATATATATATATATATATATATATATACAAAGAAAAACAAAATATATATATATATATATATATATTACATAGTTTATTTAAAGGACCATTAAGACCATTGTGACATTATGCTCATAATTAAGGACATTTCCCTTCCAAATCCTCATTACGGTAATGCACCCGGATGATTTAATTTGAGTTTGTTTGTAATTCTCATTATTCTCAATGATGATTCTCATTACTGTAATGAGAGCAATGAAAGACAATATTTTTGTTGTTTGATCACAAACACTGCCAAGATAGAAATACTAAACAATCTCATTTTTCTTTTCACAATGTTTAATACATGTCATTTTCTTAATATATATATATATATATATATATATATATATATATATATATATAATCTTTTGAATTTGGGGTAAATTATGAACCTGATATTGGTGTTCATGACAGGCTTTGTAAAAATGATCCAAAAACATTACATTTAACAAACGCAATTATACAATTAATTAATAAATAAAGCTGAATATTTTAAAACATGGAAATTGCGATATTTTGCCTTTTGAATTTCCATTCCTATCAATGTTCAGTGTTGTGGACAGTATTATCCACTGGCAAATAAAATCACTTCCATCAAACATGACGAAACGAAGGGTTCCCTTGAAATCTCGGTGTCCCATCATGCAACAGAATAGCAAGGCTACAAAAACAATAAACAGCAAATTCCAGTGCATGACATTTCTGAATGCTGTATGAAATAGGTTTACCCTCTGGCCAATTAAAATGAGTTTGGACATCTATATTTTGCCACACTACAATATACGATAGGAGATGTTCAGGATAATAGGCAAATTCAGTCAACCTGCTATTGCCTGCCTTAAAACTAATGAAGTTGGTGATCAATGGCTTTGTCTAGCAGTTTGACTGAATGTGTCCACTGGTTCTCTGGTTTCATTGGTCATGATAACTCACATTAAAGCACAAAGCATGACTATCTATTATGTACATATTCCACATACTGTATGTGATGTTTTTTTTTTATTACAATGAGAACTACAACTTTCACAGCAGCATCAGAACAAAGCATTAATGTTGTATTTATATTATGGTCTGCTTCATGAACCCATCAATTAATATGACTCAACCCTGAGCTGAAAGTCCAGAGAAACCTGAACACAGGTAGAAAAAAAGCCTTCATGTCTTTTCATAGTCCTATACAAATAAGACTTAGATGAGCTAGTTGATACACAAGGTCAGACGCTTGAAATGAGAATGATATATTCTTTTCACAGTATTTACAGAGGTATACATGCAGAGGGAGAAAGAGTCAGTGTTGAAATGTACATTGTGGACACTACGGGTGAAAAGTTTGGACACACCTTTTCTTTTCAATTATTCTAAAATGTGGATAATAATAATCATTACCACTATGAAATAACAAATGGAATTATGTACTGACCAAATAAAATTGACATTATTTCTTAACCCAAATTTAAATTTGTGCTTCCTTGTCCATTTCCTTTACTATCCACTCCAACTCCAACTTACAAAAATGTTTTTAATTAATATTTTACAGCACATTAATCCATAAGCCATTAGATAAAAAAATGCAAATGTTTAACGGGGCTATATGTAAGAATTTTCATGTATTAATCACTTTTTAATTGCCTTTTTAAAAGTGTGAACAGCTTGTAACGAAACTTAAAAAAACGAGACCTTCCCCGGATTCGTAGATTATCTCTGAAAGCCTAAGAGACTGATTTTTATGTGAAGGACTCGGGACATTTTTGCGGGGGAAGTCAAAAGGATGTGACTTTTAAGCGCACTCCCCTCTCTTATGTTCTATGAAAATGAATGCTTATACAATGTTCAGGATAATGACAAAAGAGCAATTCTGTACTGTAACGCAAAGAAAAGGATTAATCAAATGATAGTCTCATATAGCCAGAACTATATAGTCTCTAGTCTCAAATATAGTTTACCCCTTATTACATCTGCGGCGCATTACGGCTCCGATAGGCCACCAGAGCTGATCGCGGCCACTCTAGTCAATGCTTTGAGGCTTTCGCACCAGAGAAACCTTTTCATAATTCCCAGAACTAATGGCAAAAGTACCCGTTTTTCTGGCGTTTTCGCACTGCGGGAACTAGGAATGATTTTAGTTCTAGGAGCGCCTTTTGGAGGAACTAATTTAGCTCTTACTTCAGAGTCGGGTCTAAACCTGCACTATAGGAACTACCAGTAACGTTAGTGTACGCTGATTGGCCGAACGCACGCGAAACACCAGCACCGGCCATTTTGAAAAAAGCTGTGTAAACACACACAGATTATAGCCTATATATTTACTCCAGAAACTAACTCTACGGACATGGAAAACAGTGATAGATGGACCTCTCAACCTTTACGCCAAGGAGAAAATCCAGCGCAACTTTGAGGGGACCAAGCAAAACACAATTATGTATTTCTGTTCAGCTAGCAACACTGGACATCAAACACACTGCATACACTAATACCTTTTCATATACTGTCTACTTTACAGGTATAACAATTTAGACAGATTGTAAACTAATCAATGCGGAGAATGCGAGCGCTGTGAGCTTAGGCTATGGCGCTCTCAGCGCCGTCAAAATAAAAGTCACAACAACAAGCGCGGCTTAAGTAACTTCAGAGTTCCTACTGGCGGTGCGAATGCAACCAGGAAAATGTTTCTAGGGGAACCATTAGTTCTCCTCCTGCTCACAGGCACTGTGTTTGAAATATAGATACAAGATAATTGAGGATGTATTTTAAAGACTAAAACACAGCTACAAATCTTTTTTCCTTATCGTTCATAACTGGACTTCTACCAGAAAGACTCGGGAGATAAATTGAAAAGCTGTATACATTTATTGTCAGCTCAGCAAGCATAAATTTAAGAGTTCTTTGGCTTAGGCCCCGTCCTTAGCGAGCAAAGCGAGGTTAGCCGAATCTGCATGTCCCGCCTGAGATGAAGGCGGGGGCGCAGCCGACCCCCTGGAGGTAAGGAAGGTACCATCTTGGTGGTGGTTGGGGAGGATGGAGGTGAATGGCAGCGTCAGCATCTGCGAACTCAGACAGGTGTAAGTAACAATCTTTTATACTGTGACTGTTAACACCTGATTGGATACGAATGAGGTAATACGTGACGCGCTGATTGAGTCTTCCTGACAGAACTTAAGCTAAAGCTTTCATTTTTAAGTGTATTAACTTTGTCTGTAGGCTACAGCAGAAAAAAGTAGGACATAGCAATAAAAACCATTTAACCGGAAAAAACAGCCATTTAGCCAAATAAGCCATGATAGAACCCCCGAAAATCAAGAAAAAACACGACAAAATCAAGAAAAACAACATCGGACAGGCAAATCTCGTGTTCTTGCGAATCTAGTCGCTTCATTTCTGATTTTCTCCTGGTGTGAGTTGGCACCATGTGGAGGACGGAACAAAACCTTGTCGGAGTCGTAATGCGCTGCAGACATGTGCAGTGTAAATAAGGGGTTATAATTAAACTATCATAAAAGTGTCATTTTAATACTTCATGATGGTATTAATACCACAACATTATGCCAGTGAATTGCAGTGCTGGTACAAACATATCCACATCGCTAAGATAAGATGCTTTCGTAACTGCTGCTTTCTCACCGCTGTCATTTTTGTTGTGTGTTTATTTTGTTATTGAGAATAAAGCGTGCAGCATATGTTTACATATTCATCTAAACATCGCTCTCAGCAGTGTGGACGGCGTATGGATGTTCACTAACAGTGTATCGCTGCAAAGGTATTTCCAACTGCTTTTTACTTCTAATAAAATAAATCGTATATCGGGGTTCTTGAATCACATTCAGTCTCTTGTACATTACGTGTGAATGAGTACGAGCAATAAGCTGCTGGCTGCAGTTCACTGAATGGCCACCGGTGTCGCTAATAACAAGGGTTTCTGAATTTTACATATAGCCCCTTTAAAATTAATAAAATATTAGGTCCCAATTTATATTAGGTGTCTTTAAGTACTGTGCACGTATGTAAGAACTATTTGTACTTATTGTGTTCATGTTGTTTTAAAAACACTTTTGCTGCTATTGAGGGTAAAAGTGTAATTATAGATGTAATTACAGAAGTAATCATGTGCAGGTATTTATAACTGTAAGCACAATGTAAAAACAGGAAGTGCCTTGGATCAAATGATTTGTTTAAATATTAGTGCATAGTGGCCAAAGACACTTAATATAAAGTGGGTCCAAATATTTTTATTTTAATATTAATAGGAATTAATATTTATGAAATATCAGAATAAATTAATGTTAATAAATTATATTAATTCATATTAAGATCAACTAATGATATTAATATTATGACAAATTCTGTCAACTGTGTGTCCAATATTTGACTTGTAGTGTATACAGTATGTCATTTTTAAAAAGAAATATTAATTTACATTGATGAATAATGACTAAATCACAACCTTATGCATTATGTAGGTGTTGCGTTATTCTGACATTGATTTGATGATGCACATATTATAATGGTAATATATTGATTAAATATGAGCCTGTAGGAATATCAACCACACAATGAGACACAAATAACATACAATAGCAATCAAATATTTTCTCTGCGATAGCGTGTCCATATAAATGCCTGTCTGCTAATATGCATATTTGTTTTCTTTACTTTTCTTTTTTATCAGAAAATAAACCGCTTTTTAAAGATCCTTCAGTATTTGAAGTATTTCAGTATACGTTCCTGAGAAAGCCACCTGCTGTTGGACAATAAATATCAGCGATCAGCGTTTTTTTATATAGAACTCAATATAGTTGACAGAAATGTGTCATTAGCCCTTTTGCTATCACCTCAGCAACAGATGTGACATCACATCAGATTTGCATCACAAGTAGCCGTGTTAATTTGATTAGTTGATGTGGACAAAGCCCTGTGTCACAGGAAGACCAACGTCAGTCTGATCCAGGACCGCTGAAGGAAACACAAACGTAATCATGCTACGTATTATCATCTACTTAAAGGGACCGTTCACCCAAAAATAAAAATTCTCTCATCAATTTATCACCCTCATGCTATCTCCAATGTATATGACATTCTGTCCTCAGATAAACACACTAATTTTTTAGGAAAATAATCCATCTCTGTGAACCCATATGATGCAAGTGACCTCAATGAATGAATCGATGTCTTCTCTAGCCAAGTGATAGGTTTAAGAAAAAGACTAATATTTTAAACTCTATTAACTATCAATCATTGCTTCTGGTCTACTTTCATACGAGCGATCATGAGAGGGACGTTGACACACTTACAGTCATGGTTGGAATTATTGGCACCCTTGGTAAATATGAACAAAGATCTTCTTCGTTAATCCTTTTGATCTGTAGTTGAAAAAAGTTCACAAAAATATAACCTTTCATTGAAGTAAAATAATTAAAAATGGTAGGGGATCTATGGAATGGTCAGTGACCCATTTTTGTGTTGATTTTGATGTTTGTTTTGGACCGTTGTCCTGATGGAAGATCTAAACACGGCCCATTATAAGATTTCTAGCAGAGGCCGTCAGGTTTTGATTTTTTATCTGTTGGTATTTGCTAGAATCCATAATACCATGTATCTTAACAAGAAGTCCAGGACCTCCAACAAAAAAATAGGCCCACAACATTAAAGATCCAGTGTTATATTTAACTGTACACATTGGGATACTTTTTGTCCTTGATTGCATTAAACCCATCTCATGTGTTTGCTGCCAAAAAGCTGTTTTTATTTCCATCTGACCATAGAACCAGGTTCCGTGTCTAACAACTGAATATGCTGGAGTTTGTTTTAGATGAGAACAGAAGATTTTTCTTGAAACCCTCCCAAACAACATGTAGTGATGCGGGGGCTGTTGGATAATATTTTAGACCTGCAATTCTCCATCTGTGATTGAGTCTTTGGCCACTCAGACTTTCGTCCTCACTGTGCATTAAGACAAAATAGACGCACGTCCTCTTCCTGGCAGATTCGTAACATCTTTATTAATTGCCTTGATTTTCTTAAAGCCACTTTTTTTGTGAAGCTCAACAATCTTTTGCTGCACATCAGAACTATATTCTTTGGATTTACTCATAGCGATGGATGATTAAGGGAATTTGGCCTTTGTGTTTCCTCATATTTATACAGCACTCCATTAAGTGATTTCCCCCCCACTTTCAATTGTTTTACTTCAATGAAAGGTTAGATTTTTTGTGCAAATATTTTGATAAAAAAGATCAAAAGGATAAACAAGGCAGATTTATGATGCACAGTTGACAGTTGACTAGAAGCAGTAATTTATATTTTAAAAAGATAAAAATATTAGTATTTTCCTTACACACACCTATCGTTTCACCTCAGAAAACATTTATTAATCCGTAAAAACTTTTCGATGGACCAGTTTTTAGACATTCTACTAGCTTATAAGTAACTTTGCAACTACATATCAACTAACACTCATTAGAGTATTAGAGACTGTCTGCTACTTTATTTTGATGCTCCACAACAGACATTCTACTGACTATAAGTAACTTTGCAACTACATGTCAACTTATTCTAACCCAAACCTAACAGTGTACTCTAATGAAAGTTATTTGACATGTAGTTGCAAAGTTACTTATAGTTAGTCGAATGTCTGAAGTGAACCATGGCTATAAAGTGTAACAGATTCATCAACTGGAGTCATATGGATTATCGTCACGATCGCTGTGTGTGGTTTTTCAAGCGTTAACCGAGTGGCACCCATTCACTTTTATTATTGACTCACAGAGATTAATTATTATTTTTTTAAAATCTTCATTCAAGTTTATCTGAAGAAAGAAAGTCATGTACATCGGGGATGGCATGAGGGCAATACATTTGGAGAGAATTTTCATTTTTGGGTGAACCTTTAATTACATATAAAAAGGTTCAATGGAAAAAACCATCACAGGTTTGGCATGCATGGGGATATATCAATAAATAAATAGAAAAACAAACTCCAAATCTATTTGCCAAACAAGTTATCCAAAATGAAGTTAATCAGGGACAAAAACACATTTCATGATTCGATCAGTTCCCAAGGAATAAAATCAAGTTGTGTGCTGCATGAGTGACTGAAACCCTTCACTGATACAATTTACACAATCAATACAACCTGCATTAAAAAGAAATATATAAATATATATAAAGATAACTATTACGAAGAGCCAACTGTGCAAATGAAATGTAGATTTTTGGGCCAAATGGACCATTTGTAAAGTAAATTTTATTAGCTGCACTTTCATTGTTTAAATACGTTCAATCTTTGGGGTTTTCCATAATGATATTGACACAACACATGTTCTTTAATAAGTGAATTTATGGCATTTCATGCAATTTGGTTATGTATTTTGTGTGATTACAGTGATCCGTTTCATAAGAGCCTCTCAAATGTACTAGTAACCTGCTGTTTACATCTGCTCATCACATCTTAAAATCTGAAAACACAAAATCAAAATCTGTTTTATAGTTTGTGCTTTTCTATATAAAAAACACAGCACAGCATTTTAAGGTAAACTATAGGTGATAATAAAAACATTTCACTTCTATACCACCTACTTTTTTGTGTAAATCAGTTTAAATAAGATAACTTAGGTGTTTTTTTTGCTGAAAAATATAACTAACTGTAAGCGTCACATAAGAATGTATAAAATTTTAAAAACAGATATTAAGTTTTAGCATGTATAGCTTTCCCTCGCTCAAATATCTGTGTGTGTGTGTTGCTCTGTGAGAGGATGAGAACGTTTAATCCAATACAGTGTTATGAGGTCAAAATCTGCTTGTCTTAATAGCTGATTTGATTTTTAAGAAAAATAAGTAGATTTAGGGAAGCGGGTCCGAGCTCATTTCCTGCCTGTGCCTCTTCTACATTTTGACTTGCATTATTTGTGTTGTTATGAAGGTTAATTGAGTCAAAGACATCAAATCATTTGATATGGACTCTTCATATGAGTGTACAGGATTTCACTTGGAAACTGCTATAAGGGTCCAAAATTAACTTACGTGTCAAATGTGAATAGAAAAATTGTCTTTTTTGTGAAAGACAAAAGTGTTTAACTGGCCAGTTTGGCTAGTTACGTAACCTTCCGCATCGTTTAACGGTGCCCTTCTTATGAAGGCTTGTTTCCGCCACGAAATAAAACATTCAAAAAGGTGATTACGAATTTTTATCTCACAATTCTGACTTTTTTCTTGCGGTTGCGAGTTTATATCTCACTCACAATTTAAACTTTATAACTTGCAATTCTGAGTTCATATCACAATTGCAAGAAAAAAAGCCAGAATTGTGAGTTTATTCAAGACTTCGCAATTCAGACATTTTTATTCACAGAATTGTGAGATATAAACTAAAAAGTTGGAATTACCTTTTTTATTTTTTTTATTGCATGGCGGAAACAAGCTTCAATATCCTCCGACCCTCACTGATGTAAGTGAATCAAAGAGATACAAACTGACTACAGAAAAGAAAAGATTTAGCCTCTTCTAACAAATTTACCATCAGACATTAAGCTAGGATGCCATGATGCGTCACATTCCTGCCATTAAGCCAGCAAAACAGAATAAAGTCGCAATGTGGGGAATAAAGTCGCAATGGGTCTAGATTTTTTATGTGAGAGCTGGTGTTTTACAAAGAGATTCACTAGTATGTGATGCTTGAGCTGCTGGGGAGTCAACTCAAAAGAGTCAATAAGAATTGATTCTTTTTGTAAAATCGTTGATTCCTATGGCTGAAGTCAGAGCTGTCTTGTAATCAAAAACCTCTAATGTTTTCCACAAATACATAAATCAAATATATATATATATATGATTTACTGTGTAAAACTTGAAGTCTCTCTTATGCTCACAAAGCCTGCATTTATTTGATCCAAAATGCAGTAAAACAGCATAACTGTGAAATATTACAGTTTAAATTAACTGTTTTCAAATTTCATATATTTAAAAAAAAATGAAAATTCCTCCAGTCTTCAGTGTCAAGAAACATTTCTTATTATTACCAATGTTGAAAACAGTTGTGCTGCTTAATATTTTTGTGGAAACTGGGATACTTTTTTGTATCCCACCATTGACCGAAAAGGCAAAAAGTTAATTTTGGACCCTGATTGATACGTTTTTTTAATGACAACAGGCATGTGAAATGAATGGAAAATATTGAAAAGGCATACATATCCACTATCAATGTTGAAATGTAAGATGCATTTCTATCCGAGCTGTGCTTTTCGTACACCCTTCATGAAGTTGTCTGGACTATCTGAGAATAGCCACATGCTGTTCTCTAATGCTACTTATAAAACTACAGCAGGGACACTGCCTCAGTTGCCGATATGAAAATGTATTGGCATGATTTGCAAAAGATGCGAAGGAATAAATCATATAATGTAGGAGAGCAAACCTGCCCATTCCATTTCCTTCCCGCCCCCGATCCCTGTAGTTCCTGAGCGGTGAGCCTCAGTCGCCCCATAGCTGCTCCGTTATGAGTTCGAGTTTGCAGAGGAACCAGCGTCGCATGGGGCAGTAGTACTCGTAGTGGAACTGCTCGAACTCGGGCGTCTGGCGGATGTCATGCAAGAAGGAGATGTCCAGGTCCGACTCCAGCAGGACGAGGAGGAGGGGAAGTAGAATCATGAGGAGGCCGATGGCCATCACCACCAAACGTGCTGCACTGCTCAGACAGGCCTGGATCTGGTGCCGCCCACTCGACGGGTTACACAGCGACTGCCGAAACGCCTCTCTGGCGAGTTCCCTCTCCCTCTCCGCCTGGAGCTCCACCTGCATCTCTGGATCAGCGTGCAGCTCCTTCAGCAAGCGCGCGGGACTCTGGAACAGCAGGTCTAAGCCGCCCTGAGCCTCCTCCACCGGCGTCGGGACCATGCTGGCACACGGGCTGTACGCCGTGTCAGATATGGTGAGGGTGCTGCACCCATCGTCTTCACGGATCTCTCTCCTTTCCTCATCTGCTCTCGTCCTATTGGCTGCCTCGTCTTCTCGCCTGCCCTGACCGTGGTTTTCCCTCTCCTCCATCTCTGCTTCCTCAGGAGTGACCGACGGTTTCAGTGGGGACAGATGGACAGATTCTTTCAAAGCCGAGAGTCCTGCGGAGTGAACAATTGGTTGTGTTAGTCACTAAAAATTCACTGGATTTCACCGACATATCCCGAAGGACGTACGGGTCATTGTCAGGATAGCTTATTATAGCTAAATAATAATAATTCATTACATTAACATAGTACTTTTCTCAGCACTCAAATCGCTTTATATGGAAATGGGAATCTCCTTAACCACCACCAATGTGCAGCATCCACCTGGATGATGCGACGGCAGCCATATTGCGCTGGAACGCCCACCACACAGCAGCTTATTGGTGGAGAAGAGACAGAGTAATGAAGACAATCAGTGTATATGGGGATGATTAGGAGGCCATGAGGATGGACAGAGGCCAATGGGCAAATTTGGCCAGGATGCCGGCCCGACAACCCTACTCTTTTTTCGAAGGACATCCTGGGATTTTTAATAACCAGAGAGTCAGGACATTGGTTTTAATGTCTCATCCGAAGGAGGGATGTTGTATCATGATTTTATATTGTCATATCGCCCAGCCCTAACTTGCTCCAAGGTAAAGCTCTAAGGCTTTCTGTAAAGCTGCTTGAAATGATGTGAAAAACGCTTTAAAAATAAAGAGAACAAAAAGAAACACTATTGACTTGAAGAAGAATGCAAAAGAACTTTTAAAATAAAACATTTTATTTTTAAATATTTTATTCCTCGTCAGAATAAAACTCATCATCTCCATTCATCATTGTTAAAATGAATAGAATTAAAAAAGAACCTAGAATTTGTCTCTGTTTAGTTTAATTCATTTCTATTTTCTAAAATGTTTTATTCATTTTCAGACAAAGTTTGTTTAACCTCAGTATGATGTGACATTTCCCCCTTCTCTCATCTTTCTGATTATTATTATTATTTTATTAAGTTTATTTAACCTTACGCCTCAGTCTACAGTCAGTCGCCATCTCTAAAAATGTTTAATACAGAAAATATTGTACTTGGCAAAAATAATATTTGTGTCGGGTAATGCGATGATATTCGATAAGTTAATAAACTATTAGACTTTTTTTTTGCATTAGAATCCTATTAACATTCAAGACCAAAAAAGTTGACACAAAACATGTTTTCAAAGACAAATGTAGGTTATTAATGTTTTTTCCCAAATTTCAATGTGTGATTAATTACAAGGCACAATGAAATGAGTGATATGAGAATTCTATATCTATATGTAAATAAATTCTAAAATAATCTTAAGTCTTTTTTTTGTTTGTTTGTTTGTTTGTTTTCTTTTGTTTGCAAGGCAGTTACCGCATAGAAATATGGATAATAGCTAGAATCTGACATCGGAAAACGTCTCGGGTTACGTGAGTTACCCTCGTTCCCTGAGAAGGGAACGAATGCTGCGTCAAGAATCAACACTACGGGGAATGCCCTTAGCATGACGCGTCTTAAGGGCACAGTCTGAAGCCTGAATAGAATTAGTCCAATCCTGATTGGTGCTGCGTGATGACGTCAGCCGTGACGTCGTATGTGACGGAGAGCGGAACTATAAAAAAGGCACCGGAACCCGGAAGCAGTAGCTTTCAATAGTCCGAAGCAAGTCGTCTCTAGGGGCTCGAAGAGTGTGGCCGAGGGACGCAGCGTTCGTTCCCTTCTCAGGGAACGAGGGTTACAGACATAACCCGAGAGGTTCCCTTCCGAGGGAACTCCCGCTGCGTCGAGAATCGACACTACGGGGAACGAAATACCCACTGCGCCACACTAAGAGAGTACGCCCAGGTGTGAAGCAATCTGGCACACTCAAGACGAGAGAACCTGTGAACCCGGTGTAGAGGGCAGATCCAGACTGTAATGTCTTATAAAAGTGTGAGGGGAGGCCCAGCCAGCGGCGTCACAGACCTCTCGAAGGGAAACGCCCCCAAGAAGGGCTCTAGAGGAGGCCACTCCTCTCGTGGAGTGGGCCTTAAGCAGAAGAGGTGAAGGCAGGTTGCGCACCTCGTAAGCTGCCGAAATAGCCTCTACAATCCATCTACTTAAAGGTCAGTTTGGAAGCAGGAGAACCCTTCCTAGGCGCCCCAAAACACACAAACAGCTGGTCCGATCTTCTCCAGCCTGAGGCTACCGGGCTTGCAGGAAGCGCTCGTCGAGCTTACTTTTTTTAGTCGCTTCCTGCTTCTCAGGGGGCAAATCGATATTTAATTTGGCCACAGCCCGAGTCACAACCTCCAGCAACTCCTCAAAGGCAGGCGAATGTGGTGATGGAGTTTCACATTCCCCTGCCTCGATGTTAATAACATCTAAATCCTCAGATTCAGATAGTTCTAACATCGGGTCCTCTCTGCGGTCGGGAGAAGCCGCAGGGCGGACTCCCGAACCGTGAGCGGGACCATGAGAACTGGCTGATGAGTGTTGGGAAAGGGCCGAAGCCGTCTCAACACTATCCACCAGATCTCTCTGCGATCCCCATGAATGCAAGCGCCGCGATGCCTCGACAAACGCGGGACCTGATCCATGGGGAGCGCGAGCCTGGCCTGATTCATCGAACAGGCTCAGGCGGGAGCGGAGCGTTCTAAGGGGCAATGTTTCACAGTTTGCACAGGCAGCACCCTCGAGCGCTGCCCGTGCATTCTCCACTCCCAAACAAACAACACAGAGTGAGTGTGTGTCACCCTCGCTTAAATAGCGTGGGCAAGGGGACACACACTGTGTAAACTGCTTTGCACTCTTCTCCATCACAAAATACCTTGTTTTTACTGAACAAACAACACCAAATAAGACAGACAGTTTCACATGTAACGCTTGCTGAAGGACAGAAAGCTACTGCTTCCGGGTTCCGGTGCCCTTTTTATAGTTCCGCTCACCGTCACATACGACGTCACGGCTGACGTCATCACGCAGCACCAATCAGGATTGGACTAGTTCTATTCAGGCTTCAGACGCGTCATGCTAAGGGCATTCCCCGTAGTGTCGATTCTCGACGCAGCGGGAGTTCCCTCGGAAGGGAACCTGTATGTATATATATATATATATATATATATATATACAGTATAAATATATATTAAAAAAATCATAAATGACCCAAGAACGACCCACATTCATAACATTCACTGTACACAACATCCTTTGAGCTAACTAAAATATTATTTTATGTCTTTGTGGCCTGCAAACTATTCCACAGTTTAAAGCTTTTGCTCTTGTAGTGTGCATGTCGTATGTGTTTATACAGCAGTTTAAAGGCACGGCTGCAGCCTGTGTTCTTTAGACAAGTCCCATCTAAATATAGACCCAGCTGCCTGGGTAGTGTGGATTAAGACAAGTCTCCCAGCTAAGTTGCCACTGACGTCGATGCTTCTCCATGCAACTATTCTCTAACACACACAGACCTCTGTAATGCCGTCTAACCATCTTCTTATTTCCCAATAATATTTTAACATAGCTGCTATTGAAAAAGAATTATGTCTCTTCACATAGAAACTAGATTGTTGGATCGAAAGCATTAATTCCACAATTAGTAATTAAATTATCTATAATTGACAGGGCGTACTAGATTTCAAGGCATCAGCATTGACAGCCACTTAACAGTGCCTGAAATGTAATATTTGTCAAACTAATTGGATAATCATGAGTTATCTATTGAACACCTTATACAGAAGCACACTTAAGCAAGTAGATGCAGGCATGGGCAAAAAGAAGATGTCACCATGGCGACATTGAGAGCCATTTAGCCCAGGAGGATGTAACAGTCATCACTAGCAACAGACCATCATGGCTACCATGGCAACAGTTAGATGCAACAAAAACTTAATATGAGGGTGATTTTCATAAAGAATGGAAAATATGTTAAAAAAAGGAAAGAAAACAATGTCATTTTTCACAAAATTAAACATCCCCTGTCATATATTTTCTTTAGATAAAATATCCTTAAATTAAGTTTATATTTTAGTCAATTATACTCTAATGTAAATCTAAAATAATATCCGAAAATAACATTTTAGTTTATGAGAAATGAAAAATGAAACAAAATATTTGTATAAACATTTAACCAAAAATCCTGACATTTAACAAAAGCTCCTGAAATAACATTATACTTAACACACTATTGTACTACAATGTTGTAAATTCTTTGGGTTTAGTAATTAATTTTCTGTGCTTTAGTGTTGAATTAATCAGGCTTAATACGTGCATTTTTGTCAACCCTTTGGTCATTATTTTATTATATTATATTATTGACAAGTTAAACCAAAGTAGGATCAAGACTTTTCAGCTGCCATTAAAGAATAATTTTCAAAAATGATTTACTTATCCTCATGTCGTTCCAAACCTGTATAAATGTCTTTCTTCTGCGGATTACAAAAGATATTTTGAAGAATGTTGGTAACCAAACAGTTTTGGTGCCCATTGATTTCCATTAAACGGACAATATATATATATATATATATATATATATATATATATATACACACACACAGAACATTTTCAAAATATCTTCTATGTTATGTTCAAAAAGACTCAATTTTATTTTGGGGTGACCGATCCCTTTAATTTTTCAGAATGATGCAAGGTTGCTAGCCAATGAAGAAATCAAGTAGGAATCATTATTTTAACAGTATTTTGGAAGCTTCCGTACCGGTTCCTGAGATGCGGTTTCCATGGCCAAGCAACCGCACATATACGTCTCGTGCCGTGTAGTTGGCCATGCGGAGCTGCAGGTTGTGACGCGTGGTGATCTTCACCTGACAGCGAATGGCATCCACCCGCTCTTCCAAATCTTCATCCAAAACCGTATTCAGAACCTCATCTGCATTCTCTTGTAGACATTCCTCAGCAACAACTTCACAACCCACCACACTGTGAACACCACTTCCACGCTCCCCCTGCTCTCCGAGAATCTCCATATCTGACCCCCTCCACACCTCCCTCTCAATCCCAACCTCACTGCACAATGACCTTCTCACAACTTCTGTCTGGTTGAATGATGTCAAATACTCTCCCTAACTCTTCTGGCTGGGTTAATGCTGTAATAAATCACACACACCCATAGAATGGGGTCGTCCTGCCGGCCCCTTTCCTTCACCGGATAGCGGGCATGTCGAGAGTGTTAACAAAGTCGGGGCATTAGGGGTCGGATCAGCCCAAATGCAGGATGAGCTATTTATACAGCATCAGTCATATCACAAGGCTTTGCTAATCACAGGGGCTGATTATGGTGAAAAGATCCACTCCGGAGTACAGTACAGCTAGCAGACATCACACTCATCCTGATCTGAGGTGTCATGCTGTAGTCCCTGAACAATCTCTTTTCAATACTTTATTAAAGAGTCATGAACCCCCCTGTTTCAGCACCAGTTAGTTCTCACCACCGTTTCGAAAATGCTACAAAAAGTGGGCGTGGCAAACTGCAGAGTCGAGAGGGAAGAGGGTAAACTGACAACACAACAATAACTTCTGATTCAGACATAGGGCTGGATAATCACAATATTTTTTTCATATAATACGATAGCGAGATTTACCATTCATTGACCATTAATGGGAAAGGAAATGCTTTCCACATATTTTTAGAGCTTGAAAATTTATGTAAACATGTAAACTTGTTTGTTCAAAATTAAACTCCACGGAGTAGCTACCTGTCACGGTTGGCTGTAGTCACAACTTGCACAACGAAGGAGATTAAGGACTTAATTGTCTTTAATAATGAACAACTCAGGAGAACACAACCAAGGAACAAAGGATAACTCAGGGCTTATAAACACAAGAGGTAATCAGAGTAGAAACAGAACAGCTGTGGGAAACTAATTAACAACCAATGAGACTAATTAGTGAACTAAGGAAAACAAAATCACAGAAATTGAGCAGAGACAGAACATAAATGTTACAGTAGGTCCCCCTCCTGGAAGGCGCATAAAGAGCCCACCTGTGGAGGGAGGGGGCTCTGGAGGTGGGTGTTGAGGACATGGACAGGAGTCGGTGGAGACAGAGAAGTCGGTGGAGAGAGACACCATGGTGGAGCCAACAGTGGGAGGAGCTTTGACTGAAGGGCTGGCTGGAACCCAGGGACTGACTGACGAAGGTGGAACCAGGGTGCATGGAGTATGGAGAGGCCGAAGGATCACGGTGACATCCACGGCCCAGAAGCATAAGGTGGAGCTGCTGGGTCATGGGACTGAGGCAGAGACAGGGGCTCAGCAGAACATGGATACGACAGCGGGAGTGAGGATGACAGGGAAGCCGGAGAAGCCTAGTGGAGCCGAAAGGGTAAAGGGTCGAGGCCTGGTCCTCTCCTGGCTCTGAGATGGACTTAACACAGCACACTTCGACTCCAAGGAGACCCAGGTTGCAGGCTCTAGCACTTGTTCTGAGGTAGTCGTTGGCTTTTCTGCCTCGCAGATGGTGAACGGGGAGTCGTCCAGCTAGAGCACCCACCACCAATATTCCTCCAGCGCCCTCTGCTCACAGGTCATGAGGCAATGTAATACTGGTAAGTCCAAATTTTCCCCTATATTACTCACTTGGAGGGTCCTGTATTCTGTCAAGGGTGGCTGTAGTCACAACTCACATGATGGAGAAGATATATTATAGTATATAGATAGATACAGTATATAGACAGTATATAGATATATAAAGATATAAATAGATATATAATAAGGAAATTATAGCATTTAATAATAAATGCAACTCAGGAGAACACAACCCCATCAAACATAGACGATAAAGGACAAGGAACTAAGGATAACTCAGGGCTAAACAGAGGTAAAAATAGTCAATTAGAGTAGAAATAGAACAGGTGTGGGGAACTATTTAACAACCAACTAGACTACTTAGTGAACTAAGGCAAATCATTTATTAGTGACTTGCACTGACTGCATCATTATTCAGAAGGAGACAACACAGGTAACTCAAGTTCACAGAAGTTTATTAACAGGTAGCAGACAGCAAGCAGGATAATTCGACGAGTGTTCATAAATTAGATGAATAAGCAGACTTAGATTAACTGGTTATAGTCTCTGTCCTTTGCAGGTGCTGTGATGGTGACGGCGGTAGATAAACCGGTGGATAAGAAAGCCAATAAGATGAAGGGCGACGACGGGCAGGAATCTCAACGGGTGAGGAATCAGATAAGCTGTACGGGTGGAGACAACACTGTCTTTCCATAAGGATTGACGAGACCAGACACCGGTACTGTGTGAAGTGCAGGTTTTTGCAGAGTGGTGCTGATGAGAGTAATAGATAGCAGGTGCAGGTGATTGTGGAGTGTGTGCAGTTGGTGAGCAAGAAGGATTCTGGGAAGCGTAGTGCTGAAAGTAACTGAGCTGGTGACTTTGACAGTACATTCCCCTCCCGGAAAACGGCACCTCACGCAAAATGTATTCCAGCCGGACTGGAAGTGTTGGACGTCCTGGAGCTGTGTCAGGTGACGAGCAGGTAACTAGGGATGTCTCCAGGACGGCACTGGCAACCCAGGGAGGCGCTGGCAGTTCTGGAAAGCATGGCGGTGGACACACTGTAGCTCAGGGGTCCATGGGGGTGCAGGTAGTTTAGGAAGCCATGGCGGTGCAGATAGCTCATGAGTCCGAAACAGGTGTCAAATAAATCAACTAAAGGTGATTCCATTTTGCCGCCGTGGCCATGACGAGGAGACTGGTGAAGGTCACCGTGACTGTGACTATGAGCAGGGAGAACAGAAGGTCAGATAATTTGTTTTGTCAGTGCTCTCCGGGCTGAGTTCTGGTACGTAAGCGGGTTCCTAGGTGTGCTCTGGGATGAGTGCGAGTTCAGGGCTGAACTCTTTGACTGGCGTGAGCACTGGGCTGAACTTTGGTGCTGGAGCGAGCACTGGGCTGAGCTCTGGGACTGAGACAAACACTGGGCTGAGCTCTGAGGCAGGTGCGGGCTCTGAAGTGGAAGCAGAAACAGCGCTGAGTTCAAGGACTGGGGCGGACTCAGGGATTGGAGCCATCACTGTAGACAGTCAGGGGCTAGAGCCATCACTGGACAACAGTCAGAGGCTGGAACCTTTCACTGGATGACAGTCAGGGACTGGAGCCATCACCGGACTCTGGACAGCGACTGGAGCCACCACCGAACTCTGGACAGGGACTGCTTGCATGAAAGGTGTGAGGTGGGGCTGGACAATGGTGATTGTGTCTTCCTCCGCTCTGCCAACGAGGAATGAGGACCCATCTATCCATAGCACGAAGTTGATTTAATTCTCCAGCGTCCAGGATAGGTCTCCTCGCGGCATCACAAAGCGGGTCTCTTCGTCCAGCCCGCACCAAAATCCTCCATCAGGGTGAGGTTACTGCAGGTGGCTCGGTGGCGGATGTCAACGAACTTCTTTACATATTCCTTCAGGCATCTGCCACCCTGGAAAACAAAAACTGTCGCTCCCTCCCATGAGTTTCTTACCATTCAAGGGGGCAACATTGATGGACGCAATTACCATGCTCCTTCTCATCTCTATGGTCTGGTCTTCTGTCCCAATACAGAAGGAGACAACACAAGTACCTCAAGTTCACAGAAGTTTATTAGCAGATAGCAGAGAGGGGGCAGGATAATCCGGTGAGTGTTCATCAAATAGATGAATAAGCAGACTTAGTTTAACGGGTAATAGTCTCTGCGTCCATTGCAGGGGCTGTGATGGTGATGGTGGTAGATAAACTGGTGGATCAGAAGACAAGAAGACAAAGGAGGATGATGGGCAGGAATCTCAGCAGGTGAGTAGTTCAGGTAAAGAGTCAGGTAATGAGTCAGGTCACTTCTATGGGTGGTAACAACACTGTCTTTCCATAAGAATTGATGAGACCAGACACAGGTACTGTGTGAAGTGCAGGCTTTTGTAGAGAGATTCTAATGAAGGTAATAGACAGGTGATTGTGGAGTGTATGCAGTTGGTGATCAGGAAGAATTCTGGGAAGTGTAGTGCTGAGAGTAACTGAGCTGGTGTTTGTGATAGATAGGGCTGGGCGATATGGCCTAAAAAAAAATTTACGATTTAAAGATTGCAGATTCAGCTTGTAAATGTTTTCGGCAGGTGTGCTTCTGCTGCCGCGGTCTTGCTGATTTGCCATGTTGTTTGTGTATCTTTATCATGGCAAGCGCTGAGCCCGGATGGAACTACAGGAGCCCAGATGGGAGCATCGGCGGTTGTTAAAGAGAAAACCGATTTTCATAAAAAAAAACGGCGTAAACTACACATTCGAGTTAATCGATAAAGTCGATTTATCGCCCAGCCCTAGTGACAGACTAGTCTCGCGTAGCCAGACCTTCAGACTGACGGCAGAAGGTCTGGACTCTATCGCAGCTTTACTTGGCCAAGGACCGCCCAAAAGGACGTTTAACTGACATGTAACGCAACCAATCAAAGTTTGTTTTGTTCCGCATCATGTTTAGGGGCGTGCCAATATAATCTCGATGTCCCTACAATAACAGACCGGAGTGCATCTAATAAATTATTCATTCAAGAATGTGTGCAAGTTTACTACAACAATGGAGCCGCAAACTTCACATACTTTTGAAAATTCAGCGTTTAGTTGATCCTGGTAAGCCCAGTCACAGTTGTAAACACAATGGCTTTCTTCTTCCACGAGGGGTTTTGGCCTCACGCCATTTGTTTCCAGATGGACCGATAAAGAACGCGACACACGTCTCCTGGACATCCTGTAAAATTCAACCAATCAGAATGCGACTTCGAAACTCCAGAAGTTTTTCAGGAGGTGTGCCATATGCCTCAGACGTTCACCCAACGGTTCTGAGGCTAAGACTAGTGTGATAAGCTGTTAGATTAATCCATATCGAGAAAAAATGTCCAGAACTTATCATCGTTATCGACGTAAATTTTATCAAGATTTCGATATGATATTGTATGATATCACCCAGCCCTATTCAGACAGTTTTATTTTACTCTCAAAATAATCAAAGATTCCCATAAATTCAAGCTGCAGAACACGCAACAAAATATATTATTAAAAATAGAATATATATTATACATGGTTTTGTAAGCTCACCGTAAATTACACAAGTACTTTAGCCTACATTTCCTGTGACAGCTATAATTTAATGCACAAATAAATTCACAGCTGTTCACATTTGTAACGTTTTCGAATGATTTATTAATTTTTGTTGCTTATTTTGCTACGTTTTTATAAGCCATTTGATCGGCAATATCGGTAAAACAATGTTGATGAATCTTGTTTGTGTCGAAGACTCAGAATCTATTGATGAGAGCTTACTGTATGTGACGCAGAAACTCTTATAAAGCAAAAACAAACACTCATTTCTGATCCATAAATGCATTTCTCACTTAATGTATGCGATCTTACAGTTTGAAGGACGTCATAGGAAATCATCCTGTCATGAATAATTAAGCGAAGAATCTTCTCATAGGATAAGGACACACAGTCTCATGAATAATTATAATTAATAATTAGAGTCATCAATGTACTATGGTACAAGAAAACCAACGTAGACATGAAGACGAATTAAACTCGGAAGATAAAAATAATGTCAAAAAAAGCTTAAAATAGACTAGTTTTCTCCTACAATTAAAATTAATGGATGGTAACATTGTCTTCTATGATGCTCAACACGCACACCACTCTGTTAAAATCTCAGAGAAATTTAGCTTAGGGTTTCATTTCCCTTTGATATTTCATGAACAGATATTAAAGGAATAAAACATTTAGGTTAAGTAAGTTAAGATCAGTTGTTAACATTTCTGGCATTATGTTGATTACCACAAAATATTTTAACTCATCCTTCCTTTTCTTCAAAAAAAAAGGCAGTACTAAATGGGAGTACTAAGCTGAACTTCAGAGAGCTGTTTGACCCACTTAAGAAGGACTTAAGTACATCTTTATATGTAATTTCATAACTACTTGTATTGTCTTTGAAATATGGTTATAGTGTACTTTAATTTTATGTTATGTATATCATATTTGTAATTACACATTTGTAATAAAGTTGTAATTAAGTTGAAATTTTGTACATTTAAAATATAAAGTAAAACTTTTAATTTAACATTATTAAAAAGTGCACTGAAGTGCATTCATGTCATGAAAGTCGACTCATACATCGACCCAAAAAGTACATTTTTGGGTCTGATATTCCTTTAAGGCTTCTAGCAGTACTGTTGTGTGATGTAAAGCAACTAAAACAAAAGTGTGTAAGACTCAAAGACGATTTAAATATTTCTCACCCAAAGCAGTTAACACTGTCTAATCTAACAAATCAACTCCTTGCAGTAATCACAGCATGCCTTGATTGCTGCATAATGAAAGATTAAAAAGCCTTTGAAATGGATGAAGCTGCAATATCTAATAGACAGTGGAATTTGGAAACCCACTGTAATATCTAAGATCCGAGTCAACAAATGGTCTACTTTAATCAAAAGCTATGTTGTTGTCTTGATTGAGTTGTAAATTTCCCCCTTAAATAGCTAAAAGCTACTTTAGCATTTTGCTGACAGATTCATCGTACCAAAGAGAAGCCAGATTTTCATGTATGGGTCACTGTTCTCTAAGGTGGAAAACTGAAAGTTTTAAAGGGGTCCTATTATGCTTTTTTACATTTTCAACTTTCTATAGAGTATAATGTCGTTCTCTATATCAGTGCGCACCGTTTCTGAACTCCCTGAAACGCCTCCATTGTAGTCTTGAGTTTTCTTCTGAGAACGAACACGTCGTAATATTCCTCATTTAAATAATTTCCATCCAAGGCAAACGCAAACTAGCAGAAAGGCTGCTTTATTTAAGTTAGTAGTGTGTTGAAGCTCGAGTTTGTTAGTGGTGTGACATTTCCCAAACACGCTCCAAGCAGTTGACCAATCACAACACACTGGTCCAGCCGACCAATCAGAGCACATTGAGCTTTTCGGAAGGAGGGGCTTCATAGAGACGGGAACTAAACAGAACGTTTCTGACAGACTGGGAAGAGAGCAGCTGCAACAATATCAAATATGTGAAAAATAAGGTGTTTTTTTTAACATTCAAGCATGACAACCTGTTCTAGAAGAGCCCAAAAAGAAAATCAGTAAACAAAAAAAGTAGGTAAATAGCTTTATAATACATTTCGTTTTAGCATGTTACATTTTTGTAAAATAAACTAGTTTGTTCCAATCTCTATATCTGTCTTAGCAAGCACATTATTTTAAAACAGGATTGTCACAGGTTAACCTGGTGACTCTATAAACTTGGACTTACAAACATACACCCATTTCACTGATACTGTGCATTGCCGGCAATATTAACATCTGTGTACACATCAGGAAGGTGTTATGGATTTTTTGTTTTGTTCAGTCTAAAGTTTGTTACTGCTGTATTTTGTTATAATTTTCAACTCTTTATAGTTTTTCTTTAAGTTTGTCATTATTTTTCTAAAAGAACAGAATGCCAGAAACACACAATAATTCATATGATAATTACCTTTATTTTTCCACATATCTTCCACAAACCTTATTGCAGTTAAACTTCCCAGTTCACACTCTGTACAACCAAACCCACAATCCAGGTTAAACTGTTTTTTATAGTAACAGCCACATCACTTCCTGTGGAAGATACCATTTTGGTGGGATGTCAGAGGAGGGGGGAGTTAGAAACAGTTGTGTTTGCCATATAATTTGTTGTTAAACTCTTTCTCTGTTAATTTTTGTGGTTTTAGCTGTTTTGGAGGTTTAAGAGTTGTGTTGGGTGTTTATATTATTTAAATTGATTGGTACAAACGTTTTCGTTTGTACCTGTGGTTGGTATGCCCTATAGGCGGGGCTTCAGCCTATAAATAGGCTTGCTGGATGAAAGAATTTCAGTTCTGATTGTGAACTCAGAGAAATTGAATACTGAGCAGTGTTGTGAACATTGGGCCATTTGGTTTAGCCAAAATTAGCACATTGTTGCGGTTTTCTTTTCTTTTTGTACAGTTTTTATTTATTTTTGTTTTCTCCTGCACTGTAAATATTTTAGCACCTTCCAATAAAACACCATTTTGGATTTTGCATCAACTTTTTGTACAGCACGTCATTTCCCTTTTCCACTCCAACTGGTTGGCTTCCCTACATATGGTGTCAGAAGTGGGATCCTCCCACCAGTGAGTGACGTGCCTGTATAAGGTAATGCCCTGCTGAGATGCCACCCAAAACGAGGGGTCAGCCTGTAGAGGGCACAGATGCAGTAATGGACCAAGGTGCTGTTGGAGGTGTTGACGAGGAGAGATTGCTGCCTGCGGAAATCCCAGCCACTGGTGGAGATGCTGCCATCACAGCGCTGGCACAAATGTTCCAGTCATTTATGCTGTACCAAAAGGATCGGGATGAAAGGCAGGAGAGGGATGCTTCTCGCCGCGAGCAAAATTACAAGGTCCTCAGCCACCAGGTCACCCAAATGCAGCTAGACATGGAGTGGACAAGACATGGAGCTTCGGAAGGAGCTGCAAAGCGGGTTTTAGACCATGAACCTCGAATAGCCAAGCTGGAGGACAGTGATGATATTGAACACTACCTTACAACTTTTGAGAGACTTGCAGAGGTGTATCAGTGGCCAAGGGGCGACTGGGCCGTTCGTCTTATTCCCTTGCTAACTGGCAAGGCCCGAAGTGCTTTTGTGGCTATAAATCCCTCACATACCAGAGACTATGACCAAGTGAAAGCTGCAATCTTAAAAAAATATGAAATCAGTGCAGAGACATACCGGTTGAGATTCCGATCCCTTAGTACCCCTGCCGATGAGACCCCTACGGAACTCTACATCCGACTGAAGGACTTGTTCTCCAAATGGGTACACTATGAGCAAAGTAATAAGAGGGACATTATGGAGTCCCTTGTGCTGGAGCAGTTCCTGCGAGTGTTGTACCCTGAGGTGAGGACTTGGGTAAAGGAAAGAGATCCCGACACTGCTGCAGAGGCTGCAACATTGGTTGAGGCCTACATTGCTGCACGGAAGGGACCTGGAACTACTCGATATGCTGGCATTCTCCACTCTTCGAAGGGTAAGTCTGATGGGTTGGGGGTGGGTTCAAACTCTCAAAGTGGCCCTAAAATCTTCAAGCCCATTCATTCTAAACCACCAACATCAGCCACAATGCCCCAGACCACAGTTAAGGGAGAGATTGTTGTATGTTATAACTGTGGTGAGCCAGGTCATACTAGGCCCCTTTGCCCGCTCAAAAAGCCCAAGACAACTGGTCTTTGTTATATGCCCCGGCCAGAACAGTTAAGAACACAGCCCGATCGGGAACCAGTCATCACTGTACTGTTAAATGGTAAACCCCTTTCAGCGTTGGTGGACACAGGTTGTTCCCATACTCTGGTACAGGCCCAATATATACCCAGAGATTCCTGGAGTGAAGGAGATGTAGTAACAGTTTGTTGTGTGCACGGGGATAGCACTGAGTTGCCTACTGCTGAGGTTTATATTGAGGTCTGTAATCAGTCATATCTGATGAATGTGGGTGTTGCTACCAAGCTGCCCTATCCTGTACTGTTAGGTACTGACTTCCCTGTATTAGCTGAATTGGTGCAAGAGACTGTATGGTGTGGTGTTGTCACGAGAGCCCAAGCAAAGCAGCTTACTCAGGTTCCACAGCCCCAAGAAATAACACCAGAAACACTGCAAGAAATGCCCTTCAGCTCTGAGACTAGTTTAGGTGAGTCACGGCCTACAGAGCAGGAAAGGCTGCAGAAACGCAGGGAGTGGGTTGAGGGGTTGTTGGAAACTTCAGAGCAAGCTGAGGAAGGGGCAGAAGAACCCGAACTCACTGAAGCAGACTTAGTTGTCCCTGGTAATCTAGCCCAACTTCAGCGTGAGGATTCAACCTTGACTGAATGTTTAAAACAGGCTGAGGAAAATGAGGGTGTTGTGTCTTTGCTTGGTGAGACTTTTGTAGTACAAAATAGTCTTTTGTACCGACAGAGTAAGGAAGACGGACTGCAGCTGGTAGTACCTAAGGCATACAGGAAGGAGGTATTAGAACTTGGGCATTCTATACCCTGGGCAGGTCACTTGGCTTTTATGAAGACATTAATGCGAATTGCAAAAAGATTTTACTGGCCAAAGATGTACAGTGAGGTTAAGGAGTTCTGTAAATCTTGTCCAGAATGCCAGCTCACTACTGGCCGTACTCCTGCCTACGCACCCCTTATACCACTTCCTGTAGTTGACACTCCTTTTAAGAGAATAGGAGTTGACGTAGTTGGGCCTGTGGAAAAGAGTCAGAGAGGGAACCGATTTATCTTGGTTATTTGTGATTATGCTACCAGGTACCCTGAGGCATACCCATTACGAGAGGTCACAGCTAAGCAAATAGCCACTGTACTCCTACGATTTTTCTCTCAGGTTGGCATACCTCAGGAAGTGCTCACAGATCAGGGTCCAAACTTCATGAGCCACACCCTACAAAAAGTATATCAATTGCTGGGCATAAAGAGAGTACGAACCACCCCTTACCATCCTCAGACTGATGGTCTTGTTGAACGTTTCAACCAGACCTTGAAAACCATGCTGAGGAAATATGTTTCTGAAACGGGCAAGGACTGGGACAAGTGGCTTCCATTCCTCCTGTTTGCATATAGGGAGGTGCCTCATGCATCTACAGGGTTCTCGCCATTTGAACTGCTGTATGCTCACCATGTCAGAGGGCCTCTGGATGTACTGAGAGAGAGTTGGGAGGCCACTGATAAACCAGAAAAGAAAAACATTCTCTCCTACATATTAAAGATGAGAGAGCATCTGCAGAAGACAACAGTCCTTGCACGAGAAAATCTCCTGCAGTCTCAAAAACGTAAAAAAGACTGGTACGACCGAACAGCCAGATCCCGTACATTTGAGCCAGGTGAAAAGGTCTTGTTGTTGTTACCAACGAGTGAGCATAAACTGCTGGCTAAGTGGCAGGGCCCCTACCAAATAAAGAGGAAAGTGGGTCCTGTGACATATGAGATCGAGATCCCATCCAGGACCCAGCCCTTGCAAATCTTCCATGTTAACATGTTGAAGAAGTGGTATGCTCGTTCCACACAACAAGGACCTACATCTGAGGAAGTGGCGGAAACCACAACTGCTTTGTTCGTGAGATCCGTGGAGGGAGAGGAGGAAATAGAGGAACAATACCTGCCTGGTCGTCAGGGAAACAGTCAGCTGAACTTTGAGCACCTGGAAGATGGTCAAAGGCAGGAACTTCTACAATGCATCCCAGCCCAACTCTTTATGGAGACACCTGGCAGAACAAACGTTATCCACCATCACATCACTCTCAAAGATCCCAAACCCATTCGTCAGCCAATATACCGGGTCCCAGAAAGACTTCTGCCAGTTATGAAGGAGGAGTTGGAGACCATGCAGAGCCTTGATGTAATTGAACCTTCAACCAGTGAATGGAGCAATCCCATTGTCCTAGTGCCTAAGAAGGATGGCAGTCTCAGATTCTGTCTGGATTTCCGCAAGCTCAATAGTGTGAGCAAATTTGACCCGTATCCCATGCCAAGAGTGGATGAGGTAGTGGAGAGTCTTGGAAGAGCAAAGTATCTCACCACACTTGACCTCTGCAAGGGATATTGGCAGGTTCCACTAAGTTCGGAGAGCAAGGAGGTGACCGCATTTAAAACACCCTTTGGACATTTTCAGTTCCGTGTCCTTCCCTTTGGGCTTCACGGAGCTCCGGCTACTTTTCAAAGGATGATGGACCAGATCCTCCGGGGGACTGAGAAGTTTGCTGCAGCATACTTAGATGACATAATCATCTATAGCCAAACTTGGCAGGAGCATATGGGTCATCTGAAGGACGTGCTACTGAGAATTAAGAGTGCTGGTCTAACCATCCGCCCAGACAAGTGCACCCTAGCCAGGACTGAGACACAATACCTAGGGTATGTGCTGGGTCATGGAGTAATACGTCCACAGGTGGGGAAAGTGGAGGCCATCAAGAATGCAGAACGGCCAGTGACCAAGAAACAGGTCCGTTCTTTCCTTGGACTTGTGGGGTGGTACAGGCGTTTTATCCCCAACTTCTCTGAACGAGCCTTTACCCTAACTGATTTAACTAAAAAAGATAAGCCGAATAAAGTTGACTGGACTCAGGACTGTGAGATGGCTTTCCAGGACCTAAAGGACTCCTTATGCACAGAGCCTGTTTTACAGAGTCCCGACTTTAATAAGACTTTCACTGTACAGACCGATGCTTCTGAGCATGGCATTGGGGCTGTACTGCTTCAGGAAGGTCAAGGTCAGCTCCAACCGATTGCCTACATCAGCAGAAAGCTCCTTCCCCGTGAATCCAGGTATTCCACAGTTGAGAAGGAGTGTCTGGCAATTAAATGGGCATTGGACGCTTTACGGTACTACCTGGTGGGACGCAAATTCACACTTGAGACTGATCACAGGGCATTGGCCTGGTTGGGCCGTATGAGAGACACAAATGCTCGTATCACCAGATGGTTTTTAGCCATCCAACCATTTGACTTTGAAATTTTGTACAAAGCTGGATCACAAAATTGTACAGCAGATTACCTCTCTAGGACACCTCAGGTGTCTGAGGAAGGGGGGAGAAATGTCACAGGTTAACCTGGTGACTCTATAAACTTGGACTTACAAACATACACCCATTTCACTGATACTGTGCATTGCCGGCAATATTAACATCTGTGTACACATCAGGAAGGTGTTATGGATTTTTTGTTTTGTTCAGTCTAAAGTTTGTTACTGCTGTATTTTGTTATAATTTTCAACTCTTTATAGTTTTTCTTTAAGTTTGTCATTATTTTTCTAAAAGAACAGAATGCCAGAAACACACAATAATTCATATGATAATTACCTTTATTTTTCCACATATCTTCCACAAACCTTATTGCAGTTAAACTTCCCGGTTCACACTCTGTACAACCAAACCCACAATCCAGGTTAAACTGTTTTTTATAGTAACAGCCACATCACTTCCTGTGGAAGATACCATTTTGGTGGGATGTCAGAGGAGGGGGGAGTTAGAAACAGTTGTGTTTGCCATATAATTTGTTGTTAAACTCTTTCTCTGTTAATTTTTGTGGTTTTAGCTGTTTTGGAGGTTTAAGAGTTGTGTTGGGTGTTTATATTATTTAAATTGATTGGTACAAACGTTTTCGTTTGTACCTGTGGTTGGTATGCCCTATAGGCGGGGCTTCAGCCTATAAATAGGCTTGCTGGATGAAAGAATTTCAGTTCTGATTGTGAACTCAGAGAAATTGAATACTGAGCAGTGTTGTGAACATTGGGCCATTTGGTTTAGCCAAAATTAGCACATTGTTGCGGTTTTCTTTTCTTTTTGTACAGTTTTTATTTATTTTTGTTTTCTCCTGCACTGTAAATATTTTAGCACCTTCCAATAAAACACCATTTTGGATTTTGCATCAACTTTTTGTACAGCACGTCATTTCCCTTTTCCACTCCAACTGTTTGGCTTCCCTACAAGGATGTACAGGGAACTTCTGAGAAGGGCCAGTGTGACATTCAGTTGTCACCTTGTCGTCTCCTCTGGTAACTTGATCTTTAAGGGGCTTAGTATTGATGAACCAGCTTCAGGACTCCTCACATGGACTACCGGCTTTATCTCCCCAGACTCACGTGACTAAACCCTTACATGAAACACTCTGATCATGCTCCTCCTTCACTCTGTTCCGAATGATCGGAGTTTAAACAGCTAAGTGATTCAATTCAAGGACATCATTAAACCAGCAGCTTCTAACTCCGTAAGCATGTGTACTTGAATGTCATTGCTTTAATGCACACCTCTAACAGCACAAGCCCGAGCAGGCCTCTTATCTAATCACTGCTAACATGCTGTCTGCTGGGATATACACAAGTATTTTTAAAGCTCTGATTGGAGTCTCCACAGATAATAGCACCTCAATGGCTCACTTTAAACATTTCCCTTGAGAATGGGGGTGTTATACCTGGCAACAACGTCTATTATAAAGGTGAACTAGGTCAGTTTTTCATGCAAAGTATACAATGGGCAATACAAAAGTGGTCTTGGACTTTATAATAATACTTATTGCCGTGAAAAAAGCATCACGTGAGATTACATGTATTTATTTAGGCCGTTAGTCTACCAAAGCATTTTTTCTTAAGGCCAGCATATTTTTTTCCCAATTGTTTTCAATGGGAGTGCTGCATATTTAAAAACACCAGTAGTGTGACAAGGCGCTCCAAAAATCTATTTCAAGCTGTGCGCTGCACATTTGGTGCGCAGCGCTCATCACTGTAACTTGGGGGGTGGGATGAATACACCTACTGTTTGTACAACAACAACAGACGGAAAAAAGACAGAACGTCTTGGTTACGTATCTAACCCTCGTTCCCTGAGTGAGCTGTGGAATTTGCATGGCGTAACTCCGCCCCACCTCGTGGGTATAAAATGAGGACGCCGGCAACATGCAGGTATGTTTCTTCGCTGAGGAGCCGAGACTGAACTCAGGCGTTACCAGTGGTACAGCTGGAGTGGCAGGAAGATGTAACATCTCCGTTCCCTACTCAGGGAAGGAGGGTTACATACGTAACCGAGGCGTTCCCTTTCGTAGTCACTACGAGTTCCGTCGTGTCAACGAATGGGGTTACAGTCTAATGACGCCACCTTCTGCACTGTCTTCCAGTGACCTGCGTAAGTCTAAACTCCCTGTCATGAGACTAGCCCGGACGAGGAGTCCTACTTAACACAGGAATACCAAGGTACACTGGGAACCATATCTCAGAGGAAATATGCAGTCAGTGCCAACCCGAAGTGGGGGGGACTTAAGAATACACATATGAACCGGGAGGGGGCTGCATACGGAAAAAACACTGGGGTGTCCAGCCCGCAGGGTGAAATGTTTCAACCCCAAGGGTGGCAAGGTGGCTTGCCAAGGGAAATACACATGCTCATAGAGGCTTACTGTGGAAAAACACATGTGGGGGTCGCCCAGAAGGGGAACCATGCACATGGCGGCACCTGGCCAACGCGAAAGCTGCCGGTTGCAGAACTCTGGCATTGATGTCAACAGTGCTGGAGGAACTCAGGGCTTGTCGGGGAAGCTCACCTGAGGAAATATATTGTACGTATCCAGTCCGTGGAGTGGAATGGCGAGCAAGCGAAGACACCTGAGCAGATCCTAGTACCGGCTGGTTGAAGCGAGTACATGAGAGGACACTGGCTCCACTCGGAGATTGTAGAATCTGGCAAATGTGTTGGTTGTCGCCCAGCCTGCAGCTCTACAGATGTCTGTTAGCGAGGCGCCATGCGCTAGAGCCCAAGAGGAAGCCACACTCCGGGTGGAGTGAGCTTTCACACCGAGGGGGCATGGTCGACCTTGCTGCTGGTATGCCAAAGCAATGGCGTCCACTATCCAATGAGACAACCTTTGCTTGGAGAGACCCTTTCCCTTCAGCTTCCCACCATAACAGACAAAGAGTTGCTCAGAGGTCCTGAAATGCCGAGTTCTGTCAACGTAGGCAAGGTACTGGACAGAGCTGTGCCAAGGCTGGGTCTGCCTCCTCCAGGGGCAGCACTTGCAGGTTCGCCACCTGATCTCGAAAGGGAGTGGTGGGAACCTTGGGCATATATCCAGGCCGGGGTCTCAGAATCACGTGAGAAAAGGCTGACCCGAATTCCAGGCACGCTTTGTCAACGGACAATGCGTGAAGGTCCCCTACCCTCTTAATGGAGGCCAATGCAACCAGGAACGCTGTCTTAACTGACAGGAACTTAAGCTCCACTGATTGCAGAGGCTCATAGGGAGCACTCTGCAGGGCAGTTAAAACCACTGAGAGGTCCCAAGAGGTAGAGAGAGGAGGGCGAGGATGATTGAGTCTTCTCACTCCTCTCAGGAGCCTGATGATCAGGTCGTGCTTTCCCACGGACTTACCTTCGACTGCGTCGTGATGTGCGGCGATAGCAGCAATTAACATTTTCAGGTTGGAGGGAGAAAGCCTTTGCTCCAACCCGTCTTGCAGGAAGGAAAGCACGACACTGATCGGGCATTTTCTGGGGTCTTCTCGGTGAGAAGAGCACCAGTTGACGAAGAGGTTCCACTTCAACGCATAGGCATGTCTCGTGGACCATGCTCTAGCGGAAGTGATGGTAGCACTCTCCACGTGGAGTTTCCAAAGATCGGGACAAGGGTGCCATAGGGTGCTTTGGATGGGTGCTTAGTGAGAAGAAGCGCTCTGAGGACACAGTTGCATCGCAACAGAACAGCGGCCCCGTCGAGGGGAGGAAAGGCGGAGGAGGCCGTAAAACGATCACAGGAAGACAAGGGTGCCTTCCAGAACCTCGAGACCTCCTCATGCACGTCCGGGAAGAAAGGTATTGGGGTAGGATACCGACGGGGATCGGCGGCCGCACCCAAAAACCAATCATCCAGCCGCGAGAGCTCAGAACAGGGCGGAGGGTTCCACTCTATCCCAATGCTCATGTCGGCCTGGGAAATCATGGCCGTCATCTCGGGATCTGACTCGGGCAATGCTGGGACACCAGAAAGTGGCAGCACAGCTGAATCATCACTTCCCGAAGACTCATGCCCACCTTGTGATCCTGCGATGGACATAGCATCTTCTTCTGGAGCGCCAAAGGACACTCGCGGGACAGCCGAAGATGGGCCCGCCAGTGGCAATTGAACACTCGCGGGTGTGGGCCGAGGACGAATCGTTGGCGCTTTGTTCCACACCATCACCCTCAGGTCACCCTGGCCACCAGCTGAAGTATAGGGGGTAGATCGGGTGTGGATGAGGGGACTCTCCCTCTTACGAGGTCATCGAGTCTCAACCGTAATTATGGCGATGGTCATGTTCCCACAGAGAGAACATGAGTCATCCACAAGCGCTGCTTCAGCTTGATCAATGCCCAAACACGCAAAGCAGTGATTGTGCCCATCAGAATCAGACACAGTCCGACCGCAACCAGAAGTGCACGGGGGAGGCATCTTTAAAAAGGCACAGTTCAGCAGACAATGTGAACTCGCTGGAATCACCGTCACACCAACACCGGAGAGTCGCTCGTCTCGAAGAGGAAGTTGAGAGATTACTCAGAATTGACTGTGGAGTGAAGAATAAACTTGGCTCCGAAGCGGAAACATATCTGCATGTTGCCGGCGTCCTCCTTTTATACCCACGAGGTTGGGCGGAGTTACGCATTGCAAATTCCGCAGACCCATGGCATTTCTTTGCCATTGGTTTTGCACGTTTTGTAATCGAAGTCAAATTGTATTAACTCGAAATTAATAGGCTTTCTAAGCGAAACCCCATTCGTCGTCACGACAGAACTCGTAGTGACTACGAAAGGGAACAAAATCATTTAAAACAGAGGCCAGAGCAAGTACTTACCATTATGTTCACATTTTTATATTCAGAAACAATGAAATCAGATACTACAAACATTTCAATAAATATTTGTCCCTGGTTTTAATTGATCCAATACTTCTATATTTGTTTTTCTGGCTATCCATGGCATTCGTAACAATTTCCACGAGCTCAAAATTTCAAATGCATCGATTTTCCTTCTATCGGTCTTTCTCAATGTCCAACTCTCGCACCCAAAGATGAAGGTTCTGACTGATCTGTCTGCTTTTGATACGTCATTTCTTTCCTCTTCGCTATACCATCAAAATATATATTTTCTAGTATATTAATATGACCAGCTCACGTGAATGATCAACATTTTAATCATAATCATAAATTATCATAATAATTTGTTAGGTTTTTTAGTCATTTTCAAGTCAGGGGTCAAAGATTTTTAAAGTTGGAAAAAAGGTTTATCTTTAAGCTGTGTATGCATGCAGGTGTATTTGTGTTACCAATGTCTGCTGAGGAGTCTCTGTTTTCCCTGCTGGAGCTCAGTGCTGGTAGGAGAGGCTCCATGTTCATTATGAGCTGTTTATGACTGAGTGAAGTAAAGCTTCTGCTTTGGCCAAACTGAGATCTGAAACACCCACAGAAAATCAACATTTCATAAAACATAGTTTTTTAAATAAAAGAGTTTGATACTATACATGTCATGTTTAAAATACAAGGCATCATAAGCATCATAAGCCTAAGTAGATCGTAGAACCAGTTGCCACCATTAGTCTCTATGATTAACTTCTCAATGCTTTTGAGAAATGCAGGGCAGATCAGTCAGAAATCAACATAGCCAATTAACAAATAATAATATGTTTTATTGCTTTATTGCCATCACTTATTTCAAATATAACACTTGAGATTGTACTTAATTGTATTAAATTTACACTCGTATGTATTTAAAATCTTAAAAGTATATTTTTAAAATTGTACATGCAGATAGTACAATAGTATAACACTACTGAAATAAAAGACTACTTAAGTGTACTTAAAGAGAGAGTACACTTTTAAAAGGTGCACTTTGTAATAATGTCAAATTTACAGTTTTAGTTTCAAATCATAAAAATTTAATTTACAATTAAAGTTAAAGGGATACTTCACCCAAAAATGAAAATTCTGCCAGTAATTACTCACCCTCGTGTTGTTCCAACGCCGTAAGACCTTCGTTTTGATTAAATCTGAGAGCTGTATCACTCCTCCATAGGCTTCTAAGGGATTGAAACTTGCCGGCCCCGAAAAGTTATTAAAGACATCGTTAAAATAGTCCATTTAAATAGACTTTATTTCACCTATTTACTTCCTTCTCTGTGGGCCTCGAGTGAGTTCACGTATTGTAATAGCGTAAGCTTCTGTGTTGTACGTCACACGTAGGCTCACTATTGGCCGACACTGGTCATGTGTGTGATGCGTGTGACGTACAACACAGAAGCACTACGCTATTACACTACGTGAATGCACTCGAGGCCCACAGAGAAGGAAATGAATAGTTGAAGTAAAGTCGTTATTTTAGGGGGGTTTTTCGCACAAAAAGTATTCTCGTCGCTTGATAAACTTAAGATTGAGCCACTGTAGTCACTTGGACTATTTTACCGATGTCTTTAATAACTTTTCGGGGCCGGCAAGTCTCAGTCCCTTAGAAGCAAGGAGTGATCCAGCTCTCAAATTTAATCAAAAATATCTTAATTTGTGTTCCGAAGTTGAACGAAAGTCTTACGGGGTTGGAACAACATGAGGGTGAGTAATTACTGACAGAATTTTCATTTTTGGGTGAACTATCCCTTAAATAGTTTAAATATACCAAATTGCAAGTTTATCATTACAAATGTATGATTACAAATTTATTTAAAATTACTTATTAATTATTAAATACATGTTAATACATTTTCATTTAATTGCAAATAACATGCAATTGAATGTCCAAAAACAATATATTTAATTCGAACTGAAGTAATATTATTTCTAAATGAAGTGCTAAATTTAAAAAAAAAAAAATCCACTAGGGAAAAGAAGTCATTACATACATAAGTCTCAAAAACACCGTATCCAAAATATAATTTGTTTAATTGTGAGGGTCAGCGTGAGGATGGAAAATGGTCAAAGAAAGCGTGGATTATACAGTAAGTGGACATTATACAACAACAAAAAAGGCTAAGTGTATATTATGACACTTTAGAACCATATAAAAAGCCCGATACCCATAAGCTTCTAACCCACAAACAGTATGTCTGAGTGTCATCAAGATACATTCTAGATACAGTAAGAAAAGTGGTTGTAAGATATATTGAAAATGGATCCTGACCTGTGTACAACAGGAGGTTCTCTCTGAATCTTTGAACTGGCTTCAATCACTTCTTTAGCCACCCGACCACTGAAATCAAACCAGAAACAATCATTTGATCCACTTAAATAATGTGAAATAAAATGACACATAAGTAAGATGAAAATAGTCATATTAGCATGTCTGACATGATTTACTTTAAACAGGTAAGCGGTTAATAGCACATGCAGCCAAATCTTCTCACCTGTAGCGAAATCGGCTTCCCTTGAAAAATATACTGCTGCTGGACACAGTCTTTATCTGACTTGACTTTGCACATCTAAATCACATGAATCAGAGAAATGCAATAACATTTAGTTATGACTGAAATCGCGTTGCTTATATAAATATTATTTATTACAACTATATTCTCCTTAAGTTGAGACCTTTATACTGTCTTAAAACCTATTTTTGTAGTTTGGCCTTTGCGTTAGAGCAATGAAAATGGTGTTAATGCATCTTATTGAATGTATATATGTGGTGTGAAAGTATGTATTATTTTTGGTAACACTTTATTTGATAGTCCACTTTAGACATTCTACTAGCTATAAGTAACTTTGTAAAATGTCAGCTAACTCTCATTAAAGTATTAGTAAAGTGTCTGCCTGATATCTGCTAACACTTTATTTTGATGCTCCTCAACTGATATTCTACTGACTATGAGTAACATTGAAACTACACTGAACAAAATTATAAATGCAACACTTTTGTTTTTGCCCACCTTTTTCATGAGCTGAACTCAAAGATCTAAGACTTTTTCTATGTACACAAAAGGCCTATTTCTATCAGATATTGTTCACAAATCTGTCTAAATCTGTGTTAGTGAGCACTTCTGAATCAACAATCGGTTTGCATAACCAAAGAATTTCTGCACAAACTGTCAGAAATCGTCTCAGGGAAGCTCATCTGCATGCTCGTCGTCCTCATCGGGGTCTCGACCTGACTGCAGTTCGTCGTCTTGAACCGACTTGAGTGGGCAAATGCTCATATTCGATGGCGTCTGGCACTTTGGAGAGTTGTTCTCTTCATGGATGAATCCCGGTTTTCACTGTACAACTGCACATTTTAGAGTGGCCTTTTATTGTGGCCAGCCTAAGGCACACCTGTGCAATAATCATGCTGTCTAATCAGCATCTTGACATGCCACACCTGTATCTCGGCAAAGGAGAAGTGCTCACTAACACAGATATAGACAGATCTGAGAACAAAATTTGAGAGTAATAGACCTTTTGTGTACATAGAAAAAGTCGTAGATCATGAGTTCAGCTCATGAAAAATGGGGGCAAAAACGAAAGTGTTGCGTTTATAATTTTGTCCCGTATACATGTTAACATATTGTTCTAACCAAAACCTAACAGTCTACTAATACTCGAACGAAAGTTAGTTGAAATGTATTGCAAATTAATGAGAGTTAGCAGACATGTTGTTGCAAATATACTTATAGTTAGCAGAATTTTTAAATTGTAAAGCACTTCAGACTTTCTGTTTTTAAATGTACTTTACAAATAAATGTGTATTGCATTTTATTGTAATTGGTGTATCTTTGTTACCAGCTTATCTTACATTGCATGTCCTGTAAGCAGGACCATATGGAGTCTGTGCCTGCTGTTTCTTCCAGCTAACAGACTGCAGTATTCTCATTTCCATTAAACAGTTTTTGCTATATATAAATCCATTCAGCATAATTCAGCAGATTTTCTAGCAGATAATCAGTGTAGAAAGTGTTCTGATACGGTGTGGCCTGATGAGCAGTGAGAGCAGCATGAGAGCAGTTTGTCATTGAGTGACTGATGTGTGTGTTGTTAATATGAAGAAAGGGATAACGGCCAGTGTCCTGGTATGTGCAGGCCTGCTGTCATTAAAGCTCTTAATTAAAGGGCTTTCTACAGTAATGTGACACCACTCACACACAGTAACCAGAGACAGAGAAAGAGACAGAGGCACTTATATCAGGGTCATTCTCAGGAAGCGGCGCCGTTCGTGTGCTGTGTTTGTCCTCATGACCTCATACTGATATAATCAACAGGATCTAGAACTTAGTCACATTATATGCTAAATCTATTTTCAAAAATGTATATTTATAGGTTTCATTGAATTTTAACTTGTGATTTCACAATGTATTTTTTTCCCTAAAATGTTTTATGCACTTTCTGTTCAACTCTGTTATGTTGTGACATTCTTTAAAAAAATTTTCATGAGGAGTGAAATCATGAAAAACAAACCAAGGTAAGTTTAAATTACATTCCATATTTCATTAAGTAACTTACATTGTCACAGTAGTCCATCAAAGTGAAACATTTTTATTAAAAATATCACTAAAATAATAACTGTAAATTATGTGGTGTACTATATCAGACATTTTTTTCACTGATCCAAAAACTCCAAAATATTTTGTATTTAACAGGGTTGGCACAAAAAAAGAGAAAAGTCATGGGTTAATACATATACATACATACATGCATACATTTAATTATTTTAGCATAACATTAGTACTATTTTATGAGATTTTCTTTTAAAATGTTTTTTTAAAAAGTCTCTTATGCTACAGTAAAACCAGTAATATTGTAAAAAATAAAAAAAATGCTTGTTAAATAATTGTTTTAATTTTGAATATATTTAAAAATGTAAATTATTCCTGTGATTCAAAGCTGAATTTTCAGCATCATCATTACTCCAGTCTTCATTGTCACATGATCCTTCAGAAATCATTATAATATGATGATGATTTGCTGCTCAAGAATTTTTTCTAATATTATCAATTTTGAAATTTAAAGTTATGCTGCTTAATATTTTTATGGAAACATTTTTTCCAGGATTGTTTGATGAACAGAAAGTAAAAAAAAAAACAAAACTTTGAATGGTGCTGTGTAAAAACACCAAACCACGAGCAAATGCTAAAGAGACACACATACAAAGTGTGAAGAAGAAAGAGAGAGAGTGAGAGAGAGAGAGAGAGAGAGAGAGAGAGAGAGAGAGAGAGAGAGAGAGAGAGAGAGAGAGAGAGAGAGAGAGAGAGAGAGAGAGAGAGAGAGAGAGAGAGAGAGAGAGAGAGAGAGAGAGAGAGAGAGAAAGGGCGTCTCTCACTTGTAAAATGCCTGATTTTCCACAGCACATTTCCACAGATGTTTACAGGCTGCTGGTGTGGAGGTGTGGAATGTCAGAACCAGTTTCTTCTGCAGAGAGATGAAAAGACAGAATGAATGACTGAAGCATGGAATCTTAGCAAAGGTGACAACAATCAACTTAAGTGAACGGGGAGGTAAAAGGACATAAAAAGATCTATAAATTACACGGAAATGGAATCTGAGCACAATGTCATAAATAATGAGAGCTGAACAAAATGCTGACCCAAATCTGTGTGCATGTTAGTGAGAGTGATGGCCGCTGAGTGCAGGACGGCTTTACCGGGAAGAGTGCAGGGAACATGAGAGTGTGGATCAATATAACGTCATAACGGCACAGTCGGTTAACCGGTTAGCAGCACATTGACTGGAACGAACACAATGTACACTACAATTATTAACCTTCATTTACACTAAAGATACTGCAAAATGTTTTACAAGGATATATATTAGTGTAATAAAGGAGTAAGTCACAAGAAGCTGTGCATTATCATGATTTTACAAAGATTGTGGGTTAGTCAAAACAAATAATGAAAGTCTCAAATGACCAATAAATAATTGTATTTATTATGATTAATAATCACAATAAACTATTCTCATAAGTAATATAGCTGCGAGCAGCAATTATTGGGGTTCAAGCGCTTTAAGTCCTTTAAGCAAATTTGTAAAAAGGTATTATGTTTTATTTAGCAAATACGTAACCACTTAGATCATGCATGGAAAATACCATTTACTGTACAGCCAACACAGGCAATTTACTAAGGAAATATAGTAGTTTTAAAGCTTTAGAACAGTTATCGAGGTTGAGCCAAAAAACACTAGTTCGGAAATGTAGATTCTTAAATGAATGAATGATTGAGGCATTTATATAGCACTTTTATATGTACTACTGTACACCCAAAGCGCTTTACAATCATATCAGGGGATCTCTCCTCAAACACCACCAGTGTGCAGCATCCACTTGGGTGATGCGACGGCAGCCACAGTACAAAAAACAAATGCTATACTTTTTCACATACAGTTTACTTTTTTTTTTTAACAGCTCCATATAATAACATATTAGATATGACTGCTAAACAGAGACCGGAAACTACTGAAGATGGAAAATGTGAGCGCTGTGTGATCAGGCATCAGTTTTTTTGACCAAAGGTGGAACCTTTTCATTATTTTCTAAACTAATTTGAGACTCTAATGGAGCTGAAATTACTAGGGATGCACCAATAGGATTTTTAGATGGGTACCCCAAATCTGATACCGATTTTGACAAACATTTATTAAATAATCTTTAATATTTAACATACAGTTCCATTGACAATGCTGGTCAGAGGCAAAGTTGCTCAGAGTGAGTTCTACCATATGGTATGAATGTCACAGGTATGTGCGAAAAATCATGTGATATATCCCACTAAACACTGGACGTCGGATAGACGTGCAGATCATGTCTTTATTGGGTCCGTTGGTCCATGACCAATTCTGGACATCTATTCGATGTCCAAACTAGGTCCACTATTTGGACGTCCAACCATGACCCAACTTGGACGTCATGTTGACGTTCAACATTTGACCGTTGAACTGGGTCATTTTTTTGGACCTCATTTGGGCGTCTATTACAGGTGCAGGAAATTTACATGATTGATATGCAATATTTTTTTTATTTACAAATATCAACATTGTTGTTATCAACATGATTAATACATATGAATACAGATTATTTATAATTATTTAAGATAGTTTTATTGTGTAATCCTGTAGCTCAAACAGTACAGCTTTGGCACTTGTGTAACGGCCACCTAGTGCAACGCCTAGATCATGGGTTCGATTCCCAGAGAAAGCAGGAATGTAAATGTGTAATGCAGTGTAAGTCACTGTGGATAAAAGCATCTGCCAAATGCATAAATGTAAATAGATGGTACAGAAAACATCCTTTAAAAACGTCCTCTACCCTTTTGAAACATGGGACTACAGTTATAGAAGTTATAGAAGATACTAAATTTGATGTTGAAAAGACGTCCACAAACGACCACATTTAGTCCCACCGACGTCAATATTAGACGTGCAAAAGACGTCGAATAAAGACGTCGCCTGGCTTTACAAAACAACCCCTTCAGTGGACCGAAATTGGACGTCCAAAAATTACATAGAAAAGACGTCACTCTGACGTCACATTGCGCAGTAGGATAATTCTTTATGCATGTCAAAAAAGCGAAGGCGGAATCTTAGTGACCTCAAACATTTGAACGGTAGTTTATGCAATAGCTAATGAAAATGCGTTTCACATCATAAATGTTCCTATATTGTGTTTTATCACCACTAGACTGCTGCATTAACTGCTCAGGAGGACATGAACTGGTTGGTAATGATAATTATATGTTAGATGAATCATCATTCATGTCATTCATGAATCATCATCATCAGTGCTATAATGAAAACGTATAGCGGAATTGGTTTTCTTCTGGATCGATATGCATCAGATTCCCGGTTCTCTCATTAACACGATGAGATTACAGAGGAGTGAATGTGCTAATCTGGCAACCGAACTATGTGACACCCTGAGCCCGTCAAATATATGTGCTGGATTATAAAACCAGGTCTGAAGCGGAGGTGAATATGTATGTGTTAGGCCAGTGTGACAGAGATATATGAGGTCTTAAAAAGTGCTGTGAAAAACAGAACTGTCAGGAGAATAAGTTCCATTAACCCTACGCGTGTGTAATCTGAGCCGGGGATCAATAGATGGAGTACTAAGCAAAACAGTGAATCCAGGCAGAAATCGATACAAACCACTTCCAGGCCGTTTAGCATCAAACTGCCGCCCCCTGCAATTCATTGCTGTACGCTCAGACTGAGCTTAGAGTCACGTCATAAAAACAAAACTAAATGTCAGAGCGCTCAGAGAGATCTGAATTTGATAGTCAACTACTCATTTGAGCTTCGAGTGGGAATCCTGCAGTAAACTAACTGTGATTACAAACTGTGTTCTCAGAGTACCCTCAGGTGGTATAGCACAAACCTAAAATTAACACTAAAAGATGCTAAAAATACAAAAAAGATTTATTTAAATTGTTATTTTTTCAAGTTTCATTTCTAATGGCTGATTTATTATAATAAATCTTTATAGATATATAAGCGTTAGGGTTATGTTGATTTGTCATGGACTCTTAGTTTGCTTTTTCTTGTTTCCTGTGTTTTTGTTCCTGTTTCCTTTTTTTTCATATGTTTCCCACCAATCATTTGTTACAATGGTTACCGATTATATTCACCTCCCCCTCCTCATTATTTCCTTTTTATTTATTAAGCCATCAGTTTGATTCTAGTTTTGGTAACACTTTATTTTGATGGCTTTAGACATTTTACTATCTATAAGTAACTTTGCAACTACATGTCAACAAACTCTCATTAGAGTATTAGTAGACTGCTTAATATCTGCTAACACTTTAGCTTAATATTCTGATTGTTCCAATCCAATCTGACTTCCCAGACCTATAATGCTGCCTGAATCATAATCATACACTGTTTGTTCGTTGGCCAGAGGAGAACTTTTCTCCAGAGCGGCTAAATATATAAATTAACTAAATTAATAACTTTTTAACAACACAAATGAAACATCACTGAACTTACTTAAGCTGGACTGTGATGCTATTTTCTTCTCGAAACAAACTTTGTTGCATTATTTTCCTGTTATCTCTGTAAAGCTGCTTTGAAACAATCTGTATTGTAAAAAGCGCTATATAAATAAATGTGACTTGACTTGACTTTATTTTGATGCTCCCCAAACAGACATTCTACTGCCTATAAGTAACTTTGCAATTACATGTCAACTTATTCTACTAACCCTAACCTAACAGTCTACTAATACTCTAATGAGAGGTAGTTGGCATGTAGTTGCACAGTTACTTATAGTTAGCAGAATGTCTAAAGTGGACCATTGAAATAAAGTGTAACTAAAGCGTAACCCTAGTTTTTGTCCAGTATTGTCTTTGCCACTGTTTGTAAAGCTGTTGTGTTTGTTCCTATTATCCTGGATTATCGTCTTTGTTTTGGTTTTTGATCAAAACATTTAATACAGCTGTGATTATATCCACCTCGCCTGCACGTAACAATAAGACATGTGGATTGCCCACATTTTTACATTTCAATGAAAAACCTGTGTGAAGAGACTGTAAAAAAAAAAAAAAAAAAAAGTATATATATATATTTATTTTTTAGCCACAATGTAAAAAAATAATAATGTAACAAATGGTAATGCCATGTTGGTAGATTAGCACCTGTAGAATTTCCTTTTGTTGAAAGTCCAGATAAAAGTAAAAAGCTACTATTTTGTTTAGATCCATGTCCGAGGCAGTTCACAAGCGCATTTCTTTACACACACACACACACACACACACACACACACACACACACACACACACACACACACACACACACACACACACACACACACACACACACACACACACACACACACACACACACACACACACACACACACACACACACACACACACACACACACACACACACACACAAAACTTCTACGGAAGACTATGATTCTCGTAATTTTTGATTATTTTTTTTTAAGCCGGTTCAGGGCTTCTGTAGAAAAGACTGTAAAAATTATAAAAATAAACACTTTTTAATTGATTAATTATAAGTTACTTTCAGGGTTATGTTAGATTGTGCCTGTGTTTCTTGTTTCCTTGCAGTTTAGCCTTGTTAATACCCTTGTTAGTTTCCTTGGTTTCTGATTATTACACCTTTGTCTCATATAGTCCCATTGTTTGTTTTTGTGTATATATACTTCCTGTTTTGTCAAGTCAAGTCACCTTTTTTTATAAATCGCTTTATACAATACCGATTGTTTCAAAGCAGATTTACAGTGATAACAGTAAAATGATTCAATGATGCAAACAGTTCATTTGTGCTGTACAGTAGACCTAAAAGAAAAGAGTGTCATTGTTCACCTGAGGTCAATTTAGTGTTGATTCAGTTAAGTGGTAAAGAACATCAATTGTAAAATTAGTTAGCAGTTCTGCAGAAAAACAGTAATGTCGTAATCCAGTTCAGTTCAGTTCTCATCCAATAGTATCAGTGTAGTCAAGTCAATAATATTGTTGAATATGAAGTGTCCCCAACTTAGCAAGCCAGAGGCGACAGTTAGGCTACACACGTTAATAATTTATTAAAATGAAAAGGAACTCTGTCCAAAATTTTTGGGAATAATACTCAGTACTTAAATGTATAATTACAGTCTAACAAAAACATCTTAAAATAAAGTGTAACCATAAAAACTTATAATTTTGTAATTATAAATGTTAAACACAATGCTAGGATGCTCTAGGTGGTGTCACAGTGTCTGGTTTGTGTTCCCTGGGTTTCCACTAGAGGTCCTCTTCCACCACGGTGTCCTTCACTCAGACTACATTTCCCATCATCCTGTTTGTCACTCATTGATTATTGCACACAGCTGTTTCCCGTCACCTTGTTAGTATCTGTGTGTATGTATATCCTGTCTGTTTCTCTGTTAGTTGTCGAGTCCTTGTTTTATGTCACTACACTTTGGAGGTCTGTCTTGTTTCGTTTCTGGACTGCTTTATGGATTTTGAACCTTTGCCTGGCTGACGATGACTATGGATTACCCCAATTAATAAACTGCACTTGGATCTACCTTATGTGTGCGTGTCGTGACAGAAGGACTCGACAATGTATGGATCCAGCAGCACGGGGCCCAACAGATCTTTATTTTATTATTTTACCATGGCGGCCCGGAGGACTGAGGAGATCATAGCCGCTGGGTTCGTGCAAGAGGTGGTAAATTCTCCCGAGCCCCCTACCATCGGACACGGACCGTCTTTTGAAGTAACCCGTCTGGCTAGGTTTTCTGGAACCCGTGGAGGTCGCAGGAGAGGAGGTGCTAGAAGTGAGCCCTGGCACCACTCTCCGCTTCGGTCCCTCTTCGACCCTGGGCTGGTGATGTCCAGCCCAGAGATCCATCCGCTGCTGAGTCCGTCAAGCCCAGAGCCTGCACATCGCCATCAGAAATGGCGGAGAAGGGGGACGACCTCCAGCCCCCCCAAGAACCCGGAGGTCGTGACCGAGCAGCCCGCTGTATTCCCGGAGGACCCGACTTCCAGCCCAGAGCCTCCCTGCTGGTCCCGTCCATCCCGACTTCCAGCCCAGAGCCCTCACCGCTGGTCCCGTCCAGCCCAGCACCTTCTCGCAGTCGGGGACGGAGGAGGAGGACTTCCTGCGTCCCGCAATGCCCGGAGGTCCTTTCTTAGCCTCCTGTCAGCCCAGAGGCCATTTCCATAGTCCTTGCCCAGCAGGCGCCACCCAAGCTCCTGGCCCTGCCGGCACCACCCATTCCACCCATCAAGGCCAATACTGCCCAGCCTGAGCCAGTGTCTGTTCCTGTGCCTGAGCCGTTGTCTGTGCCTGAGCCGGTGTCTGTTCCTCAGCCGGGTTCTGTTCCTGAGCCAGGGTCTGTTCCTGTTCCACCACCATGGCCGCCCGAAGGGTCATCACCACCATGGCCGCCCGAAGGGTCATCACCGCCATGGTCGCCCCGAAGGGTCATCACCGCCATGGCCGCCCGAAGGGTTTTCCCGCCCTGGCCGCTCGAAGGGTCTTACCCGCCCTGGCCGCCCGAAGGGTCATCGCCGCCCGAAGGGTCATCACCGCCCTGGCCGCCCGAAGGGTCATCACCGCCTGGCCGCCCGAAGGGTCATCACCGCCCTGGCCGCCCGAAGGACTGTCGTCTGCTCCGCCCTGGCCGCCCGATGGACTGTCTTCTAAGCCCTGGCCGCCCGATGGACTGTCTTATCCGCCCTGGCCGCCCGATGGACACTCTGTTTTGCCCTGGCCGTTGGCTAAGCCATCACCCCTTGTTCCTGTTCCCCTTCATGGACCTGGCCCCTCATCCCTCCCCCTGGTCCTCCACCATTCCACCTCCCTCCTGGACTCTTGTTTTTCTTTTGTTCTGAGGAGCATCTGGTAGCTGCTCCTTAGAGTGGGGGTAATGTCACGTTGTCTGGTTTGTGTTCCCTGGGTTTCCACTAGAGGTCCTCTTCCACCACGGTGTCCTTCACTCAGACATTTCCCATCATCCTGTTTGTCACTCATTGATTATTGCACACAGCTGTTTCCCCTCACCTTGTTAGTATCTGTGTGTATATATATCCTGTCTGTTTCTCTGTTAGTTGTCGAGTCCTTGTTTTATGTCACTACACTTTGGAGGTCTGTCTTGTTTTGTTTCTGGACTGCTTTATGGATTTTGAACCTTTGCCTGGCTGACGATGACTATGGATTAGCCCAATTAATAAACTGCACTTGGATCTACCTTTTGTGTGCGTGTCGTGACAGGTGGTTGCATAATATAGAGTTCACCCCTAGTCTTTATAATATTCAGTGTAATATTACATGTTGTAATATTATGTTATAATATTACAATGTGAGTCTATGTGATTTTTTGCTAACTTTATTGTCCAAAAGCAAAAAACAAAACAAAAAAAACGTAATAGCACAAATCTCCTCAATAAGCCACAGGTATTATTATTATTCATGTCAGTGCTGGACGAGCTCTTTAAGGTCTGGTTAAATGCCTGACTCGAAGTATGAGCAATAAAACAAAAATCATTCTGTGAGATTTGAGTAGCAGAACAGGTCAGCCATTGCTCAACCTCTCAGGATAGTGAACAGTCTGCACTTCTGAGTGGAATAGTGCATATCACAGACAGACTTGTGCATGTGTGAAACACAGTCACATGTCCAGTATAAGTAAACACACACACACACACACACACACACACACACCTGTTTGAGTGCGTGTGAACATGCAGATAGGCAGACTTCCAGCATACAATGGTTCTTACTGTTCACACATACAGTATCAACCTAGAAACTTTCAGACTTGCATGTGTGATGAACCAGACAGGCGATGACATGGTATACAGAGTTAACACACACAGGTTTAGACATCGAACAACACTTCAGTTTCATACCCATCATATAATATGCATAACTTCAGAAGCAACCTAACAAATGTAATACTTTTAAACAAATGGTTTTCGTCTTTTTGACTCCAGGGCCTAATAACTTTTGCAATTTAATGGATAAGAATTATAAGGATTTTTAAAAACATGTACCACTGTTTATCCCTCAAAAAAAATAAAATAAAGCTTTTAGGAATTCTTTTTTATTTGCTAGCATTAACATAACTAATTCTATGAGATTATTCTGAATTGTGGACAGTATCATTGCTTAAATTTAATTTTTTTTAAACATTCCATTCTTCCATTCACAACATTTATTAAAAATATTTATATAATATCTAATACTAAACGTAAATAAATACATTTAGGTAAATCACCTATTACTTTTTATAGCTTAATAAAATGATGTATCTGCCACACAAAATAATTACTTTTATCACGGAAATTCAAAATTAATCATTTTAATTAGAAAATCCAGTGAAATACTTGATAATTATGATGTTTATCACAGTTATGCAGTCCTGACAGTGTTGCTCATGAAATTCGTATGAATACTCTATGTTGGGCACTACAACTAAAGTCTGATTTAAATCAGGACAGATATGTGGATGAGGAACTGTAAGGCTGTATAATAATAATTCATAAGTTAATCAATGGCCATGATGTATATGTTTACTCACCAGCAATGGAAAAGTTCACACAGAGAAAAGAAGACAGAAGCACATGTAAAACTAGATTTAAAGCGTGACACAAACAGTACGACAGGCACAGGAAGCTGAATAAAGGCCCATTCCACCAAGGATGATATAACTATATTAGCGGCCACACCAACGGCTGCTAATTTTTGGTTTATTATGAGTGCGTGCTGTAGTTACGTCATCAGCCGCTTTAAATGCTCAAGTTTTTTAAAGTCTCATGTATTGTATGAAAAGTATTATGCTTTTTATTATTCATCAGCTAGTGGAAAAAAAATTATTCTGAAAGTTAATTTCAATGATATTGTTCCTCTGTGCAGTTATCGTTATAGATGTGGTGTAGGCTCTATTATTATATAATTACAATGACTTTTTTAAAAAATTTTATACTTATAGTTATCCTTATAATTGTTGTCCTTGGTGTGAATGGGCCTTAAATCTGTTCTAATCGGAAATCTGTGTGAAAATGTTGAGGTGAAAGAGCCATTTAATAGGTTTTATTATGTATAAATCTTAAATAAAATCTTTTCAGCTATGTATAATGAAGAATAGGGACATAAGAATGTTAATAAATATATAAAAGACAATGCGAGTGAGTTTATCTAAGATCATAAATCAATGTAAGATAACATAAGATTGTGTTTATAACATCCTCCTCATAATGTAATGCACAGCATTGAAAAAAAAAAGCCAGAATGGTTTTAAGTCAAAGTAAATTGGCGTTGCATGGTGGTTAAATGCATTATGAACCATATGATTACACTGAACATGAGCTTTAAAAGAAAAACAGTTTACAAGATAATATTTCCTACCTCTCTTTGCACACCAATAACATAGAATGTTTTCCCTTCAAACTTAAATTTGCTGACATCTGCCCTGCAAGAGTGAGACATACAAATTAAATGTTACAAGGGAAGTGAGACGTTCAATGCAAAAACTTCATGTCAACAGTGAGACATAAGAGAGAGAGAGAGATTAATAGACATATAAAACTCTTCAAACGTCTAGGCTTGAGTGCATTTATCTGCTTGTTGACTGTGGGCTGGTGTTAACAACACTACAAAACCTTATGTCATAGATCATGAGCACTCACAGAACACTCATTGATCAGCTGATGTATACACCATCTGATCGACTGGTCTTACATAATGTCTGTGAGTCAGCGCTCACAGGCTTTAAATTGTCTGTTGGGAAACAGTTTGGTTTTCAAGCTCACAGGCTGATTTTGAGGATGAACAGCTCCTAGTCGCAGTTCAATATGCAAAGTTCATGGCAACACATCTTTGAAAGATATTCAAGTTGCAAGATATCCTTAAGCACTAAATAAATTCCGCTTTGTTTCTGTTCACACCAACGATGATAACTACAACAATAACCATAACTATAGTTTTAATAATTCTTAGCATTTAAAATGGCAGTCAGTGAAACTGCAGCGCATCCTTATAATAAACATATAATATCAAGTATAATATCAAATATAATATCAAGTATGGTTATACCACACTCAGATAGGCAAACAGTATGCATGTTACCGGCCATTGTTTTAATCTACTCGCATCAAATTCATAATACATTTTTATGGACGTAATGGACATTATTTAGCGCAGTGCTGAACATCGCAATGCCGGGTTTGTCTACGCTGCCGTCTGGATTAAGATACGGAGCAAAGACTGTGCAGCGAGTTGTGTTGACAGAGTTTTAGTTTTTAAGAAGAAAACATTTCAGAATAATGACATGGAATTCATTCATGAATTTGTGTGAATAACACACGGCATCCGTCTATGTACGAGCACATGCGCACTTTGGTCAGAGCGGTAATAATGTGATTAAGGTGTTTACATACCTGTTCACTGAGATTAAAATCAGCATACGCCACATTGTTTAATGGGATTATGTTTACTACGATTATGAGCTTAATCACATTAGTTTGATCAAAGTATTGGGTTAATAATCGCATTATGAGCACTTATTGACGATAATGACACCATACCATGAACAGAAATATCTGAGGGCTTAAATACACAGAGATGATCATTAAAGGGACAAGAAACAGGTGCGGAACTTAATTAGAAACTATGGCAACAAACTAGAAATAAGAATTAGGCCAAAAAAACAGGGAAAACCATGAAAACTAAACTAAAGAGAACCTGACCATGACCTTACACTCCAGCAGAGGAAGGAGGGAGGGGTTCTGGAGACAATAGAGGGAGGAGCTAGGGCAGAGATGGTAGGAGCCGGAGGATGACCCAGATCAGAGCCAGGACGAAGGCCCATAGCAATACTGATGGAGGGAGGAGCCAAGATGGAGCCAGGAGCCCCAAGTGAGTTGAAGTTGTGATAAGAGACCCAGGAGTAATCAATGAGACGTGATCCCAGGGTGAAGCTGAAGACCTGGGGGGCCAAGGTGGAAACACAGATGTGCATTATTGAGGTGGCGGCGTGGGCTTGGCAGACTTGTCAGAGTCAGTGCTACCAAAGGATAATGGTGGAACCGGAGGGAAGGAGGAGCCTGGCTGAGCCAGAAGGGTGAAGGGTCACAGCACAGCAGGAGATCCGCAAGTCCAAACCAGAACCAGAGTGACAAAAGACCAAGGAGAGCCAGAGGGACGAAAGAACCCGGTTGAACGTGAGGGATGACAGGCCAAGGTGGAGTCGATGGGTCGGAGGGCTGAGATGAAGTCCGGGGCTCGGAGGCTTGAGATGGAGCTGAGGGCGGAACTGGACCAAGGTGGAACTGATGTCTGGAAAGCCCAAGGTGGATCCAAACAGCTAGGCGGAACCACAGAAGGAGGAGCTGAAGGGAGAACGTGGAAGCAAGGCCTAGGAACCGGAGGTATAGGTAGAGGAAGAGGGAGAGGGAGGCTGCAGGACCATCCATGTCGAAGGATACTTGGAGCTGGGCAGGGCCAACGGTGATGAAGCTAATGACAATGAATATAACTTGGGACTGGACTGAACCATCTGAGACGAAGATGACTTGGAACTGGGCTGAACCAGCAGAGATGAAGATGACTTGGAACTGGATTGAACCAGCAGATTCAAAGACATTTTGGGACTAGACAGGACCAGCAGAGACTGGAGACCTTGAAACATTTCATTATCCAACTCATCAAATGATAATTCCTTGGGAACCCACTTCATTGATTGCCTCTCAGTGACGGGAGTGTGGATGGGGCTCCAATCCATCCCCTCAATGGAAACTAATATTTTCTCAATGATGGATGCTGTTTCCAGCTCACGCACCTGTTTAGACTCTGTATTAGGCTCGGGCTCCAGGACAAAGTGGCCTCTGGAAATCGCTCTGGCTCTATCTTCGTAGCGCGATACGGCATGGCTGAAGGCTGGCTGGGATCTGGGTCCGGAGTGGGGCTGGCGATGCCTTCATCAGCGAGGCAGACAGTGAATAGTGAATTAGTCTGGCAAGTACCCACTCCACATATTCGGCAAAACTCCCTCAAGGACCTTCCATGGGCAGGCGTGTCTTGGACCACTTGTTGAGGCTGGTGTGATATAAAACTGCAGAGCGAGTGGTCCAGATATTGAGTCAGGCACGGCTAAGAAATCCCTTGTGTGGTCCTCGAGGGAACGATCCTCTTGTTCAAGGATAAGCAGGTGTACAGCTGGAATATCCATTCCTTTTTCCCCTTTAAATCCTTTATTCTGTCATGGTTGCATGCAGCGAGTCGAATAAAGATGATGCGTGATTGTGAATGCACAAATAAATACACTTTTAATAAACACCAGAGAAAGAGAAACACACTACACTTAAACATTGACATTCTTTAAATTTGGGTGGATTCTGATTGGCTGATGTTTTTATCATTCATTTATTCATTCATTCATTCATTCATTCATTCATTCTATCAAATTTTTCTGAAAGTGATTCCAACTATATTGTTCCTCAGTTGCGTTATTGTTATAGTTGTGATGTGGACGCCTCTATTCTCAAAGAATTAGAACGAAAGAAACTTTACAGTGAGAGTTATCATTATGGTTATTATCCTTGGTGTGAACAGTGGGAACTGAGAACTGTAAGAAAAAACTGGAAAGTGTACACTAGACTTTTTGCAGGTGAAATCCAGTCAATTCAATAGGAATACACGTGATTGGGAATTTTACAACAGATGGATTCGCCACGTTGACCAAAAGAAAGCTTTTTGTTTTAAAAGTGGCTTCTGTGTGAGCTGTGCTTCATACATCACTACACAACTGACAATAGACAATGGACCTTTTTGAAATTTTTGTGACCACACCTTACACTAAACTACACTGAGTAGGATGAGGTGGAGATGGAGAGTGAATCTGAGAGTGCAGCTAATGATAAGATGTTTTTTTTTAAAGTTACCATTTTAAAAGATGTATCCTCTTATTTCCCTGGAAAACTACAAACCCTCTTGCAGTGAATCCCAGGAAAGCTGTGGATCCTGTGAAATCCTGAAACAAATTAAATCAAAGAACAGATTTTTGATGTTTTAGCTATATATATTGTATACTTAATACTAGATATGTGCTAGATGCAGTATATAATAGATATTTAGTAAGTTTCTGAGGCGAGTCAGTACCTTGCACGGGTGTGGGTCCACTCCATATGTGTCTAGTGTGTAGGCCCTCTGAAGAAGGTTTAACTCGGCGAGTGCAGGACACTGTCCCCTACAGAAACAATGTAAGATTACAATCTAAGATCTCCAAGTACATAAACCCCTGGTTCCCTTTCGTTGTCACTCTGAGTTACGTCGGATGACGACGAATGGGGTTTCGCTTAGAAAGCCTATCAACTTCGAGTATTACAAAACGAGCCAATGGCAAAGAAATGCCATGGGTCTGTGGAATTTGCATAGCGTATCTCCGCCCTACCTCGTGGGTATAAAAGGAATACGCTGCCAACATGCAGATATGTTTTCGCTTCGGAGCCAAGTTAATTCTTCACTCCACAGGCCATCTCTGAACTGTCAGCTTCTTACAGACGAGCGAGATTCTCTGGTGTTGGTGTGACGGCGATCTCCCGGCGAGTGCGCGCTTCCTGCTTATCTGTGTTTGCCAGTGAGTGTGTTTCTCCCCGGGCGCTTCAACACTTTCAGAGTTTCTTTTCTCTCACAAAAGAGCTCGCACGCGGCACGTCTTTTAAAAGCCGGCTCGCCCGTGCATTTCTGGTGGCGGTTGACTCATTTCCGATTTTGATGGGCACATTCTCTGCTCTGCGTACTTGGGCTTGATCACGCTAGAGCAGCGTTTGTGGATGACTCACGTTCTCCCCGCGGGAACGTGACCATTACGGTCGAGACTCAATGATCTTGTTTGAGAGTGAGTCCCCTCATCCACACCCCGATCTAACACTCTCCACGTGAGGTGCTACTTCGGCTGGTGGCCAGGGTGACCTGAGGGTGTTGGTATGGAACAAGGCGCCGACTATCCGTCCGTGCCCCACGCCCCCCTCTTCATTGACGCAACCCTGGAACGATCACGTGATGCCCGCGGGCCCGTCTTCGGACCCCAAACGGGTTTCCTTTGACGTTCCAGAATCGGTTCCATTCGATCTGTTGTCCATCGCAGCATCACAGGTCGGGCAAGAATCTTCATGAAGTGAAGATTTGACAGTGCTGCCACTTTCGGGTGTGCATATGGCATTTGTCGAGGCTGACTCTCCTCGCCGTCTAACCCCAACACCTTTCTTCCCGGATGTGCATCAGGAGATCTCGAAATCCTCGAAGACCCCCATGTCTTCCAGCGATCCCTCGTTGATCTCCACCGCCCTTCCTTCCAATGGCCGCTGCCCATCGGTACACTGGGGTCCCTCGGTTGAACGCTCTGTTGTGATACTAAAATAACTGTGTCCTCAGAGTGCTTCTTCTCTGCGCGATCCTAAGCACCCGTCCGAAGCCTGTAGTTTTTCGTCTACACTTGTGGCGAAACCCTATAGCGCCCAGGACAGGCAGCCGCCTCACTGCATGCCATGGCCATTCTGCTGGTCTTCCTGGGCCAGGTGTTCATGGACATGCAGGAGGGCAGGACTGACCCAGGGCTCTTCATTGAGCTGTGCGCCGCCACTGACCTTGCTCCCCGAGCGACGAAAGTGGCTGCACGCTCCCTGGGTCAGGTGATGTACACCATTCAAGCCTGTGGCTTAACCTGTCAGATGTGCAGGATGTCCGGCGGTCCCGTCTGCCCAACACCCTCATATCCCAGGTCAGCCCTTCGGCGGTGCGGTTCAGGGCTGTACAACAGTTCTCAACCACCCATGAGCAGACTGAGGCATATTCTGCCCCGACGGACCCGCCGTCCGCTCAGATCCCTCACTCTGCCCACCGTCGAAGGCGGCTTCCCGTGGCTTCCACCCCGCCCATTCACCCGGGCTGGCTCTGGAGGCCGCAGGGGGACGCCACAGCCCTCTCCTGCCCCGCCCCCCGCTAAATGCCGGGCCAAGCGGCGCTTCTGAGACGGGCTGCTCAGGGATGATGGGCACTTCTCAGGAGATGGTGGAGGGCCCCACGGTGGAGGGCCAGGGGAGAATCCTTTGTTTTCCACTCCCCGCTGCTCACCCCCGGGTGGGCAGCACCTTGATGTGGTTAAAGCAAGAAGTGACATGTTCATCCCTGAGCACACAGAGTTCTCGGACGACACGCTGCGCCGCCCGCGAGCCGTGCACCCCTCGTCCTCCTCTGTCCCAGAGCCGGTTGACAGTGCGCGCCGTCCCCGGACCGTGCCGCTCTCATCCGCCTCTGTCGCCAGCCCCCTGGCAGAGCAGACCCCCGTGGAACGTTCATCCTTCCCTGGTCTCCTCTGTCAGGGCGCGGTTAATGACTGTGCCCCCACACCGGGCCGTTATGCCGTCCACGTCTGGGCCAGTCATTCCGCCCTGCTGCACCACCGGTGGGAACTCTGTGGTTCGTATGACCCCGCTGGTACAGTTCTTGGGAGCCTGGCTAGAGCTTCCCCACCTGTCCCGCTGGATTCAGTTCGCGCGGTCTCCTCCCCGCTTCAGGGGAGTCCGCTCCACTTTGGTCGGTGGCAACGCCCCTATCATGAGAGCAGAGATCGCTACCCTGCTGGCGAAGGGTACGATCGAGACCGTCCCTCCGGCCGAGATGAGGACCGGCTTCTACAGCCCATACTTCATTGTCCCAAATAAAACCGGTGGATTACGGCCAATCCTGGACCTGCGCGTGCTGAACCTTTCTCTTCACAGGCGGCCGTTCAAGATGCTCACTGCCAAACGCATTTTCGAATGTGTGCGGCCCCAGGATTGGTTTGCAGCAATCGACCTGAAGGACGCCTACTTCCATGTCTCCATTCTCCCTCGACACAGACCGTTCCTACGGTTTGCTTTCCAGGGGCAGGCATACCAGTACGCGGTTCTCCCTTTCGGGCAAGCCCTGTCTCCTTGCGTCTTCACGAAGGTCGTCGAGGCAGCCCTTGTTCCCCTTCGGGAACACGGGGTTCTCATCCTGAACTATATCGACGACTGGCTGATCCTAGCTCACTCTCGAGACCAGGTTTGCGAACACAGGGACCTAGTGCTCCAGCACCTAGCTCGTCTGGGCCTTCGGGTCAACTGGGAAAAGAGCAAACTTTGCCCCGTGCAGAGGATCTCTTTTCTCGGTATGGATATCGACTCGGTCGCCATGTCCGCGCAGCTTACGAGCGAGCGCGCGCAGTCACTGCTGACTTGCCTGAGACAGTTCGAGGGCAAGAGTGCGGTTCCACTGAAACTTTTTCAGAGGCTCCTGGGGCATATGGCATCTGCAGCCGCGGCAACGCCGCTCGGATTGTTTTATGTGAGACCGCTTCAGCTTTGGATTCGCGACCGAGTCCCGAGGTGGGCATGGCAACACGGCACCCTCCGAGTAACAGTTACTTCGACCTACCGTCAGACCTTCACCCCGTGGTCGAACCTCAGTTTTCTACGGGCCGGAGTGCCCCTGGAACGAGCTTCGCGGCATGTTGTTGTAACGACAGATGCCTCCTCTACGGGCTGGGGTGCCATGTGCAATGGACGTGCTGCCGCGGGCTCCTGGACAGGACCCCGACGCCTCTGGCATGTCAATTGCCTCGAGTTACTGGCCGTACGTCTTGCTTTGCGCCGCTTCCGGGCCGTGCTCAAGAACCAACACGAACTAGTTCGTTCAGACAATACCGCCACTATAGCGTACATCAACCATCAAGGTGGTCTACGCTCCCGCCGTATGTCGCAACTCGCCCGCCACCTCCTCATATGAAGCCAGAAGCATCTGAGGTCGCTTCATGCCATTTATATGGAGCCCCGGAGCCCTGAACTGTGCAGCCGACGAGCTCTCACGGCTTCAGCCCCTCCCGGGAGATTTGCGACTCCATCCCCACTCGGTTCAGCTGATTTGGAACCAGTTCGGGGACGCACAGATAGATCTGTTTGCCTCTCATGACTCGACCCATTGCGCCCTGTATTATTCCCTGACCGAGGGCACGCTCGGCACGGATGCACTGGCGCACAGCTGGCCGTGGGGTCGCAAATGTGCGTTTCCCCCAGTGAGCCTTCTTCCTTCAAGATGGGTTGGAGCGAAGGCTGTCTCCCTCCACCCTGAAAGTCTATGTTGACGCTATTGCCGCACACCATGACCCGGTCGAAGGTAAGTCTGTTGGAAAGCACGACCTGAGCGTCAGGTTCCTGAGAGGAGCGAGGAGACTGAATCCTCCTCGCCCTCCTCTCGTTCCCTCTTGAGACCTCTCAGTGGTGTTAACTGCCCTGCAGAGTGCTCCCTTTGAGCCTTTGCAATCAGTGGAGCTTAAGTTCCTGTCAATGAAGGCAGCGGTCCTGGTTGCATTGGCCTCCATCAAGAGGGTAGGGGACCTGCACGTTGACGAGGCGTGCCTGGAATTCGGGCCGGCTTACTCTCACGTGATCCTGAGACCCCGGCTGGGATATGTGCCCAAGGTTCCTACCACTCCCTTCCGGGACCAGGTGGTGAACCTGCAAGCGCTGCCCCTGGAGGAGGCAGACCCAGCCTTGGCACTGCTCTGTCCAGTACGCGCTCTCCGCGCCTATGTAGACAGGACGCAGTGTTTCAGGACCTCAGTCCAGCTCTTTGTCTGTTATGGTGGGAAGCTGAAGGGAAAGGCTCTCACCAAGCAAAGGTTGTCTCACTGGATAGTGGACGCCATTGCTTTGGCATACCAGCAGCAGGGTCGACCGTGCCCCCTTGGTGTGACTGCCCACTCCAACCGGAGTATGGCGTCCTCTTGGGCTCTAGCGCATGGCGCCTCGCTAACAGACATCTGCAGAGCTGCAGGCTGGGCGACACCTAACACATTCGCCAGATTCTACAATCTCCGAGTGGAGCCAGTGTCCTCTCATGTACTCGCTTCAACCAGCTAGTACTGGACCCGCTCAGGTGTCTTCGCTTGCTCGCCATTCCACTCCACGGACTGGATACGTGCGATTTCTCCTCAGGTGAGCTTCTCCTTAAGCCCTGAGTTCCTCCAGCACTCCTAACGTCGGCGCCAGTGTCTATTGCCTGCGTGTCGGCTAGGTGCCTCCCGTGTGCATGGTCCCTCCTCTGAGCGACCCCCACATGTGTATTTCCACTGTAAGCCTCTCTGAGCATGTGTCTTTCCCTTAAATTGCTTTCAGAGCCTTTCACTTCAGCTTCCCACCATAACAGACAAAGAGCTGGACTGAGGTCCTGAAATATTCCACCTGCGGCTGGACACCCCAGTGTTCTCCATATGCATCCCTCCGGGTCATATGTGTATTCTCTAAGTCCCCCCCCCCCCCCTTCTGGGTTGGCAATAATTGCATATTTTCCTCTAAGCTATGGGATATGCTTCCCAGTGTACCTTGGTATTCCTGTGCTAAATAGGAGTCCTTCGTCCGTGCCAATCTCACGACAAGGATCTCAGATTTAGGCAGGGCACTAGAAGACAGCCGAGAAGGTGGCGTGATTAGACTGGTAACCCCATTCGTCGTCATCCGACGTAACTCGGAGTGACAACGAAAGGGAACGTCTCGGTAGGGAACGGAGACTCTCACAACATGGGACGTTACGTCTGCCTGCCACTTTCCGCTGTACCGCGGGGATCACCTGAGCTCTGTCTTGAACTCAGCGAAGAAACATATCTGCATGTTGCCAGCGTCTTCCTTTTATACCCACGAGGTAAGGCGGAGATACGCTATGCAAATTCCGCAAACCCATGGTATTTCTTTGCCATTGGCTAGTTTTGTAATACTCGAAGTTGATAGGCTTTCTAAGCGAAACCCCATTCGTCGTCATCCGACGTAATGTCTCCGTTCCCTACTCAGGGAACGAGGGTTACATACGTAACCGAGACGTTTCACAGACGAGGCTTAAGCCAAGTTCCAGACTAAAATGCATGTTTAAGTGGTTTTAACTGAAAGCAATTTAAAATGTGCTTATATGATTATATGACCAAATAATTGGTGCATTGGTGAGCACAAGAGACTACTTTCAAACTTTAAATAATCCTACTGACATCAAACTTTTGGACAGTTGTTTCGCACAAATAATGTATAACTCCAATTGGCAGACAGCTTAATTTTTTTTCTCTCACCTCAGCTCATTTTGGTGAATCTCTATGATCTTGCGCTCTAGTTTGAGAGACTGTTTGGGGAAGAGCTTGAAGTCGCTGATGTAGTCAACAGGATGTTCCTCAGGATCATAGTCCCCAAGTTCAGCTAGAACAAGACAAACAGCCTTAAAAATCATCAAATAACCACATGAAAAAGCCAAAGAGCCCATTAAGATACCTGTGTATCTAGAACAAGAGACTCTCCGCTGTTCCTGATCTAAATGAGGTTCATATCCATTAGAAACTCTCTTTGTTGTTCACTTTGAGCAAGAAAATATGGAAAGAGGTTTGAAATATGACTGCTCATTAGTTAAAAAGCTTCCAGAAGAAAATTGCTCAGGAACACCATGCTACTGGTGCGATCAATCAAATACTATTCAAGCTTTGGTTACAAAACACAATGTAATGAAATGTGTGATTGGTTGTAGATGTAGTTGTATTCTTACCCTGCACTATGCAGGCTCCAAGATACGCAGCATCGATGAACGGACATAAAAGCCTACCGTGGTAAACGTCTCTCTTCAACTGTAGGTACAGAAGGTACCTGACACAGAGAAACAACAAGAGAGGAGATATTTCAAAAGAGTCTTGGTGTTATTTCAACATGAATCATTCACCATGGATTCATTCACACTACAACCCTTGTGAAAAAGAAGTCCTTTACTTCACTTTACCATACTTTCAAAAAGAGCACTTATTATAGTTTAAAAGAACATACTTAAGTGCAAACTTTATGTTTTTGCAACGTCATATAGTTCAATTCATAAATTATTTTATTATTAAGGGCAAATCATGTGCACAATAATGATTGTCAACTTAGAATGACGTAAAGAAAAATTGATTTTAAGAACACAAATGTCTACCAGATGGTCTGCGCTCACTGGCAAACTAGCCCTGCTTTAGTACACTAACATTACTAAATATAAGTGCACATGACACACCTCACAGAGGTAAGTCTGAACTGACAATGACATTTTAAGATGGAATACGGACATGCACTTATAACATAAGTACAAGATGATATAAATATAACATCCCTATGAGAATCTGTACTTAATTTTTAACAAAGTACCAAAAAAGTGCATTTGGTTGTGTTCTTCTACGTATGTACAGTAGGAGCTCAATATATATATATATATATATATATATATATATATATATATATATATATATATATATATATATATATATATATATATATATATATGTTCAAACTTGAAAATGCACAATGGCTCTACATTATTTAAGAGAAGACAAGTGCAAACGGAATTTACAATCTATTTCACTTCCCTTTGGAAAAAGAAGTGCACTTTAGCATACATTAAAAAAACGAATATACAGTACTTAAATGCAAACTGAATACAAAGCTTTTGGACACTTAAGTACATGTTAATTGCAATTAAATTAAATTGTATTATAGTTTAGCTTTTTAATAAATGCAATTAGTTGAATTTGTAGTAACCCAAACAGAACTTAAGTACATCTTCTTTATATGTAATTCTATAATAACTTATTTTGTTTTTAAAATATGGTTAAAGTGTGAATGAATACTATAAGAAAACTATAAGAGCTATACTTAAATGTCTACTGAAACTTCTGAGTCATGTATTTCAATACATTTGTAATTACACATTTGTAGTTATGATTTAGATATAATTAACATATTTTTGTTTTGTTTTTAAACAAGGACAATTGAAATACAAGTGCACTTTCAATACAATTAAGTGCACTTCTTGGCAAGGTGATGAGACAAATTTCCAAGTGAAACATGATATTCAAGGGAAAAAAATAATTAGGTCAATGGAGGGACTTGATATTATCCAGTGAAGTAATTTCAGAGGTGGTTTCACATTTGATTAAATATTCAAAAAACTTTTTTTTAGTATGGGAATAATTTGCACTGACCACATATTAATCATTCACAATAAGAATAACAGGGTCCATTTTGATTTTATGGTGATTTCTAAAGTTTGTATGACGGAACTGCAATGCATTGGCCAAACGGTTGTATCTGCTTTTGTGCACTTGCATGTTTCTGTTTTCTCCATTCTCACTCTTTGTAACCCACTGCTCTCAAATCCATTTTTTATATAAAATATAAAAGAGAGAGAGAGCGGTAGGAAAAATATATATATAGATGTTTTCTGTGTCAAACAGCTTTAAGAGGAAAAAACTCTAGTATGGAGAAGAAAATAGCATGAACTGGCACAATAATGCATCTCTTGTCCATCTCAAACCCTTGCTTTCTCTTTCAGAGGAAAAAAAACATTTAAACTCAGACAACCTGGGCTACCTCTCACACACATACGCCTCGCTCTCTCTAAAGCTTTTGTCTGGCCACAGGAACATTCTCTTTTTCGTGCGCACAAAGAAAGCATGGAAGATCGAGAAAGACAAACACATTTATCTTGACAGTTCAGATGGTGTACATGCACTGAGCACCATGTTGTGAGAGCAGCACTAATGATTTAGTCACACCAACAATCTGTGAGTGTGTGTTTGTGTATCCATGCAGATGTCTGTGCGTGCGTGCGTGCGTGCGTGTGTGTGTGTGTGTGTGTGTGTGTGTGTGTTTGTGTGAGAGAATTAGTGAGATGGAATCAAAGCTCGAACGTCGCTCTCTGATAATGTAAGAGGAATATGTGACACACATTGACACTGACAGTCTTTTCAGAATATTTTCTGCTTCCTTTTGAGGAAAAAAAATCCTTTTGACATAAAAATTGAGGAGCAAACATGTTTCATATTAATTTATGGAAAAATAAGGATGTCTGAAATGATGAAAAGAAAAATCATTTAAAAAATCTAGTTAAAAAAAGAAAAGTTATTGCCGAATTAAAAAGTTGTTGAAATCTTTGTAATCATTGTTGGAATGATAGTATTCTTAAGTTCATCCTTTTCCTCTGTTTGTTATCCGGTCACGTCTACGTTGTGTGTCTGTTGCTCCTGCCTGTTTGCTAGTTTTTTAGAACATTATTATTAAATTTGTTGTTGGAACTTTATTCATCTTCTTCGTCTGTTTACCTGCAACCACCTGTGACAATATATACACACATTGTCACAGCTCTGTCTCCCTTGTCTGGGTTTTCTCTTGGTTTAGTGACAGAGCTGTGACACTCCCGGTTTGTCATGTGTTTGTGTTTAGTCTGGTCTGTTGTGAGCACATGGCTGTCATGTTATTTCCTTGTGCCATGTGCTCTCCTGTCAATTGTCAAACCCCAGCCATCTTGTTATCTCGTTATTGTTTCATTTTCCACACCTGCCTGTCCGCCTCGTTACCCCATGTTTGTTCCCCTATTTAATCTCCCTGTGTTTGCAGTCCTGTGCTGGTTCGTTGTCCATGTTCCTTGTGTTTCCGATCCTGCCTTTTAATGTTCTCGTTTTTCCCCCACGAGGGAGTTTTGTTTGTAGTTTGTGTTTGTTTGTTTGTTACACTTGCACTTGAGTGCTCGCACCTTTTTCATCCTACCCATTCCGTGACACACATATCTATTTATATATAAATGCATACATACACATATACAGTATATATATATATATATATACATATATATATATCACAAATTTAACAGCGCTAATTTAAATACATGATATACAGTTTCTGTATACAGAATACAGTTTAATTTGACATGACAATAGATTATATATTAGTGCGCTTATATTATGCGCTTAAATGCTTGTCAGTACAAGACAGTAGAAATAATTGTGAAATTGCATATTGGCCAGGTTTCACAGACATGGCTTAGATTAAGACAGGGTTAGGCCTTAGTTCAATTAGGGCATTTAAGTAGCTTTTATAAACATGCCTTAGAATAAAACATTACTGGTGTGCATATTGAGAAAAAACAATGGCACTGACATATTTTAAGATTGTGTCAGTGCAAATTGCATTCAGTTCAGACAGCTCAAACATGTATTTTAGTCTGGGACTAGCTTAAGCCTTGTCTGTGAAACCAGGGGATAATGACATAATTAAGCCCTATTTGTGGTTCAGAAAAGCACTTATAATTTGAACTGATAGCATTGAATATAAATCTATAACAATATTAACTACAATACATTTGAATTTAATTGCAATTAACTTGCAATTAAGTGTCCTAAAAATGACATTTACTTATTTTACACTTGTAAAATTTATGAAAAAAGCTTTTTTAATTTTTTTTTTAACAAAATATATTTTCACAATTCTTCTGATTTTGAAGTGAAATATGAATGTACAAGTTCTTGACAGGTTTCGTGAGATGCACTGTAATGAGATCACATTGGTTACTTTGACATGAAAGAAGCCACCGATCAGCCGTTATGGCTTCAGCTACAAAGTAAACATGCTCTTTTAAATGAAACTGGAACAATCTGCTCAGGAGGCGTTTTTAAAATGCAAATCTCTTCCAGAAAATCCTCAATCTCATAGACTTGACTTGAGCGATTCAGGGCTGTTTATACTGTGACTGGCCAGGGTTGTTTTTATGTCATTCTAATGCAATTTGAACATTAGATCAGAGAACTGTTACCTGGTCAGCTCTTCCTTGATCTTGATTGGCTCCTGAGGGTAGAACTTCACCCTGAAGCACATAGTGTATGGCTGGTGACCTGAAAACAGCACAACATCAACAATCAGATGAGGGGAGAAAGAGACAACTTGAGACCGTAAGACATATTATGCAGAGAACTGTAACCGAGGGCATGAGGAGAGCTAAAATGATTATATTAATCCATGAGATGAGGGAAACCCCTCTGGTGAAGAATGAAATGAAGTCTTCAAAGATAAACGTAATGAGTCTAAGAAGTTTAGAGCTCAAAGGGAAAGATTGAGTTCATTGACGTCACTTTGTCTACGATCTCTCTCTGTCACTTGTCCGCTGCGTGTTCATTCATCTCCCTTCTGTAATTTTACATAAAAATTCTCTGAATGTGAGTGATGTTTTACCTATGTAAAGACTCGGTCACATTAGCAAATGTCGGCAAAAAAAGTCCATTGTTTAATGTAAATAGCAATGAGAGATGCACAGTTTAAAATCCCTGTAAAGTCAAAATGAAGTATGTGTTCTGAGTTTGTCATATCACAGAAAAATGTGTTATTAGACACCCAGCCAAATTTGAATGATAAAAAAGCCGGCAAGTACATAAAATAAGCTATCAAAATCTTGAAAAAATGAGCAGTAGTCTCTGATCTCAAACGCTGGGGGCGTGTCCGCTGGCTGCACTGAAACCACGCCCACTCGTGGTAAAGCTGCCGTTGCCACACTCAACTGTCACCGCTACAGCCGGAATGGATGCTCCTAGCAGCTTATTAGATTAATTATAACATAAGCACACAAGGCAACTTACACTCATTGGTGGACACGCACTGGAGGATGTTCGACGGGAGGATGAAGGCCGAGGCGGGAGATAGTCGTTCGGCCCCATTCACCAGTAACAGCGGATTATCAGTGAATCCCAGTTGTCTCCGACGAAAGTTTATAAAACTATCCCGTGTAAAATGATCACTGCAGAGGCGATTTTTGGTGGTGATCCTCAGCTCTCCATCAAGGTGGCTCTTCACAAAATTAATCCACGTCTTCTTGATGTGATCGTATTTAGGAAATTTAAATAAGGACACCGATCTGTTTTGTACGTGATCTCATCCAGGTAGTAAGTAACGCATTTCCGGGACGAAGACATAGCTAACTAGCAAACTGTAAGCTGTAGTAAATAATAATACTGACAGTAACTCGCGATTGAGCGGCAAACTGATGCGAATGAGCTCTATTTATATTGTTAGGGGAGCGGCCAGCCTCAGGCACTCCAGTGCGTCATCGAGTACCCTTTTAGCCCCGCCCGTAAAAAATCCGTAAAATATCAATGGTGAAAAACTGTTTACCGGTCAAACTCCACAATTCAGTACTTCACAGTTCACAGTCTTTGTAATGTGTTTTAGCAATACATTTCTAACATTTATAATGTGTTTAGATTTTTTTTTATTGCCTTTACAGGGACTTTAAGTCGCTTTCAAACCAAGCAGCTTAATATTGGTCAAAGCAAACAAACCCATGTGACCAACTTGAACCCTTTGTAAAATATGCATTGGAAAATGTTTCCACCTAATGTTTCCACCCGACAAAAATTCACGAACAACAGTAAATGTGACTTGCTGTCACCTTGAGGGCAAGAACGAAATAAATAAAACTTACATTTCATCTGTTTCACTACTGGTTTGCTCGGGTCCAACCAATGCTGTAAAAAATGACAAGAAAAATAATTTATTCACTGCTGTGCACTGACAAGTAAAGATGGTGACAAATCAAAAATGTTTATGGTAAGCACTTTGGATAAGCATCCTGCTCAGGAAATGATCGTAAAAAACATTTCCACTGATGAACAATCCCTTTTTTCTATAGCGGGCATTAATATTACAACATAAAGGACTGTGAATAATTAATTACAGTTCTGCTGGGAGGTTTTCTGCTCAACTGAAGAAACATTGTTGTACATACAGTAGGGTAAAACCCCTTGGTCGGTTGTCATGGTAACTTTTATCAGACTTTAAAGCCAGTATGATAGGCTACTTAAGGATAAAATATCTGGTGATAGTAAAGAAAAAAGTACATGTAAGATTTGTGAGTGTTTACATTACTGTTCAAAAGTTTGGGGTGAGTAAGATTTTTAAATGCATTAAATTTATCAAAAGTGTCAATAAATATTTTTACAATGCTTTCAATTTTTTTCAAATATAATATATTTTAAATTGTAATAATATTTCACAGTGTTACTGTTTTTTCTGTATTTTTGAAAAGATAAATGCAGCTTAAGAGACTTTGGTAACACTTTAGTTTAAAGTGTAATTAAAGGTTACATATACTTACTATAGTAACAACAGTAAATTCTGCATAATTATAAGTAACTAACCCTAAACCAAACCCTAAACCTAATCTTAACGCTAAAGTAAGAAGGCATACATGTAGTATGCACTTATTTGTGTAATTACACTGTAACAACGTCACCTTAAAATAAAGTGTAACCAAGACCTCTTTCAAAAACAAAATCTTACGGACCCCACATTTTTTTAACCATGTTGTGCTTGCCACAGGATTTTAATTTGTATGTATGTTTGAGGTTTAGTTATTGTAAAAGCTTGTGCAGAATTTTATTGCAGATTCCACTTGATTCCACAGCTTCAAACCTGAATTGGGGCTCAGGTCAGGTAGCAGACAGACTGGCTAAACCGACTGTCTGCTTGCTGTCTCAAGTCACTGAGGTGAGATAAATCTCATCACATTGAGACTCTTTCACCTAGATATCATCATATAGACTGTATTGTCTGTTCCCCAAATTAGGAAATAATTAAAAACTCCCAAACCCATTTAAGGGTAAAAATTTAATTGATGTTCAACAAATAAAAACAGATATAATACAAATGAACAAATGATAAAGCTCGGGTTGCTGAATATTCTATCCCTTACTTCAAAAGCACTTATTGTTAACGATATGATCACAGATTATAACCTAGATGTGCTGTGTTTGACAGAAACTTGGCTAAAACCAGACAATTCAATTATTTTAAATGAGTCCATTATAAAAATTATTGTTATAAACATGAGCCTCGTCTGAAAGGCAAAGGGGAAGGTGTTGCTGTAATCTACAGTAATATGTTCAGAATTACTGAAAAGTCTTGTTTCAAATATAATTCTTTTGAAGTGTTGGTGCTTAATGTAACACTATCTAATTTAAATCTCCTCAGCATCCCAGATAGCTTAGAAGAACTCGATATTGCGACAGAAACTTTTGACTCTCTCTTTTCCAGCACTTTAGACACAGTTGCTCCTTTGGGCTTTAAGACGATAGTCCCAACGCTGTGGTACAACGAGCACACTCAGGCCCTTAAGAGATCAGCTAGAAAAATGGAGCGCAACTGGAAAAGAACAAACGTTTTTTCGCATTTCATGGAAAGAGAGCACAATTGCATACAGAGAGGCCTTAAATACTGCTAAATCTGCTTATTTTTCAACCCTATTAGAAGAAAATAAACAAAACCCTAGGTATTTATTTCAAACAGTGGCTTAATTAACGAAAAATATAGCTTCAACCCCAAACATTTCCAAGCAGCACAGCAGTAATGACTTTACTTCTTTAGGTTACAAGATTGATAATATCAGGGAGAAATTTATAATGTGAATTATGTAGTAAAAATTATGTCTACTACAGTATCGCATCAGCCAGTGATTTGTAGTCTCCCTGAGGAAAAATTAGATTCATTCATTGCTAATAGTAGAGGAAGAATTTTCTGAACTCGTTAAATCATCTAATTCGACAACATGTATGTTAGACCCTATACTGACTAAGCTATTGAAAGAGATGCTTCCAGCATGGAAGCATGTTAAAAAAATGAAACTTGATCCTACAGATTTAATAAATTACAGGCCGAACTTGAATCTACCTTTTCTGTCAAAGATACTAGAAAAGGCAGTATCCTAACAACTATGTTCCTTTTTTAGAAAGAAATGGTATCTGCGAGGATTTCCAATGGTATCTGCGAGTATCTGTCAGGATTTAGACCGTACCATAGTACTGAGACAGCTCTCATTATAGTGACAAATGATTTGCTCTTATCATCCGATTGTGGTTGAATCTCTCTATTAGTGTTACTCGATCTTGGTGTTGCATTTGATACTATTGACCACAACATTCTTTTAAATAGACTCGAAAATTATGTTGGCATTAGTGAAATTGCATTAGCACGGCTTAAATCATACTTATCTAACCGTTATCAGTTTGTAGCAATAAATGAAGAGATGTCTTATCGATCACAATTTCAGTATGGAGTACCACAAGGCTCAGTATTAGGACCGTTGCTGTTCACTCTGTACATGCTACCCTGCTAGATATCATTAGGAAGCATGGCATTAGTTTTCACTGATATGCTTATGACACTCAGGTCTATATTTCTTCACGCCCTGACGAAACTTACCAATTCACAAAATTAACGAAATGCATAGCTGATATAAAAAGCTGGATGACCAGTAATTTCCTACTACTTAACTCTGAAAAAACAGAGATTCTAATTATTTGACTAAAAACTTCCTCACGTAATAACCTAGAATACTGTCTAACACTTGATAACTGCCCTGTCAAACCTTCGTCGTCGGTTAGGAACCTGGTTGTGCTCTTTGATACAAGTCTTCCATTTGAAAGTCATGTTTCTAATATCTGTAAAACCGCATTCTTAACGCATTATAGTCCTTCACATCTATTGCGAACTCAAAATTCTGGCCAGTTGATAACACCTAGAATATTAAAATTGACTATTGGCGGTAGATCCTTTTCCTATTTAGCACCAAAACTCTGGAAGAGTCTTACTAACATTGTCCGGGAAGCAGACACACTCTGTCAGTTCAAATCTAGACTAAAAATACATCTCTTTGACCTAACATACACATAACAAATTATAAACTTCTATAATTCAATGTTAGGCTGCATAGATTAGGTCAGCCAGAACCAGGAACACTCCCCATAAATCCTGATGTACTCGTAACATCATAAGAAGAATGGCGTCTACGCTAATATTAGTCTCTCTGTTTATCCCGAGGTTTACCACAGTCCGCCGGATCCAGGCCGTATCCAGATCTGATGAAGGACCTGCGCCTGGACACGACCACAATGCAGTCCTGAAGTGTCAACTAGTCTCTCCCCTGTGAAGGCCCCCTTCTCCTTCATTTTACCTCTGTACAGATAAAACTTTGTCAAAATAGTTTCGGTTCACATGGTTACTCGGAAGTAGAGATGCATCGATTACAATTTTCTATGCCGATTCCGATGAAATCTTCATGAGTTTTGGCCTGCCGATACCGATTTTAGCCGATTCCGGTTTCAATTTTTCTTACCACTTTACAGCAAACACAAATATTTATTTTCTATTTTTTCTTTAATAGAACATTATACATAGAACATAGAACATTTTTTGAACAAATAAAATAAAATAGAACTATATAAATTATTACACTCCTGGTGTGGGAAATTCACACATATTTAAGTGCAGTGTTATGGTATGGAAGAACCATTTTCAATTCCTATATTCAACTAAAAAAAAAGTGATATATTTACTGATTTAGGAAACTAAACTTCTGTATGAAAACAGGTAATGGCAATAAAATTATATATAAATGGCAAATAAAAATAAAATAAATATAGCCTTGCAGTATAAAGATATTCCTCAAAACACACACACACACACACGCACAGGCCTATTGTATTAACTTGTACATCAAAGGCAAGTTTTATTTCGCAAACAGTTCTTCTCTCATCTGCCACATGTCCAGCCAGGCTAACCCCTAAAATCCACTGGATCCCTCTACGGCGCGGAACGTTAGCGTCGCGGATGCCGGATTTAATCGCGGCCATTATAGTCAATGCTCTTAAGTCCACCTGCTGCGGACGCAGCGCGTCTCAGAAGCGTCCCAGAAGCGTCTCTCCGCTCCGCTCTGCAGAGAATAGGTAGCAGGTCTATTTTCGCCGCTTGCTGCGTCAAGCAGCACAGAGCACATCGTACCGGGCAGGAAGTCAGACACAGAACGGCATAGAGGATCTGGTCGATTTTCAAAATAAAACACCCTGTGGAGACTCCGCATCCCTACAGTTTGGACAACAATGCCTCTGATTGGATATTACTCGTTGCATTCGCTTTAAGGCTTGGGCAGCCAATCAGAGGCAGTGGGTGGTGAACTGAACGTGTAATTGTGTAATTTTTTAATTTTTAATTGTGTGAAATTTAGGCTATACCCACCAAGTAGGAAATAACAACAGAAAAAACAAATAGAAAGAATTCACTTAATTAAGTAATCCACTTACCCATTGTAGAAGCACAAAGAGGAAAATTGAAAAAAATAACAATCAATAAGGTAGCACAACTGTCTGCTCCTGAGCCAAAAGAGGACAAATGAACAACAAATAAACAACGCTCCGATTCTGAGGAAAAATGAAGAAGTCACCAACGCTCCGCTGCTGAAACACGTCTGAGACGCTTCCAGTGGACTTTGACGCCGAGCTATGGACACATCAAAGACGTGGCGCTGACGTTCCGCGCCGTAGATGGATCCAGTGGATTTTAGGGGTAACAAGCGCTAAGCTCGGGCAAGTGGAGCAAGTGCAGGGAAACAATTGGGAAATAATACAAATAATTTATTTTCTGACATAGCCTACTCCAGTTCTTGTTAAAACACACCAGACATGCAAATTCTGTGCATTTTGGTCGAAATCATATTTATTTTGTCCAACAAAAGTGTGCTTTCACTTTAATTGAGCACGAGCAGCGCAGCAAAAATAGACTCTGCGCCGAAACCCCGCTTCACTGCTGCTCACGCGACGCTCCTGCTCGACGCTCACGCGCTGCTCCTGCTCTCGGTGTGAATGCACTCAGGGATTAACATGCACGCCCTTAAAAAACCCGCGCTGCTCACGCTTGCGGCGTGAAACGGCCGTAATTCAGGAGGTGTCCTACATGTGCGTTCCGTGTGCACGTGTGATGATGCGCAATGTTGATCATGCGGTGCCCGAGTGCATTTGACCGGCAAAAAATAGGAAATATGTCAGACTGACCGGCCGGTCGCCGGTCATGGCCGATCACGTGAAAATCGGCCAATTCTGGTCACCAGCCGATCAATCGGTGCATCTCTACTCTGAAGCGATAAATAATTCTGTATTATACATTTTTAAGGCCAGACAAGTAATTTGTTGTGATCAATTTGTAAAGAAGGACTACACGCCTGCGCACATATATATTCAAACGTGCATACCTTTCGAATAAACACGTAATATGCATGTGCACGCAGTCAGTGTTTTCACAGGTTTGCGTTTTTAAAGCTTGCGCAGAGATAAATAAAATGAAATATAAAAAAAAAATTGTTGCTGTGCGTTAAGGGTTTTCTGTTAGAACGGTGTCGTGTTAGCGGCCCCTAAGTTAATTTTCTTCTAAAACAATCTCTTTTACTTTAATTTCCTATTATCACTGTAAAGCTGCTTTGAAACAGTCCATATTGTTAAAAGCGCTATATAAATGCAGGTGACTTGACTTGACTTGTTTTGATGTGTTTTATGTTGGAGCCACAGTATATCTGCTGAAGTTATAATAAACGTCAAGTCAGAAAAATAGGTCAGATTTATTTAATGAATATTGGGCACAAGTGGTGAATGTGTAGTTACCCTTTGTTTCTCTGGGTCCACATATCTGATGCCAAAGTAATCTTTCTCCAGCAGGCTGTAGTAGTTACACACATGATCCAAGAGAAACTGCCCTTTAGTGTCTCTCTGTGGAGGAAAGAAAAATCAAAGGAATAAAAATCAAAACCAAATCACATCATTTCAGCAGTATATAATATAAATATAATAGTGAGCAAGCTAGTTCTCGTGAAAATATAGACAGTATCATAATATTGACCGTTGTGTATATAATAAGTTCATCGATTTACAACAGGGAAAAAAATACACTAATATACAGGGTGAAAAACAGAAAACAATAATATGACAGGTCAATATTTCTCAAATTAAGCTAGAAATGCTTTATGTTCTTAAAGTCCAAATGAAATCAAAAATGAAGATTTTTGGCTTTTATTATGTTATCTATAAGCTAGTGACAAAATTCGTATTAAGAAGATATAAGCGTTCAAAACTTACAGTCTCTCACTTGCGCCAATATGGATTAATGATTTTAATGACATTGCTCTGGACTTCAGTTCCCTTTTTCAGTTCGGTCACGTTCAACGTAGTCGGACCAACCGTACTGATTGGGATCACGCTTAGGGAGCCTGTCATCTTCGAATATTGAAAAAACGAGCCAATGCACATTGCAGCGCGGGTACAAATACGGAAGCGGATGGACGCAGCACTTGTCTTTCGCTTCAGAGCCGATCGGATGTCGATGTCTCTGAAGAGTGTTGGAGTGCATTCAACGAGCGAGTGTGTCGGTGCTACTTCTGGAAGTCTCTCCCAGTGCCTGTGTGTCTACAGCGCGAGTGCAGCGATGATTGCGAGCCTTCTGAGCTCTCTGCAGTTTTAACAGCATTTATGTGTTTGTTTGTTCTGACGGTTGGTTAGAGGGCGAAGAAGGTGAGTGCTTCACTGGTACAGGCTGCACCATCTCCTGTCAGTGTTGCATCGGTCATTCCCCTGTGTGCTCCAGCACTGGTGAGAGCGCTATTAACTGAAAGAGCAACACGGGTGTCTGCGTCTTTTTCAAGATACCATTACACCCGTGCGTTTCTGGATGTGGTCGTTCCCTGTCCCCAGCTGACGTTCACAATAGATGCATCAAGTTTTTGGGCTTACAGCATGCTGAAACAGCTTTTGTGGATGGTTCATGTTCTCATTGCGGAAACATGACTATCTCTCTACTGAGATCGAGACTCGCCTTCATCCATGAAGGTGCAGTCCCCATTCCCATGCCCCGCTCTAATGCCCCTTCTGGCCCACCTCAGAAAAGAGCTACTTCGCCGTGTGGGATGGGTGATCTGACGATCACAGTGAGGGCTGCCCCACCCGGTAACCAGTCCCCGTGGGCCCCTCACTCCTCTGTTGCACCTCAGCCGGTTTAGCTCCCTGTGGAATGTTCTGGTCCCTCTGTAGTGGACCAACCAGCCGTTTCGTTTGAGGCTCCTCCTGAAGACAGGATGTCGATCGCTGCATCAGAAAGGGAGCTGGACTCTGGAGATGACGACTCGGCTGCACTACCTCCTTCTGGGAGAGTAGCGTTGCCCGAGCCGGATCCAGAAATGTCAGGGGAACCCTCTCGTGGAACCGCGTGGAACCCTCCACCGTGTCCCGAACCGTCTCGGTAGGATGATTGGTTTCACGGGGGGCGGGGGCGCCAATAGCTTTCTCTGCCAGAAACCACCTTAGTACCTCCTCCCCCCTCACTACCCTTGACGGAGGAACAGCGAAGGGTTACGAGGCTATCCCTCCAGTGGAGTTGTCTGTCGTGATGTAACTATGTCCGGCAACCGCTAACTCTTGGAAGGGTGATCCTCGTCTCCCCTCTCGGGCCTTTAAGTTCTGGTTAGTTCTCACAGGCAAGTTTACAAAGCCTGTGGGCAAGCCACTTCCTCCCTGCATGCCATGCCGTTGCTGCAGGTCCACCAGGCCAAAGCACTCATGGACATGCACGAGGGTAGTCCAGACCGTGAGCTCATGGGTGAGCTCCACACGGCAACCGACCTTCCGGCAACCGACCCTCCGGGGCACAAAGTTTGCGGCTCGTGCGGTTCGCCTGGCGATGTCTACTTTAGTGGTCCAGGAGTGCCATCTCTGGCTCAACCTGGCTGATATGAGGGAGACCGACAAGTCTCGTTTCCTGGACTCCCCCATTTCTCAGGTTGGGCTCTTCGGCAACGCGGTGGAGAATTTCACCCAACAGTTCTCCGACACCCAAAAGCAGACGGAGGCGATCCGACAAATCCTGCCACGGCGGCCCGGGATGGAGGCAGGGATGGAGGAACGAGCTCTTCTGGAGATGGTGACCGCACCATTCCCTCCCCCGGAGAAGGGCCGGGTGGAGAATCTTTGTTTTGTGTCAGTTTCTGTTCTGCCGCTGACTCTCCGGAGTCCTGTCTTAAAAGTCCTGTCTATAAAAACAGTTCTTCTGCTTGCTTTGGCCCCTATCAAGAGGGTAGGGGACCTGCGAGCATTTTCGGTTGACGAATCGTGCCTGGAATTCAGGCCGGCCAACTGTCACGTCATCCTGAGACCCGGCCTGGATATGTGCCCAATGTTCCTACCACTCCCTTTTGTGACCAGGTGGTGAACTTGCAAGCGCTACCCCCAGAGGAGGCAGACCCAGCCCTGGATTTTCTCTGTCCCGTCTGCATTCTGCGCCTGTACGTGGACAGAACGCAAAGCCTTAGGACCTCAGACCAGCTCTTCGTCTGTTACGGAGGCCAGCAGAAGGGAAAGGCTGTGTCCAAGCAGAGGTTAGCCCACTGGATAGTGGATGCCATCGTCTTGGCATATCAATCCCAAGACGCATCATGACCCCCGGGTTGCGAGCCCACTGGGCGCTGGCACAAGGTGCCTCGCTGACAAATATTTGTAGAGCTGGGGGCTGGGCAACACCAAACACGTTCGCTAGATTCTATAGCCTATGTTTCGAGCCGGTAGCTTCCCGAGTCCTGTCCTCGAATAGAAACCAGTCAACACCGTAAGTGCCGCTAGGCACTGGAAGGTGGCAGCACTAGGTGCCGTTTTAAGTACGTCCGACTACGTTGAACGTGACCGAACTGAAAGGGAACATCCCGGTTACGTTTGTAACCCTCGTTCCCTGAAGGAGGGAATGGAGATGTAGTCCCGTCGGCACTAGTCCTGGACCACTGCTGACCCTGGGCTCCGCTCGGCTCCTCAGCGAAAAACAAGTGGTGCGTGAATCCGCTTCCGTATTTATACCCGCACTGCGGGGCGGAGCGCGAGAAGCTCATCTCAAACGCCAGTCTGCATTGGCTCGTTTTTTCAATACTCGAAGATGACAGGCTCCTTAAAGCCCAATTTATACTTCTGCGTCGAACTTACGTCGTAGCTACGCCGTAGGCTGTGCGTAGCGCACGTGCCCTTCGGCGTACCCTGACGTGCACCTCTCCAAAAACGTAACAACACGTCAATTCTATGCGGACGCAAGCGCTGTGATTGGTCAGCTCAAACCGCTCCCTCGGGTTTCACATGCTCCCTCTGCGTGCGTCAACGCGGACAACAACGCAGAAGTATAAATGAAAACCAATGCGTAGTTTATAGCGTAGAGGCTCCGGCGTAGGTCCGACGCAGAAGTATAAATCAGCCTTAAGTGTGATCCAATCAGTACGGTACATCCGACTACGTCTCCATTCCCTCCTTCAGGGAACGAGGGTTACAAACGTAACCAAGACCTTTCTCTTCAGATTTTCTCTCTAATCAAATGTTCTCTAGAATATGAAGCCCCGCCCCCAACATTATAAATAGACGTTGAAGTTGTGGCGAAAATCATCACTTGTTCACACATTTACTATTTTCTACATGGTGAATGGCACATAGTGCAATATATAGGGAACGATTCAAACAGTGTGCTTTCCATTGGGGCGAACAATATGATTTCCATTGGAGTGAATGAAATCTGGTTTCATGTTAGTGTCATGCGAACCGTTGCAGCTCCGGTCCGGAGACATGATAGCACAGAGCGGATCATATGTGGTGCAGACCACAAAGAGCATCGGACCCATTTGAATTCTGCACAGAATGCTGTATTTTAAGCGGTGGAGGAGAAACGGTTAGACAGACTCTGCATTAAACAGCACTGATAAGTAGAAGAGATAACACCAACATAAATTACACACTTTTCAAACTACACATCCTTGTTTGTGTTCACTGTTTTGCTTTACTAACAGCATCATATTAAATATTAAAGGGGAATCTATTAGACTGTGGCTATCATAAGCAGTCAAATGCGGCTTTACTGAGCTCAACAGCTCTAGTCGAGCTGTGTTATAAATGAAACGCTATTGGAGGAGTTGCCTTCCTGTCTTCCTGTTTCAGTGGAAATTATCTCAACACATTGAATAATGCTGTGCGTTTCAAGGCACTTCAGTGGGCCTTTAATGTTTGGGAATCTTAAACCAGTATCATTACTGACTGGTTGTTCATATGAAAATGTGTAACTGAAAATACATTTACAATTTTTGCAAAATAAATGGTATATAATTATAATTTAAAATTTTATTTATGTTTAAAACATATTTTTTTTATATATAATATGGTTTAGATTCAGATCCAATCAAGGGGTTGCAGGGTTGGACAGGCAGCTCGCCTGCAGCAAACACATCATCCTGCATTGAGTGATGATGGGTTTATGGTCTCATACAGGACAGTGTCTCTGTGTGCTCGACTGAGCAGCTCTGGTTCAGCTCCGATGACCATCAGCTTTTGACCTTGCTGTTATTACCTGTGACGCAGGCTGCTATAGCACACTTAAATTTAAAATGCAGTTCACATTTTAAAATGTGAAATGTGGATCAAGCACTACACTGGATCGAATTAAGAAGAGAATTTCTAATACCATTACATATCTCTTCTCTTACAATGACAGAAAGAACTACACTTGGTAACACTATATGGTAACACTTTATTTTAAGGTGTCATTGTTACAATGTAATTATATATTTAAGTACTGAGTAATATTAATTAACTACATGTACTTACTGTAGGGTTAGGGTAGGATTAGGACTTGGTTGAGGGTTAGTTGCATGTAATTATACATAATTTACTGTTATTACTATGGTAAGTACACTCTTAAGGAAAATGGTTCTGAACAGTACCGAATTAAGGTTCTTCGGCTTGTAACAATAGCAGAACCCTTTTGGTGCTAAATAGAAGCACCTTTTTCCAAAGGTTCCATAAAGAACCAAGATTTAAAAGTGCAATATAGGACCTTAATGGTTTTATAAATAACCCTTTCAATTATGTTAATATCAGTATATAAGTATCTTCATATTATTAATATTACTATTATTATTTATTAATTAGGTGTTCAAGCACGAAGTGCTGAAAACCTATTGTATTTGTACTGATTTTTATTATTAGGTGTTCAAGCACGAAGTGCTGAAAACCTATTGTAATTGTACTGATTTTTATTATTATTATTATTATTATTATTATTATTATTATTATTTTCCCCTAAAACGCATCGTGCAGACCAAACCGTAAGTGCTGGAGCTCTGAAACTTTGTCAGATGGTAGTACAAAAATCGAGGAGAGGTTCAGAGAGTATGACCCCGATTGGCCTATAGGTGGCGCTACAGCAATCAATTGCGCGTAACTGCTCATAACTCCTAAACCGTAAGGCGTAGACTCAAGTGTCTTATATCATTGGAAAGCTGGACTCTTAACTTAAAAAACGTATATCTCCGATTTCATTTCCGCCATGATAGATTTTCCGCCATTTTGAATTTTGTTAAAAAACGACTTTTGCAAACTAGTCCCTGGTTTTTTGCCCGATCGGAACCAAACCAGTGTAGAAATGTTCTCTGGAGTCTGAATATCAATAATCATTGAAAAAAAGTTGAATTTTCGATTTCCGGTTGCTAGGGGGCGCAAAATGAACGTTGTGGGAGGAGCCTATTTTACTATAATGGCTATAACTCGAGAAGTAAATGAGATATCTTCACCAAACTTGACACACATGTGTATGAGGACAGTCTGGGGTCACAGTAAAAAAACCGCGTCGATCTAACACTAGGTGGCGCTAGAACATTAAAAAAACATAAAAGGGGGTGTGGCCACCTGACCGTTAGTCCGATTGACCTGAAAATTGGTATGCAGTGTCTTGGTCCAAGGCCCCATGTATGTGTAAAAGGATATTGGCGTATCTCAAAAAACATGGCCGCCATCGGCCAATGAAGTTTGAGCACCTGTGAGACGAGGTTAACGGAGGCCAATCGGAACGAAACTCAATGGGCATGTTCGACTCATGGCCCAAGAGGTCTGTAAGAGTTTTGAAAGAAATCGGCCACTAGTTGGCGCTAACGAGTTTTACGGCTCTGTAATCACGTGGTGTTGCACATATCCCCACAAAATGCATATCATTTGATAGATCTCCTCATGATGAACAACTTTGCCTCTAGAACCATTGCTGTCAATCAAATCGTTCATTAAATATTCACGAATATGTTAAAAACCTACTTTTGCGAACTAGTCCCTGGTTTTTCGCCCGATCGGAACCAGACCAGTCTAGGACAATTCTCTGGACTCTCTAGATCAATAATCATTGAAAAAAAGTTGAACTTTGCCCTTTGATTCACTGTAACAGGGTCATTTAGAAGAAGGGGCGTGTCAAAACACACTCAAAAGCCTATAAATCCTAAATAAAAACTCAGAACTTCACAAAAATTAATGAGCATATGTGACATGACATCATTAACAAGCATGCAAAGTTTTATGGAGATCGGACAATAGATGGCGCTATAACAGTTGAAAAGGTTTAAAACCATGTATTTCCTATGGTAAATTGCCTGTATTGGCTGTAAATGGTGTGTTCCATCTATGATCATATAATATTTATATCACAATGTTCAAAATCAGTTCAGTACAATTCTCTGGACTCTCTAGATAAATAATCATCAGAAAAGTTATAACTTCTTCATTTGGATGGCTATAATAGGGTCACTTCAATATGAAGCCTTTACCAAGAAAGCCTATATCTCTTCAATGAATGCTCAGATCTTCTTAAAAACAAGTCAGAACATGTGACTCTAAATAAGATAAGAAATAATGCATCTATAACAGTTAAAAAGGTTAAAGTTATAACATAATGGCATATTAAGCCAATAAGTGGTATTCTACTGCCCCCTGCTGTTTAAAATAGTCATTTTGTCAAGCTACTAACTACTAATATTCTATAATTCTTATTTAAAGTTTATAAAATCACTATTTTAACATTTACACTCACATTTTGTCAAAATTCATCTATTGAAGTATTACTATTGACCACTGTGTCACGGACAAATGTTAATCCTGAATGAGACACAGTTCAGATCACTTTATCTACAACAGAATGTGTGTGTGTAGTCCCATGTTTCTGAATAAATCCTGAATAATCTGATTAATAGCTTGCAAAGACATATTTTAATGGTCTATAAGCATTTCATATATTTTCATAATGACTTGTGTGTGTGTCTAGATATGAGTCACAAAAGCACCTGTGAAAACACTTTATTAATAAGTATAATGGCCAGCAAAGGGCAGTAGAAGACCACTTATTGGCTCACTCTCATTTTGACAGACTTGATTTTCACCAGTATATCATGGTAAATCATGCTAGCAATGTGACGAATCATAGTAAATCATGCTACAATCCTGATAAATCATTCTAGAATGTGGTATATCATGGTCAATCATCCTATAACATGGTAAATCAAGGTAAACTAAGATAAATCATGCTATAAACATATTAAATCATACTAGAATGTGTTCAGTTGTGGTAAATCATGCTAGAACAGGGTAAATCATGGTGAATCATACTAGAACTTGGTATACCATGGTAAACTATGGTAAATCATGCTAGATTCATGGTAAATCATGAAAATCACACTGAAATGGGGTTAATCATGGTAAATCATGCTAAAATTGCCTGTATTGGCTGTAAATGGTATTTTCCATCTATTATGTCAGTGTTTAAATGTATGCTAAATAAAACTTCATGTCTTTTGGTGCTTTTGTGCTTTACGGCCTTAAAGGCCTTAACTGCTTGAACACCGCTAAATGCTGCTTGCAGCTTTAATTAGGTGTTCAAGCACGAAGTGCTGAAAACCTATTGTATTTGTACTGATTTTTATTATTATTATTATTATTATTATTCTGCCGTAAAACGCGTCGTGCAGACCAAACCGTAAGTGCTAGAGACTTCATATTTGGGATTAAGGTAGCACAGAAATCGAGGAGAGGTTGAGAGAGTATGAGCCCGATTGGCCCATAGGTGGCGCTATAGTAACAAAAACGCGAAAGTGATCATAACTCCTAAACCCTATGTCGTAGACTCAAGTGTCTTATATCATTGGAAAGCTGGACTCTTGACTTAAAAAACGTATATCTCCGATTTCATTTCCGGTATGCAAATTTTTCCGCCATTTTGAATTTTGTCAAAAAACTACTTTTGCGAACTAGTCCCTGGTTTTTCGCCCGATCGGAACCAAACCAGTGCAGAAATGTTCTCTGGAGTCTGAATATCAATAATTATCAAAAAAAAGTCGAATTTTCGATTTCCGGTTGCTAGGGGGCGCAAAATGAACGTTGTGGGAGGAGCCTATTTTACTAAAATGGCTATAACTCAAGAAGGAAATGAGATATCTTCACCAAACTTGGTCCACATATTAATGAGTTCAATTTGAGGTCACAGTAAAAAAACCGCGTCGATCTAGCACTAGGTGGCGCTATAACATTGAAAAAACATAAAAGGGGGTGTGGCCACCTGACCGTTAGTCCGATTGACCTGAAAATTGGTATGCAGTGTCTTGGTCCAAGGTGCCATGTATGTGTAAAAGGATATTGGCGTATCTAAAAAAACATGGCCGCCATCGGCCAATTAAATTTGAGCACCTGTGAGACAAGGTTAACGGAGGCCAATCGGAACGAAACTCTATGGGCATGTTCGACTCATGGCCCAAGAGGTCTGTAAGAGTTTTGAAAGAAATCGGCCACTAGTTGGCGCTAACGAGTTTTACGGCTCTGTAATCACGTGGTGTTGCACACATCCCCACAATATGCACATCATTTGATAGATCTCCTCATGATGAACAACTTTGCCTCTAGAACCATTGCTGTCAATCAAACTGTTCATTAAATATTCACGAATATGTTAAAAACCTACTTTTGCGAACTAGTCCCTGGTTTTTTGCCCGATCGGAATCAGACCAGTCTAGGACAATTCTCTGGACTCTCTAGATCAATAATTATTGAAAAAAAGTTGAACTTTTTTATTTTTCTTATGGTATTAAAGGGTTATTTAGAAAAGGGGCGTGACAAAATGCACCCAAAAGCCTATAAATCATAAATAAAAACTCAGAACTTCACAAAAATTGATGAGCATATGTGTCATACCATGGTGAAGAAGCATGAAACGTTTCATGGAGATCGGACAATAGGTGGCGCTATAACTGTTGAAAAGCTTTAAACCCATGTATTTCCTATGGTAAATTGCCTGTATTGGCTGTAAATGGTCTTTTCCATCTATGATCGTATAATATTCATATCTTAATGTTTAAAACCAGTGCAGTACAATTATCTGGACTCTCTAGATCAATAATTATCAGAAAAGGTATAATTACTTCATTTGGATGGCTATAATAGAGTGTAAATCGGATGGCTATAACAGCTATAACAGCTTGAATGGCTATAACAGCCAATAAGTGGTATTTTACTGCCCCCTGCTGTCATTTCATCATACTACTCTCTAATATTTTTATATATAATTGATATTTAGACTTTATTAAATCATTATTTTAACATTTACAATCACATTTTGTCAAAATGCATCTATTGCTCTGTACTCTCTACAACAATAATTATAGGAAAATGTATAACTTCTTCATTTGGATGACTATAATAGGGTCACTTCAATATGTAGCCTTGACCGAAAGCCAATATCTTTTCAATAAATGCTCATAGCTTCTTAAAAAAAGGTCGAGAACAGCTATAACAGCTTGAAAAAGGCTAACAGCCAATAAGTGGTATTTTACTGCCCCCTGCTGTTTAAAAAAAGTCATTTTGTCACACTACTCAACTATAATTAATATTTAGACTTTATAAATTCACTATTTTAACATTTACAATAACATTTAGTCAAAAATCGTCTATTGAAGTGACAATTGAGTCACACTGGCTCCTGAAGTTCCAAATGTCTCTATCTACATCAGAATGAGCGTGTGTAGATTAAATGATATGAAAAACATGGCCTATTGTATAAGTAGGCTGTAATAGCACTGTTGTCCACTAGATGGAGCAGCAGCATTAGATATTTTTAATCTTTTTTTATCAGCTTTCAGCATTGGCTAACAAACAAATGCTTAAAGCATTTTCTTTAATTAGTTTTATATTATTACATTGCAAAGAAATATGTGAAATGCTCATATACCATTAAAACAGATTTTCACAATAACATATCCCAAAAGTGTGTGTGTGTGTGTGTGTGTGTGTGTGTGTGTGTGTGTGTGTGTGTGTGTGTGTAAGCATGCATTATGGAGTTAACATGAAAAAAATGGTTTGCTTCACTGGAGAATACTGGAGAAACAAAGTAGTTGAAAATGAAAGTGAGCCAATAAGTGGTCTTCTACTGCCCTCTGCTGGCCACTCTTCTTATTAATAGTCTTTTTTTGTATATAGACACTATAAAATCACTTAAATAACAATTACTATTATAACACATTCATATTTTGTCAGAGTTTATCACTTCAATTGTTCTTATGCTTCATATAATTGCTATCAACGTGGTAAATCATGGTAAATAACGCCAGAAACATGGTAAATCATAGTAAAAAAGGTAAATCATGCTAGAATCCTGGTAAATTATTCTGGAATGTGCTATATCATGGTAAATCATCATATAACATGGTATATCAAGGTAAACTATGGAAAATCATGTTAGATTCATGGTAAATCATACTGGAACATGGTAAATCATGAAAAATCACACTGAAATGTAGTATATCATGGTAAATCATGCTTGCTACATAAAACTTAATGTCTTTTGATGCTTTTGTGCTTAACGGCCTGAAAGGCCTTAACTGCTTGAACACCGCTAAATGCTGCTTGCAGCTTTAATTAGGTGTTCAAGCACGAAGTGCTGAAAACCTATTGTATTTGTACTGATTTTTATTATTATTAGGTGTTCAAGCACGAAGTGCTGAAAACCTATTGTATTTGTAAGGATTTTTATTAGGTGTTCAAGCACGAAGTGCTGAAAACCTATTGTATTTGTACTGATTTTTATTATTATTATTATTATTATTATTATTATTTTTCTTCTGCCGTAAAACGCATCGTGCAGACCAAACCGTAAGTGCTGGAGCTCTGAAACTTTGTCAGATGGTAGTACAAAAATCGAGGAGAGGTTCAGAGATTATGACCCCGATTGGCCTATAGGTGGCGCTACAGCGATCAATTGCGCGAAACTGCTCATAACTCCTAGACCGTATGTCGTAGACTCAAGTGTCTTATATCATTGGAAAGCTGGACTCCTGACTTAAAAAACGTATATCTCCGATTTCATTTCCGCCATGATAGATTTTCCGCCATTTTGAATTTTGTCGAAAAACTACTTTTGCGAACTAGTCCCTGGTTTTTCGCCCGATCGGAACCAAACCAGTGCCAAAATGTTCTCTGGAGTCTGAATATCAATAATTATCAAAAAAAAGTTGAAATTTTGATTCACGTTCGCTAGGGGGCACAAAATGAACGTTGTGGGCGGAGCCTATTTTACTAAAATGGCTATAACTCAAGAAGTAAATAAGATAGCTTCACCAAACTCGGTACACATGTGAATGAGTTGATTTTGAGGTCACAGTAAAAAAACCGCGTCGATCTAACACTAGGTGGCGCTATAACATTAAAAAAACATAAAAGGGGGTGTGGCCACCTGACCGTTAGTCCGATTGACCTGAAAATTGGTATGCAGTGTCTTGGTCCAAGGCCCCATGTATGTGTAAAAGGATATTGGCGTATCTCAAAAAACATGGCCGCCATCGGCCAATAAATTTGAGCACCTGTGAGACGAGGTTAACGGAGGCCAATCGGAACGAAACTCAATGGGCATGTTCGACTCATGGCCCAAGAGGTCTGTAAGAGTTTTGAAAGAAATCGGCCACTAGTTGGCGCTAACGACTTTTACGGCTCTGTAATCACGTGGTGTTGCACACATCCCCACAAAATGCATATCATTTGATAGATCTCCTCATGATGAACAACTTTGCCTCTAGAACCATTGCTGTCAATCAAACCGTTCATTAAATATTCACGAATATGTTAAAAACCTACTTTTGCGAACTAGTCCCTGGTTTTTCGCCCGATCGGAACCAGACCAGTCTAGGACAATTCTCTGGACTCTCTAGATTAATAATTATCAAAAAAAAGTTGAAATTTGGCATTTGGTTGGCTATAACAGGGTCATTTATAAAATGGGCGTGGCAAAATATAGTCAAAAACCTATAAATCCTATACGAAAACTCAGAACTTCACAAAAATTGGTGAGCATATGTGACATAACATCCTTAAAAACCATGCCAAATTTTATGGAGATCGGACCATAGGTGGCGCTATAACTGTTAAAAAGCTTTGAAACAATGTATTTCCTATGGCAAATTGCCTGTATTTGCTGTAAATGGTGTTTTGCATTTATTATCATGTAATGTTCATATCATAATGTTCAAAACCAGTGCAGTACAATTCTCTGGACTCTCTAGATCAATAATTATCAGAAAAGTTATAACTTCTTCATTTGGATGGCTATAATAGGGTCACTTCAATATGAAGCCTTTACCAAGAAAGCCTATATATCTTCAATGAATGCTCAGATCTTCTTAAAAACAAGTCAGAACATGTGACTCTAAATAAGATAAGAAATAATGCATCTATAACAGTTAAAAACGTTAAAGTTATAACATAATGGCATATTAAGCCAATAAGTAGTATTCTACTGCCCCCTGCTGTTTAAAATAGTCATTTTGTCATGCTACTAACTAATATAATTCTATAATTGTTATTTAGACTTTATAAAATCACTATTTTAACATTTACACTCACATTTAGTCAAAATTCATCTATTGAAGTATTGCTACTGACTATTGTGGCACATTGAGAAATGTGAATCCTGAAGGAGACTTGCAGTAAACATTTTTTTCCATCACATAGTTCAAATGTCTGTATCTACAACAGAATGTGTGTGTGTAGTCCTATATTTCTGAATAAATGCTGAATAATCGGATTAATAGATTACAAAGACATTATGTGAAATGCTTATAGACCATTAAAGTATATTTTCATAATGACACATCCCAATAGCATTGAAAAAATCAACAACAACATTTGTCTTTGTGTGTTTGTGTGTGTGTGTGTGTGTGTGTGTGTGTGTGTGTGTGTGTGTGTGTGTGTGTGTGTGTGTGTGTGTGTGTTTGTGTTTGTGTGTGTGTGTTTGTGTGTGTGTGTGTGTGTGTGTGTGTGTGTGTGTGTGTAAGCATATGTCTAAATAAGATACCTGTGAAAACACTTTATTAATAAGTATAATGGCCAGCAGAGGGCAGTAGAAGACCACTTATTGGCTCAGTTTCATTTTGACAGACTTGATTTTCATCACTATTCTACACTAAAGCAAACCTGTTTTTCCATGTTAACTATTATAAGACAATCATTTTTTTGTCAGTTTATCACTTCATGGCTATTGACACTTCACATCAATGCTAGCAATGTGGTAAATCATGGTAAATCACGATAGAAACATGGTAAATCATAGTAAATAATACTATTACATGGAGTATCATGGCAAATCATGCTAGCAATGTGATGAATCATGGTAAATCATGCTACAATCCTGGTAAATCATTCTAGAATGTGGTATATTATGGTAAATCATTCTATAACATGGTAAATCATGGTAAATCATTCTATAACATGGTAAATCATGGTTAACTATGATAAATCATGCTAGAATCATATTAAATCATACTAGAATGTGTTCAATTGTGGTAAACCATGCTAGAGCAGGGTAAATCATGGTGAATCATACTAGAACTTGGTATATCATGGTAAACTATGGTAAATCATGCTAGATTCATGGTAAATCATACTGGAACATGGTAAATCATGAAAAATCACGCTAAAATTTGGTATATCATGGTAAATCATGCTAAAACAAGGTCTATTCCATCTATGATGTCAGTGTTTCATGCTTGCTACATAAAACTTAATGTCTTTTGATGCTTTTGAGCTTAACTGCCTTAACTGCCTTAACTGCTTGAACACCGCTAAATGCTGCTTGTTATTATTATTATTATTATTCTCCGCTAAAACGCATCGTGCAGACCAAACCGTAAGTGCTGGAGAGCTGAAACTTTGTCAGAAGGTAGTACAAAAATCGAGGAGAGGTTATCAAATTATGAGCCCGATTGGCCTATAGGTGGCGCTATAGCAACCAATTGCGCGAAACTGCTCATAACTCCTAGACCGTATGTCGTAGACTCAAGTGTCTTATATCACTGGAAAGCTGGAAACCTGAAGTAAAAAATGTATATCTCCGATTTCATTTCCGCCATGATAGATTTTCCGCCATTTTGAATTTTGTCGAAAAACTACTTTTGCGAACTAGTCCCTGGTTTTTTGCCCGATCGGAACCAAACCAGTGCCAAAATGTTCTCTGGAGTCTGAATATCAATAATTATCAAAAAAAAGTTGACATTTTGATTAACTGTCGCTAGAGGGCGCAAAATGAATGTTGTGGGCGGAGCCTATTTTACTAAAATGGCTATAACTCAAGAAGTAAATGAGATAGCTTCACCAAACTCGGGACACATGTGAATGAGTTGATTTTGAGGTCACAGTAAAAAAACCGCGTCGATCTAACACTAGGTGGCGCTATAACATTAAAAAAACATAAAAGGGGGTGTGGCCACCTGACCGTTAGTCCGATTGACCTGAAAATTGGTATGCAGTGTCTTGGTCCAAGGCCCCATGTATGTGTAAAAGGATATTGGCGTATCTCAAAAAACATGGCCGCCATCGGCCAATAAAGTTTGAGCACCTGTGAGACGAGGTTAACGGAGGCCAATCGGTACGAAACTCAATGGTCATGTTCGACTCATGGCCCAAGAGGTCTGTAAGAGTTTTGAAAGAAATCGGCCACTAGTTGGCGCTAACGAGTTTTACGGCTCTGTAATCACGTGGTGTTGCACACATCCCCACAAAATGCATATCATTTGATAGATCTCCTCATGATGAACAACTTTGCCTCTAGAACCATTGCTGTCAATCAAACCGTTCATTAAATATTCACGAATATGTTAAAAACCTACTTTTGCGAACTAGTCCCTGGTTTTTCGCCCGATCGGAACCAGACCAGTCTTGGACAATTCTCTGGACTCTCTAGATCAATAATTATCAAAAAAAAGTTGAAATTTGGCATTTGGTTGGCTATAACAGGGTCATTTATAAAATGGGCGTGGCAAAATATAGTCAAAAGCCTATAAATCCTATACAAAAACTCAGAACTTCACAAAAATTGATGAGCATATGTGTCATACCATGGTGAAGAAGCATGCAAAGTTCCATGGAGATCAGACAATAGGTGGCGCTATAACTGTTGAAAAGCTTTAAAACCATACATTTCCTATGGTAAATTGCCTGTATTGGCTGTAAATGGTCTTTTCCATCTATGATCGTATAATTTTCAAATCTTAATGTTTAAAACCAGTGCAGTACAATTATCTGGACTCTCTAGATCAATAATTATCAGAAAAGGTATAATTACTTAATTTGGATGGCTATAATAGAGTGTAAATTGGATGGCTATAACAGCTATAACAGCTTGGATGGCTACAACAGCCAATAAGTGGTATTTTACTGCCCCCTGCTGTCATTTCATCATACTGCTCTCTAATATTTTTATATATAATTGATATTTAGACTTTATTAAATCATTATTTTAACATTTACAATCACATTTTGTCAAAATTCATCTATTGCTCTGTACTTTCTAGAAGAATAATTATAGGAAAATGTATAACTTCTTAATTTGGATGACTATATTAGGGTCACTTCAATATGTAGCCTTGACCGAAAGCCAATATCTTTTCAATAAATGCTCATAGCTTCTTAAAAAAAGGTCAAGAACAGCTATAACAGCTTGAAAAAGGCTAACAGCCAATAAGTGGTATTTTACTGCCCCTGCTGTTTAAAAAAAGTCATTTTGTCACACTACTCAACTATAATTAATATTTAGACTTTATAAATTCACTATTTTAACATTTACAATAACATTTAGTCAAAAATCGTCTATTGAAGTGACAATTGAGTCACATTGGCTCCTGAAGTTCCAAATGTCTCTATCTACATCAGAATGAGCGTGTGTAGATTAAATTATATGAAAAACATGGCCTATTGTATAAGTAGGCTGTAATAGCACTGTTGTCCACTAGATGGAGCAGCAGCATTAGACATTTTTAATCTTTTTTTATCAGCTTTCAGCATTGGCTAACAAACAAATGCTTAAAGCATTTTCTTTAATTAGTTTTATATTATTACATTGCAAAGAAATATGTGAAATGCTCATATACCATTAAAACAGATTTTCACAATAACATATCCCAAAATTGTGTGTGTGTGTGTGTGTGTGTGTGTGTGTGTGTGTGTGTGTGTGTGTGTGTGTGTGTGTGTGTGTGTGTGTGTGTGTGTGTGTGTGTGTGTGTGTGTGTGTGTGTAAGCATGCATTATGGAGTTAACATGAAAAAAATGGTTTGCTTCACTGGAGAATACTGGAGAAACAAAGTAGTTGAAAATGAAAGTGAGCCAATAAGTGGTCTTCTACTGCCCTCTGCTGGCCACTCTTCTTATTAATAGTCTTTTTTTGTATATAGACACTATAAAATCACTTAAATAACAATTACTATTATAACACATTCATATTTTGTCAGAGTTTATCACTTCAATTGTTCTTATGCTTCATATAATTGCTATCAACGTGGTAAATCATGGTAAATAACGCCAGAAACATGGTAAATCATAGTAAAAAAGGTAAATCATGCTAGAATCCTGGTAAATTATTCTAGAATGTGCTATATCATGGTAAATCATACTGGAACATGGTAAATCATGAAAAATCACACTGAAATGTAGTATATCATGGTAAATCATGCTTGCTACATAAAACTTAATGTCTTTTGATGCTTTTGTGCTTAACGGCCTGAAAGGCCTTAACTGCTTGAACACCGCTAAATGCTGCTTGCAGCTTTAATTATTATTATTATTATTATTATTTTTCTTCTGCCGTAAAACGCATCGTGCAGACCAAACCGTAAGTGCTGGAGCTCTGAAACTTTGTCAGATGGTAGTACAAAAATCGAGGAGAGGTTCAGAGATTATGACCCCGATTGGCCAATAGGTGGCGCTACAGCGATCAATTGCGCGAAACTGCTCATAACTCCTAGACCGTATGTCGTAGACTCAAGTGTCTTATATCATTGGAAAGCTGGACTCCTGACTTAAAAAACGTATATCTCCGATTTCATTTCCGCCATGATAGATTTTCCGCCATTTTGAATTTTGTCGAAAAACTACTTTTGCAAACTAGTCCCTGGTTTTTCGCCCGATCGGAACCAAACCAGTGCCAAAATGTTCTCTGGAGTCTGAATATCAATAATTATCAAAAAAAAGTTGAAATTTTGATTCACGTTCGCTAGGGGGCACAAAATGAACGTTGTGGGCGGAGCCTATTTTACTAAAATGGCTATAACTCAAGAAGTAAATAAGATAGCTTCACCAAACTCGGTACACATGTGAATGAGTTGATTTTGAGGTCACAGTAAAAAAACCGCGTCGATCTAACACTAGGTGGCGCTATAACATTAAAAAAACATAAAAGGGGGTGTGGCCACCTGACCGTTAGTCCGATTGACCTGAAAATTGGTATGCAGTGTCTTGGTCCAAGGCCCCATGTATGTGTAAAAGGATATTGGCGTATCTCAAAAAACATGGCCGCCATCGGCCAATAAATTTGAGCACCTGTGAGACGAGGTTAACGGAGGCCAATCGGAACGAAACTCAATGGGCATGTTCGACTCATGGCCCAAGAGGTCTGTAAGAGTTTTGAAAGAAATCGGCCACTAGTTGGCGCTAACGACTTTTACGGCTCTGTAATCACGTGGTGTTGCACACATCCCCACAAAATGCATATCATTTGATAGATCTCCTCATGATGAACAACTTTGCCTCTAGAACCATTGCTGTCAATCAAACCGTTCATTAAATATTCACGAATATGTTAAAAACCTACTTTTGCGAACTAGTCCCTGGTTTTTCGCCCGATCGGAACCAGACCAGTCTAGGACAATTCTCTGGACTCTCTAGATTAATAATTATCAAAAAAAAGTTGAAATTTGGCATTTGGTTGGCTATAACAGGGTCATTTATAAAATGGGCGTGGCAAAATATAGTCAAAAGCCTATAAATCCTATACGAAAACTCAGAACTTCACAAAAATTGGTGAGCATATGTGACATAACATCCTTAAAAACCATGCCAAATTTTATGGAGATCGGACCATAGGTGGCGCTATAACTGTTAAAAAGCTTTGAAACAATGTATTTCCTATGGCAAATTGCCTGTATTTGCTGTAAATGGTGTTTTGCATTTATTATCATGTAATGTTCATATCATAATGTTCAAAACCAGTGCAGTACAATTCTCTGGACTCTCTAGATCAATAATTATCAGAAAAGTTATAACTTCTTCATTTGGATGGCTATAATAGGGTCACTTCAATATGAAGCCTTTACCAAGAAAGCCTATATATCTTCAATGAATGCTCAGATCTTCTTAAAAACAAGTCAGAACATGTGACTCTAAATAAGATAAGAAATAATGCATCTATAACAGTTAAAAACGTTAAAGTTATAACATAATGGCATATTAAGCCAATAAGTGGTATTCTACTGCCCCCTGCTGTTTAAAATAGTCATTTTGTCATGCTACTAACTAATATAATTCTATAATTGTTATTTAGACTTTATAAAATCACTATTTTAACATTTACACTCACATTTAGTCAAAATTCATCTATTGAAGTATTGCTACTGACTATTGTGGCACATTGAGAAATGTGAATCCTGAAGGAGACTTGCAGTAAACATTTTTTTCCATCACATAGTTCAAATGTCTGTATCTACAACAGAATGTGTGTGTGTAGTCCTATATTTCTGAATAAATGCTGAATAATCGGATTAATAGATTACAAAGACATTATGTGAAATGCTTATAGACCATTAAAGTATAATTTCATAATGACACATCCCAATAGCATTGAAAAAATCAACAACAACATTTGTCTTTGTGTGTTTGTGTGTGTGTGTGTGTGTGTGTCTATGTGTATGTGTGTGTGTGTGTGTGTGTGTGTGTGTGTGTGTGTGTGTGTGTGTGTGTGTGTGTGAGTGTGTGTGTGTGTGTGTGTGTGTAAGCATATGTCTAAATAAGATACCTGTGAAAACACTTTATTAATAAGTATAATGGCCAGCAGAGGGCAGTAGAAGACCACTTATTGGCTCAGTTTCATTTTGACAGACTTGATTTTCATCACTATTCTACACTAAAGCAAACCTGTTTTTCCATGTTAACTATTATAAGACAATCATTTTTTTTGTCAGTTTATCACTTCATGGCTATTGACACTTCACATCAATGCTAGCAATGTGGTAAATCATGGTAAATCACGATAGAAACATGGTAAATCATAGTAAATAATACTATTACATGGAGTATCATGGCAAATCATGCTAGCAATGTGATGAATCATGGTAAATCATGCTACAATCCTGGTAAATCATTCTAGAATGTGGTATATTATGGTAAATCATTCTATAACATGGTAAATCATGGTAAATCATTCTATAACATGGTAAATCATGGTAAACTATGATAAATCATGCTAGAATCATATTAAATCCTACTAGAATGTGTTCAATTGTGATAAACCATGCTAGAGCAGGGTAAATCATGGTGAATCATACTAGAACTTGGTATATCATGGTAAACTATGGTAAATCATGCTAGATTCATGGTAAATCATACTGGAACATGGTAAATCATGAACAATCACGCTAAAATTTGGTATATCATGGTAAATCATGCTAAAACAAGGTCTATTCCATCTATGATGTCAGTGGTTAAATGCTTGCTACATGAAACTTAATGTCTTTTGATGCTTTTGAGCTTAACTACCTTAACTGCCTTAACTGCTTGAACACCGCTAAATGCTGCTTGCAGCTTTAATTATTATTATTATTATTATTATTTTTCTTCTGCCGTAAAACGCATTCTGCAGACCAAACCGTAAGGGCTAGAGAGCTGAAACTTTGTCAGATGGTAGTACAAAAATCGAGGAGAGGTTCAGAGATTATGACCCCAATTGGCCAATAGGTGGCGCTACAGCGATCAATTGCGCGAAACTGCTCATAACTCCTAGACCGTATGTCGTAGACTCAAGTGTCTTATATCATTGGAAAGCTGGACTCCTGACTTAAAAAACGTATATCTCCGATTTCATTTCCGCCATGATAGATTTTCCGCCATTTTGAATTTTGTCGAAAAACTACTTTTGCGAACTAGTCCCTGGTTTTTCGCCCGATCGGAACCAAACCAGTGCCAAAATGTTCTCTGGAGTCTGAATATCAATAATTATCAAAAAAAAGTTGAAATTTTGATTAACTGTCGCTAGAGGGCGCAAAATGAATGTTGTGGGCGGAGCCTATTTTACTAAAATGGCTATAACTCAAGAAGTAAATAAGATAGCTTCACCAAACTCGGTACACATGTGAATGAGTTGATTTTGAGGTCACAGTAAAAAAACCGCGTCGATCTAACACTAGGTGGCGCTATAACATTAAAAAAACATAAAAGGGGGTGTGGCCACCTGACCGTTAGTCCGATTGACCTGAAAATTGGTATGCAGTGTCTTGGTCCAAGGCCCCATGTATGTGTAAAAGGATATTGGCGTATCTCAAAAAACATGGCCGCCATCGGCCAATAAATTTGAGCACCTGTGAGACGAGGTTAACGGAGGCCAATCGGAACGAAACTCAATGGGCATGTTCGACTCATGGCCCAAGAGGTCTGTAAGAGTTTTGAAAGAAATCGGCCACTAGTTGGCGCTAACGAGTTTTACGGCTCTGTAATCACGTGGTGTTGCACACATCCCCACAAAATGCATATCATTTGATAGATCTCCTCATGATGAACAACTTTGCCTCTAGAACCATTGCTGTCAATCAAATCGTTCATTAAATATTCACGAATATGTTAAAAACCTACTTTTGCGAACTAGTCCCTGGTTTTTCGCCCGATCGGAACCAGACCAGTCTAGGACAATTCTCTGGACTCTCTAGATCAATAATTATCAAAAAAAAGTTGAAATTTGGCATTTGGTTGGCTATAACAGGGTCATTTATAAAATGGGCGTGGCAAAATATAGTCAAAAGCCTATAAATCCTATACGAAAACTCAGAACTTCACAAAAATTGGTGAGCATATGTGACATAACATCCTTAAAAAGCATGCCAAACTTTATGGAGATCGGACCATAGGTGGCGCTATAACTGTTAAAAAGCTTTGAAACAATGTATTTCCTATGGCAAATTGCCTGTATTTGCTGTAAATTGTGTTTTGCATTTATTATCATGTAATGTTCATATCATAATGTTCAAAACCAGTGCAGTACAATTCTCTGGACTCTCTAGATCAATAATTATCAGAAAAAGTTGAACAACTTCATTTGGATGGCTATAATAGGGTCACTTCACAATGTAGCCATGACCTAGTGTCCCCAAAAGCTTATATCTCTTCAATGAATGCTCAGATCTTCTTAAAAACAAGTCAGAACATGTGCCATATGACTCCAAACAATCATGACAAATTTCAGACAGATCGGACTAAATTTGCCTCTATAACAGTTAAAAATGAGAAAATTAAATGAAAATAATGGCATATTAAGCCAATAAGTAGTATTTTACTGCCCCCTGCTGTTTAAAATATGAATTATACTTGAGTAGTGTGACAAAATTACTATTTAGACTTTATAAAATTACTATTAACATTTACAATCACATTAAGTCAAATTTCATCTATTGAAGTATCACTATTGACAATTCTGTCACATTGACAAATGTGAATCCTGAATGAGACATAGTTCAAATCTCTGTATCTACAACAGAATGTGTGTGTAGTCCTATGTTTCTGAATAAATTCTGAATAATCTGATTAATAGATTACAAAGATATTATGTGAAATGCTTATAGACCATTAAAGTATATTTTCATAATGACACATCCCAATAGCATTGAAAAAATCAACAACAACATTTGTCTTGTGTGTGTGTGTGTGTGTGTGTGTGTGTGTGTGTGTGTGTGTGTGTGTGTGTGTGTGTAAGCATATGTCTAAATAAGATACCTGTGAAAACACTTTATTAATAAGTATAATGGCCAGCAGAGGGCAGTAGAAGACCACTTATTGTTTCAGTTTCATTTTGACAGACTTGATTTTCATCACTATTAAAGCAAACCTGTTTTTCCATGTTAACTATTATAAGACAATCATTTTTTTGTCAGTTTATCACTTCATGGCTATTGACACTTCACATCAATGCTAGCAATGTGGTAAATCATGGTAAATCACGATAGAAACATGGTAAATCATAGTAAATAATACTATTACATGGTGTACCATGGCAAATCATGCTAGCAATGTGATGAATCATGGTAAATCATGCTACAATCCTGGTAAATCATTCTAGAATGTGGTATATCATGGTAAATCATTCTATAACATGGTAAATCATGGTAAATCATTCTATAACATGGTAAAACATGGTAAACTATGATAAATCATGCTAGAATCATATTAAATCATACTAGAATGTGTTCAATTGTGATAAACCATGCTAGAGCAGGGTAAATCATGGTGAATCATACTAGAACTTGGTATATCATGGTAAACTATGGTAAATCATGCTAGATTCATGGTAAATCATACTGGAACATGGTAAATCATGAAAAATCACGGAAAAATTTAGTATATCATGGTAAATCATGCTAAAACAAGGTCTATTCCATCTATGATGTCAGTGTTTCATGCTTGCTACATGAAACTTAATGTCTTTTGATGCTTTTGAGCTTAACTGCCTTAACTGCCTTAACTGCTTGAACACCGATAAATGCTGCTTGTTATTATTATTAGGTGTTCAAGCACGAAGTGCTGAAAACCTATTGTATTTGTACTGATTTTTATTAGGTGTTCAAGCACGAAGTGCTGAAAACCTATTGTAATTGTAAGGATTTTTAGGTGTTCAAGCACGAAGTGCTGAAAACCTATTGTATTTGTACTGATTTTTATTAGGTGTTCAAGCACGAAGTGCTGAAAACCTATTGTATTTGTACTGATTTTTATTATTATTATTATTATTATTATTATTATTATTATTATTCTCCGCTAAAACGCATCGTGCAGCCCAAACCGTAAATGCTGGAGAGCTGAAACTTTGTCAGATGGTAGTACAAAAATCGAGGAGAGGTTATCAAATTATGAGCCCGATTGGCCTATAGGTGGCGCTATAGCAACCAATTGCGCGAAACTGCTCATAACTCCTAGACCGTATGTCGTAGACTCAAGTGTCTTATATCACTGGAAAGCTGGAAACCTGAAGTAAAAAATGTATATCTCCGATTTCATTTCCGCCATGATAGATTTTCCGCCATTTTGAATTTTGTTGAAAAACTACTTTTGCGAACTAGTCCCTGGTTTTTCGCCCGATCGGAACCAAACCAGTGCCAAAATGTTCTCTGGAGTCTGAATATCAATAATTATCAAAAAAAAGTTGAAATTTTGATTAACTGTCGCTAGAGGGCGCAAAATGAATGTTGTGGGCGGAGCCTATTTTACTAAAATGGCTATAACTCAAGAAGTAAATGAGATAGCTTCACCAAACTCGGTACACATGTGAATGAGTTGATTTTGAGGTCACAGTAAAAAAAACGCGTCGATCTAACACTAGGTGGCGCTATAACATTAAAAAAACATAAAAGGGGGTGTGGCCACCTGACCGTTAGTCCGATTGACCTGAAAATTGGTATGCAGTGTCTTGGTCCAAGGCCCCATGTATGTGTAAAAGGATTTTGGCGTATCTCAAAAAACATGGCCGCCATCGGCCAATAAAGTTTGAGCACCTGTGAGACGAGGTTAACGGAGGCCAATCGGTACGAAACTCAATGGGCATGTTCGACTCATGGCCCAAGAGGTCTGTAAGAGTTTTGAAAGAAATCGGCCACTAGTTGGCGCTAACGAGTTTTACGGCTCTGTAATCACGTGGTGTTGCACACATCCCCACAAAATGCATATCATTTGATAGATCTCCTCATGATGAACAACTTTGCCTCTAGAACCATTGCTGTCAATCAAACCGTTCATGAAATATTCACGAATATGTTAAAAACCTACTTTTGCGAACTAGTCCCTGGTTTTTTGCCCGATCGGAACCAGACCAGTCTTGGACAATTCTCTGGACTCTCTAGATCAATAATTATCAAAAAAAAGTTGAAATTTGGCATTTGATTGGCTATAACAGGGTCATTTATAAAATGGGCGTGGCAAAATATAGTCAAAAGCCTATAAATCCTATACGAAAACTCAGAACTTCACAAAAATTGGTGAGCATATGTGACATAACATCCTTAAAAAGCATGCCAAATTTTATGGAGATCGGACCATAGGTGGCGCTATAACTGTTAAAAAGCTTTGAAACAATGTATTTCCTATGGCAAATTGCCTGTATTTGCTGTAAATGGTGTTTTGCTTTTATTATGTAATGTTCATATCATAATGTTCAAAACCAGTGCTGTACAATTCTCTGGACTCTCTAGATCAATAATTATCAGAAAAAGTTGAACAACTTCATTTGGATGGCTATAATAGGGTCACTTCACAATGTAGCCATGACCTAGTGTCCCCAAAAGCTTATATCTCTTCAATGAATGCTCAGATCTTCTTAAAAACAAGTCAGAACATGTGCCATATGTCTCCAAACAATCATGACAAATTTCAGACAGATCGGACAAAATTTGCCTCTATAACAGTTAAAAATGAGAAAATTAAATGAATATAATGGCATATTAAGCCAATAAGTAGTATTTTACTGCCCCCTGCTGTTTAAAATATGAATTATACTTGAGTAGTGTGACAGAATTACTATTTAGACTTTATAAAATTACTATTTTAACATTTACAATCACATTAAGTCAAATTTCATCTATTGAAGTATCACTATTGACAATTCTGTCACATTGACAAATGTGAATCCTGAATGAGACATAGTTCAAATCTCTGTATCTACAACAGAATGTGTGTGTAGTCCTATGTTTCTGAATAAATTCTGAATAATCTGATTAATAGTTTGCAAAGACATGTATGAAATAACATTCAAATATATTTTCATAATGATTTTATCAGTGTGTGTGTGTGTGTGTGTAAGCTTGCATAAAGGAGTTAAAATGGAAAAACTGGTTTGCTTTAGTGCAGAACAATGTGTTATATTTTGGTAAACCATGCTAGAAGAGGGTAAATCATAGTGAATCATACTAGAACTTGGTATATCATGGTAAACTATGGTAAATCATGCTATATTCATGGTAAATCATACTGGAACATGGTAAATCATGAAAAACCACACTAAAATGTGCTATATCATGGTAAATCATGCTAAAACATGGTCTATTCCATCTATGATGTCAGTGGTTAAATGCTTGCTACTTAAAACTTAATGTCTTTTGATGCTTGTGTGGTTAAAAATCTTAAATGCCTTAACTGCTTGAACACCGCTAAATGCTGCTTGCAGCTTTAATTAGGTGTTCAAGCACGAAGTGCTGAAAACCTATTGTAATTGTACTGATTTTTATTATTATTATTATTATTATTATTATTATTATTCTTCTGCCGTAAAACGCATCGTGCAGCCCAAAGTGTAAGGGCTAGAGAGCTGAAACTTTGTCAGATGGTAGTACAAAAATCGAGGAGAGGTTCAGAGAATATGACCCCGATTGGCCAATAGGTGGCGCTACAGCGATCAATTGCGTGAAACTGCTCATAACTCCTAGACCGTATGTCGTACACTCAAGTGTCTTATATCATTGGAAAGCTGGACTCCTGACAAACAAAATGTATATCTCCGATTTCATTTCCGCCATGATAGATTTTCCGCCATTTTGAATTTTGTTGAAAAACTACTTTTGCGAACTAGTCCCTGGTTTTTCGCCCGATCGGAACCAAACCAGTGCCAAAATGTTCTCTGGAGTCTGAATATCAATAATTATCAAAAAAAAGTTGAAATTTTGATTCACGGTCGCTAGGGGGCCTAAAATGAACGTTGTGGGCGGAGCCTATTTTACTAAAATGGCTATAACTCAAGAAGTAAATGAGATAGCTTCACCAAACTCGGTACACATGTGAATGAGTTGATCCTGAGGTCACAGTAAAAAAATCGCGACGATCAAACACTAGGTGGCGCTATAATGTGAAAAAAACATAAAAAGAGCTCTGTCCACCTGACCGTTAGTCCGATTGACTTGAAAATTGGTATGCAGTGTCTTGGTCCAAAGCCCCATGTATGTGTATAAGGACATTGGCGTATCTCAAAAAACATGGCCGCCATCGGCCAATGAATTTGCGCACCTATTAGACAAGGTTAACGGAGGTCGATCAGCATGAAACTCGTTGGGCATGTTCAACTCATGGCTCAAGAGGTCTGTAAGAGTTTTGAAAGAAATCGGCCACTAGTTGGCGCTAACGAGTTTTACGGCTCTGTAATCACGTGGTATTGCGCACATCCCCACAATATGCATATCATTTGATAGATCTCCTCATGCTGAACAACTTTGCCTCTTGAACCATTGCTGTCAATCAAATCGTTCATTAAATATTCACGAATATGTTAAAAACCTACTTTTGCGAACTAGTCCTAGGTTTTTCACCCGATCGGAACCAGACCAGTCTAGGACAAATCTGTGGACTCTCTAGATCAATAATTATCAAAAAAAAGTTGAACTTTGCCCTTTGTTTCACTATAACAGGGTCATTTATAAAAGGGGCGTGTCAAAATACACTCAAAAGCCTATAAATCATAAATAAAAAATCAGAACTTCACAAAAATTGATGAGCATATGTGTCATAACATGGTGAAGAAGCATGCAAAGTTTCATGGAGATCGGATCATAGGTGGCGCTATAACTGTTAAAAAGCTTTAAAACCATGTATTTCCTATGGTAAATTGCCTGTTTAAAACCAGTGCAGTACAATTCTCTGGACTCTCTAGATGAATAATTGTCAGAAAAGGTATAACTTCTTCATTTGGATGGCTATATAATAGGATGTAAATAGGGTGTAAGTTGGATGGTTATAACAGCTATAACAGCTTTGATGACTATAACAGCTAATTAATGGTATTTTACTGCCCCCTGCTGTCATTTCATCATACTACTCTCTAATATTGTTATATATAATTCATATTTAGACTTTATAAAATCATTATTTTAACATTTACAATCACATTTTGTTAAAATTCATGTATTATTCACAATTGTGTCACAGGAAGGCTGAAAACGAAAGTATAACGTTAGGCCACGCCCTCCCAGTACAAATTCACTCATAACTCGAAAACGGAAACTCCCTGCGCGCTCAAATTTGGATGGTAAAGTCCTCTATTGGGCCTTGATCGAAATCTATCGTCGCGGGCCTCGGGAGCGCCCCCCCGCGGATCGCTAATTCGAGAGACCCCCGAATTTGAACGGCTGTAACTCCCGACCTAGACCACCTAAATTCTTGTGGTATAGCTCGTTGAAAAGGGCTCGTCCTCACCTAGCTTCGATTCGAGTTTGGTGCGATTTGGCCTGGGCATTTCCGAGATATAAGCCCCAAAAGATATGCCTTTGAACGGGCAAAACTCCCGGCTCCGATCGGCCACCAACACCGGGATGGTCTCGTTCAACAGTACTCCTCGGACACTATCTAAGTTCTGAGTTTCAGATTTTTTCACTTTCTCGTTCCCGAGATATAAGTGAAAAACCAAATTTCCATTAATTCATTTCAACTCTATATAGGCTGTAATACCACTGTTGTCCACTAGAGGGAGCAGCAGTATTAGACATGTTTAATCTTTTTATCAGCTTTCAGCATTTACTTACAAACAAATGCTTAAAGCTATTTTTTTAAATTAGTTGTATATTATTACATCACAAAGAAATATGTGAAATGCTTATAGACCATTAAAAGAGATTTCAAAAATAACATATCCCACACGTGTGTGTGTGTGTGTGTGTGTGTGTGTGTGTGTGTGTGTGTGTGTGTGTGTAAGCATGCATTATGGAGTTAACATGAAAAAAATGGTTTGCTTCACTGGAGAATACTGGAGAAACAAAGTAGTTGAAAATGAAAGTGAGCCAATAAGTGGTCTTCTACTGCCCTCTGCTGGCCACTCTTCTTATTAATTGTCTTTTTTTGTATATAGACACTATAAAATCACTTAAATAACAATTACTATTATAACACATTCATATTTTGTCAGAGTTTATCACTTCAATTGTTCTTATGCTTCATATAATTGCTATCAACGTGGTAAATCATGGTAAATAACGCCAGAAACATGGTAAATCATAGTAAAAAAGGTAAGTCATGCTAGAATCCTTGTAAATTATTCTAGAATGTGCTATATCATGGTAAATCATCATATAACATGGTATATCAAGGTAAACTATGGAAAATCATGTAAGATTCATGGTAAATCATACTGGAACATGGTAAATCATGAAAAATCACACTGAAATGTAGTATATCATGGTAAATCATGCTTGCTACATAAAACTTAATGTCTTTTGATGCTTTTGTGCTTAACGGCCTGAAAGGCCTTAACTGCTTGAACACCGCTAAATGCTGCTTGCAGCTTTAATTATTATTATTATTATTATTATTCTGCCGTAAAACGCGTCGTGCAGACCAAACCGTAAGTGCTAGAGACTTCATATTTGGGATTAAGGTAGCACAGAAATCGAGGAGAGGTTGAGAGAGTATGAGCCCGATTGGCCCATAGGTGGCGCTATAGTAACAAAAACGCGAAAGTGATCATAACTCCTAAACCCTATGTCGTAGACTCAAGTGTCTTATATCATTGGAAAGCTGGACTCTTGACTTAAAAAACGTATATCTCCGATTTCATTTCCGGTATGCAAATTTTTCCGCCATTTTGAATTTTGTCAAAAAACTACTTTTGCGAACTAGTCCCTGGTTTTTCGCCCGATCGGAACCAAACCAGTGCAGAAATGTTCTCTGGAGTCTGAATATCAATAATTATCAAAAAAAAGTCGAATTTTCGATTTCCGGTTGCTAGGGGGCGCAAAATGAACGTTGTGGGAGGAGCCTATTTTACTAAAATGGCTATAACTCAAGAAGGAAATGAGATATCTTCACCAAACTTGGTCCACATATTAATGAGTTCAATTTGAGGTCACAGTAAAAAAACCGCGTCGATCTAGCACTAGGTGGCGCTATAACATTGAAAAAACATAAAAGGGGGTGTGGCCACCTGACCGTTAGTCCGATTGACCTGAAAATTGGTATGCAGTGTCTTGGTCCAAGGTGCCATGTATGTGTAAAAGGATATTGGCGTATCTAAAAAAACATGGCCGCCATCGGCCAATTAAATTTGAGCACCTGTGAGACAAGGTTAACGGAGGCCAATCGGAACGAAACTCTATGGGCATGTTCGACTCATGGCCCAAGAGGTCTGTAAGAGTTTTGAAAGAAATCGGCCACTAGTTGGCGCTAACGAGTTTTACGGCTCTGTAATCACGTGGTGTTGCACACATCCCCACAATATGCACATCATTTGATAGATCTCCTCATGATGAACAACTTTGCCTCTAGAACCATTGCTGTCAATCAAACTGTTCATTAAATATTCATGAATATGTTAAAAACCTACTTTTGCGAACTAGTCCCTGGTTTTTTGCCCGATCGGAATCAGACCAGTCTAGGACAATTCTCTGGACTCTCTAGATCAATAATTATTGAAAAAAAGTTGAACTTTTTTATTTTTCTTATGGTATTAAAGGGTTATTTAGAAAAGGGGCGTGACAAAATGCACCCAAAAGCCTATAAATCATAAATAAAAACTCAGAACTTCACAAAAATTGATGAGCATATGTGTCATACCATGGTGAAGAAGCATGAAACGTTTCATGGAGATCGGACAATAGGTGGCGCTATAACTGTTGAAAAGCTTTAAACCCATGTATTTCCTATGGTAAATTGCCTGTATTGGCTGTAAATGGTCTTTTCCATCTATGATCGTATAATATTCATATCTTAATGTTTAAAACCAGTGCAGTACAATTATCTGGACTCTCTAGATCAATAATTATCAGAAAAGGTATAATTACTTCATTTGGATGGCTATAATAGAGTGTAAATCGGATGGCTATAACAGCTATAACAGCTTGAATGGCTATAACAGCCAATAAGTGGTATTTTACTGCCCCCTGCTGTCATTTCATCATACTACTCTCTAATATTTTTATATATAATTGATATTTAGACTTTATTAAATCATTATTTTAACATTTACAATCACATTTTGTCAAAATGCATCTATTGCTCTGTACTCTCTACAACAATAATTATAGGAAAATGTATAACTTCTTCATTTGGATGACTATAATAGGGTCACTTCAATATGTAGCCTTGACCGAAAGCCAATATCTTTTCAATAAATGCTCATAGCTTCTTAAAAAAAGGTCGAGAACAGCTATAACAGCTTGAAAAAGGCTAACAGCCAATAAGTGGTATTTTACTGCCCCCTGCTGTTTAAAAAAAGTCATTTTGTCACACTACTCAACTATAATTAATATTTAGACTTTATAAATTCACTATTTTAACATTTACAATAACATTTAGTCAAAAATCGTCTATTGAAGTGACAATTGAGTCACACTGGCTCCTGAAGTTCCAAATGTCTCTATCTACATCAGAATGAGCGTGTGTAGATTAAATGATATGAAAAACATGGCCTATTGTATAAGTAGGCTGTAATAGCACTGTTGTCCACTAGATGGAGCAGCAGCATTAGATATTTTTAATCTTTTTTTATCAGCTTTCAGCATTGGCTAACAAACAAATGCTTAAAGCATTTTCTTTAATTAGTTTTATATTATTACATTGCAAAGAAATATGTGAAATGCTCATATACCATTAAAACAGATTTTCACAATAACATATCCCAAAAGTGTGTGTGTGTGTGTGTGTGTGTGTGTGTGTGTGTGTGTGTGTGTGTGTGTGTGTGTGTGTGTGTGTGTGTGTGTGTGTGTGTGTAAGCATGCATTATGGAGTTAACATGAAAAAAATGGTTTGCTTCACTGGAGAATACTGGAGAAACAAAGTAGTTGAAAATGAAAGTGAGCCAATAAGTGGTCTTCTACTGCCCTCTGCTGGCCACTCTTCTTATTAATAGTCTTTTTTTGTATATAGACACTATAAAATCACTTAAATAACAATTACTATTATAACACATTCATATTTTGTCAGAGTTTATCACTTCAATTGTTCTTATGCTTCATATAATTGCTATCAACGTGGTAAATCATGGTAAATAACGCCAGAAACATGGTAAATCATAGTAAAAAAGGTAAGTCATGCTAGAATCCTGGTAAATTATTCTAGAATGTGCTATATCATGGTAAATCATCATATAACATGGTATATCAAGGTAAACTATGGAAAATCATGTAAGATTCATGGTAAATCATACTGGAACATGGTAAATCATGAAAAATCACACTGAAATGTAGTATATCATGGTAAATCATGAAAAATCACACTGAAATGTAGTATATCATGGTAAATCATGCTTGCTACATAAAACTTAATGTCTTTTGATGCTTTTGTGCTTAACGGCCTGAAAGGCCTTAACTGCTTGAACACCGCTAAATGCTGCTTGCAGCTTTAATTATTTATTAATATTGTTTTTCATCCCTCTACCTGCCTGGTCTTATATCTTGTTATATCTATTTGGGTTTTACATTTTTAAAAAAAACAGCATGTTGTGTCAATTAGGTACTTTTATTTTTTATTGACATGGCAGATTGTAGCAAAAATGACAGTGCTCTTACAACAGTGGTTAGCTGAATACGAATACATTAATAAATAACAATTGACATTGAACACGATATAGATCCAGTGAAATATCTTCACAATCCCATATGATGTCTTTTCGTCCGTCATTATGTGTGTATTCTGAGCAGTTTCTCTCTGCAGATGATGAGGTTATGATATGTGACAGCTTCTGAAATGCACAATTGAGTTTAGAGTTACATTGTGTCTCTTCCATTTGATAATGTAAAAACGTCTCGGTTACATATGGTAACCCTCGTTCCCTGAGGGAGGGAACGGAGACGTAGGTCATGACTGACCAATAGGAATCTCGCTAGAGAGGCCAATCTACTTCGAGTGAAACTAAAACAAGCCAATACACATTGGCGTGCAATCATTTGCAACAGCTGTGCAGCCTCGCAGCGCGGGTATTTAACAAGCAGCTGGTGCGATTGCACACTAGTTTTTTGCTGAGGAGCCAAGCCTGAAAAAGCTGGCCGCCCCAGGCGGGCGGCAGCAGCAGATGTGGCGACGGGACCTACGTCTCCGTTCCCTCCCTCAGGGTACGAGGGTTACCATATGTAACCGAGACGTTCCCTATCGGTCAGTCACTACAACGTAGGTCATGACTGACCACTAGGAATCCCTACCAAAGCGCCACAGCCGCTGCACCCCATCCAGCGCCCGGTGCAAGCCTCTACACCTTCTTGCCTGGAAGGACGATAGGAGGAGGCTTACACAGAGTGAATCTGACACTGTTGTTCCGTGATAACCCATACAGTGAGATATTGGATAACACTGGGAAAGCGTGCCCTTTCTCTTTAGGAAGGAACGCTGCGGAAGCCACTTCTTCAAAGGTTATGTGGAATACATATGCCTAGCCCGCAGGCTGTACTGCATATGAAATAATGGGTGACTTAGCCCAAGGGAAAGACACGGGCTTCCGATAGGAGCAGCCGTGGAAAATATACACATATGGGATCCCCGTAGGGTCACACATATGGAACCCAGCCCAGATCCGGTTCTCAAGGATTCAGCGGATAAGGGCCTGGCACCGGACGCTCCGCCATGTCCGGGCCGAGGGGTTTTGGAGGACTCGACAGGTTTTACTCTGGAGCAATAAGGGTGCACAGTAGGGTGCAGCAAGCCGACAGAGCCAGGCCTCTCAGTGCTTCTACCCGTCTAGGGTGAGAACACGGGAGGAGACCGGCTCTACACGTAGGCTATAATATCTAGCGAACGTGTTAGGTGTCGCCCAGCCCGCAGCTCTACAGATATCTGTTAGCGAGGAGCCACGTGCCAGCGCCCAGGAGGATGCAACGCCTCTCGTGGAGTGTGCATGCAACCTGAGGGGGCAGGGCACGCCTTGAGCTTGGTAAGCCAAGGTGATGGCATCCACTATCCAGTGGGCCATCCTCTGCTTGGAGACAGCCTTTCCCTTCTGCTGGCCTCTGTAACAGACAAAGAGCTGGTCTGAGGTCCTGACGCTTTGAGTTCTGTCCATGTACATACGCAGGGCGCGAACGGGACAGAGCAAAGCCAGGGCTGGGACTGCCTCCTCCAAGGGCAGCGCTTGCAGGTTCACTACCTGGTCTTTGAAGGGAGTGGTAGGAACCTTGGGCACATAGCCAGGCCGGGGTCTTAGTACCACGTGGCTGTTACCCGCCCCGAACTCTAGGCACGATTCGTCGACCGAAAATGCGTGCAGGTCTCCTACCCTCTTGACAGAGGCCAGTGCAACCAGCAGCAAAGTCTTCATGGAAAGAAGCTTTAAGTCTACTGACTGCAGAGGCTCAAAGGGAACATCCTGAAGTGCTCGAAGCACCAGGGAAAGATCCCAAGAGGGTATGGAGGGGGGTCGAGGAGGATTTAATCGTCTCGCCCCCCTAAGAAACCTGACGACCAGGTCGTGCTTTCCAACTGCTTTGCCATCTATGTGGTTGTGATAAGCTGAAATAGCGGCAGCATGTACTTTGAGGGTGGAGGGAGACAGTCTACGCTCCAACCCCTGCTGCAAGAAGGAAAGCACAGACCCTATCGAACATCTTCGGGGGTCTTCTCGGCGAGAAGAACACCACTCGACGAACAGGTTCCACTTCAGGGCGTAAACACGTCTCGTGGACGGCGCCCATGCTGAAGTGATGGTGTTAAGTACCTCTGGGGGTAAGTCACCTAGAACCTCCGCGTCCCGTCCAGGGACCAGACATGGAGTTTCCAGAGGTCTGGGCGCCTGTGCCATAGGGTGCCCCGTCTCTGAGTCAGAAGATCCTTCCTCAGAGGAATGGGCCAGGGAGGGACTGTCACGAGGAGCATGAGTTCTGGGAACCAAGTCCGGGTGGGCCAATAGGGAGCCACCAGAAGGACCTGCTCCTCGTCCTCCCTGACTTTGCACAGTGTCTGCGCAAGTAGGCTCACTGGGGGAAACGCATATTTGCGAAGGCCCCGGGGCCAGCTGTGTGCCAGTGCGTCCGTGCCGAGTGTTCCCTCGGTCAGGGAGTAAAACAGCTGGCAGTGGGGGGTCTCTGAGGAGGCAAACAGGTCTACCTGAGCCTCCCCGAACTCTCTCCAGATCAGCTGAACCACCTGGGGGTGGAGTCGCCATTCTCCCGGAAGCACAGCTCGTGATAGCTCGTCGGCCACACGGTTGAGCACGCCGGGGACATACATGGCTCGAAGCGACCTCAGATGCTTCTGACTCCAGAGGAGGAGATGGCGGGCGAGTTGCGACATGCGACGGGAGTGTAGACCACCTTGTCGGTTGATGTACGCAACGGTCGCCGTGTTGTCCGTACGTACCAGCACGTCCCTGCCCTGTAGCGGCCTTTTCAAGCGGGTCAGAGCGAGATGTACTGCTAGCAACTCGAGGCAATTGATGTGCCAATGCATTTGGGGGTCCGTCCACACCCCTGACACTGCATGCCCGTTGTACGTGGCACCCCAGCCGGAGGCAGAGGCATTTGTGAATACCACAGCATGCCTGGACACCTGTTCCAAGGGGACTCCTGCCCGCAGGAACAAGGGGTCTGACCACGAGCTGAAGGTCTGGCGGCACGCCGGTGTGATTGCCACCCGGTGAGTGCCGTGATGCCATGCCCATCTCGGGATTCGGCCGTGAAGCCAGTGCTGAAGCGGTCTCATATGAAGCAGGCCGAGCGGGGTTACCGCTGCTGCTGCTGCCATATGCCCCAGGAGCCTCTGAAAGAATTTCAGTGGGACCGCTGTCCTGCCTTTGAACGTGTTCAAGCAGTTCAGCACCGACTGAGCACGCTGCTCTGTGAGGCGCGCTGACTGGGTGACCGAATCCAACTCCATACCGAGATAAGAGATCCTCTGCACAGGGGAGAGTTTGCTCTTTTCCCAGTTGACCTGAAGACCCAACTGGCTGAGGTGCCTGAGCACTAGGTCCCTGTGTTCGCATAGCTGATCTCGAGAGTGTGCTAGTATGAGCCAGTCGTCGAGATAGTTGAGGATGCGAACGCCCTGTTCTCTCATGGGAACAAGGGCCCCCTCCGTGACTTTCGTGAAGACACGGGGGGACAGGGACAGCCCGAAGGGTAGGACCTTGTACTGATATGCTCGAGCCTCGAACGCAAAGCGCAGGAATGGCCTGTGTCGAGGAAGAATCGAGACATGAAAGTACGCATCCTTCAGGTCGATCGCTGCAAACCAATCTTGGGGACGGATGCATTCGAAAATGCGTCTCTGCGTGAGCATTTTGAACGGTAGCTTGTGGAGGCTCCGATTCAAAACTCGCAGATCCAAGATCGGTTGTAACCCACCACCTTTCTTGGGTACAATGAAGTAGGGACTGTAGTGCCCTGACCTCATATCGGCTGGAGGGACCGGCTCTATCGCATCCTTCGCCAGTAGGACTGCGATCTCCGCTCGCAAGACATGGGCATCGGCTGCTCTCACTGTAGTGGAGTGGATGGCCCGAAACTTGGGGGGACGCCGGGCGAACTGAATCGCATAGCCGAGCCTGATGGTTCGAATGAGCCAGCGACACGGACTGGGGAGCACTAACCAGGCTCGCAGAGACCATACAAGCGGGACCAAAGGGACCGTAGGCGTACCCGGAGTGGGGCAGCGAGGTGGAACACAGGGACGCAGCTCGGGAGGCTCTCTCTGGGAGGCGGCCCGTAGCGGAGTCTGAGTGTGCTGTGCAGCACTTACCTGGTTCCACGGGGCAGGAGGTGCGGGAGGCGGCTCGGTGGCGTTCTCGGACCGTACACAGCTGCCGGCTGGCGAAAGAAGAGGCGGATGAGAGTGGTGAGGATTCCAACCCCCCACTGCTCTCCGGGTCTTCTTCGGACCCAGAGATGATAGAAACTGCTCTTTTATTGAAAATTTGGGTACCGCTGGTTTTAAGGCCAGCGGCGGAACACAAACAAAATGAAACAAAGGATTTACCACCCGGCCCTCTTCCGGGGGAGGGAGCGATGCAGTCATCGTCTCCTGGAGAGCAGTCCCTTCCATCTCTGGGTCGCCGTCCTAGGGCCGCTTACCCTTGGGTTTGCCGCCCCTCTTGGCGGGGGCCTGGACGGGCGGGGCGCCCTGCCTGCGACTGGCTCCACGGCGCCGTTTAGATGGAGGCTGCTGCTGCGGCGCGGGAGCAGGGGCAGACGCAGGAGGACGCCCACGGCCACGAGCAGACCGAGGAGCCGCAGGCGGTGGGGTGGAGGCAGCAGCTGACCGCCGCGGCAGGATGTGTCTGATGGCCTCAGTCTGCTTCTGTACAGCCGAGAACTGCTGGGCGACGTTCTCGACCGCGTCGCCGAAGAGGCCGGTCTGGGACACGGGGGAGTTAAGGAACCTGATCTTGTCGGTCTCCCGCATGTCAGCCAGACACAGCCAGAGATGGCGTTCCTGGACCACTAGTGTGGACATCGCACGACCCACTGACCGCGCAGTGACCTTCGTCGCACGAAGCGCGAGGTCAGTTGCGGCACGAAGTTCTTGGAGAACTTGTGGATCATGACCACCCTCGTGCAGATCCTTCAGAGCCTTGGCCTGATGAACCTGCAACAACGCCATAGCGTGCATGGCAGAGGTAGCTTCACCACAGGCCTTGTAAGCCTTGCCGGTCAGGTCCGACGAGTACTTACAGGCCCGGGAAGGAAGACACGGTTCTCCACGCCAAGTGGAGTTAGGGCACAGTTGCATAGCAACGGCCCGTTCCACTGGCGGGATACGCGTGTATCCCTTAGCTGCCCCCCCATCAAGGGTGGTGAGGGAGGAGGAGCCACCGAGACGGTTTCTGGCAGTAAAAGGTGCCGTCCACGTCCCTGTGAGCTCCTCATGCACCTCCGGGAAGAAAGGCACTGGGGTGGGTTGATGAGAACCAGCGCGCGCCACCCCGAGATACCAATCGTCCAACCTCGAGGGCTCGGGACACGGTGGAGGGTTCCACACGAGCCCGATCCTGTTGGCGGCCCGGGAAAGCATGGCCATCATCTCCGGGTCCGACTCGGGCACCGCTGCCACACCCGAAGGAGGCAGCGGCTCCGAGCCGTCGTCCGCAGAGAAGTCTGACCCACCCTCCGATGCAGCGTTCGACATCTGGTCGTCGCAGGGAGCGCCGAACGAAACGACTGGTACACATCTCGAGGATGGTCCAGAACGTTCCGTTGGCAGCTCAACTGGTTGCGGAGCATGAGAGGAGTGAGGGTTCCTAGGGGGTTGGTTCCCCGAAGGAAGCGCGCTCACTGTAATCCTCAGGTCACCCGTGTCACTGCCCGTAGCAACCCGCGAAGGGGGGTTGGAACGAGGTGCAGGCACGGGGACTCCGCCCCTTTGCAGGAACGTGAGTCTCGACCTCAGCTCCGAGATGGTCATCTTCCCACAATGGGTACATGACTCATCCACGAACGCTGCCTGTGCGTGTTCGAGGCCCAGACACACAACGCAGCGATCGTGACCATCCCGCGACCCCAGGTAACGACCGCATCCAGAAACACACAGATAGAATGTCATCTTGAAAAAGACGCAAACTATCTGTGTAAGCTCTTTTAGAGACTGCTCTCCTTGGTGCTGAAGCACGCAGGGGAACGGTCACAGCGAACACAGACAGGAATGTGCACCTGTCTGTGCGCAATTCTCTCTCGCTGGTCTTACCAGCAGTGAAAACGGCCGTTGAGCGCTTTATTCGCGCACCTTACCAGCCGTAAAAACGGCCGTTGAACGCTTTAATCGCGCACCCTACCAGCCGCGAAAACAGCTTTTTTGTTTGCTCAGTTTTAAAACAACAAACAAAGAAGAGAGAGAGAGAAGAGAAAAAGACCGCTCGCGCTGCTGTGCCGTCACGCCCGCACCAAAGTGGAGAGATCCAGAAGAGGCTTGCTTTCAAATTCACTCTGTTCAGCATACGAAGTGCTTGGCTCCGAAGCAAAAAGCTAGTGTGCAATCGCACCAGCTGCTTGTTAAATACCCGCGCTGCGAGGCTGCACAGCTGTTGCAAATGATTGCACGCCAATGTGTATTGGCTTGTTTTAGTTTCACTCGAAGTAGATTGGCCTCTCTAGCGAGATTCCTATTGGTCAGTCATGACCTACGTTGTAGTGACTGACCGATAGGGAACAATTATGTTAATGAAGGCCAAAATTAGCAAAAATTTACAGTATGAGCCCTTTACCATCTTAAAATGATAAATTGATATAAAGTCATGGTATAGCTTTAATGTTTTTTTTTGTAACTGGGTATGTTTAGGCATAAAGTCTAATTAAAATAAATTCCACATCTCTGTTACTTACTTTGTGGAGAAGAGGAATATTCTTAACTGAAAAGAACTGCTCACGTAGTTCTGTTAAACTAAAAAGAGAAAAAGACATGATTGTTAGGAATTGATTGTTACAATTTTTAAAGTTATAATTTATAGACATTTTAAGAAAGAAATCATTTACCTGTTGAGAGTATGTTGACAGTCTATGTAGTTGTATAGCTGAGCTCCAGAAACTCAATAATGAGGGGTTGTGAGTGTGACAGTTACAGATTTGAAAAAACAAAAAGGCGGGAATAAAGAACCCTACACTCAAACACACAGAATCATTTCAGCATATAAAGGGTTCTTCAGGACAATACGGTACAAAATAGAACTGTTACTACTTGTAAAGACATTTAAAGAACCATCTTTTTTAGAGTGTACATGTAACATATGTATAGGGATGGGACGATTACCGGTTTCACTATAAACCACGATAAAATGTACTGACGGTTAGTAATATCGTTTAAAATTCAATTATCATTAAAACCGTGTTTGATTATCGCGATTTTAATAACTCACTATGAATCCTGTCCAGCCAGCAACAGTCTGACGCAGCGCGCAATGTTGTTGTTTTTTTCTATTCGAGAAGGAATGGCGGACAGCGGTGACCGTGTTCGGGAGATATTTCAGCCTTTTAAGAGGACCAAATCTGAGATGTGGTCATATTTTGGCATTTACAAAAATCCTGAGGGAAACTTAATCGAGGATGGTCACTCTGTCTGCAGAACATGCACAAAAAAGTCGCAGTGATAGGGGTAAACACTTCAAATCTGCCGAGTCGTCTTGTGTGACCATCACACACTGTTGTAGCGAACGCAAGGCAAGTTAACTTTGATCTCAATACTAAAACTACGTCTGGGAAATAATTGGGCACAAAATGTTGTTTTGAGTTGAAATATTTTATCTCACTCCCTTGAAATAAACTTGAAGCTTCCGCGAAGAAAAGCTCGCAGCAATAAGTGGCTTTGAGCCAAAGACGAACGATCAAGTTCAAACAAGACTATTAAGAGTGACATTTAAGAGATAATAATGTATATTCATTGTACTCTTATTACACCGATTTTTTTTTACCACATAATTGCGGGGACATATTGAATACAGATTAATGTCTCTATTCTTATTTGTTAAATCCATTTTGTACAGCGTACAAAACTCGTCCAGACAAGATGATCTCAACAATATTATCAAATTCTGTAAACAATAAATCAACTCTGATTTAATTTTCAATACAATCAAAATCGGAGACGCAAGATGACAAGTTGTATTTGAATGAAATGAGAGCGTGCGTCCGTTGTGATACATGGATGTGCGCTGAGTTATAATGCGTTGCTATTGACGACGGTCATTATAAGGAAGGAAATGCAACAGAATCTTGCTTTAAAAAGTGCATAGAGCTGCTCTTTTTATTTGTTGTCTGTTGATTCTCAAATATAAAACTTGTTGAAATGTTTTCAGTGTGAGCATCAGTTCTTTTTTAACACTTTCATCTTGTTTTAACAAAACCGTGATAATATTGATAATCACGATAATCGTGATATAAAATTTTCATACCGTCCCATCCCTACATATGTAACAAGGACACTGTAAAATAGTGTTACCCACTTTATTTTACAGTAAATTATGCATTACAAGCAACTAACCATAAAAACTCTACTCCTAACCCTAGCCTTATAGTAAGCTATAAGCTAGAGTGTCGCCATAATGCTAAGATGTTATTTGAGATTTCTATGGTGTTACTATGTGGTTGCTAAGGTGTTCTGAGTGATTGTTGGTGTTTTGCCACCATGCTGGGGTGTTATTTGTGGTTGCTATGGTGTTGGTATGTCCCTATAATACTCTGAGGTGCGTTTCAAGTACCACTATGTAACTCATGATGGAGCAAAATACTTCAGATTATTTATCGGTTTGATTTTTTTGTCCGATTTTTATCTTACGCCAGATTATTGATGTAAATAAACGAAAACTATCGGTCTTCCTCTGTTAGAGGGAACCAACCTCAACTTTCAGATGCCATCTTTATTTTCTAGCTCAACTGCTCAATTGGAAAGCACAGGATTGTGGGATATCAAACGCAGCAACAGAAACATCTATGCTAACATTGATAACAACATCCAAGCTAACATTGGATTCGGACATGCCTTGATGCCTTCCGGACTTTCTTAATGCCTGAAGCTTTCAGACGCAGCTCATGTCATACTAGCAATAAACTACACTTCTAACCACAGGATGAGAGCTGTGGTTCCGACCACACAACTTTGTGATGCTGGAAACACAGTTTTGTTAAACTATGTTGCTAACAAGAGAACTTTCAACCATAGTTGACTAATAATGTTTTTAGGAAATGGAAACGTACCCCATGTCTCTATGGTTCAGGTCCCTTACTTCAATGTAAATCTGTTTAAATTCTTGGCCAATTTTATCATAAAGGGGAAAATTGGACATCTTTGCTCTTTTTGAGCTTCCCTTCATGTCTGTAATACAACTGCTCTAAATAATGCAAAGGCTTTGTTCAAATGGCTATGTATGTGCAATAGAAGGCAAATAGTGATGCTTGCTTTAGCAAACACTTATAATGAATAAGCATGCATGCATGATAGAGAGAGAGAGGAAGTATGGAGGAGAGATTATCAAGTATTAAGGAGTCTAACAAGATGACAAGTTTAAACAACACAACCACACTGCATTCCTGCTCTTTATTTAACTCTCCACCTTCCAAAATCCCTCCAAGATTCACTTAGCAATGCCTCTGTCGGCCGCTCTAGTCGGAACAAGCAGAGTTTAGGACCGTGAAAGCTTTGCCCTAGATAAAATGTTCAGTAATTAATACCCATGCCATATCAATTATGACTGCGTCTCCCTTAGAACTAAACACAAAATGTTTGCTAATCCAGAGGTCACAAGGCAGATTCATATCATAAACAGGGGAGTGGGAAAATTAATGAGATTTATGAGAGCAAGTAAATCAGAGCACACTTTCTTTATGCATGAAATCATAAAGAAATGAATGAGTTAAAGTCAAAAAATTAATAAGATAAGATAAGAAAAGGCAGATGTTAGCATTCTACAGCATGCATACTTGCCTTATTTAAGCATCTGACCATGTGTGAAAGACGAACCCCTTGTCGATTCCCATTAACCCCTCATTTTCTCAAAATCGTTTAGTCTGTCCTTGGCCCAAATGCATAAGGACTGGTCAATGTTAAAGGCTTGAGGGTATATGGTGACATATATACTTGTAAATAGCAAATCTTAAAGTCACCCAAATCCATCAGGATTTACTAAACTTCTGCAGTGCGACAAGAATCATAGAAACCTAATCAGTGAGGAAGCCGTTTAGAAGACTGAACATGGAATAAATACTCATATTGTCTCAAATATTTTATGTCTGTGTGTCAACTAAACATTAAAATAGTGTGATTCATTTGCAAAAAAAAAAAGAAAGAAATTAAATGGATAGATCACTCTTATGCAGAACACAAATAAAGGGATTTTAAAGAATGTTGCAGCTGTTTTTACCCATACAATGTAAGTCAAAGGGTTCCAAAAGTTTTTAGTTCCAAAAAGGACAAAAAAAAAGTGTAAAATAATCCATGCAACTCCAGCGGTTTAATACAAGTCTTCAGGTGCGGTCAAATTTGCAAAATTTTGTGAGCAAAAAAAAGGTATATTGTCAATAGTGTAGTGTGAAGCACAGCTTTTAAACAAGCAACCTTCTGTATGTCAATGATGTGAATTCACTTGAACAACCCATTGGGAAATCTGCTTTGGGAAATCTGGTGCAAAATTCCCAATCACTTGGAATACTGTTGAATTAACTGGATTTCGCCATTGAAAACTTAAGGTAAATGTGAACACATTTTTCAGAATAGAATCATTTTGTATGATTTGTATGCTGAGCAAAGTTTAAGTGGTAAATATCGAATCAAATCATTGATCAACAAACCTATACAAAGGCCAAATATGGTGAACTTCATTCATTTTTTTACATGACTTAAAGTCACACAAACACTAAGGTAAAATACTTTTATGTCTTTTTTGGAGCTTGAAACTTTTTCACCCGATTGACTTTCAATGTATGGACAAAAATAAGTAAGTTCTTCAAGTATCTTCTTTTGGGTGAACTATTCATTTAATTAAGCTGACCTGTATGTAAATTCGTTAATAAGGAATTGTCCTACAACAAAAGATATTCAAGATTTAAATACCATCATGAACTATTTTTAAATGGACATATTGTCTAAAAAACAAGGACCTCATTGCGTGAGACACTGAAAAAGATTTATTTTTGTAATTTTGTTTAGTGACGCCAATGTTCATATTTCATACTGCAGTTTCAGAATCCATTTAACAGTCCTCCAATATTGGTGTTGACCTGACCCTTATGACCTGCACAACGTTTATGCCTATAATGAGAGCAATCTTGAAACCATAGAAGCATTTCTCTGTTCGCCCTTTAAGCCTGAGAACAGGAAAGTGGATTATGCTGACGACAGGTCTGATGTGAAACTGATCTGGTGTGGTAACACGATGCCTTTGTCCAAGTCTTTCTTCTGTTACTGTATATATCTCATGCTCAATTTATAATTAAAGATCTAAACATATTCTGAATATGACAGCTAGATTTCATCATTAACTCCTACAGCTGTCTTACATGTTGGAAGGAAAAGTGGACTTTGATGCATTCAACGAATTTGTCCTTTTTGCATGATTTACTGTGCAACATAAATCCATGTGCAATGATTAACATTACAGTTCAGTTAGTAATGCTGTTTTGAAGTCTACCATGTGACTTGATTATGCATGTAAACCTGTAGTCTTTATATATCAATGGCTGCATATGAATAATTTGTCAGAGTATAACGCAATTACATAAGAAAAGATCAAAATGATTAGTGTGCACAAATCTGGATGGGATGTGACTGGTTCTGATGTGACTGATTTGAGGATGGCTTGTTATCTTCAATGATCAGTGTTATTGTGGATGTTAAAAAAGGTTAAAAAGGTTGAGTTGAACACAGAAAGTAATTAGCAGAAGAACATTTAGGAGGACTTATTTAAGACAAATCAGAAAAATGTCCAAAAGATGTCTTATTTTAAGTATTTATTGTGAATCTTCAAAGATTAAATTGATTGATTATACCAATTAATGATTACAGTTTGCATTTTAAGAGTAAATGATCCTTAATATTTCTTATTAAGCCAACAGGATGGTGAAGATTGCAAACGTGGTACTTTTTTTCTTAAAGTGAATGAAACTGTACCGATCACAAATGTTTGTGGTTGGATCATAAAACATTTATTCATTTTACAATGACAGCTTAAAGGCCCCCTGCAATCAAAATTTTATTTTTTTAGCTCTTAGGATGAATATGTTAGCCTTAATGTTATAAAGAAGCTGGTGACTTCCAAAACAATGACAAAATTCCCATTTAGGAGATATAAGCATTCAAAACTTAGTATCTCACTTCCGCTAAAATGGATCACGGATTTGTATGACGTCACTGCGGACTTCAGCTTCTCATCACATCTTCTGTCCAATCAAATGTTCTCTAGAATCTGAAGCTCCGCCCCCTATGCTATAAACACCACATGGCCATAGCGACCGTGTCTGTAGCTACCTGACTGTACGTTCGGTTGTAAACGAATGCTCAGTGTCAGCTGCTCATCAGTTAACTGGCAGAGTTTTTGGAGTAACACATACTCTGGGATATTGTTTATTTCGAGTCGGAGTGACTGTCAGGCACTTCGGAAAGCGAGTAACTTTAGAAAACTGAATCAGCGCTGACTCTGTTTTGAACGATTCAGTTCGATTTGGTGAACTGGTTCGACCAGGTTACTAAATAAGAACCGGTTCAAAAGAACGATTCATTCACGAACCGGACATCACTACCGTTGTCACGTCACGGAGCAATATGGGTTGGAGTTGTGTGTTCGGTTGCTCAAAGCTCAAGTTTTATTCGGTTTTCAGAATGAAATGGCTACAATTTATTCACACCTCTAACGTTACTATTGAATCCAACGTATCAGCGCTCGTATTCTTTTCCATGGTGCTTTCAAGTACTACTTGCAGTCTGTCAGGTAAACTAAACGCTATTGGCTATTTGAAAAAAGGCAGAGGAGCCATTCAATATGTCCCGCCTTAACTTTCGTTTCAGTGGAAATTACGTCAGCGCATCATACAAAGCTGCGTGTTTCAAGGCACTTCAGTGGGCCTTTAAAGCAACACCAAGTAACTTTTCCTCTGCGGTCGATTGTCCATTACCGCTGTCGTAAATAATGTAGCCTACCGCAGCCTACTGTCACACGCACATGCTCTCTGTTTATCCAGCACCGGCTTTGGAATCAACAATGGCCACAGACAAGGTAGAGTATGATGCATGATTTTATGAAAGTATGATGTATTGCGACATCACAAACGAGCAATTGTAACGCTTGCCGCAAAGCAAGTCAAATTAGTAGTTTTCTTTGTTCCCTTGTGAAAACGAAGCACACTTTAGCGTATGTTAATAGAGAACACATATCATAGAAATATTATGCTTTAAAAATATACTAAGATTAATTAAAACGCATAATTATGGAAGCTCGTTTCTGCTACAGAATAAAATATTTTAAAAGATAATTGAGATAATTTATCTTACAATTGCGAGTTTACATCTCACAATTCTGACTTTATTTCTCAGAATTGCGAGATATATAGTCAGAAATGCGGGATGTAAACTGGCAATTGTGAGAAAAAAGTCAGAATTGTGAGATAAAAAGTCACAATTACCTTTTTATAATTTTCATCCAGTGGCGGAAACAAGCTTGCTTACAATATTGCATGTTACACTACTTGCAGTAAAATGGAAATGTATTATAGTTATACTAAAACTTTTACTGACAATTATTTATGGTAAAAATATACTTTTTTTGGCAAAAAATATTTTCAAATAGGACAATGTAAAGTGACAGGACAGCAGGTTAGGGAAATGGGGGAAGGGGATGGTAACCCAGGCCGGAACTGAACATACAGTACGTGATGTGGGCAAGTGTGATACCGTCTGCACCACTGAGCTCAAATGAATGAAAATGATGCAGCTGAAATGTAGTACATTTAAAATATTTCAACTTTAAATGTAATATCAAATTACACGCTACATTTAAATCAGAGTCAAGTACTTTACATGTGCTTTAGTATGTTAGTCAACAAAGAAAAACTTTTAATTTGACATCTCAAAGTGTGAAATCTATTTGTTTCACAAGTGCTTTACTTGCATATACGGATGTAAAGCATTTAGTAAATAATATTAATGATGTAGAGCATCATAAAATAGCTGAATGGGCTGTAATGTACTTTTATTTCAGCTGAGCGGCTGTGAGTGACAGATATAAGTGTGTATCATTGTGTATTTGTGTGTTTAACAGGTCATTTATCCCCAATGGCCAAACATGCTTTTGTCTCTTAAAATATCTATCACACACCACACACTGTCACTCCACTGCCTCAGGCTAGTGGTGTACAAACAGAACAGGAGGACACTTCAACACACACACACACACACACACACACACACACACACACACACACACACACACACACACACACACACACACACACACACACACACACACACACACACACACACACACACACACACAATATATAGAATATTGACTGTCCCTTTTTAAAAAGAAAAACAGATTATTTATTTTATGAATTAATACTTTTTTCTATATCCCAAAAACGTCACATTTCCAGAAAGAAATGTTTCTGAGCAAAAGAACATGAACAGCTTGTGAAATGAAGCGTTGCAGTCTCGGCACAGACACACACTGTCTTTGAACCGCAGCGGGTAAACATATGCACTGCACATCACTGAGATATCATTCAACACAAGTGCAATGACGTCATTCATTTACACCCCCCCCCCCCCCCCCCCCCTCCTCCTGTTTTATTATCTCTCTTTTCTTTCTTCAGTCATTACAAAAAAAATCTCATCAAAGGGCATAGAGGAGAAGGATAAGAATAGCTTGAGCACTATTTATAGTCTCCATCACAACAGCACCTTCTCTCCTTCTTGCTCGCCGGACATTTATTGATGAAAAGAGGGAATGAGTGAAGATGAGATATACATTTCTGCAGATGGGGCGATTTGCATTTGGTGTGTTACAAAAATAGAAATGTTTAATCGATAATGACATTGCTGCATATTTAAGAATAGCAAAGACAGTGAGTGGAGAATTTTGAATGTGACTAAAGCTACGGCACACTGGCATCTTAATAACCGTTACAAAAAAGTACTGTGGTGGTACCATAATACAGTGATGGTATCATATGGTAAAACCATGGTATTTTAATATATCATGGTACTGAATGATTATGATTTTCATTCTCCAAAAAAGCATTCAAATAACACCATGGTGTGTCCAAACCAGATCATGGTGTTTCTTGTTAGTGACTAACTGCTCTCCTTAGATTTAAACTTTCATTTATATTTTAAGTATAACTTTTTAACTGTTTTCTTTTAACTTTTCTGATAATGTTCTGAGTAACCAAAATACTTAAATAAAGTTTAAGTTCTTTAATCAACAAGTGTTTCTGGTTTACCTTCTATATAATGGTTTCCAATTTCTTTCCATCCATCCACCCTTGTTTGATAGTGTTATTTTAGTATTATTTATATACTATTTAACTATTATAGTTCTTTTGACATTTTTATTAGGTTTGTTTTATATATATATATATTTTTTTTATATATATATTACTATTTAGGTTTAATTTATCTTTATTTCAGTTTTAGTTTTTATTTTCTTCCTGCTAGTAATTTTCACTCAAGAAAAAAAGCTGTTGAACCAACTTAATTAAATTAAGGAAAGCATTTCCACAAAATTTAATTACATTTTTCCAACAAAATCTAATTTGTCTGAAATGATTTGTTGTAATCTTGCTGTATGAGCTTAAATTAATTTAGTCAAGACAACTAAAATAATTATGTCATTCCTACTAGATAAAGTTGTCAAGTTAACTCGATTTCAATTTTGTCCTGCCTAAAATCGCCAACATTATAATTTTAGCTAATTTGACTCTATAGTTACTTCCAATGATAGAAGCTGCTAGCGTTCAATTTAATTAAATCAACTTTTTACATAGTAATATTAGATATGACTTATGCAGGTCTGTGAGTGAAGTTTAATGCATATGTAGAGTATAAGTGCCCACAGCCTAAAGAGTCGTCACTCTTCTGTATAATGGTAACCACAAAATTCAAAAACATTACAAGTCCTCTAAGTTTCTAACATAACTGAACATTACCAAACAACATCTTTCCATTTACTGAAAAACACATAAAATAACACTTTAATCCCTAAATTTACCCTCCTAATGCAGTCCCTAGCAAAGCATGCTGGGACCTACAGATCCACTGCCCAACTGTTAGTTGTCAACAAAAATGATTCATGTAGTTTTCACACAAATTAATTAAGTAAACTTCAGTTTTAAATATATTAGGTTGATTGAACACAATTAAATTAAGTTGTGACAAAATATTAAACAATCATGTTACTTTAGCTTATTTTAATTAATTAAATTTACCAAGAGGCAAAAATAATTTTTTTGAGTGTACGTTGACTTAAACACGAGATGTTGTAGAAGAAAGACTGAAATATTATTATAAAATGTGCTCCAATAATCCAATAAACATACTCCAATAATCTTAGATTGTATACAATGTATTATATTAAATAATAGTCAGTTTCATTTCATTAAACCCTTGGTAGTTTGATAGTGAAGTTGCACCTAAAAAACCTAGTGAAGACTAGACCAGATAAAATAAATAAAAGCCCATTAAGACAGCTATGCATAAATGCATGCGTATTATCAAGAAAATAAATATGTAATATTAAAAATTTTATATATATTTTTTTTAATTGTAGTCTTTTAAAAAAAACTGAAATAATAAACTAAGTGCAATCTAGTGTTGTCAAAAATATAAGTGTTCAGATTACTGAATTATCTGAAATACGCAGAATAGATAGAGAAGCCAACACGATATCAGCTGCACTTTCTCTCTCTCCTCTCTCCAACAGCGAGTTACACACAAGCCCGTCTCTCCTCACTCACTCGTTTTATTTGCTCTAGATGAGTGTTGTTGGTGTAACAGGGCTTGAATTTCAGCGTGTTATTGCACCTACTGCACACAACTTTACTCGTTGCTGCAGATTTTGTGTTCACACCCAGAGTGTGCGCGCATAAAGCCGCATCTCAGTGCTAAATTGAGTTCTTTTTCGCTGCTTATTGCACTTAAACAGTCAAATACACACAAAATAATGTCAAAATGCCGGTCTTGGTGAGTATTCACGTAAACGTAGTGACCTTTCAAGTGATTCCGGCGCGTTGCAGATCAGCTCAATCCGAACAATTGTAGTTAAAAAGTATATATATATATATATATATATATATATATATATATATATATATATAATTTTTTTTTTTTTTTTTTTTTTTTTTTTTAAATGATCTATCGTTTCGCTAGATAAGACCCTCCTCGTCAGCCGCTGGAGCACTTCAAAGACCTTTGAAACTGCATTGATTTGGACTTCAAAACGCTGGTTGTCATTGAAGTCCATTATTCGAAGAAAAATCCAGAAATGTTTTCCTCAAAAAACTTAATTTCTCTTCCACTGAGGAAAGAGAGACATGGATATCTTGGGTGGCATTGGGGTGAGTAAATTATTAGGAAATTTGTCCTTTTGAGGTGAACTGATCCTTTAATTCTGTCCAGTTTTGCCTACACAGGGAAGTTTAACAGCAGAAGCTGAGCGCAGCATCAGTAGCACATGAGTGATGCAGCAATCACACTGAAGAGCATGATCTGCCTTAATAATGCATGGCCTATCTGTCCTTCAGACACTGAGAAGACACTCGGTGCGCCTGAGCCAACGCTGAGAAATGACCCAAAGAAAACACACACATCCCATTTACTTTAAGATAGAAATCTGCTGGTAACGTTATCACTGATCCAAACTGGGCATAACTTGATATGGTTTCAGTCAGTCCAAAACAGGGAGACACAAACAACTCAATTCATACACTGCCCCAAAGATCTATGGCCATCTAAATCTTTTAAATGATTTATGAATGTTTCATGGCAAGTAGATCAGATTTGTGAAAAACATTCATTTTTCCTTCTATTTCTGAAAAACAAAAAAATTTAAAAATCTGTGGTGCTGGCCTTTGCAAATCTCATTGTGATGATTCTAGGGTGTCGTGAGTGGTTGCTAGGGTTTTCCTATGTTGATAAGGTATATTTAATATACTTCTTTGCAGTTGCTAAGGTGTCGCAAGTGTTGCTACGATATGATTCAAAAAATACCTAACTTTTCAATCCAGTTCTGAATGTACTGATCATGTTAAAGGCTATGTTTACAAGTTATTTATTGAATCATTTTTTTAATTTCATTTTTGGCATGCGTGTTTTCATGTTTATCATTTTTGAAGGTCAATTGAAGTTTTCAAAAGTCAAGGTATATAGTAATTCACCATGTTTTCAGAACTCATGTCTCATCATACAGCAGGTGATTACAGCCATGCTAATATTTAGACCAACGGCATGATTGGGATATGACATTGCTGAAATACAAAAGTTTAATAAACCAGAAGTTAATATTGACAAAATTACATTTTACCTTGTCTATTTTTGCCAATAATAACAGCTCTAAACTAAGTCAAAGCAGCAACACACAGTAGTTCCTAAATGAATCAGTGTTATGAAAGAAGCAGTGAATAATTCAATGACTCACTCAAAAAGACAGTCCTACTGCATCAACTTCCATTTTTCTTAGTGATTATTATCGCCAGTTTATCAGGAAGTGAAGATTTTGTTATTTTCGACTGACTGGATGAAACGGTGCTTTATTCACAAATATTTTATCCGATATTCCAATTTTGCGCAAGAGTTAAATTCACAACTTTCGGATGGAAACAAAGCTAATGTAACCTGGTGAAAGAGTCCTTAAAACATCCCCAATTATTCACACATTGACAAACGCACTCTCATGCCAATTAGTAACTATTTTACGTTTTGGCAAATTGGTGTTAGCCTAATTCATATGAATTTGTACAATATAATTTTTGAAAATTTCAAATTATCCCACTGAGAGTTAAGTTTAGGGATGTGGACCTTCACGCTAAATTTTTCCTAAAAATCACAAGTTTCCGTCCAAATAACACCCGAAATCGACACCTCGTCAGTCAGTTACGTTTTCTCATGAGACTGACAGTCTATCTGGAATGCGGTAACACATTGAATTAAGTCAAAGGTCTGTACATCAGCACTCTGTAGGCCAATCAAATTCAAGGCCCAGAACTATCTGCTGACCTGCACTGTACACGACACAGCAAACATAAACTCAGCATTTAACTCCACGTATTGCTGATAAAAAAGTAAGAGCTGAGTGCTTATAACATGTAAAAGTGCACTGATGGAGGTGCAGCCTCTGAGTGTCTATGAGGATAGTCATGAAATATGCAGGAGAAAGCCATCACAGAACAAGAAGCCATTAGAACCTCGTGGCTTTCTGAAATATTAATAAGACCAAACCGAACGCTCCTTCCTTAGCTCAAAAGTTTATAAACACAACACCGGAGAGAGATACAATGTATCCGGGATGCACGTCACTCTTTCTGTCATCTCTTTCGTCGACTAGACCTCTTTCACTTTGTTCCATTAGTGCAGATGTACATAAATGGACCATCAGAAAATAACTCAACAGATACTTTAAAAGTTGGTAGAAACTTTTTAGCCCTTTTCACTGATCTAGGATGAGCTAAACCACTATAAGAGGACAGTTTCCTGACTTTTTCTCAAACGTAAAGAGAGGAAATGGTGCTTGATTCCATTAGACTGCATTTACATTAGTGTGTAAGGTGTCTGGGAACTAATAGTGATACTGTAAAGAGCTCGACTACACATCCACATCATCATCAGTTATCATCAAACACTTAAACCTGCAGCGGAGCTGAAGGACAATAACCGCATTAAGGCTGCCTCATGACCTTTATAGATTCAATTATATTTATATTAGCAAAACTGCATGCAGATTTGTATAGTTTCCAAGAATGTTTTGAAAGGAAGTGCAATGTCATGAGTATTTCCCAGAAATGGGTTTGCTCATTTATCTTGACTGGAACATAGAGAGCATGATGGGAAGAAATCCATTGGCTGCGTCTCAAAATTTTGCGAGCTGCCTGGCCAGACAGGATTTTTGGGCATCATCGAAACATTCAGTCTTTATGTGGTGCTTCCATTAGCTTTCCTGAGATCTTTAAAAAGTGGCATGGCAATGCCAAAGTCTTGGTGATGAAGTGAGCATATTCACGTCTTAAGTGCTATCTAACACCCGCCCCCCATGTCATAGTTACCTTTGGTTTGTCGTCATTGGGGATTTCTAAGGTGCTCCCTTGGGAAAACAAGTGCGCTTGTTTTGAAAGTGCAGTTGTATGCTTTACATATATTGATGTGTGACTAACATACTAAAGCACTAGTAAAGTACTTTTACATGATAATTTTAACTCTAGTGTGTTGTTTTATATTAGATTTAAAGTTAGTAATATACTTAAAACATTCTAAATTGCAACTTAATCATTACACATAATGATAAATTACAAATATTTTTAAATTTGTTTAAAAAGAAATTGCATTAAAGTTAGTTTACCATAATTGCTTGTCAGTATAGGTAGATTTTAACCATATTTTAAAGACAATACCTTTTTAATTAGGAAATTAGGAAAACGTTTAGGAAACATTACTATTTATGTTTTTGAAAAAAGTTTCTTATGCTCATCAAGCCTGCATTTATTTGAGCAAAATTACAGAAAAAAATGTAATATTGTGAAATATTATTACAATTTAAAATAATGATTTTATATTTTTATATACTTAAAAATGTAATTTATTCCTGTGATGCAAAGCTGAATTTTCAGCATCATTACTTCAGTCTTCAGTGTCACATCCTTTTGACTTTTTATTCATCAAAGAATCCTGATATAAGTATCACAGGTTATAAAAAAATATTAAGAGACACAACTGTTTCCAACATTGATAATAAATCAGCATATTAGACTGATTTCTGAAGGATTGATGAAGACTGGAGTAATTATGCTTAAAATTCAGCTTTGATCACAGGAATACATTTTATTTTAAAGTAAATTAAAATAGAAAACTATCATTTTAAATAGTAATAATATTTCACAATATTACAGTTTTTTTTTTCTTCTGTATTTTGATCAAGAAGAGCAGAAGAGAGTCTTCCAAAAACGTTATTTTATGTAATGTTTCCAAACTTTTGACCGGTGGGCCTAAAAAGGCACTCTTAAGTTCAACTATAATTGCATTTAATATAAATTTAAACTATCATATATTTTCGTGTAGCCTAATAATAAATAACACGCAATTGAGTGTCCGAAAAAAGAAGAAATTTAAAAAAATGACATCACGTTCACGCTTATATTGATTAAGTAGCCTATTGTTTTTGTAAGTATGCTGAAGTGTACTTCGATTGCACATGGGCTAAAGCTGCTGTCAAACCATGTGTGTTGTGAAATGAGCTAGACAAATAAAAGTGACTTGACTTTACTAATGAAACATGCTTCCCATAGCAAATAGTTTTCGATCAAAGACTTTTTCAGCAATCCTCCATCACTTTGGAAAGAGAGATGAGACATCTGCCATTCATTCTGCCTTACATCATGTTCATGTTAGCAAACACTGCAAATTAAATTACACAGCAAAAAAATATCCAACAGTTATAGGCTATGTTCAGTAATTATATTAGGCCTATTTATAAATGAAACACGTTTTGCATATAAATCTTTCTCTAGTATAAAGAAAGTCAAGGGCGTAACTGTTTAACAGACAATCCAGTGACGGCAATAATGAAACGAGCAAACCATAACCAAAGCGTCAACACTCCCTAGGCGTCTTCCACCTAAACAAACACGAGTATACAACTCAAAGAGGCCAGTAAACAAGAAATTGTCAATTCGACACGTTTTATAAGCATTATGTCCTCTCGGCATGTTTATAATCGCAGTAAAGAAGAGCATCGCATCATTGAGCGCGCGCACACCGGAGCACACGCTCGCGCCTACCTGGATGCAGCACGAGATCTCGGAGTCGTCGAGCAGGCGAACCGTGCACTGGACCTCCTGCGCGAGGGAGGACATGCTCGGACTCCGAAATCGAAGCATTTTCATGGCTCTTGGTTCCGCATAGCAAAGCAAAAAAGCGCCTTTGGTTTCAGTGAGGACGGTCACGCGTCGCTTATGTCGCCACCGGAGAGGAGGAAAGAGAGATGTCGCGTTATATGACCGGGAGAACGATCCCCCTTTTCTTTCTCTCCCCCTCCCTCCCGAACGCGCGCGCCTCTCTCCATCAGTTCAATCACATCAGCGAAATCAGCGAGCATCACCTGTAATGAACAACTACACACAATGTGTTGCCATAACAACGGGAGTTACAGGACAGTTTCCCCCTGAAAATTAATAGTTACCACTACTACTACTATTTGTGCTAGCCTACAGTAAAACCATATGAGAAAATAAAATTCACATGTGATAGAGCTTTTACAGTTATTTATATATTTCACCGTGGTTTATATAGGGAACACCGGGGCTAAAGGCACACCTTAAGAAAAATTGTGTAGCCTATGATTGCAGAAAAAATCTACAGATTGTATTGAACATTGATGGAGCGACAGATTTTGTGTGACAATAAATCATAAAAGTGGTTCATTTTGTTTAAAATATGATATATGTATGAGGTGACATGGGGCAAAAGGCACACGTTATTGATTCAAATACTTTGTCTATATAAATAATAAAGTTAATACTTGTTCAAAACAATCACTTTAGCAAAGTTTGTACTATTTTCCGTTTATTTTGATAAATAAAATATTTTTTCAATAAATATATTAATATTATATTATATGTAATTAAAATATGTTAAAATATAATAAATACTTATATAAAAATATTTTTAAAAATACAGAAACAAACTAATTTTAAAAAGTAAAGATTCTGAAAGCATTGACGGAGATCCCATAATAATTGAATATAGCTTTACAGTATTAACAATAAATTATATTTTATATGATATGGTTAATTATTGTGCCTTTCACCCCAACAGCATGGGCTCCTTTTACCCAAAATACCGTTTTACATAATCTTCCGTTATTGAAAAACTGTTAATTACCTTGAAAAAAAATTAAAATCATTAACAAGACCGTTGTCTCAAAATAAAGTCAATGAATTTTAGCGATTATCATTTGCTACTTAAATCTACAACATTTTAAAAGACAAAATATTATATCATTAGCAAAGAATCGAATTTCTGCCGTAAAAGTACGCACCAATGATCAGACACATTTCCACGTGCATCTTGACGTTTTAGTGCTGCGGCAAGTTTTCGTGCCATCTAGTGGTTTAGAGGAAAATAAAAACAAATGTGCTTTTTACACCGGTGTGCCTTTAGCCCGTTTGTACCCTACTATAGAACAGTCTCAGGTTTTAGAGTAGCTCAAACAATAGAACGTTGGCGCTTGCAACGCCAAGGTCATGGGTTCGATTCCCAGGGAATGCAAGAGCTGATGAGAATTGGAAATGCAATGCAAGTCGCTTTGGATAAAATCGTCTGCCAAATGCATAAATGTAAATGTACTCTAGTAATATAGTCTGTATGCCTCATTTCTATATTGCATGTGAAAAGCAGTACATGGAATATGACATAAACAGTCAAATGAATAATTCAATGACTCATTCATAGACATATAAAGATTCATTAAGACTTGTCACCACCTCCTAGCGCAGAAAGTCACTGAAAAATGCCCAACACTGATGAACACCATGAGTACATTTTGCAAAAGACTAATAAACATGTAATATGTAGCCTACTTATTACCTGTACTATACAGTATATATATACAATATAAATATAGGCCATTTAGGATACATTTATATAGGATCCCCGTCAAACAGATGCTTTCAGAATCTTGCTTTTAAACAAATATTAAATATATATATAAACAAATATCAATAAACAATTTCCAAAAAAGAATATAACTTCAATGTACCTTAATAATCCAAAGCACACATATAAACATAAAATATATCAAATTAGATCACAAGTACAGTGATTAAATGTGTCAATTTGAATGTCCTCTTAATTTGTATTATGTGATTGTCTTAAAGTATATCCCACTGATCATTACGGATTTATTGAGCGAAGTAAATGGGCTGAAGGCATTATTACACAACAATGCTTAGTGAGCATGGACAGATTGTTTCATGCATAAACAACTAACACAATATGAAAAATAAGATGAACATCTTTATTCAAAAGAATTCAAGTGTATGTCTTCCATTGTTAGTGCACAGAAGTAGATTTATTCCACAGTGTAGAACAGATGAGCGTCCATTCCAGAGAAAATCATCTTCTGTTGTTATCATAAGCTACTGTGACCAGGCTAACAGAAATATGCAGCAATAAGCAGAAATACAAAATGCCTGTATGATGGTGGAAGTTTTGGTTAAGAGTGTATGTGGTGTTTTGAACAGATATTAAAAGAAATGAGCAGCTTGACAAAGGAGGTGGAACATTCAAGCCGTCCTTTAACATGCATCTTCATACATCCCCTTCTGATGCTTTTTTACCCTTCCGGTTCCCCTGTAAAAAAAAACAAAAAAACATTTTAAATTAAAATATTAGTGATGTCATGTTTTTTTTTGTTACTGACCGCGATCAGCTAGAACGTGACCGTCATTGCAGGTTTGGACGCATCATACCTGATGTTTCGGCTGCTCTGACTGTAAGCCCTTCACTTTTGACCTCTCTTGCTCCAGAGCTGTGTGTAACTGTGTCACCTTAAAAAGGGGGTAACACTTTTTGGTACGCACAAAACATCACAACACTAAGATTAAGGCAAAAAGTGTAGGGTTCAGCACGCACCTGCGAGGACAACTCCTCTTTAATGTTCATGAGCTCCTCCACCTGCAGCAGAATTTCAGCTTTGTCCTTCACTGAATATAAAGAACGTTATATAAATAACAAGAATAAATGCTTGATTTCAGTCTGTCAGGTGTGTTTGCGGTTCTGCACTCACTCTCTCCCTGTTGAAGCATTTTAAGCAGCTGACCGTTTCTGGCCTTCACTTCCTTGTATCTTTCCTTAAAAAAAAGACAGCAATTAATCATTAAACAGAAAGATACTCTTAAATCTCACTGAAATCGTCAGTTGTTCATTGAGCATTGGTCAAAAAGACAATCCACACACACATTTCACAAACAGCAGAACATCAAAATCTTCAGAACAGTTATTTACTAACGTAATATTGCTAATTTACCCAGAACGTCTTGGGTATTGTAATGGTAATTATTACTGCCAACTAATATAATTCACATTTAAATAAAATGTACGTGTGTGGCAAATGCAGGCCATATTATTTATGCTAATCACTAAACACAGTTCAACAAGAGTCCTGCACTCTCAAAAACTTTTTTATTAAAGGTGCAATATTTGTTTTCCCAGATTTTTTTTTTTTAACTTTCTGCCAATTTTTTCTAACCTTTTAAAATATATCAGTGACGTATTTTGTCAAATTCTTCAATTTAATCAAAATCTATTACAATTATACGTCACTTTAGGCTGTTACCATTCAAGATGAAATCAGTATCAACAAAAGCTACCTTTGGGTCACAGCGAGTCGTTGAGTCATTCATCCAACCATTCATTCACAAACAAAGCAAGTAACTCTCTTCATTGGGTCATTAGCCCTATTCAGACTGGACTAGTTTCAATCCGTATCACCCAACGTCTGTGATTTCATGTACCGATTTCGGACGGGACTAACATCTCTGTGTTTATTACAGAGGAGGGAGTGTGTGTTTTCTAGATTACAGAAGGACATGTGCTGTGCTTGCTTGCATCATGTATGACGTACATGTCTATTTAAATAAACTCATCATGAGGCTATAGAAGTGGCTGTTTATAATAAACCAACATAAGTGAGCAGAGAAATTTGGAAAAGTACCTGACACGTCACACACCATCCATATTGAAATGAAACGAAAGCATGCAAACGATTGGTGCGCAAACGGTAGCTCAGGTAGGTCAAAAAATTAAAAATTAAAAAACACAACAGGAGAAAAAGTTAGTATAACCCTATCGGCAATCACAGACATTCGCATTCGGAAGCTATGAGATTTCTCAGATGACAGTTGTGTGCCGAAAAACAACAGGTCATTGGCTCTGTTTTTCTCACACAACCTCAGTAAAAATTACACAGACTTGGCAGAATCAGAAAGGAATAAAAAAACACAAAGAATGCATGTAAAATACAAATTTCTCTTGCGTCCTGCATGAATCTAGTCCCATCTGAATAGGGCGATTAAATGACTTGTTTAAAAACAGATTAATTCAGGAAAGAAACAGCAATTGTGCTGATATTCAGGAACAACAGCACCCTTATCATGATTTTACATATGACACAGCTAAAAGAAAAAGTAGATTTTGACAAAAAAAACACCAAGATTTAAAAATAACAATAAAAAATACCATTGATGCCAATATAAATGTAATCACATTTTTATTGTTTTAAATGTTCTTTAAGATCCGAATATGCCAATGAGAATAAGTATCGTGCAACACTTCATCTCTCATCCGAACTTCTTACCTCCCATTGTGAAATTGTCTTTTTCAACTTTCCAATTTCCAGGTCTTTCTTTTCCAGTTCATATTTTAACTGTTCAGTTCTCACATCCTGAGAGTTTTGAGAAAGAAAACAAGAACAACAGTTTTGGTGTTCTACTGAGCTAAATTCTACATTATGATATATCTGACTACAAATTCTGCACATTTTCCAGGTTTTTTTTCTTTATGTGTGTGAAAGACTGAGTGAGTGAGTGAGTGAGTATACCTGCTCCTGCTCTGAGGAGGTGTTGACCTCATGACCGGCACTGTTGCTGTACTGCTCTCTGCGTTTGTCCCGTTGGACGATCTTGCTCACATCATCCTCTAGCTGGTTAAAAAACTTCTCATCACGCAGCGCAGGATTCACAGGCTTAAAAAAAACAGGAAGAAGTCAGTATTCACTAATATCATATAACACACTGTATGATCATTTATCATAAGTGGAAATCATGAAGAGTTTTCAAACCAAGCACCCCCAAATAACCCAATCCCCTTCCGAGGGACCCACATCATAAAATATTAAGACAGCTGTATATTTGCAAATATAAATACATTTATACCAGTGTTGTTATTGTTATATAGTACCAAAACTATTAAAAACCCTTGTCATTGATTGAAGAAGAAGAAAAAAAAGCTAAAATAAAATTAAACAAATATTAGATGAAAATCTTAAAAAACTGCGTTGGCAAAAAAACTGAAATTAAGTGTTTAAGTACAAAATGTGCTAAAACTGAAATAAAAATAAATTAGAGCCAGTGTTATTTTTGTATTATTGAGATAATATTATAGTTTATATAATATATATATATATATATATATATATATATATATATATATATATACACACACACATATATATATTTAGTCAATGTTTTTTGTAATTTTAAACAATGTTTTATTAATTTTTATTTCAATTTTTCAATTTAGTTCATCAAGTTACATTAAATGAACATGAGAAATCTTGCTTTAGCAACCAACTGCGATAATAAAGTTTAACTTTTTTTATTGTATTTCAGTTCATGTTTATTTTACTTGAATTAACATTTTTTATGATTTTACTTTCAGTTTTATTAAAACTAAATTTAAATATTAAAAAATGACAAAAGCACATAAAATAAAACTACAATTTAAATAAACTGAAAATATATAAATAAAAGCTCATTCAAAAATATGAATAAATACTACACTTACATATAAATAATAAAAAAGATGTATACTGTATGAGAAAAACATTAAGTGTGATATTACGTAGACAAAATTTTTCCAAAACTAAGCTATTATAAATAATTCTAAGTAATTAATGTCGTCATTGTACCAAAGTCAAAGAAAGTTAATTTCTAATTAAAATATTATCTGGAGAACCTTTATTTTGTATTAAATTGACAACATCTTTTTCTACTCCGAGTAATATAAGATTTATAAACTTCTAAACTGTTTTTTTTTTACTCATTTATGACCAGTTTTTGTTAATGCATTAATTATATTTAATTACTATCTTAAGTTAACACATAACTTTGACAGCCCTAAAAATACATGCAGTAAAATTCATTTTCTCTCATATTTTCTGTGGAGTCCACTAGTGGCCCTCTGGTTGTCCCAGACCCTCGTAAAAAAGTCCTGATCTAAATTACACCAAGAATTAAGTGTTTATTTGCGAAAAGTGTTTGCTTCAAATATCTAAAACTTTAGATTCAGGGTATATAATTACTCCTCAGTTCCATCGTGCTTCAGAACCGGAGTAACACACTCTCCCCTAAGCTTGTATGGGACGTCTCCAACTACACAGTCACTCACCTCTTTGTCAGGCTTCTTACTCGGCTGATCTGCAATAGAGACAGTGAGTTAACGCTCTCACACAGCAGTATACAACAGTGATCGGTCTCTCTCGAGAAGAAGAATATGGCGTTCTCACCCTCATGCTGGAAGTCTTTGAGAGATACAGTGACTCGCTTGTCCTTCCCCTGCTGATTCTTCTTCCTGTCCTTCTTTCCTCCCGCCTTCGTCTTCGGTGACGCAGTCTCTGTTTTTTCAGGATCCTTGAGAAATTACAATATTAAACATTAAGAATCTTGCAAAAGATGAAAATGATCAAATAAGTAGTTACCATTAATAGTTTCATAATCAATTGCAATTATATTATACAAGATATTTAGATATTATTGACCATTTCACTTCTAATACGTATACCACTGTGGCCACAAGAGGGAGTAGCTACACTTGTCACTACATTTTAAAGAGCTACGTCCACAAGAATGAACATGTAGGAGACTGGTGTTTTGGCAGTGTGGGCTGGTGCTCAATACACTTACATTAAATACAATTTCAATTTCACTCTGTTCCTCAAACTATTGTATAACATTAACCCTGTAAGGCCTGACAAATTAAATAATAGACGGAAAATAAATAAATAATTGCATGTGTTTTATGAGTATCATATCTGAAACATCAGTCTTTTATGGCTCATATAATATGATATAGGAGAATACAAAGCTCATACTCTGAATAAAACTTTTTTACTCTGAGGCAGTTGCTGATATTTATATGGCCAAAAAGTAAAGCAAAGAAATTCTGATACCTTATAAATGTAAATCAATTAAATCGTTCTAACATAATATCAGACTACTTACATAAAATGTATATAATTATTAGCTGTCACTCTATATCTGCCAATAATATGTCTTAGTAAGATATTTAAATGCTTAGTTTTATGATCAAAGTTCTGCAGTTGTTATTGTAGAGGGCAAAGCATTTAATGTAATGCAATATTACTATATAACAAATATAACAAATATGTTCCTCAAAAGCCTGTTGTATCAGATTTGATATTCACATTTTAACATGATTATATAATAAAAAAATTATATAATATAAAAGTTATTTTTACATTTACTTACTAAAAATCAGTAAAGATTTCACATTAAAATATCACAAGCTGAAGGGGGACGTGTTTACAAATATATTAAAAAAACTTTTACTTGCTAAAAACGTATAAACTATCAACCAGACAACAGAAGAAATGTAGAAGATTGAGTGCAAAGGGTTTTTCCTCAAAGTTTTGACCATGATGATAACTTTGGAGGCCTTTGATTGTATAGAATATTTTATTGTATACTTCCACTGTATGTCTTGGGTGATTTCAACCACACTGATCTGAGATCTGAACTTCCGAAATACCATCAGTTGGTGCGCTGTGCCACCAGGGGAGAACGGACTCTAGATCATTGCTATTCTTCCATCAAAGAGGCATATCGTGCTTGTGCGCATGCGCCACTAGGCAATGGCGATCATGCTGTGATTAAACTCATCCCCACATACCGTTCTCTACTCAAAAAACAAAAAACGATCAAGAGGGCTGTACAGAAATGGTCACCCGCTGCTAGGGAAACACTACAGGCCTGCTGTGATATTACAGACTGGGAAACTATTAAATTGCCATGCAATAATTTTGATGATTATGTAGACACATGCTTGTCCTACATTTACTTCTGTGAGGAACTTTGCATTCCCAGACATTTTACTGTCATTTATGGGAATAGTAAGCCAGGATTCAATAAGGAAGTAAGACTACGGAGGAAAAAGGAGGCGGCGGCCCACAGGAGTAGAGACAAGGCTGCCTACATCAAGGCCAAATACGCACTCAGCAAAGCCATTCACTATGCTGAGAGGCTGTGTAAGGCCAGGATTGAGCAACAGGTCGGGGATAAGAACATCAGAGCGGTCTGGAAAGGCCTACAATCTGCCACGGCCAACAAAAAGCACCCCTCACCAGCCTCCACCGACCCATATCTACCTGACAAGTTCAATGTGTTCTGCACTAGGTTCGAAGCCCAAAAATCGGCTGTCATCATTCTGGTGCCGAAAAAGCCCAAGATCACCTGCTTGAATGACTACAGACCAGTCGCCCTCACCTCTGTAGTCACGAAAGCATTTGAACGCTTGGTTCTCTCTTATCTCAAAGTTTCTACCGACCGCCTCATGGACCCCCTTCAATTTGCATATAGACCCAACCATTCAGTTGACGATGCTATCAACATTGCACTTCACTTCATTCTACGACACCTGGACAATCGGAACACCTACGCAAGACTCCTGTTTGTGGATTACATCTCTGCCTTAAACACCATCATCCCCCACCTCCTCCACAGCAAACTGTCCCATCTGAACATTCACCCCCTCCTCTGCTCATGGATTACAGACTTCCTCACCAACAGGACTCAGTATGTCAGGCTGGGCCTACATCTCTCACAGCCCCTCACAGTCAACACCGGTGCCCCCCAGGGTTGTGTGCTGCCCCCCTTGCTATTTTCACTGTACACCAATGACTGCACCTCTAGAGACCCTTCTGTCAAAACCATCAAATATGCGGACGACACCACCATAATAGGCCTCATCTCCAACAACGAGTCAGCCTACTGCAGAGAGGTCAGTCAGTCCTGGTGTGCAATCAGTAACTTGGAGCTTAACATCAATAAAACAGTGGAGATGATAGTGGACTTCCGTAAAAAGCCCCCGATTCATCCTCCTCTGGTCATTAACAACTCATCTGTGACTGTGGTAGAGCACTTTAAGTTCCTGGGCACAACCATCACTAACACACTCAAATGGGACAATAACATTTCCCAACTAGTGAAGAAAGACCAGCAGCGCCTGTTCTTCCTCCACCGCCTGAAAGGTCTACTGCTCAATCCCCCCATTATGGTACAATTCTACAGAGTGGTCATTAAGAGTGTGCTAACATCCTCCCTCACGGTCTGGTCAGCCAATGCAAAAGCCAGGCTACAAAGAGTCGTCCGGGCAGCAGAGCGAATCATCGGCTGCCTCCTGCCCTCCATCATGGACCTGTATAGTTCCAGGTCCATTAACAAAGCTGTGAAGATTGTGGCCGACCCCTCTCATCCTGCCAATAGTCTGTTTAGTCTTCCCCCTATGGAATGCAGTACAGCGGCATTTTGCCCAAAACATCTCGCCACCGCGACAGTTTTTCCCCCCCAAGCAATAGCCCTCCTAAATGACTTTTAACCTGGAATACATTGCAGTCTGTACATTCATATTAACTTATTGCTGATAATGTCTTTGTTTGTCCTTGTACTGTGTTTTTGTCCTTGTTTTCTTGTCTTTCTGTTTTACTGTGTGTTGCCTGCATGGAGAAGACCAAATTAAATACCTAGTATCTGTATACATGGCGAATAAAAGTTGAATTAGTTAGTAGTTTGTCAATTTTGCATGTTTTGCATGACTGTGTCCATCCCCACTCATTTTGATATCAAAAGACTCATAGAGAGGACCCCCGCAGAGTGTCTAGTTTATTAAAGTTGTGTCCCAATTCACATACTTATGCACTATTCTAAGCTTTTGTAGTATAAATAGTGTGAGTAGTGCGTTCACTGACAAATTACAACAAGAAAAAATGCACTTTAAATCCATGAAAGATTATTTATTATATTATTTAACAAAAAATAAAATAATAATAAGTGTGGAATGTTGGACACTTCATGCACTGTCCCAGCTTTAATTACGTAGCGGAAGAGAAAGGACAACCAGACCCCGATGTTTAATGAGTACATCACAGACTACACTACAGACGGGGTTCCCAACCACGTTCACAACCTTACCGCTGAATTCATACAGATTAGTTTTACGATCTCTTTATGATGAACATTTTGAACCTTGAAAGTGTGTAGCTGTCAATGGAGGGACAGAATTCTCTCAGATTTCAACAAAAAGATCTTCATTTGTGTTCTGAAGATGAACGAAAGTATTATATTTTTGGAGTAATTAATGACATTATACTTTATTAAATGTAGTCACAGTAGACGATTGTCGAGTGCGCGCGCGCGATCATTGGTAACTAAGCAACAGTGGAGACTCAGACTGTCAGCTGTCAGCCAATGACGGTGCTGTGTGGTGTTCTGAGAATATCAGATCTTGAACACCAATGATCGCGCGCGTGCACTCGACAATCGACTACTGTGGACTTCGACCGAAAACAGGAAGTAAATACAGGTATGTGAGCTGGCTGAATTAACATCACTTTTATTCATGTCTTTCACATCTACTGCAGTCAGATTCACTGTGTTCACTCTGAATAAAATCACGCACATGGCTGTGCACTTGTAATGACACATCAAGGATGTTAAGAGGCTTAAAGCAGGTTTAAAACTTGCCCCATTTAAGTCAACAGGGTGCAAATTTTAAAAAGAGGATAACACGGTGTAAGCAACACCGATTTTTGTCGTTGTTCTCTGTACTGACAGCACTCCAAATTCTTCTCCTTTAATTTAGACAAAAATGTGTTTGCCCACCTATCTAAATGTAGGGGAGAGGGTGAATAATCCCCATTTCAAAAAACGGTGGCGTGTTCCTTTAAAGGAATACAATTGTTTAGTTAGACTCAGACTTTTGGATTCGTATTCGACTAAGCTGGACTTGGTTATTAGTTTTATGTTGATGATTGCACAAGATGACATTTTTAGAGTCAGTATAAATGTACCTTTTTATGTTCCTCAAATTCCAATTTACTCAGCATCAAGGCCTTCTCCAGATCTGCCTCATACAGGTCACTGGTCAGCTGTGACAAACACGAACATGTTTGCATAAAGCAAAGAGAGAAATGGGCTGTAGGAAAGTCAAATTCTGTTTTTTTGTGAGAAAGGTGTACCTGTTCATCTCTCTGTTTCCACTCCTGCCAGTTCTCCTGGGGCTTGGAGCCACGCTGGACAGCCGCCGGGCTGATCAAATCATTCGCTAAATCCTGCAGCGTCAGGGAGGGAGGTGCCGTACACTTCTGAGGGATCTTCTTAAAGGCAAGACTCCTGAGCTACAGCGTGTGACGACAAAGACTCTTTGTAAGAAGACATTTTGCTGAAGGTGACTTCAGCCCAAAACATGCCCACTACACCACCCTCTTCACAAATAAGGAGATGTTATTAAATTGTAAAAACACTGACTCATCATCATTGTTTTCAGAAACAAACATGGGGCCCAACAGCCTTTTTAGAAAAACAGACAGACAGACAAGACAAATGGACAGACATATATATAGAAAAACAGATGGACAGATAGATAGATAGATAGATAGATAGATAGATAGATAGATAGATAGACCTCATTGGCTTCACTCTGCTGCTGTTCCTTCTTTCGTCTTCTCTTCTCTTTCTTTTTGTCTGTATTTTGGTTGATCTTCCCGTTGGGAGATTTCCCCGAGCGAGGCTTCCCTGCTCCACGACCTGCCTTTGGCTTTCCTGCATCCGAATCCGTGTCCGAATCCGAGTCGACCTGCAGCAGAGCGAAGCGTGACGCCGTGGTGGGCACTGAGATCACTGTTGATGCCATCCTGAACCTGCCAACGGGACAACCAACACATGATGCCTGTATATTAGTGTGAGACAGTTCAGTGCAGTGCTGCTGGTCTCTGGGACCAAGACAGAAAAACATTGATATATCATTACATCATGTTCTTATTTGTAACACTGTTTATTTTAAGCTTAAGTTAAGTTATAATATTTTCTTCTATTATTTTGATGTCTTTTTTATTATTGTGTCATATATTCCAAGCTTTTGCAATATGATCTACAATTATGCCAATAAAGCAATTTCGAATTTGAAATATCATTAATAGCATTCAAGAATCAGTGCAATGTACACACTGAGGATAACTCTTTACGCACAATATATGAACCTGTTAATATAATACACTCAAATACACAAAACTATATCTAATCTGTATTGCTCATTGAAAAACATAAATCTGTTTGCTGCACAGTTATAGCACTTATCAATTAACGTTAGAAGGCGTAGTAATGGTGCTGGATTCGTGAATAACGTTATAGCGCTCGATATTTATTCGTTGTTATATATATATTAGTCTATTTAAAATGAACTGCTAGATAGACTGCCGATTTGGTTATTACATCACTTGACACCTAAAATGTCGCTAGCTTAGACTTTTTTTAGCTCGCCAGTGCTGAACACAAGTAACAAACGAGCCCCTCATTTTTCCTGAACATGTTTCATCCAGTTTAACATGTCTTGTGTAACTTAAACCTGCCGGACTTTTGAGAGGAGGCGCCGTTAAAATGAACTAAACAAACTTTCACCTGGTTAAAAGGACTGTCGGTATCTTCGGCTTCGTGCTGTAAACTGCAAACACAGACGTGTGTATGGCGGCCTGAACGGACACAAAAGCTTCAATGCTACCTGGCATTGAGTGGAAAATGTTAATAACCGTTGATATAGTAGTACTAACTCCAGATGGCGCTCTAAGGCTCAGCGAGCACAATCTGCTTTAAAACGCGTTCAAATATCAGGATTGTTTGTCACTGAAGATATTTGTATCCTAAAACATAGGCCTGACATAATACCTGCCGCAGCAATCTATAGAATTATTTAATACATGTTGTATCCTGTAATCACAAATTACTGTGGAAAAAAGTGTGTCTAATCAACGATGAGAAAAACCATGCATATCACGTGACAACGCCAACTCGAAAATAATTTAAGCCTGAATAATGACACAGGGTAACTTTTAAACATCCAAATTAAATAACAAAAGAAGTCAAAACCTCAAAAAAGATTCCAGACCCAGAAACACCGTCACCAGCCAAGCTGAAATACTACAGTATTTATTATAAATTAGGGCTTTTCATCTGTGCAGATTTCCACCCTCTTTTTTATTTTTTATTAATGTGCCCTCATAATCTTTAATAAACATAACTTCCCCTCTGCAGCGACATCTCTTACATCTCTTCACTGATGCAAGGGCGGCACAACCTGTCACTCACATTAAATCTATTTTAGTGTCACTCCTTCATTGCTGTAATCAATTTGCAACCTCAAGCCCCAGTCAAGAAGGTGAAGTTTGTGGAGAAATGCCAAAGAACCGTAATAGGACAGATGTAGGCAGCGGCTTACGCTTACTCTGGCACTGATTGGTCCGATTATGAACATGTTCCTCACAAACTTTTGTTAAGAACTCCATTACAAGATATAAGTAATGGAACAGTTTTGAGTGAGTTGTTGAATTATTCAATCACCAGATTCTTTCAAAACAATGATTCATTCAGGAATAAAGCGACGTTATTGTGTATTGCTCTGAGGTTCTCAACATGGTTATTCTGATGACAGTAATGTTTAATCTACGTTACTCAATTCTAACTTCTTGTTGGAAATGTAGTTTTGACTGTTGTGTTGATATATAATGACTGTTTCCTCTCAATTCTCTTGTTAACAAAGGGATTTATACCAAATGTAAATCACCTCCTTTTCATAACTTTATTTCAAGGTATAAACAGAATGATACAAAAAACGTGAAATGTGTTTTGTGCTAATGTGATGGTGCTGTCAATAGTAGATGCAGCGAGTGTGATGTATTGGAATATGTGCCATTTCTTTGTGGTGTTTTTTAGCATATGGCCACAGGTAAAAATCAATAAGAGCAGAGTTGATGTGACAGCTCTTCCCATCTCTCTCCTCCACAAGCCTCCAAAGATGGTGCCGGATTCTCTCCACACACCAGATGGAGCATCCCCTGATCTCCACCTCTCGCCTCTCACCCGAGCTCAACAATTCACCTGTGAAACAACTAATCATCACTACAACAATACTGCCAACAGTATCTGTCTATCATGTAAGGATTCATCTCACTAAACCTGCCTAAGCAACCCTAAAGATATTTTTGTGAAATTCACTCATAATCACGTCTTTCAAACTGAACAAAGGTTTGACAAAAAATCTCCATACTAAATAAATAGGACATCTAAAATAAAGGCACAACAAACCGTTTTTCAGTGTCTTCATTAGGGCGTCAGAGTAGCGTAAAGCCCCAAGGTGCACGAGGCCTTGTGGTACCCTGTAGTCAGCAAACATGGTCAGGTAGTCAAGGTTCGGGATGTGCCCCTCCCCTCGGGCCTCCATGATGCCCCACACGTCCGCCACAAGGATTTGAGCCCTCTTGTAAAACGAGATCCTCTTACCCTACAATATAAACAAAATATTGCATATGTCATGACGTGGTACGCCTTGTGAAAAAGTACACTTTGGAAAATTTGAGCGCTTATTACACAAATAATATACTTTATTATAGTTCCCCTATTATGTTTCTTTTCAGGTATTAGCTTTCATAAAGCGGATTATAGCTGTCTGTGAATGTATAAGGTCTGCAACGTCTTAAAAATCAAAGTGAACGACAAATAAAGTTATTTTCTCCAAAAAGAAAGAACCGATTCTGAACTGCCGAAACGAGTCGTCAGTAATTCAATTCTTACTTCCCGTATTTGTAACATTTGCATAATACCAGCCTATGGTCTTTATTGGCTGCCCACAAACTATTAATCTACTTTGAATTTTTATTTGATCAAACACTGTAGTTGTGGCTGAGGCCTGGAAACGTTTGCTTTGTGTTGTCGACATGTTGAGAAGATGCTGTTTGCTGCACTTCAAAAGGATGACGACATTGATACGGTAAAGCCAACACCATTGTTACTGTTCGTATCAGTGTATCAAGCGCTGAGGAAGATCCAGAGCTGAAATTCAGATATGGTAATGGCCGTTTCATTTCCGACATGTGCTGTAAGCGATGGACCAATCACAACAGACTGGGCCATCTGACCAATCAGAGTAGAGCCGCTCTCAGAAGGGAGGGGTTAGAGAGACTGAATCTTCGAACAAACCATTTTCAGAAATGAGGCTATGTGCAATGTATATTATGAGAAAAATTAAGTGTTGTTTGATCTTGGGTTTATGTAATGTAAACCTATTTTAGGACACCTTAAAAATAAAAAGAGGAGCCTTTAAAATAGCATAAGGAACACTTTAAAATAATATACTTAAGTACAAGACTAAATGTAATATTTCCAGACTCTTAATTGCATATTATTTGCAATTTATTGAAAATGTATTTATTGTAAATGTAGTTTACATTTATATTAAATGGAATTAGTTGAACTTAAGAGTGCTTTTTTAAAGTAGGACTTAAGTACTTTGTCATTTCATAACCACTTCTATTGTTTTTGAAATATGGCTAATGCCAAATGTACTGACAATCATTTGAGTAAACTAAATGTAGAGTAATTTCTACTTAAACTGTATTCCTCATTTAAATAATTCCAGCCCAAGGCATAAGTAAAAAAGGGGAGAGGCCTGATTAAGTTAGTTAGTAGTGTGTTGAAACTCACGCAAAGAGGAGTTTCATAGAGACAGGAACTAAACAGGGGTGCGTTTCCCAAAGCCAACTATGGTCGCAAGTTCCGTTGTTACCAATAGAATTCAATGGAAACTGCGATCATAGTTGGATAACGATGCTTTCGGGAAACGCACTCCAGAGCGTCACTGACAGACATGGAAGAGAGGAGCTGCAACAATGTAAAATATGTGAAAAAGAAGTTGTTTTTTTAACTTTTAAGCATGAAAACCTATTCTTAGTAGACCGCAAAAACAAAATCAAGACTTTGAAAAGGGGTCTTCTTTAAAGCACAACAAAATATTATGAAAAGTGTACTTTAAGGACACTTAAAACACTTAATTTTTATTTCATTAAAATTATATTTGAAAGGACAGTTTTTCTTAAATACACAAGTACACTACAAGTGCACTTTCAATACACTTACTTTTCAAAAGGCATCTAACATGCAAGTGAAAGCTAAGCAAGTTTAACTAAAGTTCTTCAAAAGCCATGCTTTAAATGGCTAAACTGAAATTTTTCTATTGATTTCAAATGTTTGATGTGAATATTTTTACCTCATACGTGGCTTCATCTCTGTATGACGGTATATTCTCGACAATATACTTCACCATCCTCTCTGCATCATTCTCACAATGACTCATGAACATCCGGAAGGATCCACCATTCTCCATGAGCACTCGTCCGGCCTCTGTTAGCGCCTGGTGACGCTCTTTCAGCATGGGCATGCTAGCAGCGCTGTCTGAACGCAGGACCTTGGCCAGCTGGGCCTCACTGATCTGAGAGAAGTAGGCAGGGCTCGTAATGGGCACTCCTAATTAAAGACATCACATACACATATCAGAGTTGAAATTTCACAGTCCATAAAAAGTATTCTTATAAAATGAAAAGGATGTAAATTCAGAGAGATACACTATATTGCCAAAATTTTTGGGACGTCTGCCTTTACATGCACATAACCTTTAATGACATCTCATTCTTAATCCGTAGGGTTTAATATGGAGTTGGCCCACCGTTTGCTGCTATAACAGCTTCAACTCTTCTGGTAAGGCTTTCCACAAGGTTTAGGTGTGTGTTTATGGGAATTTTTGACCATTCTTCTAGATGCACATTTGTGAGGTGAGGCACTGATGTTGGACGAGAAGGCCTGGCTCACAAGCTGTTTCTCAATGTCAAGGAAGGATCCTCGGAAGCCGGAATTTCGAGGATGCTACGTCATCGACATCCATCGAAGGACTGTTCCAATGTCGAGGATCCTCGGAATTTCAACCAAGGACTGAGTCCTTCCTTCGGAAACTATTCCATACACAGGAAAGGATGCATATGTGTAGCCTTCGCGCTCTCAAATCACCCACAATCCTATGTGCGCGGTTTTGCTATCTTGTTCAAATAATAAAACATGTCGGACGTCAGCAATAACGGGGCAATATGCTTTCAAATGTAACTTAAGTATATTTACGTTACCATACATTTGTTAAAACCGTAGTACATATAAGTAAAGTTTAACGTTTAAATGCCAGTACAAATTACTACCGTATTGATATTACAACAAATATATACAAATTACGTTATTGATGGCTAACTGAACCGGACCTGTCATTTAACAATTGTTAGCTTGGTTGCCGTCACCGGCATTTCTTTTATAAATAACTAGTTAAGTTGTACAAAGTAATTTAACATGGTTAGCAGAAGAGAATTCTTTTAAAAGCATTTAAAATCGTACTGACCCCAAACCTTTGAACGGTAGTGTACATCATCACAACTTTTTGATCTTTTTGAATTTTTGCCGCGCCAAAAGCGACCTTTCCACTGACGTAATGACGCACTCGCTATTTACTTATATTTCACTATTCACTTGCCTGTTCCATTTACGTGTTCTCCGAATGCTAATGAGGAGCCTCGCCTAGCCTCTGATGGAAATGACTTGGAAGGACCAGTCCTGCCTAGGAAGTATCCTTGACATTGAAAAACAGCTCTAATTCATCCTAAAAGTGTTCTATGGGTTGAGGTCAGGACTCTGTGCAGGCCAGTCAAGTTCCTCCACACCAAACTCGCTCATACATGTGCGAGTCATACATGGACCTTGCTTTGTGCACTGGTAAGGGGCCAAGCCCAACCCCTGAAAAACAACCCCACACCATAATCCCCCCTCCACCAAACTTTACACTTGGCACAATGCAGTCATGGAAGTACCCCAAACCCAGACTCGTCCATCGGATTGCCAGAAAGATTAGCGTGATTCATCACTCCAGAGTATATGTCTTCACTGCTCTAGAGTCCAGTGGCGGCGTGCTTTACTCCACTGCATCCAAAGCTTTTGTTGCACTTGGTGATGTTAGGCTTGGATGCAGCTGTTCGGCCATGGAAACCCATTCCATGAAGCTCTCTACACACTGTTCTTGAGCTAATCTGAAGGACACACGAAGTTTGGAGGTCTGCAGCTATTGACACACTGTGTGCCTCAGCATACGCTGACCCCGCTCTGTGATTTTATGTGGCCTACCACTTCGTGGCTGAGTTGCTGTTGTTCCCAATTGCTTCCACTTTGTTATAATACAACTAAGAGTTGACCGTGGAAATTTCACGAATAGACTAATTGCACAGGTGGAAACCTATCACAGTACCACGCTTGAATTCACTGAGCTCCCGAGAGCGACCCATTCTTTCATAAATGTTTATAGAAGCGTGTGCATGCCTAGGTTCTTGATTTTACACAACTGTGGCCATGGAAAGGATTGGAACACCTGAATTCAATGATTTGGAGGGGTCTCCCAATACTTTTGGCAATATAGTGTACATATACAGTCACCTTCATCCATAGCCCTGGTCACAGCAGCACAGAGAGACATGTATCCTCGGTAGGTGTTTCCCCTACACGTGACCTCACACTGTTCCTCCTCCTTCTCAGGCCAGAAGGAAAAGTTCATGGTGTCTGTCACAAACACCCAGTGTATGGCATCATCTGAGTCTGGTGAAGGTGCGAGAGGATTCATCTTTTTCCAGCCGCTGGCAGTAAATTCTTCACTTTCACGGAGCTCATAAATCATCTGCGCCACACGTTTAACACCATCTTCATCCACGAACACATCTCGACTCCGCTCGGCCACAAACTGACCAGACTCTCGAGGGGACAGTGGCTCCTCCATTGTTTTCTGCTTAGGGAAGAAACATTTTGAGACTCTGGCTATGTTCACAACTGAATACTTAAAGCTGCACGGAATTGTGGTGGATGATGACACCACTGTACTTCTGCAGAGCTGCTTTATAGCCGATTCAACATTGTTTCATAATTGACACTGTTATTGAACTTAATTGAATCAACATTGAACTGACTCGAACTGAATAACAACACTATTGTCTTGTGTAGAGCTGCTTATAGCCAGTGCTGGATGGATTACTTCTAGATTACAAATTGTAGTTTGTTACTGATTCTAAATTATATGACAACATTTTTTGTTATCAACAATATGAAGTGCACTAAACATTTCTTTATGCCAGGGTTTCCCAGACTGGGGTTTGTGATGGAACTGCAGGTGGTTTGTGAATTTAATACAAAGCTGTTTAGTAATTAAATTTCAAAATTAAAAAAGTAACTGTAGTCTGAATACAAGTATTTTAAAATATTATATAGTCTAATTACAAGTATTTGGAATTTTTGGAATCTGATTAAGTAATTCAGATGCTGCTTATAGCTGAATCTAACTCATTTCATAATTGATGAACTTTACACAGTTATTGAACTGAACTGAATCAACACTGAATAATGACACTATTGTCTTTTTTAGGGCTGCTTCAATGCAGAATTGAACTGTTTCCAGCTATCATAATTTTCCTGTTTATCCCTGTAAAGCTGATTTGAAACAATCTGTATTGTAAAAGCACTATATATAAATAAAGGTGACTTGACTTGACTTTTGTCAAGAAGGGAAAAAAATACCATGGAAGTCATTGGGTGCCCAACATTCTTCTTCGAAATATCTTCTTTTGTGTTCAGCAGAAGAAAGAAACTCGGAACAACTCGAGAGTGAGTAAATGATGACAATTTTCATGTTTGGGTGAACTATTCCTTTAATGCACAGGTCATTTGAATATTCCATGCATACAGGAAAGTATGAGTAGTATAGCCTAACGTTATGCTATGCTATCCCATCGTTGTATTAAAAAATTAAACCATTAGCAATTTAATCATTCTTTTAGATGTTGCAGATGTCTCAATCCTTATTTTATGAAAATTTTCCAACAATTGTAATATTTATAATAATTCTAAAAATTTCTAGAAACTTGCATTTAGTCTCATGTGCCTAAATTGTACTTACTGAAAAGCCCGTGTCCAAAAATCGTCGCCACTCAAATTAACGTCATTTTAAATCGTGTAATCGAGCAATATCTAACTTGAATTTTCAAACCTGCTGGAATATAATTACCGTTACAGTATTGCTGAGAGAGAAGGAGGGTCTGTGTGAGAATGACTCTTGGTACATTTACATAATACACATTAAAGTACATAATGCTGTTTATTTAACGTTACTGCAGATTTACTGACGTTTCTCCTCGCAAATAAACCTATTGCACATAGTAACAATTTGAATTTGGAAATAAACCCGCTGTAGCTTTTAATTTCCGTGTTGGCCAAGCTACTTCTTACCTCTTGTTTTAATGCTAAAACTCGTGTCTTCACGTGCTATCAGTTTCTTCCCAGTTCCCACTTGAAGTCGTGGTTACGAGCTCATCGCACTCAAATGTTGACTTGAGAGGGCGTTCATGTCCTTTTTTTTTAACTAGGAAACTCGTACGCTAGTTGCGATAGCACGTGAAGGCAGCAACATCATGCGGATTTTGTCTGGCTTCAAGCGGATTATAGATGCGCAAAAATGCGCAAACATATTATTTTGGGTTGCTATAAAACATCGCAAACCAGGTCATTTAACCTTATCAAATTTAGTTTGCCATGTACACAGAGTAGTTTTTGTACAATGTGTAATTGACTGTTATTTCCTTACTGTTATTGTGTACCGTCCTTGAGCTTGGGCTATATAAATCCATATAATTACACAACTTTGTAAAACAATATCTAAACTTATCACAAACAAGGTGTGAAGCCAACAAGATTACTGTGAACCAAAGTGCAAAAGTGTTTTGCAATGCTTGAATGAATGTTAAGAGAAAATGGAATAACAGGACAAAATTAGAAATGTACTGCACTAGGTTTAAATAGTTGAGTTAACTTACTATAACTACATATTAGGCACATATGCAAAAAATGTTAATAAATATTTTAAAATAAATGTAATATACAACATATTAAAATAAAACAGCCAGTTACATATTTTTTTAGAATTCAGTACATGCCAGTAGTCTGTAAATCAAAGTCTCATATGGATTTCTGAAAATGCACACACACTTTGATATTTTTTTTTTTTTTTATGTTTGTCCAGGCATGATCATTTTAATGTTTTAGAAGGAATTGGACATTAACTGTACTGACAGAGATTAATAATCAAACCACACTGAAAAAAATGGCAATTCCTTTATTATTTCAGACAAATGACAAACTCTACAAATGTGCCTGGTTGAAGAACTTGAGAAAATTTGAGTAAAAAAATAAAGATAAGAAAAATAAAACAAAGAAAGGGAGAGTGAGAATTACCATCCTGCTCGGACACAAATATAGTCTAAAACTTCAAATTCACTTGTGTTTTCTTTTCTTATAAAAAGAAAAACACATATGATGATTGCTAGCCTTTTAGGATGGCACACCTACAAAAAATTCCAGAGGTAGAGTACTTTTCTTTTTTAAACACTAGATTTTAAAAACCCAGCAACAGACAGGAGAAAAGACATACAAAAAAAAGTACTGCAAGCCTTCAGTACCTGGTGAAAATATCTGTATTTCTGAGGAAAACATCACACGAATGAAACAGTGTAAAGGATATATTCATGTCCATAGTAATCATTGGATATTTACATTTTATTTCCTATCAAATGCAGTTAGAACACTCAGAGGAGTAATAAAATAAAAAAAAACAGGCGGTGGGTTTGCGTACATTCTGGATCAAGCTTTTGGAATAGTGGAACGTTTTCCTTACCCATAAAACCTTCACTCCAAAAGGGAAAATACAATGACAATGTCCTGTTGAAAAGCAGCTATCTGCTCATCCAAGATTTCTGAGAAGCGACAGTTGGCCCGTATAAAATGAATATAAAAACAACCAAAAGAAAGAACAATCCCACAAAATCCACAATCAAGGACAACCACAGGGCTCGGGCTCGTATGATTCTATGAGGGATTCCTATAAAGGTGGCAGACAGGGATGTCAGGCCATCACGCGGTGACGAGGACCTCAGCTGCAGTTGGATGGATATCCTGAGAAGGGCTGGTTAGTTCTGGCGTCCCAAGAGGTGTAGAGCGCTGAAGAACAGAGAGAGCAGGAGAGAAGATCAGTCAGCAACATAATGCTTCAGTCCACTGTGACGTGATCACTCAATCTCTAACATACCTGTTCTGTAGCAGGTACTGAGCGTTCTGGATCTGGTCTTGGGTTCCTGTGATGGTGATGATGCGGTCCTCTGAACCCTGTAGGGGCTCGTCGATTTTGATAGACGCTCCAGACTCGTGACGGATCTGCTTGATCCTCTGACCCCCTTTACCGATGATCGATCCGGCCAGCTGAGAATCACAGCAGGAGTCAAATACACAATTCATGTGTAAATCGTATCGTTGCAGGAGTGATTTACTCACATCTTTAGGAATAGTCACTTGTGTGGTGATCACGGGCCCTTCGCTGTAACTACTCCTTCCACCTGGGCATAAGGAGAGAGGGATGTGTATCATAATGGGAGATTTATGAATATATGGCCTCTATAGCCTGGGACACACCAAGCCGATGGTCGGCCAATGTCGTCTCGTTTTTGACCGTTAGTCTGCGTTTTTTTTTTTTCAGTGTTCAGCACCGTTGGCTCTAGTCGGACAACGCTTGTGGTTTTACGCCCAATTCTGCATGTCAAATCAGCGGCAGATCTTGTAGGTGAGAGCGATCACTCTGATTGGCTGTTCAGCTTAGCGAATTAGCAAACGAGAAAACATGACTAAAGCAAACATTGCCATTCTTGTCATTTCTTCTCATTTGAACTGTGGATTATTTTAATAACAACAACATGGAACTTTGTGGAATCAAGACGTCGAAGCTTCACAAATCCGTCTGTAGTGACTGATACTGGTGTAAACTGGCAAATTGCTGCTTGCTTTGTATTTCCACAGTTCTGACTCTTCCAGTTTCCCTTTTTCGAATGCAGACTACTTCCACAAGCTGGTATGGGAGAGTCGTGTCCTCTCACGCAGGTGCCTATCCTGTGCAGTGTTTTTGCCCTGACGCCAGTCGGCTTGTTCTTTGCCATGGGTTTGGTGTGTCCCTATCTTATTATAACAGGGTGCTGTACTTACCAGATTGATAGGAGGAATCCCAAGATGAATTATTGTCTGATTTGAGAAACACAAAAAGAAAAAGTAAATAATCTTTACTGGACAGCAGTGGTTCCCAGCCTTTTCCAACTCACGACCCACTGCAAGAATTTTAACGGAAATGAAAAACTCTGGTGTTTTGAAAGGTTAGTGGATTCTGACTAACTTAAACACCTCTGATTGGCCATTGCGTTCCAGAAATTAACATTGCTCAACACTGCATAAATGTACTGCACTGTATGTCGGGCTAAAGAGAAAAATGTTTCAAACAGAGATCAGGCTTGACTTTAAGCCTATTCCGGTACAATAAAGTAAAACTAAAATAAGCTAAATAAATGTAAATCTTAATTTCTGCTTGTTCTCCGCTCCTACACATGTGAAGACTAGCGCTAGGTAGTAGCTACGGTATTTTCTTCGTTCAGCTATATTTTTAGTATTTTTGATGTCAGGCGTTGCTGCAGATTTATCCTTACTTGTAGACGGAGAAACTTCTGCATTTGTCCTTTTCAGCGACCCTGTTGATAACCATTTATCCATGTTTAAAACTTTGTAGCCTACAGTAACTATATGCAGCAAAATTATGGAGATAAGCTGGTGGTTTATTCTTAACAACCAAACAGTGAGCTTAAATATTGAACACACAGTGAAAGTTTAATGTTTATTTTTGTTATTTCATTTTATATCGAATCATTATATTTAATAAGACATTTTTACATATATAAAAAAATATATTTTTATTTAAAGTAAATGGCAGCCCCACTGCATTATCAAAAACCACCCCTGTATAGTAAGATATGTAAATTGGGCCACACTTTTGATAGTCTAGAATGTCAAAAAGTGTCCCGGTTTACTTGAATAAAATCTACAGAGCCCCTAAAACCACATGGTGATGATGGTATAATTTTTTTTTTTAATATTAATTTTTTAATATATCCAATATAAAATACATAGATACTATACATCTCAATGCTTTCACATTCACTTAAAAAAAAACATGTTCCCATACCCAAGAAACTTCTGTGATGGAAATATGTCGTGGGAGAATGTCAGTTTCTAAGGGAATGCAAGTTTCTCAAGGGAAAAACTAGCATCATACTTTAGTAATAGAATGCGTGTTTTTTTGGTGAGAGAAAGGAAAAGCATAAAAATATGATATCCCCTTCCATCTAGCCTCCCCATATCAAGTCACCTTATTTTTTATTTTATTTATATTTTAGATAAACCGTCCCCTATACTGCATGCAACATATAAAATAGTGGTTAGTTGCTTCACACATGCAGTACTCAGCCAGAACAAGTTAGTCAGATAGTTTATAAAACATTTCAAAGACTTTGGTGAGACTGAAAGGTGACAAAGGGTGAAACATTTTCCTCAAGAAAAAAAATATATTTCAAATGCAAAGAAATAAAACATTTAAAGAAAGACTTACCATATCCATCATTCTGTGAAGCAAGAGAGAACAGAAGGGTGAGAATCAAAAACCTCAAACTTACAGAAAACAATGCATCCCTCTCTTTATTTCCAATGCACCAAGCTACTCTGCTGTTTTAGATGCTATTGCTAAGAAAAATTAAAGTCAGCATGAAATGGAAATTGTGATGTACATAAGATATGTATATGTATTTTGACCTCTCAAAAGACAAAAGAAGTGTAGGGCAGTATTTGATTTTGTCAAACTGGAATTTATTGGATCACTGTAGTTTACTAATTGCAGCAAATGTTTTATGTAAATCTGACCGAAAAATTCTTGCTGGAGAATTGAAACTCATCTGTCCATTTGACAACCTTATTGAAGTGATGTGGCAGCAAGCAAGCAATTTTTTAATTAAAATTATGTGCACAGATTTTAAGTTACTTTTAGTAATAATAATTTAATAAGTGACAATTGGCCATATTTCATTGTGACTAATTGGCATGGCCTGTGGTTTTTAAATGTAGATTGAGTCATTTCTTGAAACTGAACTAAATAATAAATTGCAAAAACACTGAATACTGACCATGCTGCCTCCATAACGATCATTGCGTCCTCGTCTTTCCCCACTGGAGCAAAAAAGAAAAATCGACAATTATGGCATACAATGATTAACTGCTACACAACACAAGAAAGCATTATAGCTGATAACAAGGGAAATCTTGAACAGCACTGATACAACTGAAGAACTCACTGCCGTCTTTCTTCCATGTGGCCACGCTGGGAACTGTAGGAGTACTGGTCATCGCTGTAAAGTTAGAAACACAGCATCCAAAAAATTATTCCACAAGAAGATAAATCAATACTTTACGATAAACCAAAATTAAAACTCTTGGCAAAAACCAAACAAACATTCTAAAGTTTTTTAGACCCTATTTATGTTAAGGCTGGAATACACTACACAACTTTAAGTTAACAGTTATTGAAAAACTGGACATCACACAAAACAACTGAGGATTACAAACTAACAGACTTTCACGTCAAAGTTGTTCAAACTTTGAACTAGTTTAAAGTTGTTCCGAACATAAACTTGTGCAGAAACCTGCGCCTCCATGCACGAATGTTCTATAATCGGCTCAAAATATCAAAGATGTGTGATATCCTATGACACTCTGTGCCCTTCATACGCTACGCGTTTTTCTGTGAAGCCCGTCATCGCCGGCTGCCCAAAATCTGCAGACTGGCTCTGACTTTCTGCAACTAGCGTTGACTTGTCCAGACTGCAAATAAGGGGAAAATCAAGGCAAAAGGCATGTAGTGTATTCCAGTCTTTAAATTTCAACCGAATAAATATATACGTAGATTGAAGTGACTCACCCTCTCCTGTGGTGTGGGGGTCCCATGGGCATGTTTCGTGGGGGGCGACCCCCTCCTCTTCCCCCTCTTTGGGGTGGAGGGGGGCCCCTGCGTGGACTCATGTCATCATAGTCTCTCCTGTTCTGCATGTGGTGGCCACCACGACCTCCACTGGGGGGCATTCGATCAAAGCCTCCTCCACTGCCACGCCCCCGAGAAGAGAAGCCTCCCATTGGCCGGCGGCCCCGCTCTTCATACATCGTACTGAAGCCACCATAGTCGTAGGTCTCATCGTAAAAGTTGGGGTCATACTGCTGAGCTCTACCTTTAATGGGAGCCTGGAGAGAGAGAGAGGTAATGAGAAACATGTCTTACAACACCGTGACAAACAGCACTGTCAAATGATGTGTCGATCTGACCTCCACAATGAGCTCTAGCATGGTCCTGATGCACTGCACCACCCGCTCTGCTTTGCCCCCCACTAGCACCACACGGTCAGTGGACTGAGGACAGCACTCCTGAAAGAGCTTGATGGTGGTCTGGGTGCTCTAGAACAGAAGTTTTTTGATCAGCGCTATAAAATTCATATTTTATAGTTAAAATTCTCATCTTAGTGTCTTACTTCACGAAGTTCCTTGATCTTGGCACCCTTCACGCCGATGATGCTTCCAGCTAGACTCTGATGGATGAGCAGCCTCAGCTCACAGTCAAAGTCCACCCCCTTATGATGTTGATACTGCTCCAACCAATCAGAGAATCAGAAGTGCCATTTAAGTATACAGTAACAGCTTCAGAGAATGTGCAACTTCTCATCCAGGGGTGGCTTATGTAAATGACAATATTTTTTAATATACTTTGGGTCAAAAAATGGGTCTAAGTCGAACAGTTCATCACGATATGATATTGATTCTCATAGCCAGCGGTACGATATTTGCTGATACCTCAAAAAATTCTGTGAAACGATTACGATTCGGGGGTATATCGATTGATACATCTATATTATGATATTATATGCCTATTTTACACAACCAGTTACATTTTTATTAACTTACAAATGCAACCAAAATATGTAACATGAACATTTTTCTAAAAATTGCACATCCAATAATGGGACGAAAATCAAGTCAAGCATGAGATCAGTAATAATGAAAGCATTATGACATGACAAGTCATTCAGGCTTCTGTGTATTTTTTGTTTTGTTTGCTTGTTTTGTGGCTGCTAGTACACCCCCAGTCTGGGGCCCATGCAGGGCTCAAAAATAAATATGTATCACCCACCCCTACTCCCATCTCATGAATTGTGAAAAAAAACTCACCTCTTCTAGAGTAGGTATGATCTTCAGCAATATCTCAGCTACCGTGGGAATATCAGCACTGACGCTTAGGATTCTGTCAATGTAATGAATTGCATTCCACGAGAAGAGAGAAGAGAGCGTATATTAGACACACAAACAGCCTGAGGAAAACGGTCAGTGCTTTTTTTGAGCACATTTAAATGTGAGGGGGCCCAGACCCCAAAGAGAGTCATGCACTCCTTTGTCAAAGGGGAGTGGAGAACACAGGAAAACAAAGAAAAACAAACTGAAGCTCCTTCCTGTTGCTGAAACGTGAAGATACAGGGAAGGTCAGATATGAAACGGATAGAGGGGTGAAAAAGTGGAAGCAGAAAAAGCAGAAGAGCAAAAGTTTAAAAGTCAAATGCCACAGTAAAACAATGCAACAGACAAAAGGGAGAAAATATATTTTGCACTGCCCCTTCACCATAAATAACCAAATTCAGCCTTGTATTAGCAAGAAACCTTTAAAATGAAAAACTGTGGAAGGAGGACATTTCCCAGTCGGAGAGGGAAACAGGGTGGGAAAGGGCTTCCTTACATGACAGAAAAGGCATTTGAAAATAAGACAACAGTATTTTATATTCATATTGATCGTCATGGCAGCATCATACTCATGTTTCATGGCAGAAAGGGAGCAGTTTGTACATTAAGGATGTTAAAACAGTTCTGATATTGGCAGTAACAGAGCTGATATGACTTGGAGGTTGGAGTATCTAGGTGGCACGTACCGCTCGGGCCCACTGCTGTCTGGGACTGACACAGTGGCATTGTACTGCAGGGGGCGGGGCCAAGTACCCAGAGCAATCAAGCACACGGATGTCAATCAAGTAAGCCGCCCAATAGGAAGGGCGCGATTATGGGTGTGGCCAACCAGGGAGTCAGGAGGTCAGGCGGCAACGCAGGTGGGCGGTACGAGTTGATCCGGAATATGGGAATTGGCCAAAAATGAACAGAAAAATAAAAACAAAAAACAAGGAAAAGGGGAGAGGGAGTGGAAGAGGAATACATTTTTTAATTGGAAACACTTTCAGTGTGACTTTCAATTCTCATAATGTTGGAGGAGAATGGAGAACAGGAGAGGAACAGATTATGAGAATATGTACTAGGCCAAATACTATTTTAGCCAGTGTCAAAGATTCATATACTCTTCAATTAACTAAAGAGTACAATAGAATGTGGGGTGTTTATAACACAGCACTGTTTTCGTAACACAAACTGCCTTGGTTCCACAAAATCTATCTTTTTTTTTCTTGGATGATGAGTTTAAAGTGTTCTGTTGCTTTTTATACATACTAGCATTAGCATATTCTGACCCAGTTCTACAGACATCTGAGCTCCATCTACCAAAGTGTGTGTGTGTGTGGAAAGAGTGAGAATGTGCAAACTAAACAAACGAGTACTCACATCGGTGCGCAGAGCTTTAATATTCTTCCCACCCTTTCCGATCACCGCTCCGGCATTCTGCAGAGAAGAACCAATCAGCATTGAGGTACAAGAGGAGAAACGAAACTCCGAAGTGATGTGAAACTCAGCGACTTACTTTGCTCTGTAGCAGAATTCTGAGCTCCACCATGTCGTCAGAATTTCGGGATCGCTTATGGGGCATGTCGTCCTCAGTATCCTCAGCAGAACGCTTACCTGAAATGGCATTCGCAACACGTACATTTATCACATAAAAGTTGCAATGAACCGGACCTTGCGACAGATCTTTTCTTCTGTATTGTGACATATATTAGAGCAGTGTTTCCCAACCCTGTTCCTGGAGGCACATCAACATTGCACATTTTGGATGTCTCTCTTATCTGACCCATATATTTCTGGTCTTGGAATCTCTACTATTGAGCAGGTGGGTTGAATCAGGTGGGTTGAATCAGGTGTGTTTGATAATGTGTAGTGTTGGTGTGCCTCCAGGAATAGGATTAAGAAAAACTGCATTAGAGTGCAACATTATCGAAAAAGAAAAATGTTGGTCGGGGAAATGTAGGGTATGCATTGGATCTTGAGATCTGGGCATGGCACTCAATAGGGCCTTTGAACCGGGTAGTTCTAGGAACTTAAGCCGCGTTTCCACAGCAGGAACTTTCCCCATGAACTGTGGGCTTGTACTCTGTGTGTTTCGACCAGGGTCTAAATGAAGTTCCGGGTAAAAATTTGCCCCTCTGAAAAAGTACTACCTCGTCAGCATGGACTTTGTAAGTTTAGGAACTTTCAGGGGTGAGACTTGGGTGCTGAACATGCTGATTGGTTGAGTTCACGCAGCATTTCATTCCAACCACCATTTTTAAAAGTCTGTTGCGGTGCGTGCAGTAAGTTGTTTGCTATTCGAATCAACAATGTTTAAAAAATACGACCGATGGACAGACATGGTTCAGGCTTTATTAAGCTCAGAGAATGAAATCCAGCAGGAACTAGAAAGTAGTGCGCAGTCCTATGTCACCGGACTAATTTGCCTAATCTTTACGGTACTGTAGACCACTATGGAAACACAGACAGCAACAGGGTTTTTTCTGGGGGGAAAAAATTCCTGTAACAAATTGTTCTGGGAAATTTCGCTGAAAGTTATAGGAACTAGCCACCAGGGTGGTTAACCCAAGAACTAAATGTTCCCCTAGGGCCACTTTCCTGGTTGCATTCACACAGCCAGTAGAAACTCTGAAGTGACTTGTGAATGCGCTCGTTGTTGTGACTTATTTCGACAGTGCAGCAGACATTTATTTTGACGGCTCTAAGAAAGCCAGAGCCTGAACACACAGCGTTCCCATTCTCCATCTTCATTAGTTTACGACCTGTTTAACAGTCCTGTCAAATAAGTTATTAGATAGAACTGGTTACAAATAAAAACAAGTTACTGTGTTTTTAATATCCTGGAGGCTCACTGCCCCTCAAAGTTTATATTCAACCTGCTTCAGCTTGTTTGATTTAAGCAATCCTGAAGACCTTGATTAGCTGGTTGAACCTGGTTCAGGTGTGTTGGATTAGGGTTGGGGCGAAACTCTACAGGACAGTAGGCCTCCAGGACAGGAGCAGGGTTAAAGACCATGGTAAAGGCAGATGAACACGAATTTACAGGTTTAAGTGGACCAAATGACTGGAGAATTTGGCATATAAGAAAAGTTCATCATTTCACTGAAAGATCCAATTAAGACACTTTGATTAATTTACGAGATCAAAACAACGTTTTAAAAATGAAACATACTTGAATGAACCGTTTATAATAAAATCTCTAGCATGCATTTAGAAAATAGATAGGGTGAATTTATTTCATGCCGACTTTAGCCTTCTGTATGATATTTGCTATCAAATTCCTAAGGCCTCTAAATTGTCAACATGATCAAAGAAATTTACTTAAAAACCTGTTGTACACCATTCCTCTGCATGCCTTCTGTTATCTGATCGACAGACTTTTTTGTTAAGCAAGTAAAAGGTCTTTTAGTATAATTGTAAAAATGTCCCACTACAGGTTGTGGTTCACGTGACTTTTTGCTGTGAAATTATTACTGATTTTTATAAAGTAAACAAAGATATATGTTATACTGTCAGTAGGGGTGGGTGATATAGCCTCAAAATTCTATCACGATATTTCAAGAATATTTGCAATAATGATATTTATGACGATATAGACATTTTTTTTTGTTGTTGAAAATTCTTATGTTTATCTCGCCTAAATGTTTGCTCACTCATTGCGTTTTTACAATGTGGTAATTTTGTTGTTAAGAGTTTAGACAACACAAAGCTTGATTTCAATCTTTGAATTAAATGTTAAATGTGTGCAGGTCTAACACCAGTATTCAGAAATACTACAGGAACATAATAAAGTAATCAAATGTAAAATAACACATAGTCTTTTAGTTCTGTTTCCTGATTAAATTAAATACATAGGCTAATAATTCTCATTCATTACAATTAAAGCTATCTTTTGTCGTTTTGACGACAACATTAATGACAGACGCATAGCCTATGGCTGCTGTCACTTTTACAGCTAGTGCACGGATCCATTGCTGTTTTCATTATACTGTCTGTCACACTGTCACATGCGTTTTATACATAACCGACTGTGTTTATGAGTATACTTACCAAGACCGGAAGTTTTACACAATTTTGTGTTTTTCCCCCCATTAAAGCGATATAATCCGCGAAAAATTACTTTAGTTTCTCGCGAGCTGTACTCTATGTATGCACGCAGTGCAACTCTCTCAGAGAGTGCGCGAGTAGCTTACTGGATAGTTTAAAATCGCTTGAATGTTTAAACTTATAAGAATTAAGAAGACTTGAAAATTATAAACTTTAGTTACGATGCACTGATGGCCCGATTGTGCAAGAGACCATTCAGTCATGTCCCGACTCCTAAACGCGCGCGAGAGAAGACGCGCGTCGGCAGCCCCGCTGAACACTCAAGCTGTTTGTGAAATTGCTAAATCGTCATCGGAGGCTGACAGGCTGCTCTCGCGCTCAGACAGGTGGTGTTGTTGTGCGTGCTATGGAATGTAAATGCGCCATACGTCATCGCGTCGCTATATCATTGATATCGCGATATGACACTTTTTTATCATGTAAAAATGTATACCGGTATTATCGTGTAAGGTATGATATGGCACACCCCTAACTGTCAGCAATATTTCAAGATGGACACTTAAGGTGCTCTAAGCAATGTCACGCATATTTTAGGCCAAAACATTTTTGTCAAATACATCAAACATCTCCTCACTATCCGCTAGCTGCCTGTCCCCTGAACACACTGTAAATAAACGCGTTCCCTGCAGAAACCCCAGGCTCCACAAACGGCAACAAAAACAAACTGTAGCAACCCGCGCCACAAAGCATAAACTGTTCCAGCCAATAACCGACAAGTAGGGTTTGGGGGCGGGTTTGGGGGGTTAGTGCGCGAATGAGGAGGAGGGAGGGTCTAGCTAGCCTCCGTTTTGTTTGACAATACTTTAAACGTCAACAAGAAGTGACGTCACCCGACATTGCTTAGAGCACCTTTAAGGCCCGTTCACACCAAGAACGATAACTATAAAGATAACTATATTAGCATCCACAGTCCACACCAGTGGATGATATCATTGTTTATTCTAAGATTTTTCAGACTATTACCGTATCAGAAACAATTAATGTTCGAATAGGGCTTTAGACATTGATTCATTCATTCAATATATTGAAAATTGAATTAAAAAAATTATCCAATTAATATAAATAGACTGTATGATATATATATAGACTTAAATAAGACTCTAGCAATAAACTTTTTTCCAGAATCTTTAGTAAATTACATGTTATTTTGTTTAGTTGTCTATTCAGAATCCCTATATAAAAAAAAGAAGTGATTCTCAATTTATCCAGAAACGTGCAGCTCTAGAGTGAGAATATGAACACAATGGTGAGTGGTGGAATTGGTTGCGATGCAATGGGCACCAGGTAAAATCTTGCCTTGGGCAGCAAACTGGTCAGGGACGGCCCTGTTAAAGGTTAAACCAGATACTGCACAAGAAAAAGCAGGATTTTATCCGTTGGGAATTGGATTGTGAAAATCGGATGAAGACTAACATTTTTTTTTTCTTTGAAAAAAAAGAGTGGACAATAACAACATTACACATATTGTTTCCATTTTAATTTTACACTGCTTTTAAAAGAAAAGGCTGGATCTTACCGTTACTCTCATTGTTGCTGTAAGTGTCCTCTTCCTGCGGGTCGTTTTCTGGCTCCATTATCTATCTACAACAAGCGGAGATGAACAGCTCTCTCGTTTCTATCGGATGCCTAAGGAAAAATACAAATAGTACATGAAAGAAAATGGTATATTATCTAATGGGATGCTAGTCCCAACTGTAAAACTCTAAACTACTTTTTTATAACCTTTAACCATTCTATGAATCTCATCAGAATGAAGACTTCTCTTTGTCAATGGAGCATGATTAGCAAAAAAAAACATTATTTTAAGTGAAATTATAAAAATAATTGTGTGTGTATATATATATATATATATAGATATAACAGAACTGAAACTAAATGTTCTAGCAGCTATTCTTCAGTATTGAAAAAACTGAAAAATAATGTACTGCAATATACCTAAAATTAGCAAGAAACTATAAAGAACATTAAAAACAAACCTACAATTGGGTTGTGTCTCAAAAAGTATTAGGCTGCCTATCGTTACCTAGACAGCATTGTGCGCAACACAAGGGCTTATGAACGGCGGAACGCGCCTGTGTTGCTAACAAACTATTCGCCGAATGATTCCTGACGATGTTGTTTAGACATGCAACTTACAGTGCTTTGAAACACAGGATTACAGTTAAATGAATTGATTAGCCGCCATCTTCTTGTACGGAATCAGCTGCCTGCCTGGCTAATTAACAATAGATAGTTTCAGTGAGCTAACGAGCTTGCTAACTAACGTTACCATAAAGTATTTTTCCACAAGCAGTACTCGTAGATACTACGCATTCTGCTGAAAAATAAAACTAAACAAAAATAATATACAACGCCAACACGTTCTTCAACGCATGCCAAACGGTGGAAATTACAGTAGAGGAAATAGCTTATTAGGACTGCTAGCTTCCTTTAGCTAACACAGAAGAGGCTAGTTGTCTAGCAAGAAAAAAATAATGCAAACTGCGACAATAATCCGTGTGCACGAAAACGTATATCGATAATTTAAAACTATGAACATGTTTAACACTATTATATATTGGTTTATTGTGTAAAACCGATAATAAAATGATTTTTGTATCAGGAAATGTACCTACCGACCTGTTCCTGTCTTACTCCCCCTTCGTAAAAACAATGACGCACTAAATCTATCTTTCTACGGCGATGTAGCGCGGACCAATGAAAGCACCTCCCTCCACAAAAGAAACGTGCTCTGATTGGTCCAAACCCCAGCATAACCGAAACTCCAGCAGCGTAACGGACAATCATTGGTCAACTGAAACGCCAATCATTTATGACCGCTTTCATGATTAGTACGGCTAGTTAGCCGTGGAAAGTACAGTTTTGTTTTAAAATGAGATAAGTCTAATTGTGATATTTCTTTGTACTTAGATGAAGTATCAAAACGTAACTGCAATATCAGTAACTTTAATATCAAAAAGTCGCTGTAAGGGAGTCACAAGATAATCCGTAGTATAGGCAAAGATGTTATAGGTTATGATCGCAACACATTTATCAGAGCAAAGTGGCGCTCTCAAATCAGACACCATGCAGCCTGCACAGGAATAAAGGTGGAGTTACTCATTTTCTGGTAAGGTATCTACTTTAACTAAACATACAAATGTTGTACACAGTATAGTATAGTATGCAGTTTAGTAAGTTGCTAACTATGTGTTTTTTATTTCGAAAAAGTATTTAAATATAATAACAATTCCGCTTACACACACACACACACACACACACACACACACACACACACACACACACACACACACACAGGTCAAAAGTTTGGAAGCATTACTATTTTTAAAGTTTTGAAAGAAGTCTATTATGCTAATCAAGCCTGCATTTATTTGATCAAAAATACAGAAAAACTGTAATATTGTGAAATATTATTTTAATGTACTTTATCATTTATTATTTATTTCTGTGATGCAAAGCTGAATTTTCAGCATCATTACTCTAGTCTTCAGTGTTACATGATCTTTTAGAAATTATTCTAATATGCTGATGTATTATCAATGTTAGAAGCAGTTGTGCTGTTTTTTTATAACCTGTGATTTTTAGGATTCTTTGATGAATAAAAAGGTTTAAAAATCAGCATTTATTTCAAATAGAAATATTTTGTAACAATATACACTACTGTTCAAAAGTTTGGGGTCGGCATTTTTCTTTATTTTTTTAAAGAAATTAATACTTTTATTCAGCAAGGATGTGTTAAATTGATTTTAAAAAGTGACGGTAAATATTTATATTGTTAGAAAAGATTTATTTTGAATCAATGCTGTTAACTTTTTATTCATCAATGAATCCTGTTTCCAAAATTGATAATAAATCAACATATTAGAATGATTTATGAAGGGTCATGTGACACTGAAGAGGAGAAATGATGCTGAAAATGTAGCTTTGCATCACATAAATAAATTATATTTTAATAATTTCATAATTATATTTATTTGTCGCAGTGGATGAGACGCATGCCTTTAAATAAATTAAATAAAATAAATTAATTAAATAAATATTTACCGTCACTTTTTAAAATCAAATAAAAATAAATTTATTTTTATTTAAATAAATGTAGGCTGTTCACCAAAAACATTCAAAATAGTAATGTTTCCAAACCTTAGGAACTATATATAATAATTTTTATGCATTTTTTTTAAATCATACAATGACATTTTTAAGATAAAATGTATTATTTAATCATAATTGGATGTGGAAGCCTTAGAATTAACATGTTTAAATAAATGTGTTAATTTAAAAAGTCTAAATCATACACATTTGCCTCTTTCCATGTTTAAAAGGTAAAGCTCTAGTGTTTGGGACAGTGAGAGGATGTCAGTGGGTGAAGTCCAGGTTACCCAGGCATGGCTGCGCTCCGAATGGCACGTCCAAGTCCCTCATGCCTGGCTGGACGCTTGTGTGAACTGGATAAAGGAGGAGGCGGATAGAGAATCCGTGCCTCAGTCGCAGCTGAATCAGCGTGTTTTGGAGCAATGGCTGCTGACTGACCTGCGAGATCTGGCCCACCCGGTTCTTCCCGAGAGGATTTCGGAGGTGCTGAAGACAGAACTGGACAGCTGTTACTGTGTTCAGATGGACTCTCTACTAGACATCAGCCAGCCCGCCTACACTCAACTACAGCGTATTCGGGGCACCGACCGCTCCAACGATCAAGTGTCGGCTGTTACGCAGGAAACGCAGAGGCCGTGGGAGGCCAAGCCCACGCGTGTGTTGATGTTGCAGCTCACGGATGGAGTGCAAAGTTTGGAGGGTATGGAATACCGGCCCATCCCGGCTCTGAGTACAAACCTGGCTCCCGGCACGAAGCTACAGCTAGTCGGGCCGATCGTCGTACGTCTAGGGGTGTTGCTCTTGAAAGCTGAGAACGTGAAGGTGTTGGGTGGGGAGGTGGAACAGCTTTTGGAGATGTACTCTCAAGGCAGAGTGCTTTGTGGGACACTTGGTTTGCCTGAGGAGAACCATCCACAAGGCGAGGAACCAGATGACCGGGAGCTTCTGGCTGCGGTAGATCATCAGGTAGCTGACAGTGGTTATGACAGCGTGACTTCAGAAGCTTCATTCAGACCGCAACCCCGTCCGCAAGCGATGCCCATATCCAGGGAAGACAACTGGGATAACATGGATGAAATCCCAGATGATGACTTCAGAAGTATTCCAGACAATTTTGACGATGTTCTGCAAAACGCCGCTGATGATATGATGGACTACATCCCTGAGGACTTTGATGACATCCCGTTAGAGGAGCTGGACAGGGTGATGAGCCCGATAGATTCACCAAGTACTCAGGAACACTCTGAAATCAAGCAACCTGACTCAAATATACCAAGCCATCCCAAAACAAAAGAACTTAACCCTCTGAGTTATCGCTCCAGAACTCCTCACCAAAGCAGACCCTTACGCCCAGAAGTTCTGGATACATTTGGTGCAAGTTCCTCTACAAACACAGGTGGATCTTCAAGCATCTCTACAAACACAGGTGGGTCTTCTGGTTGCGATGGAGACGCTCCAGTTCCCATGTACCTCTGCACACTACAGGCATGCGGTTGGCCGCCCGTAAGGGTTCAGGTTTTACGACTACAAGCTTTCATTGTCACACTGGTGGGAAATTTGCGCGTCATTGGCGGTGCGTGGAAACTGGGAGCCACGATATCAGACGGAACCGGGTACTTGGACGTGGATCTGTCTGACGCCATGCTGACCAGTCTCATCGGCTTCTCGGCAACAGAGGTCCGAGAACTGCGGAAAGACCCGGCGAGACGTGGCGAGTCAGACAGTGGGATCCTGCATTGTCAGAGAGAGCTGGTGGATATGTGCTGTATGATGAGTGTACAGGTGGATCCGACGGGAAGAGGAGTCGTGTTGAGTGCCAGTCCGCTCTCGGACAGAGAATGCTCCGAACTACAGAAAAGAGTAAAAGAGAGGAGGAAGTAAGGGCTGCTTATTCTCTCAACCTAACCTGACAGTGTTTGCACTGATTCAGTCTGTTGTTTCAACGTGATTTGAGTGGAATAAATTGTTTTGGTTCACTCAGTCTCAAGAAAATGGCTTAAAAATTCATGCCACATTACATTTCAGAATTCATTGTATTCCTTTTTCGTAAATACTTTTGTTTTGTTCGATTTTTGGGTTTTACATTTCAATGTCTTCTGTGATTTTATCAATGTAAAAAATAATAAAGCATTTCAACATCACTTTTTTTTTTTTGCTATGTGCTTTCTACTGTGTTCTGAGAGGTTTTAACGTTTTTCTTAACACACTATTCCTCAGTAAACCAGGTGATTTGAGGTATTACTATATTAAGTAACAGTGCAGGTGTAACTCAGGAAATCTTTCCAACTTCCTTCCAGAAGATTTTATTTTATTTAAATGTATAACGTCTTGTGCAATTTTATTCTTTTGTATTTTTCAATTTTATTGTGATTGGTGCGTGGGTGCGTGTGTGCATGCGTGCGTGTATACATATACATACATACAGTGGTGTGAATAAGTTAGGCCCCCCATGCTAAAGTTGCCTAAAAAGAGGAATAAAAAATCATCTTTTGGAAATTGATCTTAATGGCTTAATTGGAAAAATGAGGAAAAATCCAACCTTTAAGGACACCAATTTTCTTTGTGTATGAATAATGTATCATAAATAAATAAATGTTCTTCCTTAAAATACAGGGTGCATAAGTCATTGCCCCCCTATGTTAAATTCCCATAGAGGCAGGCAGATTTTTATTTTTAAAGGCCAGTTATTTCATGGATCCAGGATAATATGCATCCTGATAAAGTTCCCTTGGCCTTTGGAATTAAAATATCCCCACATCATCACACACCCTTCACCATATCTAGAGATTGGCATGGGGCACTTTCCATAAGATCATCTTTCAATGCAAATCAAACCAGCTATTAGGCTAACTGAAATAAAACCATGCCAATCTCTAGATGTGTAAGATTAATGTTAAGTGTGAGATTTAGTAGTTTTACCCCTGCAAGGCAGACAGGAGTAATGCAAGAAAAAAAAGCATAACTTACCAACATTCGCAGCAGGAATATGGTGCACATGCTTCAAATGTTCCTTCAAATGTATGGGAATTTAACATAGGGGGGCAATGACTTATGCACCCTGTATTTTAAGGAAGAACATTTATTTATTTATGATACATTATTCATACACAAAGAAAATTGGTGTCCTTAAAGGTTGGATTTTTCCTCATTTTTCCAATTAAGCCATTAAGATCAATTTCCAAAAGATGATTTTTTATTCCTCTTTTTAGGCAACTTTAGCATGGGGGGCCTAACTTATTCACATCACTGTATGTATTAGTTCAGTATTTTTGTGACTTCATTTCATCGATACATTATGCCACCATCAGTGCTGTTACCGCCGAGTCTGATTATGTTGGATATTTGCTAGGCTTAACGTTCACATTAGCATCTTCTCTTTGCAAGGAACATTTGAAGCATGTGCACCATATTCCTGCTGCAAATGTTGGTAAGTTATGCTTTTTTTTCTTGCATTACTCCTGTCTGCCTTGCAGGGGTAAAACTACTAAATCTCACACTTAACATTAATCTTACACACACAAAAAAACATTAAATTACACTTAATTTCAGCATTTACTCTCCCTTTCGAGTGCCATCGGTAAAGCATGCTGGGAAATAGATATCCCAGCTGTTTCAGTTAAATTTAAGTTAGTCTAAAATTAAAATAAATAATTTCATAAAACAATCATCAAAACAATTAAACAGTTCAGTTTACTTAAAATATATCAGTTCTGTTAACTTGAAAGAAAAAGAAAGTCCTAAATACTCATAAAATTAATTTGACTGAACTAATTTGTTAATTTTAAGTTTGTCCTACTCAAAACAATTAATTATTTTGAGCGTTAGAGTTTAAACTAAAATAAAAAGTAAATATGAACAATAAAGACTGCAGTGCAATGAGAAAAAAGTAGTAACACCAATACATGATGAGGCCTCAAAAACTCTAGGAACAGTTAAAATATAGGTTGTTAACTTCCACTTAAATTAAGATTCTGATGAAAGTTGAACTAATTTGAGTGAAACTGGAAGACTATTCCACAGTTTTGGCCCAACAACAGAAAAGGCATGATCGCCTCTCAACTTTAATCTAGATCTCGGGACCATCAACCATCTTTGTTCAGAAGGCCTCAGAGATCTAACAGATGAGTTTGGATTTAAAAGTTCACACATATATTAATTAAGGAGTTGATCAGGTCAGAGCTTTAAATGTTTTCAAGGTTTTCAGTAAGGTGATCATGAAAACAAGCGGTGCCTTTTGGAATTACTGCTTTGTCTTTCTCAAACTATTGTTTTTGGGACATTTCTCCCTGGTTTCACAGACAAGGCTTAAGCTAGTCCCAGACTAAAATCCGTGTTTGAGCTGTTTTAGCTGAAAGCAACTTGCACTGACCTATCTTAAAATAGATCAGTCATTGTTTTGTCACAAAATGCACTACAGTTTTTTTTTCAAACCAGGCCATTAGGTTTTTGAGAAAATCAAGCAAGTATTCAACATAATAAGACTCAGCGGTAACAGCACTGATGGTGGCGTAGGTGAAATTAAGTCACAAAAATACTGAACTAATACATACACACACACACACATATATATAGAGATATATATATACATACAATTAATATATATATACATATAATTTATATATATATATATATATATATATACATATATATACATACACACTTATATATAATATATACATATATACACATATATATATATATACATACATATATATATATATATATACACACATATATATATATATATATATATATATATATATATATATATATATATATATATATATGTGTGTGTGTGTGTGTGTGTGTACATATATATATACAATTAAAACGGTTTTAAAGCAATCAGATTATAAACCCTGTCAGAATTAAATGTAGGCCTAATATCTCATACCACAATAAAATCAGTGTAGTATAAGTAGTAGTACTAATACTAAATTAATTAATTGTGGAAAATAGGAAATATGTAGCTTTTGACTTTATTTTGTTAGTAGGCAGATAAAGGCATTTAATGAAAAAAAAACACCCCCATATGTATAGTCTTTGTGCAGCATAGCAAAAAGCAACAAATGCTAGAACTGTACTCAATCTACATAGGCCTATTATCATTTTTATCATTATTATCAAGACTTTTAAATCCGTCATCCTAAATATAAGAAACAATAGCTTAGGCCTACTTGTGATGCTTGCCTTTAGCATAGACTGCTTAAAAGTCTTTAATCAAATACTAATGTGTACCGGTAGATGGCACCAGTGGGATGTAATCCTGCATTTCTACATCCCAAATGGACCATTTAATGAACCAGCTTAGATGTTCTTCCTGCTGGTTACATAAATGTGTGCAAAAAACAAAAAATCTCTGAAGTGGAAAAAGTATGCACAATTCAAGACCACAACAAGGCAAGGCCTTTCATAATGAAGTATCTCTTGTGTTAAGTAGCCTAATCCCAAACTCCATCTGTTACTTCGGTCCTGGTTTTATTCATATGGCTTTATTCATACTCATGTTTATGGTTTATGCCTTTATGGTCCTGGGGCCTGGACTAAAAATACCTGAGTGTCATTAACTGAGTGCGCGTAAACTGCCACTTGTGCGCTCATCTAATTCTCCTGTCCTTTGATTTATCCCGCGTCGTGCGTCAATCTTGACGTCATTGGAATGATGCTTGACCCGGGTAAGGAGGTTGAGCGAGCTGCTGTTCTGAATCGGTTCATTAAAACGATTCGTTCAATCACCTGGGGCCTCATTAACCGTTGCGTACGCACAAAACAACCCCTGAAAAAGGCGTACAATTCCGACGCATAAGTTGTGATTGATAAAAACAAACTTGACTGGAAATGTGCGCACCTGCACGCGAACTCTGACCCATGCGTACGAACGTTTTGGAGATGGAGCAGTTTGGCGACACCGATGGTGAGCTGGAGTTAAATGTCTTTTTGGTCACTTTTAGACAGAACATGTTAATAAAATAATGTATACAGAAAGATAATTAAAATATAATTTCACTCACCAAGCCTATCACTTGAAGCAAATCTTAAATGTCCGCGCCAGCGAGCGAGTTATGATGTTCAGTGAAACTGACGCATATTATCTAACGGCAGATGAAGTAAAACCATATCTTCATTATGAGTCCTAATCATAAATACAACGCATGTTCACAATAACATCATAAAATAAATACAATATAAAATAAAATAAATACAATAATGATTTAAACTATGTTTTACTTCTGATATAAACATTTAGATTAAAGATGCCATTCATGGAGTTAAACACAATCATTACAGAGAAGTTACAACATTTTTTATATTCGATAAATAGAAATATCTGTTGTGGATGCAATGCTTTTGAACACTTTTCCTGTGGCATGCTGGGTTTGAATGTTTTAACTATAGCCTACAGAGATAATTGCTTATCATGATAATAGCAGATTGTCTGAGAAAATAGTTTCGTGCAAATAATGCACAACAAGGTCTATATGTTTCCATTAAAAATATAAATCAATTAAAAATACTATTTGGCCAGTGGAAAAGATTGAGAAAAAATTTCTCTGAAATGTAATTTACACTATTTGATTTATTTATTCAAAAACAAGGCAAGGATATAGGCTACTAAATGTATTTCATATTTTCCTAATGTCTTGTACCGTTAAACATGTTATCACGTGGATGAATAATCATATGCAAATTATATGCAGATGAGGATATGCATAGTAAAACTAGGCGTTGTAAGCTCCATATGGTTATTTTGGAGAGGAGATGCATGTGTGCACAATCTTTCCGCTGACTGGGATTTATAAAGTGAATTCGAATAAAGTGAAAATATGTTTTTGCATAGCCATTTTTGGCTTTCGTAGGCTACACTTTTAGTAAGGATCCTACCCACAGTTTTTTTAAATGAGACCTGCAGGTGGCGACAAGTGAGTGCCCTTTTGTGTTATGAGCAAGTCATCATTCCATTAGTTAAAGTCCCCCAGTAGTCAATAATTTGATCCCTTAAAACTAATTTTTGATCACCAAAATTATATATTTAAAAAAAATTTCCTTGAAAAAAAACATCTTCATGTCTTAAGCTTGAATGTATCTCTACACCCTTGCTTCATTTAGTATACTCGGTTCTATGAATATGCTAATTAGCCCCGCCTCCACTCACTCACAGCAGCTCAGAGATCCACACGTTGACCATCACACATTGAGCTGATTGGTTACAAGGTAGTTTGTGACGTCAGAAACACCATCGATTTCAAACTGAGTTCTTGAGTCTTTGATTCACTGCAGTTTTAAGGAGAAAATACTCAGCAATGGTGTTGACTTATGCATTTACACATGGTTTGTCCTAAAGCATATCAAAAAACACCACATACACATAAATAAACAATTATAAATTTGTAACTAATGCTGCCAACACTACACGATTTTAGCCCTGATTTTCTATACGCCGACAGTTAATGTCGATCGCTATAAGATTGAAAACATCATCTGAGTGACGATGGCTGTTTGAAATATCAAAGACATGAGCCGCTGATACAAGAGAGAAATGTATATCAAGTTTAATATCTAGACTAGACAACAGAGCATAGGACCATTGCTTATCATCATCATCATCATCATCATCATCATCATCATCATCATCATCATCATCATCATAAAACAGATAATAGCTAAAAATCCATTATGATTTACAGTTGCCCTGACACTTTAATTGTGTATGGTCGTTATTTTATCGCAATTCTTGTAACACAATTCTGAACGAATCGTGTCATTGCTGGTTTCTGTTACATTATTATGCTTTTTTCCTGCTCACAATGTATGGTTATATAGGCTACTGTAGATCATTTTTAGGTGTATTATTTTTAATCAAATAACATTTTTATTTTGTTCGTTTTATGTGTTGTATTCAATTTATATATAAATTATTTATTTAGTTTATTCGAATTTTTACTATTTTTTACTCCAGTGAATTTTTTTGCACTTCTTTAGACTTTTCCACGGACACCCTAGCACCCCCTTGTGGCCCCCAACGCTAAAAAATTACATTTACTATTTCAATTAATAGTAAAATCCCATCAAATTGAATTGAATAATCCTTACATATTATTCCAACTAGAAATTAAGAATTTCAAATGAGTAAAAACAACTAAAGCCTAATAAAACATTTTGTATAAATCTTAAACATAAATTGAAACATAGGCTTTTTTTTTTTTTTACATTTATGAATACGAATCACATTCCCCATTCTCTTGTTCATTTCAGTTAGATGGAATTTTACTGTTAATTGAAATGCGTAAATCTTGAAAAAAGGCTCTATTTTTTGTGTGAGTGTATGATCCCGGCCGGACCCCATTGAAAACGCGCTTCAAAAGAGAAATAGTAGTAGCTACTCCAGGGGATGAGTCGAAAACTACGAGTAGAAACGAGAGATTTTCGTTCATTTAAAAATTCATTCCAAAAACGGATTCATTCACGAACGAAACATAGTCTACTGCCGTGCTATAGCCTACATTTTCCTCTTGTCTCAGCGGCTCCTGATGTTTCAAACAGCGATCGCCACTCAGATGATGACGTAGCTCCGATTTGCCTCAGTTTTTAGTCTTTCAGGAATTCTGTGCTAATTAGTGGCAGTCATTACCATAATCTGAGCAACAACATTTCTGAAAGGAGATAAAACAACTGTCCTGACTTGATAGCCTACTAACGGAATCACAACATAGGCTGTATGCGATGTAGCCTATACACACGCCTTAACTTAAAGTCTCAAGTCTTGATCGGTGTAAGGATGGCACACGTTGTCAATAATCAATAAAGTGCTTTAATGATCTGTTCTCCTCCTCTCCTCTCCTCTCCTCGTCTCCTCCCCTCAGATGCGCATCATCCAGCGCTCGCGCTCCCTCACTTCGCACTCGCGTTTCTCAAGTGCGCGTCTTCTGCATTTAACGCCAGCCTCATTCGAGGTAGAGCGACACACACAGAGGCAAGAGGGAGAGATGAATACGAGCACTTCGAGTAGATAGACGCCCGAGACAAGGTCGACCGAGTCTCACGATCCGTTCTGCGTGTCTCGCGCTCGGACGCTCCAGACGCGGGCGCGTGTGTTTTGAGCTGTCTCCTCTCCACGCGTCGGTTTCCAGGGGTCTTAAATCTGGAGGCGAGGACCCGGGGATGAGCCTGCTGTCGAGGGGCTTCGGCATGGCGGGCTGGGGGTTTCGTTGGGTTCTGGTTCTGGTTCTGGTGCTGCTCGCGCTCTGGAGGCCCGGGACCGCTTGTCCGGAGCTCTGCACATGCACGGGCGTGCGGATCTCGTGCGTGGATGCGGAGCGCAGTATTATGGCTTTTCCAATGTTGCAGTCCGAGGCAGAGATGGAGAATATCACAGACATGTAAGTCATACAGAAGATGCCAGGGGTCACTGAAGGTGATCATGCATGTTGTGTCAACTCTTTAAGCCAATGAACTTGCATAATTGTGTCAATGGTTTATTCAATTTGATTTATTGTAGGCTACTTGAATTACTGTGCCGAAGTAATTTTATAAGTGCAAAACACATTATTATTGTAATTACATTCTCTTCAGTGCTGCTTCTGGTGTGTCACAATATGTTTGCAAAAATAATGATATGAGCCAGATGCCAAGACATTTCGATGGACTTTAGGTTACAAATCACACCAAGCATGGTGTATTTCCCCTGGATGATTTTTTTAAAGAGAATGTTCTTGTTGCTGTTTACAGATACATTGCAAATCAAAGCAGTTTCACATCCATTAATGAAAAAGATCTCAACTTGTACCGCAACCTCAGAAACTTGTGAGTACTAAAATGTGGAACAATTTGTATGTTCTTTATATGCGGTGAGATGGAAATTTATGACATCGGTGTTTGTCTTATCCCTCAGAACTGTAACAAACACGAGGCTCACATATATTTCGAGGCAGGCCTTCCAGAGCAACCTGAAACTACAATATCTGTGAGTGTTTTGATTTTGGACCAGCTGGAGGTTCAATTTAGCATGCTTTGATTGTTTACAAAGTTACAAACATCTGATATTATGGGAATTTAGTATGTATCTTTATCAGTGCTGATCATTGCCTCCTTTTTCAGGAATCTCAAAGAGAACAATCTGTCGTATCTATCCTGGAGGACTTTTCATCATTTAAACATTTCATCCCTGTGAGTCTCGGAATGTTTATTGAAGATATATGAGTTAGCGTTCAGTGTATGCTGTGTCTCCAGTGGGACGTAATGGTTTTTGTTTGTTTTGGTTTTGGTGATTAAAATATTTCATTTTCTTTGACGGCAAATGATGCTTGCACACAATATACAATTTAATAATATATTCCAAAACTATTCAAAAGTAAAATGTATTCAAAAAATATTTGAGGTTCAAGGTTGTTGGTAAATTTGATAATTTTTGGAATCAGTCAAACAGGACTGGTTGCCAGCCAGTGCCGACACTCTTGAAAATATTGTTTGATAAACTGGACTCGCCAGTTTTGCTTTTCGGTATGGTTGAATTGGATCAGTGAGGTCAGCAGAAAAGACATCGGTAAATAAAGTGAGATTAAATGCATAATGTGCTTTAACATTTAAGTGTTAAATGTTAGAGTTTGCATGTCACTGTTTTTATTCATTTCGAGGAATACTGAATCTGCTTTTCTGCAAGTGAGATGAGTAAATGCATGTTCACATTTACAATACCCATCATGTTCACACACACACAACTCCCCTGCACTCACTCCCGATTTCTCTCACACGACGACAGGAGAGCTGTCAGTCAATAGAGGGCAAAACAAAGTAACTTGCGTTATTTATTTGAAAAAGTATCTCAGATATTTGTTGCAAATTTAAAAGTAATGCATTACTTTACTAGTTAATTCAAAATTAATCTGATTACATAACTCGTGTTACTTGTAATGTGTTACTACCCTCAACACTGTCCATATCCACATGAGGCATCCTGATTCTGATGCAGTCCAACCAGGTTACATGTAGAGTTATTTGGGTCCTTGTGTGAGTACTGCATGTTTCAGGGCACTGTTCTTATACACTTGTGTGCATTGGTATGTGGCAGGTTGCTGGCAGGCAATACTTTGCAGTGCTCGTGTGAGAACGTGTGGTTGAAGCAGTGGAGTCGAGAGGAGTCCGAGGAGCTGATGTGTGTGGAGGAGGGAGGGAAGAGGAGAGCTCTGGCTATGCTCACACTGCCCAACTGTGGTAAGAGTTACTTAAAGATAAAGAAAATATACGGACAATACAGTCTAGACGTTCATTCTACAGGGGTCATATCATGAGTACTCAAATTATCCTTGATCTTCTGAGTAAGATATACAATAGGAGCTCTATGAAAATGTACTGTAACTTTAAGAACTTACATTTTTAGGCCATTTATTGAAACAATGTAAAAAAAAAACATTCCATGATTCCCCAACGTTCTGATGTAAGATAGTCGCAGTCCTGCCCAGACACAGTGAGATAAGATGAAGCTGGTTAGACTATTGTTAGATGGTAATTTCTATAATGATAAGTGAGTTAAATAAGAAAATGTTGGTTCTCTGCACATAGTTCTGATGTTTAAAACCAGTGGCTGAATTAGATTTTTAACAAGAACCTTGATCGTTTCAGTCTGATTTTTACAGCGTTTGCTGTTAAATTCACCACAGATTGTTTTGCGAATCTGTCATACTGTACTATAGACTTTGCAAAGATGGGACAGTGCTGTATCCTATTTCACATGTGAGAGGGCGTTAACATTGAATTATAAAAAAGGAACGCTGCAAAAATGCTGCTTAATTTGAAGAATCGGAAAGAAAAAAAGAAGAAGCCAAAAACGACCAGGAAAAAATTTGATTGTGGCTGTTTTGAGAACATGAGTACACCTGAGGGGGTAAAAATAATGATAGTAAATAATATCTATGTATCATTTGATTGATAAGAGGCACTCAAATGTGTCTTTATCAGTTTAGTATTATTTACTATTTTAGTATTTATTAATAATAAATTTATGTGCATTTGTCATTTTGATTACTTTTTCTCCACTCTAAAAATGCTGGGTTGTTTCAACCCACGTTTGGGTAAAATATGGACAAACCCAAACGTTGGATTTAACATGTAATTTAAAAAATATAAACCAATGGTTGGGTTTGTCCATACAGTATTTGACCCAAACGTGGGTTGAAACAACTCAGCATTTTTTGGTGTCTAGCTATTTTTATTTAATTTTCAATGTTAGTAATTTTATTACTATTACTATTACTAACTTAATTTATTGCAGCTAGTTGCAAAGCCAACATTTCTAAATATCATTTAATTGATTTACATTTGAAAGTTTTTCATATAATATTTATATTCTGTTTTATTTCATTATAATTGCATTATTTCAATGACCAAAAATGATTTATAACAGTTTTAATTTTACTTAACAACACCAACACTGGTCTTTATTACCAGATTTCAAGAATTGAATGAATCCCCTAAAACTGATTGTCAACCAGATGAAGCCAGTTGAAAGACATTCCACCATGGCCTGGGTAACTGAGAATCCGCGAATTTGAAAGGAAACTTACGGTTTCACTCATATAATATTCCAGACTGAAGTTTAGGTTTGTTTGTTTGGTAAGATGTGATTTGTAAAGGCTGTAGTTTTATGGCTGCGGCTTGAGACGCGGATCATTATTGATCCAAAGATCAGCCTCCAGCCAGGCCTATTTTAAGCAATACCACAGCAGAAGGGCCTCCAGGGAGGAAGAGAGGACAAGAGAGAGAGGGAGGAAAAGGGAAAAATAGAGACAGACGGGGGGGATCCCCAGAATGCAAAAACACTGAGACATTTAGACTCTGCTGCGAGCGTCTGCTGGCCTGTGGCCAAATGCTGCCTTTCTTTTCCATTTTTTGTGCCATGAAAGAAAATAAGCTGCTCCACTGACTCGTTTTAACTTGCCGTCGTTTCTGGAACGTCTCGAGTACCATGTACATTAGAGATGTTTTGCCAATACAATAAAGAGAAACTTGATGCCTTTTAATCCCAAAAATGATTCACTTGCTTTTATGTCGCTCCAAACCAGGGGTGCATTTCCCATACAACGCCGTAACTCGCTGCTTCACTGCCATAGAATGATGTATCGTTGAAGAAATCGACTGTCGCAAAGTGGTCGTTCAGCCACGTTGGTTAATCACGTCACGAACGTGGTGGAGTAATAACCACTCTTAATGAATCTGTTTGAGATCGAATTAAAGCTGCAGTAGGGAGTTTTGAGAAAATGTTGACTTAGCCAGAAAATTTGAACAAGCACAACTTACAGGTCCAACCCCCTTGCTCTCTGCTACGCTACAGCCCTCCCTCCACAGCTCCTCCCCCACAGCTCCTCCCTCCACAGCTCCTCCCCCACAGCTCCTCCCTCCACAGCTCCTCCCCCACATCTCCTCCCTCCACAGCTCCTCCCTCCACAGCTCCTCCCTCCACAGCTCCTCCCCCACAGCTCCTCCCTCCACAGCTCCTCCCTCCACAGCTCCTCCCCCACAGCTCCTCCCCCACAGCTCCTCCCTCCACAGCTCCTCCCCCACAGCTCCTCCCTCCACAGCTCCTCCCCCACAGCTCCTCCCCCACAGCTCCTCCCCCACAGCTCCTCCCTCCACAGCTCCTCCCTCCACAGCTCCTCCCTCCACAGCTCCTCCCCCACAGCTCCTCCCTCCACAGCTCCTCCCCCACAGCTCCTCCCCCACAGCTCCTCCCTCCACAGCTCCTCCCTCCACAGCTCCTCCCCCACAGCTCCTCCCTCCACAGCTCCTCCCCCACAGCTCCTCCCCCACAGCTCCTCCCCCACAGCTCCTCCCCCACAGCTCCTCCCCCACACCTCCTCCCTCCACATCTCCTCCCTCCACAGCTCCTCCCCCACATCTCCTCCCTCCACATCTCCTCCCTCCACATCTCCTCCCTCCACAGCTCCTCCCCCACATCTCCTCCCTCCACATCTCCTCCCTCCACAGCTCCTCCCCCACAGCGGAGCCTGCCGTGAACGCACAGGCTAGTAAGCAAAATCACAGATGACGGCGGATTATAAACAGTTATGGAACATTCACTAATAGGGACGAAACATCAACAATATGCTTTACATTGACTATGGCCTGCCCATACTTTGACTACAAACTTGGTCCTCAAATCATTATGTATTTTGCAATACATGTAACTTTATAACGCTGCACTCTTTCTATAAGTTATAAATAGCTAGTAAGATAACGTTAAAGGATTAGTTCACTTTAAAAAAAACTTTTGCTGATAATTTACTCACCCCCATGTCATCCAAGATGTCCATGTCTTTCTTTCTTCAGTCGAAAAGAAATGAAGGTTTTTGATGAAAACATTCCAGGCTTTTTCTCCATATAATGGACTTCAATAGGACACAAACGTTTCAAGGACCAAATGACAGTTTCAGTGCAGCTTCAAAGGGCTTTAGACGATACCAGACGATGAATAAGGGTCTTATCTAGCGAAACGATCGGTCATTTCAAAAATAAATACAAAACTTTAAGTTTTATAAGCACAAATGCTCGCCTTGCTCTGTTCTGTGATGCACGTTCGTAATCCTGTTCGAACTCGTTCATCAAAATGAACAAATCTTTTTTCGAGTCATTTCCTTCGTTGAATGAACGAAATGACTCTGAAAAAGAGTCGTTCAAAATGAACAAATCTTTTTTCGAGTCATTTCGTTCGTTGAATGAACGAAATGACTCGAAAAAAGATTCGTTCATTTGGATGAACGAGTTTGAACAGGAGAGTCACGAACGACGGTACGCGCTCGCGCTGTGCAAGATAGGGGTGATCCGCGCGTACACGAGCGTGATTGACACTGCTAAGACATTCCTCCTGGCTCTGATTGGTTGTTTCTGACCGGGAGCGGTGTATTTCTGCAAATGGCAGTAGGACCACAGGGAGGAGCCAGAGGAGCTTGATTTTTTCCACAGATTATCTGTCTCATATTGTACTGTCAGGACATAATGACAGTTTTAACAAATATTTGTTTACAAAAGTGACCTACTGGAGCTTTAATGCTAGATGTTTTGCTATAAACTACGGGCATGGCATCTGAGGAATATTTCTCATTTTTCTCAGTTATTTCGCTTTATTTCCAGATTCAATCACTCGTTCTTACGTAGTAGAGCATGTTCGCACATGCGCACTCTTCAAAGATGGTGCTTTAATTCTTGACAAACTAAAAGATGTAAAGGACATTTGTATGTACTCTAAATAAAAGATACAGATTGTACTGAATGTCAGCTTGCTTATTTTGCTCAAGATAAGGATTTCTTGAGTCCACATGTCATGCAAACAAGAAACTGCTTCTTACCACAGGTGGAGATCTGTCGTTCCAAACACACAACTTTGCGATGCTGTTTGCAAACGTTCGTTAGAACTAGCCTATGTTTCCGGGAGACACCGAGTCGTTGAACTATGCTGATGACGACGGAACTTGCGAACATAGTTGGCTAACGATGCTTTTGGGAAACGCACCCCTGTATGACTGAACACAAAAGAAGATATTTTGAAAAATGTATCTTTTTTCTAAAGTCAATGGGGTCCAGTGATATTTTAGACTCCACTGACTTTCATTCTACTGTATGGACAAAAACAATTCTTCGAAATATCTTTTTTTGTTTTCTGCAGAAAGTCACAGAGGTTTGGAATGACGTGAGCATGAGTAAATGATGAAAGAATTAAACATTTTGGGTTAACTGCTTTTTAAGAGTAGGAGCTGCTATGGGAAAATCCAGTCGGAACAGACTGAAGGTGTGTGTTGTGTTTGGTGAATATTTAACTTTAAACATAAAAAAAAATACATATAGTCTTGAAATGATCATAGCTGCGTGACCAGCAGTTTCCGGCAGCAGAAAGAGATTCCCGGGACGCGGTGATAAGGCCGTAACCTGCTGGAGCCTGGGAGCAGACGGAGATAGAGATCTGGTTTAACTGTCCATTCATGACAGAGACAGTCAGAGCTGTCTGCACTCGATGGCCTTCAGTTTAGTGGAGCGCCTAGCTGGTTAGAACAGTGTTCCTGTGAGTTATCTGATATTCAAATATATACACTTCGGTTTCACTTTAAAAATAATTGGCTGTTAGAAAATAAGAAAGAAAAAAAAAGATTTTTATATAATATAATTTAATATAAAATAACATAACATAATATAATATCAAAAATGATTTTTTTTGAAAATTGGTCAAATGTTTTTAACATTTTTTTTTAACATTTTCATGTTAAAATTACGTTACTTTCATTTAATTTATTGAAAGTGATACATTTCTGAACTAAAATATCAAATATATATCTCTGTGCCGTTTTAACTATACCTGGAAAATGTCCATAACTTAGAAATAAAATTAAAGATTTCTTTAAAAGTTATTCAAAACAATACATCAAATTAAAAATAGATACAGCAGTGGCCAAAAGTGATGTCCGAAAGGGTATATTTATTTTTAATGACCTTACAAGTTCAATTAAACCATCAAAATATAAGGAAATTATTTTATATACATATTTTTAAATATTTTGAATATGAGGGAAGAATAAAAATGGTTAAGGTGCTTATCTGACAAAATGATTTGGTTAAAAAAGGCAACATACAGCTATAGGTTTTATTTTACTATTCAAAAAATGCATAGAAATACAAAATGCTCACAGTAAAAAAAAAAAAAAAAAAACATTGACTACAAAGAGCAACATAATCAGTTATTAATATTTCGTTGGTTCTCTCTTATGTGTTCTTAATATGTTTATATGACAGCCTGTCCGAGTAGATATCCACACAATTTTCACAATTAAACATATTTCATTGCGTTATCACAAATAAAATAATTGACTCCAAGCACAGTGCAAATTTTTAATAATTATTGAATAAAGGGTGAAAATTAAAATGTTCATATATCACAAAATGGATTTGGTTTATGTTTTTGAGAATTTGAAAAAAACAATGTAAACTAAATTTGTAAACCCTTTTCATGTTAAAAACTGGAAAGTTCACTCACGCACGCAAAGATTCAGACACAGATAATATTGTTCCTTTTTTATGTTGTTATAAGTGTCCAGAATGACAAACTACTGCCAATCTGACCATTCAGACTTACATGCATTTTGAAAAAAATGATTCCAAACCACTTATGTTCTAAGGACCTTTAGATTTTTTTTATTATTATTTTTTTTTTATCAAAAAACAAGACAACAATACTGATTAACAATGTAATTTTTTTTCTAATTAATACTTCATTGTTAAATAGTGTATAAACGTTCTGGTTGGTGGTCTGTTGTTCTTTCTAGTTCTCCCCACTGTGACTCTCAAACCCTCAAAAGTGACCATGCGGAAAGGGTTAAATGTGACGCTGGTGTGCAACACGTCAGGAACGCCAACGCCTAACCTGAACTGGAACACCTGCAAATTAAACTCAGCGCACCAGGTAATGCTGACCGTCATCTACAAGTTCTTTCAGTTGTAATGATTAGTGGTTGTTGAGATTTCTTTTCGTGTGGATGCCAAAGAGGACATCCAGCCTGGAGGAGCATGGGTAATAACAACACCATTTCATTTCACTATCCTCTCTAGTTTGTCTTGCCACAGCCTTTCAAAATTGTATTGCAGGCCAGTATTGTTCAGTTATTTTGATGATACATTATGCATTGTGAAAGCCATTTCTTATTTATGACATTTGCATTACATTTTGCTAAGAGGATTGCTTAATTATTTAGCAGATTTTGTTAATTTTACCATTGAAATCAAAGTTTTTTGCCTTGTAGTCTATGTTAGCCTTACTGTTATCTATAAGCTAGTGTGCTCTAAATCAATGACAACATTTGCATTTAGAAGATATAAGCATTCAAAACTTACAAACTTCCACCAATATGGATCAATGATTCTGATGACATCACTCTGCACAGGTTTTCTGTCCAATCAAATACTCTCTAGAATCTGAAGCTCCGCCCCTACATTATAAATAGACGCTGAAGCTGCGGCTGAAATCGGTCACTTGTTCACACAAGTACTATTTTCTACATGGTGAATGGCACATAGTGCACTATGGGGATAGGGAACGATTCAGACAGTGTAAATATGCTTTCCATCGGGGGAATGAAGTCACGCGAACCATTGTGTGTGAAGCACACAATCTGCTCCGACGCAGACCAGGAACCATATCGGACACATTTGAATTCTGCACCGATTGCTATATTTTAAAGTGATATGGTGTAGATTATCAGAAGAAACGGTTAGAGATTAGGAGGGAATCGCGGCTCTACTGAGATCAACGGCTCTGGCTGAGCTGTGATATAAACGAAACGCTGTTGCTATTAAAAAAGGGGAGGAGCTATTCGATATGTCCCACCCTGTCTTCCTGTTTCAGTGGAAATTACGTCGAAACATTGAATAACGCTGCACGTTTCAAGGCACTTCAGTGGGCCTTTAAGGCTTTGATTTATGGAACAGGGCAAAAACACCTTAATAACCACTTTTACACTATCGGGCCTAACCGTTCTCTTTGCTTAACCGTCCCATTCTGTGCCGATCCGGCTTCGACGGCACGGATATGATTTCATTTTCTGATATCAGTGCTCTTTGGAATGTAATACAAATGCGTTAGACATTGCCTTCGAAATGCAAGGATTTACTGAGGTATGAGATGTAAATAGCGACCGCATTATGGAGAATGATCAGATATTTATATTATTAACTTGTGTTTACTTCGCTCAAATAGCGTGCTTGGCTCGCTACGGAGAAACCGGATTGTAATCATGCATGTACCGAACCGGGCTCAAGTGGAAATATAACCGTAACCAATTCCTAAACCATTCGGCCCAATGGTGGAAAAGCGGCTAATGTATATTGCAGTTTGCAAACCATTTTCTTAATGAGGCGTAACAGGATATTCCCCAAAACAACGATCCTGAATAGCTATTGGTTAACATTATCCAATTTGCCATCCGCCTAAGTGGAATGGAATGGAAAAGGAAAGCCATTTCAGAGGAGGAGCAACTGATTACAATTTGATTAAAGACAAATATTGTTTTCTTTGGAATAACATGTGACAATGAATTGTCCACCATAATGCTGGGAATCTGTATTATTAAGGAGGAGTTCTATTGCATAGACTTTAAATAGAAATGACATTGACACTGCTGTAACTCACACCCCCAGAAAGAAGGCTCAGGTCAGATGTCAGAGATCAAGCTCAAGCTCTTGAATGTCTCCTCTCTGGACAACGGATGCAAAATCACCTGCAGATCTGATAACATAGTGGGAGAGTCTGAGGCGTCTGTGCATCTGGACATACTGTGTAAGATATCAAGAGAAACACACAGCTGTAATACCAACAGATACACACTGTTTTAGGAGAAGTCTGGGATACTGCTATAATTGCTACTCATTTATACCGGATATTACATTTATATATTTTTTATATACACTAACTGGGTAATAACTAGGTATTAACCTTGAACTCATCCGTAACCTTAACCCATGTAGTTACTTTATATTACCCAGTACTTTCTTAGTTAAGTACACTGTAAGTACACGTGGTGTAAAATAAAGGTAAGTACATAGTAAGTACATGTAGATATTTAATATTACACAGTACTTATTTGAGTAGGTACAATGCAACTAGGACCTTAAAATGAAGGGCTAATCTTTATTTGGTGTCTGTGTCACAGTGTGAATATGCATTTAAGTACTGTGTAATAATAATTAACTACATGTACTTACTATAGGGTTAGGTTTTGAGTTAGGGTTTGGTTTAGGGCTTGTTGCATGTAATTATGCATAATTTATTTATTACTACAGTCACTACATGTAACAAAGGACATTGTAAAATAAAATGTTACCAAATAAAGTGTAACCAAAAAATCTTACTAACCCCGAACTTTTGAAGTAAGTATTGTAAGTTCACATTAATTCAACAATTTGTTCACCAAAATATCTGAGTTTAGTACACAATTAAGATTTCTGTATATAAATGATCTTTGATATGATTATGTACTAGATATATTTTAGAAGTTTAATTTTTGGTTACACTTTATTTCAAGGTGTCCTTGATACAGTGTATTTTATGTACTGAGTAATATGAATGTACTACATGTACTTACTCTAGGATTAGGTTTTGGTTTAGGGTTAGTTGCATGTAATTATGCATAATTTATAGTTAGTACTACAGTAACTAAATGTTACATCTAAGAATGACACTGTAAAATAAATTGTTACATAATTATTTAATCAGCAAATAATACATTTTAATAAGACCAAGCCTGTAATGCTACCATAAATCATGAAGTATTCAAGTTATTTATGTTTGTTTATGCTTTGTCTTGTCCATTTATTTGGGATGCCAGTTGCCCCTGTGATCAGCAAGCTGATGGATGCGATCTCAGACCACCACTGGTGCATTCCCTTCAGCGTGGCGGGTAACCCAGAGCCGAAGCTGAGCTGGTTATTAAACGACCAGCCCGTGGAAGAGGGCAGCTTTATCCGTACCATGATCCACGATTATTCAGAGGGTGAATACCACGGTTGCTTACAACTGGACAGTCCCACACACATCAACAATGGAAAATACACGCTGATGGCCAGCAATGCATACGGAGAGGATAGCAAGGCAGTGTTCGCTCATTTCATGCATGAGCCGTGGAACGGTGAGTTGGAATTAGTATGCAGCCAAAACAAAACAATTTCTGAGAAGTTGCCTTATTTGTCTTCTTTTTCATGTTTATTCATCAGAATCAGTTACTGATCCGCTGTATTATGGTGAGTCTAGTTTAAGAACTTAGAATTAAATTATGAATGATTATAGCCCTAGTTCACCCAAATGTTTGATTTTGACATAATTTATTCACATTTGTGTTGATCCAAACCCATATGACTTATGGTTTTCTTGTGTTCCACGCAATCAAGTCATATGGGTTTGGATCAACACAAGTCAATGTTGACAATTTTCATTTTCGGGGTGAACTATTGCTTTTTAGTCATTTATTACATAATACACATATTCATTATGATGTTATGAATCTTTATTACAAACATTTTGGTGATAAAAGTGATAATTCGTAATAATTCTTACATTTCCTTCTTCTGTTTGTCTTCTTGTGTGTGAGATCCCACTACAGGTATGAACAAAAGACACAGGAACATGCACATTAAAGATGATAGATTTGTAATCTAAGCACATATATCTTAGTGTTTCTTCTCTTCCAAACAGACGACACTCCTCTTGGACCGCCTGAGGACAAAGTTGCTGTGAGTGAAATTTTATTATTCCTCATCATTTCTGTTGAGCTGAGTTTTTAAATGGCAGCAACAGCAATAATTTACACTGATGTTTAATAAATAATTACTTTTATTAGAAATCGGGTTAGAAATTAATTAGAAATTGGAATTAATGAGTAATATAGTCAATTAAGGCTGTTCATGCTTAACAAGCAATGGATTGCTTGCCACAATTATATATAATGTATGTTTATCATCATTTTACAACAGCTTCAAATGCATTTCATCCAATCAGAATTTGTCTAAACCTTTGTAAAATAAATACACTTTTATAAATTGTATTACTTCACAGTGTTATGGCATCAGGACAACCCAGAAATTAAAATTCTGTCATTAATTACTCGCCCTCATGTCGTTCCAAACCCGTAAGACTTTCGTTCATCTTCGGAACATAAGTGAAGACATTTGTAATGAAATCTGAGAGATTTCTGTTCCTCCATTGACAGCTGCGCAACTAACACTTTTGACTCTTCAAAAATTTCATAAAGAGATCGTAAAACTATGAATTTAGTGGTTTAGTCCAAATATTTTGAAGAGATTTGTCGCTTTATATGATGAACAAATTTAATTTAGTCTTTTATTAACATATAAACATTGATCAGTAAACATAAACAGAAGCTCAACCGAACCTGCTTGACATGGGAGAACAAACCTCATTGGTTCTTGCAGAAGCTCAAATGTGCTGGGTAACACGAGAACAAACCTCATTGGTTCTTGCAGAAGCTCAAATGTGCTTTGTAACACGAGAACAAACCTCATTGGTTCTTGCAGAAGCTCATACATGCTGCGTAACACGAGAACAAACCTCATTGGTTCTCACACGTCAAGTGAACAAGCTTGAGCTTCTGTTTACCACAACTGATGTGTTAGTTGATGAATGTTTATTAAAGGGATAGTTCACCCAAAAATGAACCCATGATTTACTCACCCTGAAGCCATCCTAGGTGTATATAACATTCGTCTTTCAGACGAATACAATCGGAGTTATATTGAATGAATGAATGAATGAATAAAATCTTTATTTCGAACAATTAATAAAATAATGATAATAAAAAAAAATAAAAAAATAAAAACAGCAGTACGTATGAAATATCCATACAAATAAATAAACACACACACAAAAAATATATCCTGGCTCTTCCAAGCTTTATAATGGGAGTGAATGGGTGTATGTCTTTGGAAGTCCATCAAATCGCTTCCATCCATGATTAAAGGGCTCCACACGGCTCTGGCGGGTTATTAAAAGCCTTCTGAAGTGAAGCGATGCGTTCGTGTAAGAAAACTATCCATATGTAAAACTTTATCAGCTAAAATAACTAGCTTCCGGCAGACGGCCGTATGCATCGATTTATGGCGAACGAGCAACTTGAACTTGACGCACAACGTGATGACGGACGCGGTTGTCCAGCCCTGTTTGTTTGAACCGCTAGAGGCGTCAAAGCTTACGCTACTCCTACATCATACATCGTCAAGTGTTACTCTTTTGGCGTAAGTCGATTTGCGTAGGCCATCTGCCGGAAGCTAGTTATTTTGGTCGATAAAGTTTTAAATATGGATATTTTTCTTACACGAATGCATCGCTTCACTTCAGAAGGCCTTTATTAACCCCCACAGAGCTGTGTGGAGCACTTTAATCATGGATGGATGCGTTTGATGGACATCCAGGACATTTTTAAATATAACTTCGATTGTATTCGTCTGAAAGAAGAATGTCATATACACCAAGGATGGGTTCAAGGGTGAGAAATTCATGGGCTAATTATCCTTTTTGGGTGAACTATCCCTTTAATGTCTCTTCAGAAAATTTTGACTAAACCGCTCAATTCATATGGATTAGTTTTACGATCTCTTAATTAACTTTTTAAAATGTCAAAGTGTTAGTTGCGGAGCTGTCAATGGAGGGACAGAAAGCTCTCAGATTTCATTAAAATATCTTAATTTGCATTCCGAAAATGAACGAAAGTCTTTCTTACGGGTGAGTCATTTTTGGGTGAACTATCCCTTTAAGCCATCTGTCATGTATGTTTGTGACCTCTAGATTCCCAATCAGTTTTTAGTATAGTAAACTTGTAAAACTCGTCAAAATCCTTTCCTCATGGAGAGTAAGTATTTTTACCCAATAAGCTTTGAATGCGGTGACTGCTCTTTGAAGACTCTTCATTCTGTTTGTAGGTGTACGTGGTCGTGGGAATTGCAGCAATCACATTCACAGGCTTCATCTTGATGCTTGTCATTCTGAAGTTTGGACGCAACTCAAAGTTTGGAATCAAAGGTAAGCACCTCTCAGCTCTGTGCGTGGCTCTGCCAAACCTTCATTAAGGACTGCTTTGGAAAGACACATTGTTCTGGGTGGAATAAGTGGGTTTCCTTTGTGGAAATCGAAAAAGAGGAATGCTAACGGAAGGCTGTGCTTCGACTCTTTAATGGGCTGTAATTATTACTAATACACACTTAATATATTATAACATTTGTTTCTCATGGAGAATATTAAAGAGGACTCATTATGCTTTTTTACATTTCCAACTTTCTTTAGTGTGTAATGTTGCTGTTTGAACATAGAAATTTCCAAAGCACAAAGTCACTCCAGCAAGAATTATTCTCCATATCAGTATCACTGTTTCTGAACTCCCTTAAACGCCTCCATTGTAGTCTTGATTTTTTTTTTTTCCGGGAACGAACTTTTCCCAATAACCCTCATTTAAATAATTCCTGCCCAAGGCATACGGAAAATAAAGGGGCAAGGCCTGATTGAGTTAGTAGTGTGTCTAAATCTAAACTAAATCAAGACTATGTAAAAGGGCATAATAGGTCCTCTTTAAAACGTGCACACTAATATATTAAAGTTTGCTTAAATAATCTTTGCTGACTACTAGATACTAAAGTGTTTTCTTGCATTCTTGTTTGTCTCTCCCAATGATGTGCCATGCTTCTTGACTAAACATGACTCCTCATAGGGGATAAACTTGTGCATTGTGTTGTGGAGCGGTGAATTATTTTCATTCAGTAAGTTTTTCTTAAGAAAGGAGTGTAAAAGTGCAGATGTTGCTGCCGCAATGCTAGTGTGGTTGCCAGGGCTTTGCTACAGTATATGGTGGTGGTATACTGCTCTGAGTAGTTTCTATTTCATTATGTTGTTGCTAGGGTGTTTTGGGTGGTTGCTAGGTGGTTATTTACTGGCCCTTGGGTGAGATTTTCTTGATATTCTGATCGCTATGCCTTGGGTCCTCCTTCAATGTAAATCTAAGGGAATTTTCACCCATTTTATCATCAGAAATTGTAAATCGTAAAGTAATACAATTGTTAAAAACAACAACACATGAAGAGTTACATGCCAATTGTTAATACTAAGGGCCAGATTCACTAACAGCTTGCGCCAGCACAAACCCCTCTTTTATGTTAAAAATTACTGTCAGGATTTACTAAAGACACGCAGTGAAAAATTAGCACTGAAAAAGGCATGGACAGGGTTATTGTTGCAGATGACCTTATTGCATATACATTTGTAGGAGTTTTCCTTTCAGACGCAGAATTTATGGGAGGAGAGTATTTAAATGAGTCATGCAAGGTGTTTTACTAAGCTTTGCTTTTGTCAATTTACTGGTATTTACGCTATTTTTTAACGCCCAAAAAAGCATGTCTTAAACCAGACGCTAATTTGTGCTGCTATTGTTAGATTGCGTTGGTCATTATAGAATATATATATATATATATCCGGCTGTGTTCTTTAATTTATGCATCATCAGTAGATCACGTGCAAAACTTTCCATTCCCATCGGCGCTTTTTTGGAATTGCTCTCTCACGCTAATTGACCGTTCGCAAAGACCCACCATCTTTATTTTTATATATATTCTATATCCGACAAGCCATGCCACTGTCACGCCACATGTTCTCACACAGAGAAAAATACATCTCAGAAGAAAGAGGACACTGACAACGTGCCGATAGACAGAACCGAGCAGGTTACTTTTCATATGAAACAAATTGTGCCTTTTCTTTAAGAAATTTAAACAATAAATACTGTTTTGTGGCTCTTTAATATGTGGTGACAGATCGCTGTAGCGCCTCGTGAACCGATCATCTCTTCCTTCTAGTTAATTTATAGCATCAAATAAACATGAATGAACATCAGAAGGAATGTTGTTTCAACCGCAGAAAGACGTCAGTACAGTTTTTCAAGTAAAAGTCCACCGACGTTAATCTACTAACTCTCCTGACTGTTTTGTCGGAAAAAATGGCGGATTCGGCAGATGTCGAATTATGATTGGTCAGATCGCCTGTCAATCAAACTCCTTAGGCTTTCGTCTGGTCAGCGCGATGAATCCACCCGTTGCAAAATCTGCATGGGGAAATCGTTCGCCTTTTGCTTGCGAAAATTTGCAGAACATCAGTAAATCTGACCGAACATATTCTCTGTAATTTACTAATGATCCTCTAAAGCAGATTTTCATTGTTTTATTTTATTTATTTATTTGCGTTTGTCTTGCTCCTGACAGTTTAATAGTCAGTTGGTGTCTGAGTGAGAGCGTGTGATTGTTTCTGTGGTTTCTCTGAGAGGAAGTGTCGAGTTAGATGTCCTAAGGGGCTTATTTTCGCACAGTGGTCTTGAGTGTGTGTGTGTAAGTGCCTCCTTGGTTGTCCACAAGGACAAAATGCATGATTACTTACTTGTTTGAAGGTTTCATTCCCATAGTTTTTTATCCCAATCATGCTGTAATTGCTGCGTGAATGTGTTTTCACTCTATTTTTATTTTTTATACAAATCATTTAATAAGAATAAGGATTCGAGTGACAACTTTATTTCTATATTCTTTAAACCCAGTGTGTTCTCAAACTTTCGGACCCCACTGTAGAAGCAGACACAAACACATCTCACCGCAGATAGAGAAAAGCAGACCCCTGAACCATTCAGAGAGGAGCGGAAGTGGAGTGGGATCGAGGAACGAGGTGTAATTGTAGCCCTCGGCTTCAGGAAGTGTGGGTGTCTGCAGAGATGCAGTTCTCCATCTGCCTGACAGAGAGAGTCAGCAACCTTGTGCTTATCAATGATTCAGAGGCCAGGTATCAGTTTTCTCTGGTTTGGACGAATCAAAAAAATCAATGAAGCTTGTCAAGGTCAGAAGTATCATCAGCCCTTGACTCGTGGTCTTTGGTTAACAAACTAAAGGTGCTCCTCACCCTCAGCCACCGTCCCACAATTCTCCTCTCTCCACCATTTTTATAGGAATGTCCCTGTTCAAAACAACATTTCAATACTTTGAACAAGACTCAAACAAACCAAGAACCATGTTTAAAATAATGCACTTATAATAGAAGTCTGGCGAAAGGCACTGCTCTGGAAAAGACTGTTTTGAAAGTTATATCCAATATTTCAATGCTTGTCCTGACCATGGAAATCTTGTATACCAGGAACTTTCACATGGATATTAGAAAGAGTCTGTTTACATTGGTAACACTTTACAATAAGGTTCCATTTGTTAAGTGCAACAGTTAACTACTACAAACTAAATATTATAATCTATAATATTAATTTCAACATTTACTAATAAGTTATTAAAATCAAAAGTTGTATATTTTTGTGTTTTTTTAATGGACACGCTAACATTAAACTAGAAATTCATTTACTTTGTTATTATTAATGTTAAAAAATATTCATACTGCATTGTTCATTGTTAGTTAATATTAGTTAGTGCGTAAACTAATGTTAACCAACAGGACCTTATTGTAAAGTGTTACCGCTAAGAAATATGTTGGTAATCTAGAACAGAATGTCTAACCGGATCTCGTGAGAAAACATTACTATTTTACAAGGTGACGATTTGTACAATGTGAATAGTCAAAAAAAAAGTAAGATTTTTTGGGGGGGAAAAGCAAGCATGAAGGTCCACCCCTAAACAAAACCGCCACTGGGGTGTAAGCATATCATATATCAATAATACATCAGTAATACATTTAGTCCTGATTCACTTAGCATTCATTTTGTCATTTTTAAGACAGATCCTAAAGATGTCAAAAAAACAACAAACTAATTTTGTGATGGAACTTGTTGAACATCCAAAACAATGCGCTAATGCGCTGTATGTGCGTAGCCTCCATGCTATTTTGATGTCTCATGAAGAGCTTATAAAATGTATAAAGGGTTCAAAACAGCGGCAGGAATCCCTTCACTGGTTCTGATGCCTGTACTGAACTGTGATGGGCATTGAAGCTCCTTTAACGAGAAAAAACTGGTATGCTTCAGTATTCTGTTGTTTTTAGGGCCACATCTTCTGACATCACGTCCTGCTTTTGGTTCGTTTAGATGTCTTCGTTCTGTGATGCATTCATATTTCAGTCGGACCGCACCAGAGTTTGTTTAGAAGTGGGATGTGTTCACACTTGCCATGTTTGGTTGGATTGAAACGAACCCTGGTGCGATTGCTCTGTTAGTGCGGTTCACAATAAGTGTGAACGCTGCCATCTGAACCCTGATGACACAAAACAAGCGGACCGAGAAACTGAAAAGATGGGTCTCGATCCGCTTCCAAACAAACTCTTGTGCGGTTTGACTGAAATATGAACGCAACACGTAACACAGACATGTAACAAACCAAAAACAGGACATGATGTCACAAGATGCAACCCTAAGAAGGACAGAATTACACCTCAAGCACCTGTTTTTTCTCGTCATAGTCGCAATGTGGCCCATCACAGTTCAATACAGGCATCAGAACCGCAATTTTCATTTGTGTGTGTGACGGAGGGATTCCTGCCGCTGTTTTGACTCCTTTACACATTAAATAAGCTCTTCATGAGTTCTCAACTGGTCAAAATACTGTCATATGTAGGCTACGCACATACAAATAGTGCATTTATTCCAGCAAACAGCATTGATTTGGATGTTCGGTAATTCGCTATAATTATATACGAAATATTAAAGCCGACCAATCAGGTTGTGAACAGATCCCTATGCCTTTAGGTTCGGTATCTTTAGGTTCTGTTTTAAAGTGCCAATGTGAATGCTAAGCTAAGGACCAGGATTACATTATTTTTTTGTTTGTTCGTCTTTTTGTTCTGGACCAAACTACTTTTGAATGCAGAACATTCCTTTAAGTAACACAAAATACACGATGAATCTTGGGCTAAAGCACCAATGTGCGTTTTGTAACTGTAAAACAAATATAATATTTACATTCTAAATGTATAAGAAATTTACACTCGTGTTTTTCATCACATTATTTTAAAGAACTATTAAATCACAACCAGTGTCACAGATCTAGATGAGGTGCACGACTGCTGTGGATGTTGAGTTTATTAAGCGAATGCAGTACCACAGTAAACAGTCCAGCCGGTAGGTCAAGGGCACATTACAGTGTTTCTGAGCACATTGATGGTTCATTATTGTGAAGAGAGCATTCAATATTCAAGTGCATTCAAGCATTCGAGTGCTGACCGATACGAGATGTCTAGAGAGCAGGGAGGCCGTTATAATGTCAATATATATATGCAAGAACACAATGTAATGACGACAAAAGAGATGTACACTATTGTTTAAATTAAATGAACTCTTATTGTACACAATACTTAAATTCCCTTTAAAAAAGGGCTTTGGCAGATTTTGGAACTGACACAAGAGTGTACTATCAAATCAAGTGTGCAGTTATTTGGCTATGCCAGTTTCACAATAGCTACTCAAAAAATATTACTGATTAAGTTAAATGTTGAATACTTACTACTACTAAAATATTTCTACTACTTCCTTCTTTTCTGTAAAACAAAGCAGCAAAAGTCTTGGTTATAATGAGACATTTACACTGGAAGTGAATGATGCTAATTCATTAATGTTAAAATTCTCACATTTTCAGTAGTATCGCCACAATATGTTAACATATTTTTAGTGTTTTTTTTTGTAAAGTCGTTATATACAATTTTACAAAACAATGGCCGTAAAATTAAGTATTAAGTATTATTTATATACTGTTATAGTTATTTATTAGTATTTTGAATTAAATATTTTAATTTTATAGCTTCAATTTTAGTTTAGTTTTAGTAATTTTAGTACTTCAACTTATTTCAGTTAGTTGCCATTGGGTTTTAGGTGTTTAAATTTTTCATCTAATGTTTACATTTTGTTTTATTTCTGCTTTATTTAAATTACAGTTTTAAAAAATATATATTTTTTAGTTATAGTTATCAATAACAACAGTGCAGTCAAAGTGCCTCAATGTAACCTGTTTTTTTTAAGAAAATGAGAGATGAGTCCAAATTATTTTTGACTGATCATAGCAAAAATGTTGTCGATTTAATGTAACTTATATTGAACCCAGATTGTTCTACATGCAACTTAGTTGAAACGAATCCATTAGTTTCATATTACTATGTGATTACATTGTAATTACTAGTTAATTACAACATATATCTAAAGTACATTTTGTGGATCTGCTTGCAATTAAACATTTTAATAAGTAATAGCATGTAATATGTGTAACGGGCACTGCAATGTAAAGAGATCCCATTTAAAGTAACCCTTTCATTCTTCTGTTTCATCAGTGATTAGATTGCCAGTGGTATATTTGTCTGGTAAGGGTTAAAGGGCTCATTTCATTGAATTCTTTAAGACAAACAGAATAAGCCCTGATTTAGCGTTCTGAAAACTGTCATTACCGACCAGCGACTTCCGCCTGTCATTCAGAGTGTGCTCGGCTCTTAAAGTGTGTGTGTGTGTTAAGAACTTGGGGGTGGACCTGCCTTCCCACCGCATGCATAGTTGCCATAGTTGCAAGCATCATAGTTACTCTGTTCCAACGATGAATCATTCTCACAGAGCATGAATCACCATTAGCTGAGATCACACACACATTCACTTGTGTAACATGCACAACACGCACAAACATACCTAACATATTACAGTTATGTATCTGTACCAGTAGCTGTTCACAGTACGTTTATTCTGTTACCGTTAACCCTGGTTTGCTTAACAGTGTCTTTATTACTGAGAGTCCCTGTGTTAGCAATCACCAGGGCTGCGTCCCCACAGTCAGTCCAAATCCCATTATTTGTTCATCCGATTGGAATCTGGTCTAAATGATTGACTGTCCACTCTATGTTGGGATGCGACACTTTGTTTCTGCAGTGACTTTCAGCATGTTTAGGACTAACTATCCCTCTTTTGTATGTCTGCCACACAGCTTCTGACTTTAACCTCTAGATGCTAATAACATTTTAGCAGTTTGATTATTATAATGATGCATTCCAAAAAGTCTGAAATTATTTGTTTTATTTACCGTTGTCCCTTTTTTCCTTGTTTTCATTTATTATTAGATAATTCAGTTTACAATGTTTTATATATTTTTTGTTTTTTTATGTTGTATTGTGTTCATTATGTTAATGCTGTGTTGTGTTTTTTATGTTTTGTTTTGTTGTGTTTTGGTTTCTTTTTAGGTTTTGTTTTATTTCACAATGTCCCCGTCGTGGTTGTGGCGAGATAAGAATGACTGTGGTCACACCAGACTGACCTGGACCGAGAATTTATGGACCATTTTGGGAGAGAGGTTTATGGCTGACCCCACCTGCAACACGCCAAGCCATATAGCCAATCATACGATAGCACATTATAGACAGGGTGGATTCTGATTGGTTGTTGCAGAAGAATGGTTCTCTAACTAACCCATGCAGTGGGGGAATGGTGTGACCTGGTCTCGTACTTGTGCTGAGTGGAATAAATGTGTGAATCCATCACTGGGTTCACTGTGAGCTGCTAGAATCTGTGTCAGTGGGCAAATGAACCCTTGATGCTTTAAGAGAGAAGGACAGATCGCACCCAAATGGAGTCGCTTATAAATGAATCATGCCAGATGGGCCTTTTTTCACCCTGTTCACACATTTAATGACCAGATAGCAAAGTGACAGCTGAACCATAAAGATTTGCACGTACTGAAAACAGACACACATATGTGTTAAAAGAGATAGTGTGCTCATTTTAACACACAAACACACACACACACACACACACACACACACACACACACACACACACACACACACACACACACACACACACACACACACACACACACACACACACAAAATATGTACGAGACCGTGTCTTGTTCATCCTTTCATATTTATGTATGGTAAAAATGCAGATAACACATTTTTAATATATATTTTTAATTGTGAAGATTTGTGGCCACTCTTACTAAAACATTATCAGCTGACACTCAGGATGTTCAATTCATTTGAGGCAGAAGATCAGACCACCACTGAAAAATCCTTACAGTCGCTTTGATTTACTTTCTTAATACATTTTCATTGTCTTACTGGGAACGATTGATCAGACGAGTAAAAAATATTTTTCGCCACCACCAAGTCCTTTATTTTCTTATGACAACTTTTTCACAATCAAATCTTGTGTTGGAATATGCTGTTTCGTGCAGAAATTCATCACATTATGGAAGTAAAACGGGGACGAATAACCTTTCAAATAAAACTGCTTTTGCGCAATTGTTTAATCACTGTATTTTGCAAAAAGTGTAATCAGTACAAACAAAAGTTTAATTTTAGACATCATAGACTCACTAACATACATTAAGTGTAAAATGTAGTTCATTTTAACTGGACATGCACAGCTGCATAATTTTATTCATAAAATGATTTTATCTTTATGTTTGTTTTTGTTTGATTTACTGTGTCGTGTATATATATATATATATATATAGAGACTTTTGGAGTTTTGATTTTATTAATACAATGTATTTTAGATACAACAACCCCAAGCTCATCAGGAGTTTTGTTATTTCTGCAAAATGAGATTGCAAATCAAATGATTTATCAAAATATCATGAAAACAAGCAAGAGATGGTGCTGCATTTAATAAAATGCATTACTTCAAATAACACGCTGCTGCTTTCTTGTGTCTGGACGTCATCATCGCTTTAGTCGGCCTGACAGAAACGCTCTTCATCACGCATAAAAAACAATCCGTCTCATGTCCCAAAGTGGAGGTGGAAGAATTTCCTCTTTTGCCCCCCATCCTACTCTTTTTCTCTCTTTCTGTGTGTCTCTCTCTCACACACAAACACAGATGTCAAGAATGAAAGGCGTAATGCAGTATGATATTGCAGCTCGGAGGCAGTGTTTGGCTTAGGCACAGAAACTGTAAGGTGAAGTTTTCGGCATTTCTGCAAAGACGTTTGGGGGTTACTTTGAATGTCTAAGTTCCCGGTGCAGCTCGGAAAAATGAAAACCACTTTTGAAACCAGCTTTTTGTCCCTTTTCACTTCATTGTGAGTAGCAGTTTGATAAAGGCATGGCCAGGACCGCCCTTTATCAAAGGGGCTTTAGGGGGCACACGGCGAACAGACCCCAGCGGGCGGAGATGGCCCCCTTTCCTCTAACTCACACCGGGACGGCCCAGGGCTTGGCATTAACACAACAGGCCTCACCACAGCTGGGCAGTTACTTGGTGGTTGTAGGTAAAAAAAGAGATCAGTGTTATCTGGGCAGTTCATCTACGTACGCAATACGTGGTGTATAACATCCCTATCTCACGACCAATTCGTACAAATTCGTACGAGTGAGTAAAAGGTGGCTAATTCGTAAGAATCGCTAATACGATTTGTCTAAACCCTAGTGATGGGTAGGTTTAGGGCCTGGGTCATTCGTACGAATTCATATGAATTGGCCAACTCGTAAAATATGTAGCTACAATTTAGCTAAAATCGTACGAATTAGCCACCTCGGGTTGCGTATGAGTCTGAAAATCACTGTAACTGTTGACCTGCTGCTTCACAATGAAAAATATGGATGTCAAAAAAAAGGGAAGCAGGACAGTAAAGCAGATTTTTGAGCAGTGTTTATGGACAGTTTATCTTAATCTAATCTTCTGTAATCCTATTTCAGTCGTATAATGTGTTGTATTATGTATAAACCTGCTAGGCTGCCCATTAGCCACTCCCCAATGTCCTGCATGACACTTTTATTTAGATGTTGCCGTCCTCCCTTATGTTCACAACATCTGTTCCTTCGATATGATTTCTCTTTCCATTCCTGAGAGCCACAGTCCCTCCTCTGACCCCTGTGAACATGCTCTTTTTACGACAAATATTTTCTTTTCTATACCCGAAAAATATCCAAAGGGTCTCGTGTTGATTTAGAAGTTGAGACAAATCTCTCAACAACTCTGTGACCAAAAACAAGACAAGTAGAAGTATATAGTCTCCAAAAAATATCTCAAATCTAACTTTTCACCTTAGGACTATGTGGTTGCCTTGAAACATGCTGAGTGATGCACTCCAGTTTAAACAACCCCCAATGTGATGACACATGGTTAGAAAAGAAAGTCATTAGTACCGTCACTTTAAAAAGCTTGGCTGGATAACATTCCAGTTATTTTATGTTTGGAGTGAAGGATGTTGATGATTTTGAAGTTTGCTTTCAGATTACCCTGTTGAATCACTGTGTTTTCATTGGACATGTTCTTTCAAAGAGAAATGCTCATGGGGGAATGCTGGTTTATGTTTGGAAACACATACTGCCATAGGTCTCTTGCTATTTAATATGTACTATGTATATTTCTCACAGTATTTATACGCCAAAGGTTTGGGGTCAGATGGATTTGTTTCAAAATGAATCAATAATTCTATTCAGCAAGGACCCATTAATTTGACCAAAAGTTTCAGTAAAGAGTAAAGACTTACTTGCATAAAAAAAACTGTTTCAAATAAATGCTGTCCTTCTGAGCTTTACATTCTTCATAGAATCCTTAACAAAGTTTTGTGGTTCCACAAAAATATTAAGCAGCACAACTTTTTAGTGTCTCTTAAGCAGCAAATCGGCTTATTCAACGCTATCTCACGACCAATTCGTACGAATTTGTACTAGTGATTAAAAAGTGGCTAATTCGTATGAATTCATACGACCTCACTCGTACGAATTTGTACGATTTGTCTAAACCCACGTGATGGGTAGGTTTAGGGGCGGGGTCAGGGGTAGGTCATTCGTACAAATTCATACGAATTGGGCAACTCGTAAAATATGTACGATTTAGCAAAAATCTTACTAATTCGTACGAGTTAGGTCGTATGAATTAGCCACCTCGTAAAATTCGTACAAATTGCCGTGAGATCGGGCTGGCTTATTCGTATGATTTCTGAAAGATCACTTGACACTGAAGACTGGAGTAATGGCTGCTTAACTGAATTCACACGAATAAATTAAAATATTTAAAAATTTAAAACAGTTATTTTAAATTGTTACAATATTTCACAATATTAGCCTACTAAATTTTTCATCAAATAAATGCAGCCTTGATGAACATAAGAGACTTCTTTCAAAAACACCTAAATATTGTATATTTAGTATAATCCCAATACTTTTGAATGGTAGTGTACATTTGCCAAAATGTGCATCCCACAATGCAATGCATATGACTTGAACTTCCATTTCCAGTGTAAAAAGTGAACCAGAAATAATAACAGCCAAGATTGTTTTACACTTGCTGTGTTCGTGACAAGGTCATGTGACAGCATTAATCATTCCATAATAGTGTTTTTCATACAGTAGTATAACCAAATAAAGTACTATGCAATAAAGTATACATAGTGTAGTATGCTAGTATTTATTGTGAACACAGCCCTGGTCACCATTCACAGTGTCAAATATGAGTAAGATCTGAGAGCACAGTTTATTATTAAGTTTAATGGATAGATTTTCATCTCAGACCAGTGAGAAAATGTGAATGCAACACACGAGGAAGAAAGAGAGAGTGTTTTCCATTGTTATTTGAACTTCCTGTGACCTTGGGGTCTTCAGAAGGAAGAGGGGCTGGAGTTTTACTGTCACACGACGAGGGTGTTTTTGGTCTTTAAAAATAGCAGCAGGCATTAAAAGCGAGAAAAACGATCAATCTCTGTTATTTTTGGGAATATGATATTTTCCTCTTCATGTTCTGGCCTGAAAGAGCGCTCGGCACAGGGGTCCCAGTCAGTATTGCTGTGTAACCGAAATCCAATCCTGAAAACAATCCATCCGCTGCTGTCCTCTCTCGACGCTCTTTCCTTCCCACCCCTCATCCATCATTCCATCCATCCATCCAACTATCCATCTCTTCTCATTAACTTCTCTGATCGATAGATCACTTCCTCTCTGCTAGCAAGAAAAAGAGTTTAAGAGTGTGTCGACTGGCTGGGTTTTCTTACCGGACACACACACACACACACACACACACACATACGCACACAAATGTGAGCACAAGCTCTGGATTCAGCCTGGGACTATCTGTGTGTATTTGGCTCATTCACTAAATATGCATCTGAATTTCCTCTTTCAAAACAACCAGTTATTTTCACTTGTGCTTTTTGCATTTCTGTGTTCGAATATTTAGTCTATTTTACATTTCTGTCTGCTAAAAGTAGGAAACCCGTTATATCCTGTTATAACATATATTCACATATTTTAGCAAAATTTAGCTGTCAATAGTATAGTAATGCATGAAGCACCACACACCAAAGTCAGTTGTTGGCTCTTGGCCTTGGCTCTAACGGCCCCGTCCACCGTAGTGTCCATCACGGGTACACCTCAGCCCTTCACCCCCAACCCTCTGCCTTGGCCCTCAGTGCCTGCAACATCGCCCTGGTCCTTCATCCCTCTGACTTCGTGTAATTTAACGTGTGGCCTGATCGGTTTTTGCTTGCTTTGTCAAGAACTTTTAGTCAGTTAGATGTTTTCCTTTATGTTAGTTATCTTAAAGGAATAGTTAACTTAAAATTGTAAATTCTGTCATTTACTCACCTTCAAGTTGTTTCAAACCTGTATGAACTTCTTTCTTCTGTTGAACACAAAGATATTTTGAAGAATGTCGGTAACCAGGAACAAAAATACTTTAAGTCAATGGGGTCCATCAACTGCCTGGTTACCGACATTCTTCAAAATATCTTTGTGTTCAGCAGATGAAATAATTTCATAATTTTCCACGGATTCGGTGCCGCTACAGCGCATGCACAATCACCCCTAGGTTTTAGCCTACACTCAGCAATGGTAACCTCTGATTGACAGACATAAGAGTTTTCACTGGATGATGTTCTAAAGGTCAAAGATGTAAGAAGGTGCTAGGCAATTTAAACATTTAAAAAGAAAGCAAGAACTTTTTTATTTTATAATTGGTTTTAAAGTTATCACTGTTTTAAACTTATTAAAAGAGAGAAGTGACTTCACTTTATCCAAAGCTCCTAGTTGGTATTGTCAAGTCACCTTTATTTATATAGCGTTTATACAATACAGATTGTTTCAAACCAGCTTTAGTGTTAACAGTAAAATTATGCATTTTGGCTGTTGTTCAGCTGAAGTCAGTTCAGTGTTGTTTCAGTTCCGTTGTAAAGATCATCAATTATTAAATTAGTTAATTTCATCTATATATATATATACATATATATAAAATCTATCTTCAAAAAAGGATGTTGTCCAGCTCAGTTCAGTTCTCATACAACAGCGGAAGTACAGTCAGATCAATAATATTTTTTAATATTAAGTGTCTCCAACTAAGCAAGCCAGAGGCGACAGTGGCAAGGAACCCAAACTCCATCATGTGACAGAATGGAGGAAAAATCCTTGGGTGAACCCAGGCTCAGTCGGGGGGCCAGTCCTCCTCTGGCCAACGAACGAACACTGTGTGATTATGATTCACTCTGCATTTAAATATTCACCCAGTTCCTTTTGCTTGAGATTGGTTCATTACGCCGGTATGGAGCTGAAGCTGGCCATAGGGTCTGTATAGAAACTAGGCAACTAAGTTAATTTGCTTATCAAACTAGAGGGCCCTATCTGATAAAACATATGGTTTAATATATGAAAGCTTTAATTCGATGATCGACTATCAAACTGTACTTGTCAAGCCATTTCATGGGGGCTTTAATGAGTGAATATTTAATATAAGCCCGTGCATAAACCAAAGCAGTTTTACAAAGCTAATAGCTTTAAACCAATGTAATTGTATTAGGTGTATTATCATGTTTGAATAGGACAATTGTGAGTTTCGATTCAAAGACAGCATCATGTAAATCACTGAGTGTCATGTATCGCAAGAGACCTTCAACATTCAATTACCCCTTGAACAGCAGAGAGAATCAATACAACGGCCTGAGTTCTGTCCGGCCTCAGGCTCATGCGCTGTAATGTCAGGACCCCTGGTCACTTGGTCACTCCTGATTGTCTCCTCTTTCGTCTGCTGCCTCTCTGTCATTATTTTGCCCTCTTCACCCTCACCAGACTGAAGTCTGACCCCTGTCGCTTAACTCCATTTGCAATGTGTACTTAAACCGAATGGCAATCAATCAAACCCATGTGAAGCCTTTGTGTGTTGATAAAAATATATAATATATAAACATTAAATGCTTAATATATAAATAATATATAACATAATGTATGCTTAATATATAAAATAATAGACTATAATATATTAATATAACACTAAATGAAGGATGACGTGTGTGAAGACTGGAGTAATGATGCTGAAAATTCAGCTTTGCATCACTGGAATAAATTACATTTTAAAATATTAAAATAGAAAACAGTTATTTTAAACTGCAATAATATGTCACAATATTACTGTTTTTACTGTATTTTATATATTTTATTGTATTTTTGATGAGCTGAAGAGACTTTTAAAAAATGATTATTTCATGAAACAAATTGTACAGACCGCAAACTTTTGATCGGTAGTATACTCTGCAAACACAGAAAAGTGTAATTATATAAACAGTGAAAAGTCGCAGTGCCCTGGATTGTATATCAGCACTGCTGGAACGCCACTCAGCCAATCAAATTCAAGGACCAGAACTCGCCATCGTGGCAATGACCCAATCAATCGCCCCATTACTACAGCTATCAGTGTCTTCTCCAGCTCTAGATTATGTCATAATAGCTATAAAACGATGTTGACGTCCTGTAAAAAGTGTTCATTATTTCCACAGACATTTCTGCTGGTAACAAGACGCTTGGGTTTTCTAGTAAATGCTTTAAGCTGTCATGTGCCATCAGAGGGGTCATCGCAACATCTCCAATTTCCTGTTTTATTTTCTCAGATATCAATGAGGCTAATGCACCTCTACCATCGCTATATCATTCAACATGCCACTGACTCTTTAAGCCAAATATTCTGTCTTGACAGTCTCTATCTTTTACTTACTGATAAATAACTCTGTTGTAGAAGTGCAGTTGGCAATCTAAGAGTAAAGAAGGAAGATGATGTCAAGGTTAATGTGATTTACCCACGTAAGACAAGTCCCTGGATCACTTAGTTGGTCATGGAACAACCGATTTAGGGCTGGAATCACTGGCTTCAACAATATTTTTCACAATATCAGGCAGGGTTACGGATGGATCTACTTGGTCATGCGTTTTTAATTATGGAATAGCTACCCATTCATGCAAATAACAAGTGTAAATGGCCACCAAGACATATTTAACATGAAAAGCAATCAAACTCAAACTTTGTGCAGGAGGTGCTCTAAGGCCCTGTTTACACCTGGTATTAAGATGAGTTTTGGTCAATCGGATCACGAGTCGGCGAGGATAAATACAGGTGTAAATGGTTTCTAAAATGTTTTGAGCTTGTCCACTTTCCACCACTTCCAGAGGTAGTCGAAAACACATTCGACAGGATTGCTTTCGTGGTGTAAACGCTCATGTGGTCGAATGTGTTCGAACAGCCACAAAAGACCGTCTACTCTCCGTCTACTGATCTAATGCATTCATTATGGGAAGAGCTCTAGATCTAGCCAGATGGGATTTAAACTTTGTCGACTGAAGATCCAAGTTTGGTTTGAAGACAAAAATGTACCAAGCACAATGTTCTCTCGCCATTCCTGATTTCTAACACACACAGCATTCAGCTGATCTTACAGCTGTCAGAACAGAAATGAAAGCTGCTCCGTATGTTTTTCGTCGTCTCCAGGCGCGTTCATATGTAAAATGCGTGAGCTTACTTTGTCCATTAGATCAAAAGATCTGAAAAAGTCCTTTCATTTACCCGCCCATAGACCCTCCCCTCAATTGAATCAGGACAGAAATGGTTGAAAGTGGACAAAAGAGACGGATTAAAGCACCAGGTTTAACAGGAATGTGTTTCCCTCGTCTACTTGTCAACCGACTGATCAAAACGCATCTTAATACTGGGTGCAAACTGGGCCTAAGATGCATGCAAAATGTTTCTTTCTATCTCTTTCTTCTGCAGAACACAATTTTTTTGATGAGCTATCACTTTAGGACTATGCAAACATTTGAAGGGACTTTATGTCTGTTCCTCAGGCTCATTCCTCAGTCTCTCTGTCTTCTATTCATCCTACTGTTGTGCACTGTTATGCAACTTAACATTTAGATGTTCAAGTAGATGTTCCAAAATCAACATCCTGTTGTTCCTGGAACAACATTCCTATCAATCCTTTATGTGCACTGATTTTATGGATGGGGTTCAGGTTATGACTGGTGGATGCCCTGTTTTTGTACAAAGACAGCCAAACCACTGATCTTAAGACAAGACACTACAAGAAAAAAATTACCCTTATGATGCATTATAAATGCAGGCTTTATCTGGTGTTATAATGCATTGTACTCTTAAAAGTTATAACCACAAATAAGCAAGTATGATAATGTATTGTACCTATTGTTATGATTTTTTGTAAGATGATACAACGTATTATAAGGTTGTTTATAAGACGTTATTCATGTATTATAATGCATTAAGAATACCCGTATAAAGCATTACAAACAGGGGTGCTCATAACTGGTGCGCATGCGTGGTAAAAATACATGACGTTTACTTACTGGAGTTGGATTTTTCTCCATTTCTGGTAATATAGCAATCATGATGATAACTGTGTTCATTAATTATAAGGGTTGCAACGGATCCATGATGTGTACGGATCTAGTCCCTCGGTTCGGCATGCATGTGATTTGTGGATTGACTGATAAGTTTAACCATCATAGAGTGAAAGTTTATCATTTGGATGTGTTTTGTCATGCCAATTTACACATTTGAACCAATTTAAATGCAGAAGAAGAGGTTGAAATCGGGACTCGCGTGCTGTTATCTGTGCGCACAGCCTCACACACTCGAAGCACGCAGAGAGAGAGGTGCGTTTCAGACAGCGCTCAAACACTGAATTGATTTCTCTTTCGCGTTTACTTGCGCTTGAACTGACACATGCCACACAAAATTATGTCAAAATACCCGTCTCGACAAGTATTCTCTTGGTTATGTATAAGTGAACAGTTGAGAAAGAAACCGGATGTGAGTCAGTATATTCGCTCCATGCATTCGGTCTTAAAGTGACAGCTTCCTAATATTCCTGCTGTTGTCTGTGTCTTTAATGTTACTAAAATAAAAAAACATCTTCATCATCTCAACCATCTTCAACCATGTTCGAGAAAAAAGAAGATAAGTCTTGAGTTTCTTCCGATAACGAACACGTCAAAATATTCCTTGTTTAAATAATTAATGCCTAAGGCATATGCAGAATAAAGGGGCGGGGCCTGGTTGAGTTCAGTTAGTAGTGTGTTGAAACTCACGGTTATGGTAAGTGGCGTGACATTTCCCATACATAGGGTGGTGATGGCGCAGTGGATAAGACACATGCCTTTGGTGTGAGAGACCCAGGTTCGAATCCACTGTGAGACACCAATGTGTCCCTGAGCAAGACACTTAACCCCTAGTTGCTCCAGAGGCGTGCGACCTCTGAAATATAGCAATTGTAAGTCGCTTTGGATAAAAGCGTCAGCTAAATGAATAAATGTAAATGTAAATGTATACATGCTCAAAGCGCTTGACTAATCATAACACACTGGTCCAGCCGACCAATCAGAGCACATTGCGCTTTTCGGAAGGAGGGGCTTCATAGAGACAGGAACTGCATTCCCCAAAAGCATTATAAGCCCATGAGTAGATCGTAGAACCATTGTCACCGATGGTCTCTGCGATCAACTTAGCTTACGATACTTTTGGGAAACAAAGCCCAGAGTTACTGAAGGACTGGGGAAAGAGGTGCTGTAATAATGTAAAATATGTGAAAATAATGTGTTTTTGAATATTCATGCATGAAAACTCTAGTAGAAAATTCTAGTAGACCCCAAAAACAAAATCAAGACTTTATAAAAGGTCATAATAGGTCAACTTTAAAACTGTATTTCCAGCTAAAATTATTTTTCGCAAAGTATCTTTTCCTGGGAATAGTTAGTTCATGATAGATGCATTGCTAAACGTTGTTAACCTCATGGAAATAAAACAATTATACCCTTGATGGTATTTCTGTTGAAACATTTTGGTTTTCTTGGCTCATGAAGATGTTTACATGTGCACTATTAATTTCTTTTAGTTGGTTCCTTGTGTTTTATTCCAATTTCAACAGAAAACTGATTTCAGACACTGATTGAGTATCATGACTGCTGAACACTGTGATTTTGGGGTTCTTGTCTGTAGTATTTATTAATCTTGGAATTAGTTATGTTCCCCTTTTGCTTTAACAACAGAATTTGAGCCACATGAACTTTTATACAAGTTTGTATATAACCTGATGATCTTTTTCTCCAGAATGATTTGAGAATGATTCAAACATCATTGTGTGACGGTCTGAACAAAACAAAAAAAGAGTCAGCATGATATCAATGTTTCAAATTACGTGATTAGTGACCAGGACATAACACAGCATTTTAAATATTTTATATTCAGTGTATGTCAATGAATAAATAAAATCCAGAAGTTTGTGTTGGTCATGATGATCATGTTTTCCAACATAATTTCAGAATGAATCAAAGAGCATCTTGTGCTTCAGTTAAATTAAGAACATCTGACCATCTGTACAAAGAGTCACAGGATGTCAGTGTCCCAGATTTAATTAGTGACCAAGAAATAGAGCAGAATTTTAATATTTTATATAAATTTTATATTATAAATTTTACATATTTTTTCAGAATCCTTCCATTCTGTTTATTTCCAGATTGTAATGAAAAAACAAGTCCCACATTTCCATTGTGGTCTCAGAGTTTTGGACCCTACTATACATACAAATATCCTGTCAGACAGGAAGCCCCCCACTGTTTTTTTCCTCCATGTATTACATTTTTCCTTTCCGGTTCTGCCAAAACGTTTGACTTTAAACTGGAACAGTGTCAATCTTTTCAAATGGGCTTGCTGTCCCTGAGAGACCTTGCTGTGATGTTTTTTAGTTAAACATTTCTGATGTTTTTATTGATCGTTTTTTGTTCAATTTTGTTGGAACATTCAATCAAGTGATGTTTATTGTGGCACAGAATAATAAACTTCTCTTGCAAAAGTGTATGGTGGCAGAAAAAAAAAGGTAATTCTGATGCCAATAAAAATTAAATTTTAATAGCAAGTATACTCTTGCCAGGAAAGAAATGTTTTGGTTCTGAGTGCAAATCTTTGTCTTTGACACAGGTCCTTCCTCAGTCATCAGTAATGATGATGACTCTGCCAGCCCTCTTCATCATGTGTCCAATGGCTCTAACACACCCTCGTCCTCTGACATGAACGCGGACGCCGTCATCATCGGCATGACCAAGATTCCCGTCATAGAGAACCCGCAGTACTTCCGCAGCACCAGCAGTCTGCTCAAATCTGACACCTGTGAGTTCACCTGTCTGTCTGTCTTTGCTTTTTCATTTGTGTCTTGCCAACCTGAAACAATGTTAGCCCAATGACTACAAAAATTTAACAATATGAATAATCTGTCAGGATTTTTTTTGCAATGAGACCATTTCAAATAAGTACATTCCCCCCCAACATTATATATGGTTTAAACTTCATTTCGATGGTCCACTTTAGACATTCTACTAAATGTAAGCAACTTTGCAACTAGATGTCAACTAACTCTCATTATTCAGGGAATGATTATTATTCCCTTAGAGTATTAGTAGACTGTTAGGTTAGTGTTCGGGTTAGTACAATAAGTTGAAATGTAGTTGTAAAGTTACTTATAGTCAGTAGAATGTCTGTTAGGGAGCATCAAAATAAAGTTTAATACTACTAATAGTAGTATACTACTAAAACTATAGTGTACTAATACTCTAATAGTGTTAACTAATAATAATAACTAATAACATACTAATCTAATAACAGAATGTAATATTAAAAGGGAAATGAACTGTAGACTAAATTAAAGGCAATACATAATTGAGTCGTTCGGCCCCATTCACCAGTAACACAACAGCGGATTATCAGTGAATCCCAGTTGTCTCCGACGAAAGTTTATAAAACTATCCCGTGTAAAATGATCACTACAGAGGCAGGTTTTGGCGGTGATTCTCAGCTCTCCATCAGGGTGGTTCTTCACAAAATTAATCCACCTCTTCTAATGTGATCGTTTTTTGGAAATCTAAATAAGGACACTGATCTGTTTTGTACGTGATCGCATCCAGGTAGTACACATTTCCGTGACGAAGACATAGCTAGCTAGCAAACTGTAAGCTGTAGTAACTAATAGTACTGACAGTAACTCGCAATTAGGGGAGGGGCCAGCCTCAGTGGTTCCAGTGCGTCATCAAGTAGGGGCGTGTCCAGGAGCTCAGGGGCTCCAGTGCGTCATCGAGCCGCGTTTTAGCCCCGCCCAAAAAATCCGTAACACAGCAATGGTAAACAACTGTTTAACGGTCTAACTCCACAATTCAGTACTTCACAGTTAACAGTCTTTGTAATATGTTTTAGCAATACATTTCTAACATTTATAACGTGTTTAGAATTTTTTTTAGAATTGCCTTTACAGGGACTTTAAAGGGATAGTTCACCCAGAAATTAAAATTCTGTCATTAATTACTCGCCCTCATGTCGTTCCAAACCCTTAAGACTTTTGTTCATCTTCAGAACACAAATGAAGATCTTTTTGATTAATTCTGAGAGATTTCTTTCCATTGACAGCTATGCAACTAACACTTTGACGCTTCAAAGTTCATGAAGAGATCGTAAAACTATATGAATTGAGTGGTTTAGTCCAATTTTTCTGAAGAGACGTGATCGCTTTATATGATGAAGATATTTCATTTAGGCTTTTATTCACATATTAACATTGATCAGCGAACATAAACAGAAGCTCAACCGAACCTGTTTTATGTGCGAGAACAAACCTCATTGGTTATTGCTGAAGCTCAAACGTGATGCGTAACACGAGACTGAACCATTGGTTCCCGCACGTCAAACGAACATGCTTGAGCTTCCATTTACCACAACTGATGTGTGAGTTGATGAAGGTTTATATGTGAATAAAAGCCGAAATTCAATCTGTTCATCATATGAAGTGATCGTGTCTCTTCAGAAAATTTGGACTAAACCGCTCAATACATTTGGATTAGTTTAACAAATCTCTTTAATCTCTGTATGAATTTTTTGAACGTCAAAGTGGTAGTTGCATAGCTGTCAATGGAGGGACAGAAAACTCCGGGTTTTAATCAAAAAGATCTTAATTTGTGTTCTGAAGATGAACGAAAGTCAAGAAAGGTTTGGAACGACATGAGGGTGAGTAATTAACGACAGAATTAAAATTTTTTGGGTGAACTATCCAGGTTTATATGACTGTGCATCTGCATACACAATCACACAGCATCTTAAATATTTATTTTATAACCCTCATCACTTGCCTCTCTCATTTTTTTACGCTCTCTGTGTCCTTTCCTTCCCACTCTGGTTACTTTTAATATAGGGTTATGTTGTACAGTGAGTTACTGTAGATCGATGCAGCCTCATCATCTAGCTCTCGCTAATGTAATCGGCTGACTGGCTAGTTTTTCTTCAAAAGCATTTCTTAATCACATTAAGGATAAATCTCTAAGAGTGCAGTGTCTGTTCAGAATCTTCTCTCTCTCTGTTTTTATCTCTCTCTCCTCCAGCACACTAAACGGCTGATTAATCTCGTCTTATCTCTGCACTGTCCTCACTCTCTTAAGGGACATCTGGGATAAGAAAGGTCTCTTTTCCACCAAATTTGAAATAATCTCTAGTACACCTTTTATTAAATTATGTCGAATGTCCGGAATTGCATTTGTCTGATTATAAATAAAGCTCTTAGAAACCCATTATTTAATAATAATTATTAAAAAAACGTAGCCATTGGAATGTCTATAGAACATATAGAACACACACACACACACACACACACACACACACACACACACACACACACACACACACACACACACACACACACACACACACACACACACACACACACACACACACACACACACACACACACACATAGATATAGATATTTTAAAGAATGTTTCAGCAGTTTTTGTCCGTATGATGAAAGTCAATGGGGTCCAAGCACAAATAGGGACATACTCCAGCAGTTTAATCCAAGTCTTCAGAACCATTGCGATCACTTTTGACATCTCAACATATATGATTTGAGCTATGTTTTGTTAATCAATTATTTGATTTGATCAGAGTGAATTACCACGTAAATTTCAAGTGAATGATGACAGTATTTCCATCGTTTAATTTGTGGAGTCTCCAACAAGATGAGTTAAACCAGGTGTGTTTGATTAAGGAGACACACCATTTATGTCTCCAATGCTTTAAATAGCAACCTCTAAACAATATAATATTTCCATAGGTTCTCACAAGAATAACCTACTTATGCCTACCTAACAGGCTTGTCACTCATCTGAAATTGCTCAAGTTACCATGAATGAAGCACTAACATTGGTCAGGGTGTCTATACTTAACAGATCACTTCCATCCAGTTGCATAGTAGCCATAATGCTGACAACACCAATCCTACATAATCATCACGTCCAGATTCCAAACAAAAGAGTTAGCTTCTTCAATTAGTTGATCTTGATGTTGATAAGCTTCAGATAATAGACTTTAGTATACACTATAAAGAGGTATACTTTATGTATATTAGCATCTTACTAACACAAGCATATTCAAGGATCTGCCTAGCTAACATAATGGCACTAGTCTTATTATTATTGTGTTATTACCATTTATTACGTATTCTGGTTCAGTTTCATGAGTTTGGTTCATTTCAGGTTTGCCTTAACTTTTGGATTTATGTCAAATCTATAAAAAAAAGTGTCTTTGTTTGTATGTTATGTTTGAAAAGGTCTGATTTATTGTCTTTCTTGAATTACTTGTTCTCAATCTTTCTATCTTTGTGTACTTCCTTGAATAAAGAATCACTTAGATCCTTTAACTATCATTCTCTAAGATTTACATTACAGAACATCTGACCATCAAGCTATTTTTTGTGAACTCTGCCAGGTGGGATTATCCATTTTGGATTACTCATTCTGTTTTTATTAAATATCCAGTCCTCTGAACTGTCTTAAAGGTAGAGTAGGCAATTTCAGAGAGGCTAGCAATAGCATAAGATCCCACCGTCCCTTCAGAGTGTCTCCAAAGCCACGCATCCTTTAAAACACATGAACGCGCACAGCAGAGTCTGCAAAGCTTCACGAGAGATGGTGTTAAATTACCTCATGTCTCAAAGTACATAACATTACAAAAATAATGAAAATAAACAACTGACCTGTACCACCTGACTGCTGCAGATTTATTTTGGTGTTGATAGTGTTGACATAGAAACGCATAAATCCGAGTCTGAGGATGTGAGCTGGTCGGGGTAGAACGTCACGGGTTGCCATATCATAGTTAACCATTGACATGACGGGGACGCAGCACAAGCTCGTTGTTTTGGTTCAAGAGAAACTATAAAAGGAGTGTGACTGTCTGTATATAACTCTGCACAGCCTTACTGAACGCACTCATGATGTGTGATGGCTGCGTGAACAGGTGCGTGGAGGTATGGAAATACATATGTTGACAGATCATTGCATTTTGTATCATCCATCCCTGAATGACCTGTACTGAAGACCTTGTTAATGTTTCCTGTTTGAGAGAATGTTCCTGATTCTCCTGTTACTGAGACTATCAGTTAGTTTCATATTTCTAAGAGTTTTGCTTAGTTCCTTAAGTTTCCTGATTTAAACGCCCCTTGAGTCTCCAGTCTTCATCAGCTTTTAAATCTTCATCCTGTGATCCACAATCTCGATCCCCAAGGTCACAATGGGGACCATGTTTGGCTCCAATCCCATTATACTATTTTGAGATTGAAGGTTACGGAGTTGACGGGGCAGTGCAAAAAGGCAAAAGTAGCACTAATGTGTGATTGTGTTGTGTTCTTTCGACAGTTGTTCAGCACATTAAGAGGCACAACATTGTACTGAAGAGGGAACTTGGAGAAGGAGCGTTTGGGAAGGTGTTCCTGGCCGAATGCTACAACCTGTCCGCAGAACAGGAGAAGATCTTGGTGGCTGTCAAGGTTGGCTGTTTAATTTAGCGTTGATGTTAGCATACTGATCACTATACGTACCGTATACTCATTGTATTTGTACACATTCTGTGTTTGTAGACATTGAAAGAGGCCAGCGAGAACGCCAGGAAGGACTTCCATCGTGAAGCCGAGTTGTTGACCAATCTGCAGCACGAGCACATCGTTACGTTCTACGGAGTGTGTGTGGAGAGCGATCCGCTTATTATGGTGTTCGAGTACATGAAGCATGGCGACCTCAACAAGTTCCTCAGGTACAGCTTCCTGAACGTGTCTGCGCGTGTTCGCATTGGAATCCAATAGTGCTTAGTCACATCTTTTCTTTAATTGCTTTGTCCTTGTAAGCCAATAATTACACATCATTTTTCATGAAGCTATTGAAAATCTGTCACTAATACAAAGTAAACCATAGGACTTTCATTGCTGCTTTTTAAAGCTAGTTAAGAAAGTGTTCTAGTTGGTAAACAAATCCAAAAAGATCTATCAGGATGCTGATGGCCAATTATGTAATGTTTTAGTTTATGTCTGAGTTTAAAAGGAGTGTTGTTGAATTGTGGTCTGGTTGATGTTGTTACGTTCTCTGTCCGCCCCAGGGCTCATGGTCCTGATGCAGTTCTGATGGCTGACGGACAGGTACAGCAGCAGGCAGAGCTCACTCAGTCTCAGATGCTTCATATCGCGCAGCAGATCGCCGCAGGCATGGTGTATCTGGCTTCCCAGCACTTTGTTCACAGAGACCTGGCCACACGAAATTGCCTAGTCGGGGAGAATCTCCTGGTGAAGATCGGAGACTTTGGAATGTCCAGAGATGTCTACAGTACAGATTACTATCGGGTAAGATTTGCTTTATAGTTTGTCTGTGCTTTTTCAAATTAATTATAAATATAAATTCTAATTCTAATTTGTTGACATTATTAAAATCAATATTACATAATTATGTTTGTAACAAGGTTAGATGTTGTGGTGTTAGTGTGTTGTATTTAAAAAATACAAATAAAGTCATGTTTAATTGCTATTTTGATATCTAATGCAATGGCGTTTAGGCATCCGGATTTCCTCATGTGTATATATATATGTGTGTGTGTGTGTGTGTGTGTGTGTGTGTGTGTGTGTGTGTGTGTGTGTGTGTGTGTGTGTGTGTCTGTGTAAACAGCTTTGATGTAATTTTAGTAATGTGTAATATATTGATAGTTTTTCAGTGCTATTATTATTAATATTATTTACATGTAACCGGAACGATCACCTCCGTTAGGAAAAAAAGTAGTCAACTTAAAGAAAAAAAAGTATATAATTTAATTTAAAACTAAATGTGCGTGTGTGTATATATATTAGGTCAGATTATATCAGTATTCACATTCCTATTTATTAGAGATCGAGATGCATTACCTTCTATTCTGTTTCAGATTCATTAGTTGGAAATTAATGCTGACTTTACAAGGACACTTAAAGGCGATATTCAAATCCTTTTCCCAGTATATGTATAAATCAATATGCTTCTCATGTTTTTTGCTATACAGATCACTGAATACTAGATATTCGAACACCTTGACCCCACTGGCTCTCCTCCTGTATGAAGTCAGCAGAATTTCAGTGTGTGTGTGTGTGTGTGTGTGTGTGTGTGTGTGTGTGTGTGTGTGTGTGTGTATGTGTGTGTGTGTGTGTGTGTGTCTGTGTGTCTGTGTGTTGATTCACTCCCGTCAGTTAGTCTCTCCCAGATTAGGAGTCAGAGAGGAAGGTGGCGTGGGAACAGGAAAGAGGGGTCACTATGGCAACAGCAAAGAAAAAGAATAGAGCGCTTGCGCCATAAGACAGAAACTGAAAAAGTCATTAAAGATCTCTCATTAGTATTCCCCCCCAAATTCAGCATGAGGGCCTACCGAGAAGGAGAGGGGTAGGAGGTAGAAGTTAGGGGGAAAAGACTAAAAAACAAATGAAAAGATAAAGAAATATGAATAAACCAAAACTTACACTTTGGTAAATAAAGATTTGAAGAGAGACAGACTACTTAATTTATTATTTGATAGCATGATGTTCTTCTATTGTGCTCCAATCATGTATTCAGTGTGAATCATCTGTCCAGTGTTTGAAATGGGTTGAATGATGTTTATAAATGCAGAGATGTGCTATTAGAAAACTCTCTTCATTGACAACTGTGCCAACAAGTTCATTCAAGTTCATTTGTCTCTGAATACTGATGAATATCATGACACATCTCCATTATACTAGTCTCCATTGAGATTCAAATGCAGGTCAGTAGATTTGTGTGTGTGCGCACTGTGTGTACACCATTGATTAGGCCTATAGAACATCAGTTTCCATAGAAACAGCTGGTCAGGCAGAGGCTGATGGGTGGATTTGAAGTTGTGAAAGCATGTTGTGTAACCATAGAACTTCTTATGAAGCCACATTTGTGCATTATAACCTATATACAAAAGCTTTAGTTGAGAATCCTCATAGTCAACCCATTGCCTTTGTCTTCATTCAATTCTTTAATAGAGAGTTAATTGTCTCATATTGTGCACCATTCATCACTACATATTATACCAAAGATAAAAACATGTATTTTTAATCTTTCATTCAAATGTTATAACTTGCTGTCTCTCTACACATAAACTGACTACACATTTGGCTGATGTCACCAATCCCTCTTAGAAACATACAGTAAACAAAGATTATGTTGTCAAGAAAATGTGTGTGAACAGCTTTCATGTCATCTCAGTAAAGTGTAATATTTTAATAGTCATTCAGTTCTATTATTATTATTGTTATTATTATTATTATTATTATTATTATTATTATTAATAACGTAACCTAAACAAACACCTCCTTTTTAGGAAAAAAAGTGGTCACCTTATTGAACAAAAAATCCAAAAAGGTAAAAGAAATATATAATAATTATATATATATATATATAATTATATATATATTATATATATATATATATATATATATATTTTTTTTTTTTTTTTTTTTTTTATAAAAAAATTTAAATGCAGTATGAAAAAAAAGTACCCTACTGAAACCAACAGCTTTTGATCCTTTGTACATACTCATAAACCGAGGCACTTTAACAGGCTATTTGACAGTGTGAGCAAAAACATCATATGACCTGCAAAATTAACCAGCTTTGCCAGTAAATGCCCACCTAAAACCAATTAAAAGAACCTTGGATTTTAAACTGGTGCAAACTGGTCTAAGCTTTTTAGCAGGATGTTGTTGTGTGTGCGTGCATGCGTGTGTGTGTGTGTGTGTGTGTGTGTGTGTTTGATTGCAGAGGAAAAAGGTTTCTAATAGTGCTAGTGCTGTAGACCTCTTTTTAAGTGACCCTTCCAGTCTGTAGATCCACTATGGGACCAGTGAAAAAGCCTGAAAGCTTTTGACCTTAATATTTGATGAGTCCAGTATGTTAAACCAATTAATCTGAGACTAATCCACATACTGGACCACAATCTCATAATTAATATTTCAGAGGCAGCGCATTATGGAGAAAGCTAATAAATGAAATGATTGGTTTTGGGGTTGAGCTCCAGGCCAGACCAACTCCCCAAGCTTACAGCATCCAAATCCTGAGAGGCGCAACTTACGGCACCATCTGAGGTCCTGTACTAGAAATACTGTCAGCATTTGCCAGAGAGGTTTTTGGATTGAACAATGCTCCAATGGCAACAAACTAGTATCCACTGCCTACTCTTAAGTCTGTAAGGATCTTATCCATTAGCGCATGCATTAGCAATTTGCATTAGCAAATGCAGGGAGTTTTGTTAGAGTAGCTTGAATTTACAGTATATATCTTCTGTTTTTATCGATTTGATCACACCTGGTTATCTTAATGTCAAACCACAGTCCAACATATATTCTAAGTTTCAGTGCCATTCTATTTTTGTAATTAATTACATTGTCCATTACAACTTTTATTGATTCGACAGATTCAAACTCGCGTCACCTACATCAGCACCATGACTCAATATGTCGGATGACTCAGTGTGTATTTACTGTTTCACATGTCTAGGTTGGAGGTCATACCATGCTGCCAATTCGCTGGATGCCACCAGAAAGCATCATGTACAGGAAATTCACCACGGAGAGTGATGTCTGGAGTCTGGGAGTGGTGCTGTGGGAGATCTTTACCTATGGGAAACAGCCCTGGTACCAACTGTCAAATAATGAGGTATTGATGCATATCATACACATCCATGTGATCGCCATGCAATGAAATGCCTTTTTGGGGGGCAGGCCCCCTCTCCAGCACTTGTTCCTTTATATTTTTTAAAGAAATGAGCAAAAAAATTGATCCAACTAATCTGCTACTTGATAAGTGTAGTATTACTGCTTTGCAAATTTTGGATGTTTTGTACGGTTCTAATGAGTAACCAATGCCCCAGAAACCACCCAGAACACCATAGCAATCACCTTGAACACATTAGTCACCAACCTGAAGAAGCTAGAGCAAGGGGTAGCCGACCCCGCTCCTGGAGAAAGGTTGCCTACCTCTGCCTTAGAGATCACCCAGAACACCCTAGCAGCTTCTTTGAACACATTATCAAATGCAATGAACACTATAGCAAGCATCTAGACAACATTAACAACCAACTAGAAGACCCTGAGGCAGGGTTTCCCTAACCTGTTCCTGAAGGCACACCAACAGTAGACCTTTTTTAACTCTTCCCAATGGCTTGATGTCTAAGTCGAGGGTTTTCAAACCTTCCCCGGAGGATCCCCAAAACTGCCATTATCTGTCACACCCACTTCAGGTCTTGTAGTCTCTTCTAATGAGCTGATGAGAGGAATCTGGTGTGTTAGATGACAGAGACATACAAAATGTGCAGTGCTTGGGATCCTCCGGAACAGGATTGAAAACCCCAGTTCTAAGTGGTGTTCACAGAAAGGCATAGGATTCAGACTTTTTGGGGTAGACCTGACCTGCTTCTTCTTAGTGTAAGTGCTTGACTATCCGGGGCCCAGGTCAGAAAGCAGACAGACTTGCTAAACCGACCGTCTGCTGGATGCCTTGAGTTCCCATGTAGCTCATATAAATTACAATATTATCATATAAATGTGCTCCCTGGAGCAGGCTTGGGAAGCTGTGCCCTAGAGAACACCCAGAATACAGTGGTGTCACTATCCTATAGTTTGGCTCCAACCTCAATTAAACACACCTTAATCAAATAGTCAAGGTCTTCAGGATTGATAGAAACTTCCAGGCAGATGTGTGTCGGGACAAGCTGGAGCTAAACTCTTTAGGACATTGGAACAAATTGGACATCTACTTAGAACAAATTCGCACCTAACCTGAATACCCTAGCAATGACCTGAGTAAGGCCTACACCCCTTCAAACCTCAGAATTGAAGTACTCAAACACATAAGGCTACACTATATAAACTTCAAAATGCTATATATTCAAATTCTATCACTCCTTGGATGGTGGTTTACCTTAATAAACAATCCTTTTCTACGTTTATAGCAGTTTGACTCATACATTTCTGGACATTTAATTTGTTTGACCTTTCAATCCTTGCTCTTTTTTAGGTGATTGAGTGTATCACCCAAGGTCGTGTACTCCAGCGACCCCGGACCTGTCCAAAGGAGGTGTATGACTTGATGCTGGGATGCTGGCAGAGAGAACCCCACACCCGACTCTACATTAAAGAGATCAATAACCTGCTCCTCAACTTGGCCAAGGCATCACCAGTTTATCTGGACATCCTGGGATAAGAGAGCATGTGCCGCATTTGGGATTGCGAGTGGATCCCTGAAATTGCCCCTCCTCTTCTATCCCACCCGAAATGTCTTTCTTCTACAGCTTTAACACCTCCTCCCTTGCCCTCCTCCTCATCGACTGCTCCTCTTCTCAATGTAAACGTCTACATACATTGGCAACAGGATTGTGTCCAATGACTATGAATTATGTATTTCTGAACAGAAATGGATTGAATGGAAAGAGCCGTACTCAAGTGACGTTAGTTTTACTTACGGTGATCAAGATCCCAATGGTTGACCATCCTCAACTTCTGGACCAAGTTCACAACTGCAAATTCCAGTTCAGTGAATAAATGGATTCGGGACTTGAGGAAGGGTGTCCATCTTAACAAAGAGGAAATAGCAGCTCCGAACAATGACCAAACACAAATGAGAGGAGAAATAAACAACTCTTTTGCGCTCTGCACAGATTTGGTCCTCTCAGCTCCCACCTGTTGTGTCATACATCCGATACAAAGCACAGAAATTGAAACTAGCATGGTGATTAACAGTGACAAACTGCAACTATATCTATACGTATACATGTGTGTTTATAAAACTGGGTGTTACCGAAGTAGTTTCACAGTTGAGCGACTCTAATTAAATGCTTCTGGACGCTGACAGGATGTTGATGCAGCCGAGCAAATCTGAAATGCCAAGTAGCCCATTAAAATGTGTCGAGAAAATAGGTTTTATTTAGAGTGGGACATGTCCCCACTACTTTTGCCATTGCTGATTTTGTCCCACTACTTTATGAAATAGTTTGCAGCAGGTTTATGTCCAGTGCAGTGAATGTATCTACAGTTTTCGAGCAGGGCTTATATTTTGTTAGTATGAATAGCGATCTATTGGTGGAATTAGCTATGATGTATGATTTTTGGACATTTTTAATCACTGTCATTTTTCACATTTCAGTTTTAACTTGCAGAAAAGCTCTACTACTGACCTACTTTCCAGATCGAAGCTTCATATTTATAAGGTCACAATAAATTATTTGTGCATAACCTTATTAATATTCATAAGCTAAGCCTTCACCATTTTGTGATGTCACAACCAGCGTGTCTGTTTTCCGCCACTGTGCCCTCGACCAAATTAACGGCCATAGTCTTCAGGTCTCTACACGACATGCACCATGGAGTCATTTGAGACGAGGCCATGCCTCAATACCATCAGCTTGCATTTCTCACAGGAGCTTAATTATACAGAGTGGCCGATTATGATGGTGTGGGCTAATTTACGACCTTTCTTTCTGTCTTTCTCATTCGCAATGTTTTACTACTGAGTTGAAGTACTAATGTAGTACTCAAGCCTCGGGTCGTACAACTGCTATAGTGTAATATATATTTCATTACAGGAAAAATGTCTCCTATTAGCAGCAACTCCCTCTAGGCTCATACGCTATCAATGGGGAGAAGAGGAGAGACGGGAGGGGACAGGATGGAGAGAATGAGACGTGGGGAGGAAAATAATGTTAAAGAGAGATAAACTTGAGTCACCTCACTAAAACCCGCATTTCTTCTTCCTTTTATCATACATACATGATTATATCTATTTATCACTGTAGAGATCCTATCAAAGCATCCTTTTTTGTGTTGATTATTGCACTGTCAATCTCCCATAGAAGACTTAGCACACTGTACTCAAAAGTAAAATCCCAAAAATAGTTTACACAAGTTTGGAGTTAATTACTTTTTTGGAATAATCTTGAAGAGATGTAACTTATAATTTTATATTTTATTTATTTTGTACTAAATGTGTAGCACTTTTGTGTTTGTAAATTATTTTATTTATGTAAAAATAGTAATTATTGATATTATATTTTTTTGATATTTGGTTGAGAGTTCAAGGGTTGTGGATTGGGATGTATTGATGAAACATATATAGAAAGATTACATATTTTGGGGTGAACATTAAGAAAACCACATTAAAAGACTGCAAAAGCAATGAAGCTTAACTTTGGATTGTGACTATTTTTCATGAACATTAAGAAAATGTTCTCAAATTCTAATTAACACGATGTATTTTTTATGTTGAATTTCTGTAATGAAGTAATTTCATTTTTTACTGAAGAACAATGTTTTTAATGTTTTTAACTTAGCATTTTTTTTACAGTACAACAAACTACCTTACAGTACAACAAACTATTGAAATGTCATTACTTTTTTCGCATTACTGTGATGGCTATGATTTTTTTTCTTATGTTATATATATATACAAATGGAAATGTAGAAAAATCTGCTTAATTGTCAAGAAAATAATACCACAATGCAACTTCTTATTTTCATGAGGTTTTCATGAGGTTGTTCAAAGATATCATTATGGATGAGGAGTTTAAGTGGTTTAGATTAGTCTGCGACAGAACAATGAACTGTGACTGCATATCAAATACTGTCTTCTACATGTACAGAACTTCTTCTGATGTTTCAGAATGTCTATAAGCTAAACTACTGTCCACAATTAAACCACCTGACAAGTGTTAAAGTCAACATGACAGCAACATTGATCTACTTTACTTTCGAACACTTTCCTAGTCTGAAACATCTTTCCTTTTCACCAGTCACCAATTTACGGAAGTAAAATGATTTGCAAAGGCTGTTTCATGTTGACTTTGAATCAAACATTCTTAAGAGACTTCCCACCTAGTATACTTTTCTTGATACTTTTAAATACATGCCTACTTACACCTGGAAAGAAGATTTCTGCAAAGTATTTTGTAGTGTGTTATACAATTAAACACTCATCTACAAAAGTACAATCAAACGTCCTTGTCTGTATGCTTTCTCTGAGGTATATGGACAAGTCAAGTTGTCCGCCATTGTATTTAATAAAAGTGTAATGTCTTACCTCATCGTGTGTGTGTGGAGTGTGTTATTGTGACAGTGAGTTATGCGTAGGTCCATGTTTATAGGTGGGTCAATAGAGGTTCATACAGAGTGCTTTGACAACATTGGCCGAACGTATTGACCTACAGGCACTAAAATGCTTTATTGACAGCCATGTTTTTTTATGTCTTACTGGCTGTCAGCCTGAAATTTTACCTCATACAGAAGCATGATGGAGACCAGAGCAAGTTAAAAACAATTTATGATGACATGACACAATCCATAAAGTTTATGTAGCATTAGCGTTGCTATAGTAGATCTGAAGCTTCGAGAGTAGAATAAAACAAGAGTTTGTTCCAATTCCCATTTCAGTCATGGGCAGAGGGGAAAAAGAAAAGGAAGACTGATCAATCAGTGGATCGATGGCTTGTTTTGACATTGTACATTAAGACCTAACTAATTGCCAGAGGGCTAAATGCTTTTAAAAACACATCCATGATGGTCAGTGCAATCGGGATTTTTCACAGCATGCAGCAGAATTCTCGAAGGACCGAGTGAGTGTGCAAACAACTGCAGCTCTGAACAAACAAAGATCCACTCTAATGTCATCATTTCAAACCCAATCTTGCAGTTTTATATACATACATTTTATACTTATAATTATTACAGTACTTATAATTAACTACAGCATGTCAACCACGCTGCAATGCTTGTGCTACAGAATGAGACCTCAAAAAGTGTGGCTTGTTGAGGAGAGGTGTGCTGTACTTTTACACCGCATTTACAGTGCAGGTCTTGATGACCGATTCCAATTTGTTGACTATATTCATATTTGTTTTTTTTTTTGATGACCAGCTTACATCTTCTTTTAAAAGTGACCCATATCCGACATCTGCATTTACACTATGCACTTGGTGAAACAACCCAAGGTAGACGTAGTGACCAGGAAAAAGGAAGTAAAAACAGCAAGAGTTGCAATGAACGCAAATGAAATGATAATACAAGCTTTTGCTTTCTGCACCATCTTTAAAGGTCAGCAAATCATTGGGTTGAGCCTTCATCCTCCATTGACAAGAGTCTTGTGATCACGGTTGGTGTCCACTTGAGTTGACGTCAATCTCCACCGTCACTTTTTTAATGACGTACGACTCTCATTGACGGGAATATCCGATCTGTTATTCATATATCGATATCAGTGAATATTTGTGTGCTCTTTTCGGCTTAAACGTTCGTGGATTCGTGGTTTCATCAAAATTGTAAGAGAGATGTTTTTTATGACAGGGCCCCTCCTCTTCATCCTAAATTGATTTTTCCCACCATACTTCCTCAGAGATATTAACTCTTAAATGCCACTCCAATACATTAAGTGGACAACTGTGAGGGTTTGTGGTTCGTTAAACACAGATACATCCCAATGTCAGGGCATTTTTTTTCTGGGAAAGCATGGGAGATCATTTGGGATATTAGCATGTGCTATTCATCAGATTAACCACATTATCAGATGTTTAGTGTCAGTGTGTGGAGGGAAAACAGTCGCTGACAGCAGGCTTTGGGTGCTCTTGGTCAATGTGTTTTACAAGTAAATCTGTGTTGTGGTATAATGCTGTTTTTAACTATCAAAACCTACAGAGCATGTGCTTGGTGTCATTTTTACCTTGTATACTGTGGATTTAAGTTTGTTTTTGCGTATAAAATTGGCGTATAAATCCATGAAGGGATATTTTACCACAAAATTCTGTCACAGAAGAAATGCAGTTTTTAAATATTATGACGGTGAGTAAATTATTCACCATTTTGTTCACGAATTTTCATAATGTAGTTGCTTTAAATAATACCATTGTATCATGTCCAAAAACTATGGTAGTATCATGGTAGTTTTTTCTTGTTAGAGAAGGTTATGCTTACATATATGCAGAGTTAATGAATCAACATAAACTGCACAGATGAATGGGACAATGAAGATAACATGCTAATGCTAATGAATGTTGTGCCAGTAGACATTATCCAAAACAAAATATTCTAAAATAAAAAAACAAAACTGACGGTGTGAAGTACATATTGAAGGATGTTGGGCTAAATACCATAGCAACCACCATTGATGGTGAAATTGAATGCTAACAGAAGCTCTCTAAAGATATTATAGACCACCTTGAGCTAAATTATTAGCCAGGGGTGTACAGTAGTTGTTGATTTACAATTTAAGATAAGCGTTAGGTGTACATTAATTTGAACTTAGATTTTTTTATGAAAGATTTTTAAATTGTTCATAATTTGTACAATTATAGAGTAGGCTAATTTCTCTCCATAAAGCTGGTGGTTTGTGTTAAACTGCAGAATATCTGTAACCAAGAAAGTTTGTGTCACGCGTGTAGTAGGGACAAAGAGAGGTGAGAATTTTATGCAAGCAGTTTTTATTTAATAGTCACACAATACAAAGCTAATCCAAACCTGAAGACGAGATAATAATCCAACTGGGGAGAAGGAGTAAAGCCAACAACCGACAAACACTGACTGAAACACAAGGGTATAAATACACTGGGTAACAAGAGGCTATAATGAGGGACAGGTGAAGTTGATTAGTAACCATGTTAACTAACAAAAAAAAAAACTAACAAACTACTGAAAGACAGGCAGAGAGGAACTAAACACAGGAAGAGAACATAGGCGCAGCCAGACAAAATCATTTCAAAATAAAAGTCTAGGAACACAGACAAGAGGGAATCATGACAGTTTGTGACAGTGACTTTATAAATTAATTTAATAGATGATTGGTCAGGGCTGCATCGTAAGACTAAAGCCCTATTCGCACGGGATAAGTATTACCTGGTGACCTCTAGTCATTTGTAATAATTGCGGAGTTTGTCTGAGATCTTAATCCCGTGCGAATCGGCCATATCTGTAATTTGTAAAGTAAGAATTCCCCCGCAAATTACCTACTATATTTCACTGAACACCGAGGTCCTGTGATAGTATTAGTCCCGTGCGAATCGGCATCTCTGTGATTTGGCCGGATCGTATATCATTTTTTCAAGGTTTTTGTTTCATGTGCGCCTATTTATCCATCTTTCGCGAAGAATGGAGGCTGTGTTGGAGTGTTAGTATTTTGGGTGCTGGGTCATATGGCTATACACAACTACACAATTTGCAGAAAGTGAAAGCTGAAAATCATCAGAAGAGCAAAAACAAAAAGAATGATTAGATGGAGATGAATGACATGTATAGCAGCGTGCGGTAAGGAACTTTATTCTGTTTATGTCATAATATATCAGCTAGACCTATAACGAAATGACATTTCTAAGCAATAGCCTATTGACGTCATATCCGGGAGTTAAGTCAGTAAATTTGAGTAAAATCACAGGCTTCGGTTATCCCATGCGAATGCACCACATGAAATTCAGATGTGGGGGTGTAATTTCTAAATCACACGAGGTCCACAGATAGTACTAATCCCGTGCGAATAGGGCTTAAGTTGATCGTAGAACAATTGCCACCAATGATCAACTTAGGCTTACGATGCTTTTGAGAAATGCAGCCCAGAATGTTTTGTTCTCCTCCACACTTTTAGCCCAAATGAAGCTGAATAAAAAAATACATAATGATGCCGTGTCAGAATTTATTGGTGATTTGACATTTCATTGGCCCTGTTTACAACATGTGAAGAGTGGTAGGTCCCCAGGACTAGAGTTTAGATCATCCATTGATGCAGGGTATGACAAACTCCTATCACAACACAAGTGGTAACAAAAGATGCATTGAAGAAGCATATGAATACCAGGTAAAAACGGCAATACGCCTTGGCTCAATGCTTGTGATCAGATCACTGATCTTAATACTGGAACGGAAACAAGGCCATTTAAACATTCAAGTAGGCCAGGGGTGTCCAATCCTGCTCCTGGAGGGCCATCTTCCAGCTGAGTCCTGCAAAGTCTACATCCAAACTGCAAACTGGACCCCTGAACTAAACAGAAGCTCCCGTGTACGGAACACAAGTGCTTATTTTGTCCTGACAATACCCTGTACTGATGGCCAACATAGAGCAGAGGTGTCCAGTCCTGTTCCTGGAGGGCAAATGTCCTGCAGAGTTTAGCTCCATCCTGCCTGAACACACTTGCCTGGAAGTTTTCAGGCTGCATTTAACTCCACTTTTAGACATACACTTGCAAACTTTCCTAAGCACTTCCCCTTGGGGGAAACCCCGCTGCTGTTTTGAAGTGCGTTCAACTTCATCAAGTGGATGAGGGAACTTTATTTGGACAGACTCTTGACCCGATTTTAACCGAGGGAGAGAGTCTACTCGATATGTACACTTCAGGCAGATCTACAGACCACAATGCAACATGAGTGTGACATCACAGCAGCTTCACACCCCACACAGCTCTAGTGCATGATATTGGAGTTATTTTTACAATTAACCGCATAATAATGGTAGCTAACTTAAGCTGATTGTTATAGTTTATTGTATTGAATTTTCGTTTGTTATTTTTAATATTTTTTCCAACAGCCCAAGCATGCAAATAGGATGGCGCAGAAAGGTGCGTAAAACAAATTCATAAGGAAAAAAACTGTAAGTAATTAATCAGCTCCACTGCAGATTTTAAGTGATGAAGGGTTTAGGACGCTCCATTTAAACACATTGCAAGGGTTTCGGCAGTAGTGGGCACTCGTGCAACATAAATAATGATGTACATCCTTGTGAACGAGATGGAGGGAAGTTAGCGAAAATAATTTAACTTAAACGCAGTCCCAGTAATCCTGACGACATTGATTAGTTGGTTTAGGTGTGTTTAATTAGGATTTGAGCTAAATTCAGCAGGATAGTAGTCATCCAGGACACACCTGACGTAGAGTCGTTTGACAAATCTGTTGAAGCATATAGTTCCTGTTGACTTGATTCAAACTGAGTTCATAATCAGGGACAAGATGTTATCCTGGCATTCATGTGTGATGCTGAGCAGTTTCATCATTAGCACTCCTTGAATTAGCTGGCATCAGCTAATTAGTGATGTTTACTAAGACTATTGCTGAAATGAAACCTCTTCCAGTTCCTGCCCCATATATGCCACGTACATGAATGATACCTCAAATCCTGCTGCTAATTAAGAAGTGTGCTTTACTATTTTGCATAGCTGACAATAAAAATAGTGCTCAATAGACATTGAATTAAGGACCCAAGGCATATCTTCGAAATAAAATGTTATCTAGTTTGATAATGCTACTGTGATTTTATTTTGACCTTGTGTTGTTTGTACATGTGTGTATTGAAATACTAGCTTTTACAGAGATTATTTCTACCTTACATCTGATTAACTAAAAGCCTGTCTGTCTACAACTTTTTTTTTCTGATGAAAACCAACAGTACATAATAAATAATGGGATCTTATAGCCTGAGATCGCACATCCCGTCCTGTATCTGATGTCCATGTTCAATATTGGTCTAAATGTAAAGGATGCAATGTCACGGTTTTTCTGTAGGTCTGGTTGGTACCAGGTTTCACTTCCTGTGGTTGACCTCTACCCATCTTCCCGTCTTTAACTCTATATATTTCCCACTGAATGTCTTATTTTTAAAAGACGCACACACGCACGCACGCACGCACGCACGCACGCATGCACGCACACACACACACACACACACACACACACACACACACACACACACACACACACACACACACACACACACACATCATGTATGAACTACACCCCCACCCCACCCCCGACCAGCATCTTCACAAATTAATAATTCAGAACACAGATAATCAGTCAATAACGTTCTTTCATATACAACTAAATAATTCACTCATCCATAGAGGACATCTTGCATTTATGTGTGTATGAGTTTGCGGATTATTGGTGCGGCAGGTTTTGTGTGTGAGAGCAGCTCTATCTATGTATGTATCTATGTGTGTGTTTATGAACTATGAATACACTGTATCCCATTATAAAAAAAATGTAGTGGCTCTAAATAGTTTGTTCAAAGAAAAGGTCTAACATACTTTGCATATGCCACATGTTTTGATATTTTGTTATCCAAAGAGATATGTGTGGCTTGAGTGTGAAATGACATTTTGGGGCCTCTGTACAACAGTAAATTGGGGATGTCCTGGATTTTGAACCCATAACCTCATGTGCTATATGCACACAGAAATCTGAGATTTTTAAAAAAAAACAAAAAAAAAAAACAAAACCAAATCAGGCAGTATTTTGCACCCAGTATTTTGCACCTATTATAACCAAATTAGCTTTATTTATGTATATTATGCCATGCTCAGGGAATCGGGATCAGTGAACACTGTGTAGGGACAGTAGCATTTCATGAAGCTCTCTCCTAGTAAGCAGATGAACTAAATCAGGTATGTTAGATAAGGGAGACTTACAAAATATGCAGAGTGTGGACCAGAACGAATTGGGCAACCACTGGTCAAGGGTAGAGGTTTTTAACTGTCCAGCAAAGTCTATATCCAAACTGCTTCAGCACAACTGGATTTCAAACCAATGTGATTTCCAAGTGATCCCGAAGAGCTTGATCAGCTGGTTCAGGTGTATTTGATGAGGGTTGTAGTTAAACTCTGCAGGTCAGTGGGTCCCCAGGGTTATAGTGCCCCAATTATGCTTTTTCAGATATTACCTTTCATGCAGTGTGTTATATAGTTTGTGAATGTAAAAGGTCTGCAAAATTTTAAAGATCAAAGTGCATGATAAAATGAGTTATTGTTTTCCAGAAAAAGAGAGAATTGATTCGGAACTGCTGAAACAAGTTGTCAATAATTCCAGTCTTACTTCCGTAATTTACATACATAACAATGTAACAAATTTGCATAATGGTCTTCATTTGCTGCACACGAACAATGTCTACATTGACCCGCCCTCAAACACTGTATCTGGTTTGTGTTGTGTACATGTCAAGAAGACGCTGTTTTTTGCACTGCAAAAGGAATTTCTCTTTGTAAACACTTCCAAAGCATGAGGGTGTGAAGGGTCAGTTGTTAGAATGACCACAGCGATACAACAGCAGTTTAACCTTTCGATGATAGCTTCTTAAATCTCTGTGAGGTCGAAACAGGATTTAAAAAAACGCTTATCCAATAAAGATGGGACAGTAGTACCCACTTTATTTGGGCCAACTTGCTCCTCAGAATCACAAACTATAAGTATGAATAATTATTGATGTATATATTTTCTACCAGGTGTTCAAAATATGTAGTTTTGTGTTTTAAAGTGTGCAGCTCTCCGCCTAACCGGCTAACCCACGTTATTACTGTCTTACTGAAATACTTCTGCTAATCAGCTGTGGGCCACTATTACCTAAAACTGTGTCCATTAATGCAGATTTTCTGTTGTAATTACTACTTTGAGTAAAGTGATAAAGGATGGAGCAAGATTTGTTTTACAAACTTTGATGGTACATCAGTCATTCACGTTAGTGCTCGGGTAACATATGCACTGGTACTGATACAGTTAATGATAGAGTTCCCACATGTGCACTGCAATAAATTAGGAATATACACATCGGTTTGTAGATGGACATACACTTGTTAATGCTGATGTAGAGGAGCATTAACAGGTGCAGCATCTCATAATGCACAACAAACTGTGTAATGTATCACTGAGAAACTTCCTGCTCGAGTCATCCTTGCGATGGAGGTTCGGGTTGAATAACTAGTCTGTCAATGATTTATCATCGGACTTGCGCTTGAATGAGCTTTAGGAAGCCTCCACATTTTTTGACAAATCGTCTCACTCCCTCCAGAGTTCCTACTTCAATGGCCCTGTACTTTAGAGTGAGAAGGGCATGGGAATTCTCACTTCCAATTGGAATTCACAAATAAATTGGGGGCTCGTGCGGGATTTATATCCCACAACCTCTCACACCTAAAGTGAGAAAAATGCCCCAGTGTTTCCCAACACTGTTCCTGGAGACATACCAACAGTGCACATTTTAGATGTCTCCTTTATTTGACCCATTCATTTCAGATCTCAGAGTCTCTACTAATGAGCCGATGAGTAAAATCAGGTGTGTTTGATTATGAAGATACCTTGCCCCTACTCTCTGAGAATTCAGTTGGGTTGTGACAGTCTAAATACTTAAGTGATAGCATAGACAATCTTTGCAGCATTCCTTTTTTGAGTGTTACACTAGACTAGGAAAAGACTTGACTAATGGTGAAAAACATGGTTATATTGCCTTAATGCTGTATTCATTTGTCCAAAGAATGAATGCATCAGCATGGTAGCCTATCGCTCTGGTTTTATTTATGTAGTGGAGCAACAACCTAAGTCATACAAACTCTGCTTTGAAAATGATAGCAATGTGTGTGATTGTTCTCTAAAAAAGGTATATCTTTTGGCATAGATGGCACACACATACACAACAATATGCAAGCAAGAAAGAGAGAGAGAGAGATAAAAGGGCTTTTACAACCTCAGTCTCATGAAAAACATTGATAAAGATCTGCACAATGAATGAGTTACATGAAAGCCAATGAATGGTTTTTAAATGAATAGTCAGGAGAGCATCAGATTGTGTTGACATATGCATGCCAAATGTATTGGTGTGGTTAATTAGGGGTCTGATGTGAATACAGCTGTCGACGAGGGCCAGCTGGGATTGAGTCTTTTGTTTCTGCACTGTGGAAAATGAAGGGATGCTGAAAATAAAGAGGAAGTGATGGAGCTGAAAAGACGGGAGCTTTCGTTTGGAATGCCGACTGTGGATTAGCATTCTTCCGCTGCTTAAGACATGCGTCTCTGCTCCCACTTACTCATTCACTCATTTGACTCTTTCCTGTCTGACCATCCACTTGTCCACAGTGTTCCGGGTTCAAAACAAGATAAGCTTTATGGGCAGCATTTGTGGCATGTCGTTATGCCTCAGTTTGTAAAAACAAGCAAAAATATAGCATTTGCAATAATGTACAAAAGAAGCCTATGGCCAAGGCATTTAGGAGAATTTAAAAACATAAATGTGAAGCTTGTCATTTTGTCAAAGCGCTTACATGAATACTTCCATACAAAACGTGTTTTTTGATATTTGTTATTTGAGCTGTAAAGCTGTCACACACAGTCAACATTTTAGCAGTAGGCCTCTTTTCTGCACAGATGAACTTCCCCTGTGTGATTATGTGGTGTTCCACCTTTACACCTTTTACAAAAGGTGGTTCCGGTCTTTGCCCTATCTCTTCTATGTTGGATGGTTGTTTTCTGAGTTTCTCTGCTTGTTCCTTGAGTGTTTGGAATAAAAGAGTATTTCCTGGAATGATCCTTCATCGTGTGCGTCACTGATACACCATTCTGTGACAGTTAGGTAGGAGAGGTCCTGTTACATTCTGATTACACCCGTGACTATATGTACAATACAACTTGACCTCAAGTTCCTGTTTGCTTTTATAAAATACTTAACACATTTTTTACGCTTTTTAAAAAAAATTAAACTTTATTAAAATGTATTAAGCAAGTTTGTCACATCAATCCTCTGGCCGGGGTTTTCAACCTGGGGCTAAGGGGTCTAGTAGAACATTTTCAGACAAAAATATATATATATTTTTTAAATTAAAATAACAAGTGATTAAATCAATAAAAAATATTTGGTAATACTTTATTTTACAGTGTCATTGTTACATATAGTTACTATAATAACATCTCGGTTCCCTGAGAGTATAGGGAACGAGTAATGCGCAAGTTTGCTTGCGCTATTGGAAAACTCCTATTCTCGAGAATATTGAAGCCACATTTTTAAAATGCAGTGCAGCTGCACAGCAGACACACAGCTGAGCGTCCAGCCACTCATTGGCTGCGCTGCGGCAACTGCACGAACCTATGGCGAGTCGGTTAAGATGCGCGAACCAACCAGGTCGCTTCGCGTCAGAGCCCGCCAGTAATATAATATCTGTTACATAATCCAATATTTTCTCGGGGTAAAATAATGAAATACTTGCCAAAACAAAATGAACAATCGACAATATTGACTGCCTGGTACCAGCGTGAACAACGCTCAGGACAATTGACGGAACAGTGACTGACCCGATCGGGACAGTTCTGCATCGCCATTCAAATTCATCCATGTGTTTTTAAGCCTTACCAGTTTAAATATTCAATTTGATACTCCCTGTGTAAGATGTTTTGTGTGTGCGGTCACTCAAAGCACGCGTCAAGAAACCCCCGTCTCAGGCAGCACGCAAATACTGAACTGAGTTCTCTTTCAATTTTGAACGGACAAAATCACACAGAATTATATCAAAAGGCCATTTCGGCGGGGATCCTAGTAAACACAGTCGGTTATGGCTTAACTGAATGTAAATAGTTGAGAAATAAAACACAGGTGTGTATCAGTACTAGATCCATGCAACTCTTAAAGTGACAGCAGCCGAATATTCTTGCTGCGCTGCAGTCTCTTTTCTTAACCAAACAACAAAAAAAACAACTAAATAACTTTTGTATCATAAGGATTAATATAGGCCTATGTAAGTGTTATCTTACATTTGATTACTTTATATTCCTGAAAACTACCCTTAGACCTACCTGAAAAGCACAGTTTATTTCATAATCATCTTTGTTCTGTTGTATTTATGTTGGTCTGTTGAACGTTCAATGGATCCAGTCCATGTTCAATGAAGATGACTTGAGGATGCAGCAATAAACTAGTATACCTTAATGCATGCATTTTTACATTTTTATAATTTAAAACGTGATCAAAACAGTAATCTATTTTAATAACAATAGTTTGTTAAAATCGGTGTCAGCCAAAAAAAAAAAAGATACATAAAATTAAACATCCTGTCGGTGAATCCTTAATAAAATTAGTGAGCAATTTCTTAGTACTCACAATACGGTTCAGTTTGGGGTGGTTTCTTATGTTTAAGGCTGCATATCAAATATACAATACAAACAGGAATATTATGACAAATTAAAATAACTCATTACACCAGTTTTCAGTGTCACATGATCCTTCAGAAATAATTTTAACATGCCGATTTGCTGCACAAGAAACATTCCTTATTAACATCAATGTTGAAAACGGCTATGCTGCTTTATACTTTTGTTTTTTTAATGGCTAAAAACTCAAAAGAAGAGTATTTATTTGAAATAGAAATCTTTTGTAACAAATGCCTTTACTGTCACGTTCAATCAATTTAATGTGTCCTTGCCGAATATAAGTATTAATTAAAACAAAAATATTTCTGACCCCAAACTTTATTTTAAATGTTTGTTTTTTTTGGGAGGCAAACATTTAGTCATTTAAATACCAGTTAAGTGCAAAATCCAAATGCGACGGATCAGCTTAACTTAGTTGTTTATTACCCATAATTTCAATCAAAGATTGACAAACATTCAAACAACCAAACTATTTTCTCTACCCCATACATACATACTTTGGCCAACTGCTGACATCAAACAAACACAAATACAAACAAGCACACTAACACACTGTCGAAATCAAGTTTCACTCTTCTTTTCTCCCAACAAGCAAATAAAAATAATAAAATAAATTAAAAATGCAAAGACTTTAAAAAAAATCATGCACTAATTATACAAATGCAACAAAGAAATATTAACATCTAAATTAAAATACAGAAGCTCTCTCACTTAAAGCAGATACAGCCACAAAATGTACCGTGAACACACACTCCAACGAATACAATACTGATCTAGCACTGCGACGTCATGGTCCTATCAGGACGCCACAGGAAGCACAGAGGTGAGCGTTCTCGTGAGAATAGGAGTGATGTTACATTCATTAGATTGCAATGCATTGTACTGTGAGGTGTTGATTTTATCCTCATGGTGACGTTCGGTGACATTGTGGTTCATCATTCAGTATCAGGATTATAGCTGTACCATATGTTCTTAAAGAGATGTAAAGATGGTGTTTAAGGAAACATGGTCATGACCTTTTCGGTTTTCTGTTTAGCACATAACACATACTTTTTTTTTGAGTATAACTAATTTAATTCAATGTCTTATTATAGGGACCTATTACATTTACACTTCTTAGATTGTTTTATTTAAGGTTTCTGTCATCTACTCAACTTCATGTCATTGCAAATCTGTATGACTTGTTTCTTTTCTGTGGAACATACTATGTAACAAGATACATTTCAGAAGATCTGGACTAGAGGACACAAATCTGCTTTTATAGTGTTTTTTTAAACCTCGACAGCACCTGGTTACAGTATGCCATCATTGTATGGAAAAGAGCAGTGTCAACATTCTTCACAACATCTCCTTTTGTGTTCCACAGAAGAATGAAAGTCAAACATGTTTGGAATGACAAGAGGATGATTTCTATGTAATATTACTTAGAGTGCTATAGCTTGAAAAGCATCTATATTCGTCATGGTCTCAAAAGGTCCTTTTCCATTATTATGTCATGTTTGCTGTCAGAAAAGTGGTTTGCTTATACTTATTTAAGTAAGTTTTGTGAACAAGTTCTATGAAGAAGTAGGCGATCACAGGTGACAATACAGGCAAACGACAGGTGAGTCCAGCTAAAGCCTTAGACTAAAGTGAGCCTGGTATGATTTCAGTTAAGAGAGTCTTGGTGGCTGAACTCAGAGTCAGAACTGGGGTCCGGGAGAGCGTGGTTATCTTGGAGATAGGCTTCAGGATCGGGGTCATTCTCGTCATTGCTTTCCGCACTGTAGTCCACTTCCTCCAGGAACGCTGGCTCATCCTCATCCAACACATATGTGGTGTTACTGCAGAAAACAGACACATGGCTGTCATTTATTAAGTCAGAGATGAGTGAGATTATATCTTCTGACAGAAACGGATACAACTGAACAGTTCATTCCCATAAGTCGCATAAAGCTTCCCTTATTTCTATTAACACCGCGTTAATACCTGAGATTTTGATCTCTTCTGTAAGTGCTGTTTGGGCGGTAAAACCATAGACTGTAAAAAAATATGGACAAAGCGTCTGTGACGTCACTCATAGACTTTCTGAAGAACGGTTTTGAGGCCGTTTATGGGGGGTGTGGGCGGCGCCACCTTGGAAAATCTTTTCAGAAAGGATACAGAGGTGGTATGTCAGATCATGGCCGAGACGTCAAATTTCAGGAATTCCACTCGGCGCAGCCCGTTATCAGCTGTCAATCACGCTGTCAATCAAAGATAACCACGTCCTTATTTGTCATACATTTTATATCTAAATACGATCTAAACTAACGAGTTAGAAAAAAATTCACCCCCCTCACAGTTGTCAGGCACTCGGAACCTATCGAAATACAATAAAAGTCCATGGGACCAACCTGTAAAAACATGAATTTATGCTGTGAAAATGGACATTTTAACATGGGGGGTCTATGGACATTTGCTCCCTTTTGGGACCTGCCCCTAGCGGATTTTCGATGTATTGCAATTTTTCGCCTTTCCGGGTAGGCTTCATTTTTCAGATTAGAATGTTGCCTCTTGGGTAAAACTCAATGCCTCGACATTAGGGTGTTGCTGTTAATTCCACTATGTATGTTCTGGGTTCTCGCACCTTTTGACTAATGATCTGCCACGACTTTTTTAGGTGTTAATGATTACTGGACAAGGATTTTCAAAATTAATTATTCACAAAGAAGTAGTTCTAGAAAATGAAGGTAGTGATGTTGAGCAAAACTAGAAAAACAAATACAATATAAATATTGTATTTAAATATACTAGGGATGTAACGGTACATGTATTCGTCACGGTACGGACGTCATGTTTCGGTGCATGCAGTCAGATGAAGAATACAGGCGATCCACACTCCAGTCCAGAAGGGGGCGCGCATGGTAATGCAACACTGTTTGCTAACCGCCACAACAGAAAAAAGAGCAGAAGAGACGATCTACGCTCCAACTTAAAACAAGAGATGGCACGCAAGAGCTTGCTAGTAGTCTACAGACATTGATTATTGTGACATGCTCCACAAACTACACGGAAAGGAAACCAGGACGGCAGAAAGCGGTATCCTGTTTGTTTTCTTTATTTTACAAAAGCGCAATGTTTAGTTTCTATTGTGAGTGTACACACAAAAACAGACCCTTTACAGTTTCGCATGGTCTTAAGGTCCTTGCACACTAAGTCCGAAATTTTCATATCCGTTCGTATTCGTCATCCTAATAATTCTTCACGCACAGAAACCTTGCACACACGGAGTCAGATGCGTATAAATAATTCGCTTTAATTTTTTTTTTAAAACAATACAAAATGGAGTCATTAAGCAGTGAGAATGATTTTGTTGTCCTCTCTCTTAAAAAGAGAAAAAGAAAGAGGAAATATTGTATAATATCTATCTCCCAATCCTGACATTGCGTAGAGAGAGAGGAAGGAGAGTTCCACTGCGGGATTATCCCAAGCGATTCAAAGTTTACTTCATGGATGTCGGTGGCTCAGTTTGATTCTTTGCTAGCAATACTGGAGCCACATATTAAAAAGAAGACCACCAATTTCCATGAACCAATTGATCCCGAACAGTTCTGGATTTTGGCGTTCGCTTGTACGGTGGCTCTGAATTGACAAAACACCTCTCAAAATGCAAAAAAGCAGAACATTTAACCCAATCTGATTTTTTTATTATAAACGAAAGTTTTGTGAGGTCGTATTTATTTTTTAACATGCGAAAATTTTGGACGTGAATTTCAGACACCTGTGCAATGACCTTTACTCCCATCTGTATGAACATAAATGACGGAGTATTTGAAGTTATTGTTATGAGAAAATCATTTGGAAGTTTCAGGAGCCGCTTCACTTGAGGTGAAGTGAACTCAGATGTATGGCACTTTTTCTCCTTCTCGCTCATCTTCCCTTGATTTCTTGATAAAGCGTAACATAGAGGGTTTTCACTAAATGTCATCAATCCGGAGGTCGGACATTATGGAGGCACTGAATGTAAACAATGCCACTGAACTGAACAGAATTGCATATTTGGCTGATTATTGCTGCTGAAATATGGTTGTGTTTTTTTCTGTAATAATCGGTCACACCGGGAAAAAACATTTCGAGTTCTATAGACTGCCAAAAGTTAAAGAGAAGAGTGCAAAAAACGGATGAAAGAAGGCGTTTGAGGTTGAGAGAGGCACAGCATCAGCCACATGTGTAAATTAAGCATTGACTATGGCTAAAATGTTGACGTAAAGCAGTTAACTATGGCTACATTCACACTGTCAGTCACAATCTGATTATCTTTGTATTCGATTGGAATCTGATCTAAAATGATGTCCACACTTTGTATCGCAACTCTTCAGATCCAATTTGTGTGTTCATGCAGCTCTTTGGCAATATGGCAATGACGTTGCGTTGATGAAGGGGTTTGCATTTGCATTAGAGATGTTGTCTTATTTAAATTTTACAAGATGGATATATGTAGCCGCCGCGCTGGACTCCTGCGTCTCGAGCTGCAGAACTGAAGGCTGGTATGCACAGCTTTTTTTCTGCGCTCTTATCTGCGCCGGTTTCAAAATATTTATCAAAAATAATTATTTTCTGCTTGTCCGGCACTTTGCAACAACACAGCCTTATTTCGGCATCGACATTCAGCATTTTCCCTATAACAACGTCTGACGTCTACATTTTACGTGGCGTGAGAAAGTCCCATACCACGCTAAATCCGATCAGAGCGTTCTTCAGAAGCGGATTTCCTGATATGTGATTTGAATAGGATTTCAAACCACATAAGGATGTAGCTTGAAACGGATTTCATGTGCTTTTTCTGGACTGACAATCTGAACGTAGCCTACGTCAGAAATAGAAGGAAGAATAGTGGTAAGGGCTAGAGAAGCTCGTTCGTTCAGATCTTTACTAAATATTAACTTTAGTTCGTCAAAATTCCGGACTTACTGGGTCCTTCTCTATATGATTTTGCAGCTTCCATGTGTTTTTTTTCCGTAGTTCAGACATCATAAATTAATGTAACAATGTGTTCAGTAGTACATAAACGGTGCAATTCATGCCTAACCCTAACCCGCATCCAGGTAACTGACCAAATCGTGACGTAGGTGCAAACACTCTATTGAACTTCGTCATCTCCCATTGTCACTGCATGTTCATGAACTCTCACAAGCAAAAAAAAAAGACTTCGTAGACTATGCAAAACATGTCAATCAAACGACATCATCCAGATGTGCCAATCACCTGAACTAGGCAGAAAAAGATTACAGGAGTGCAAAATAAAGAAAAAAAAAAGACCTATGCAAGTGTGCATTCTGTTTACGGTTTAGAGCTTAATACGCTAACGGAGGCTGTACTGTACCAACTACCTCAGGTGGGGCTAAATGCTGAACGGTGGAACAAACTGTAATTTGCACTACTGTCTGTTCAAAATAAATGAAAAGAAACATTGCATTGGGGATTTGTTGTAACCGGACCCCAAAACCAAGGTACGTACCGATCCGTGACTTCCTTGTACCATTATATATATTTGGACATTGACACAATTTTCATAATTTTGGCTCTGTATACCGCCAGAAGAGAATTAAAATAAATCAAGATAAAATTAAAGTGCAGACTTTCAGATTTAATTCAACGGGTTGAACAAAAATATTTTACAGATAAGTTCAGAAATTCCAAATTAAAAATGATCAGATATTTCCAGATTTTCCATGATCGTTGGTGCATTGTGGACCAAGAAACCAGATCCCATTCCCATGTCTCTATGATAGTTTGCTCTATCTAAATAGCTTGGGACTCCCCTTCAGTGTAAGTCTATGGGATCTCCCACCTCTCCTTAAGCCACACAATTTGAGACATCATTCATGTTTGTAGCAAAACAATGCGGGATGAGTTACGAGCCACAGTTTAATACTTTAGGTTGGGGGTTGTTCAAATATCTAACCCTAAGTTAGAGCTATAATAAATGACGGGTCAATACAACAAAACCAACAAACGACTCCTGTAGGGTAGTGGTTGAAAACCTCATGTGGCGGCACAGGAGGCATTTCTCAGCATCCTTCTCTCTCTCTCTCTCCTAACACAATAACCTTACTAAGAGTGATGATGGTTTTATGGCCCTCTTGTTAAGCAGTTAAATGGTTTAATGTGTGGTCTGGTGGTTTGGCTGGTTTTAGTGGGTTTTTAATGGTTTTAATGGTGTGAGGGGGAAGAAACTGGATCCAAGTGAGACGGGCTGAGGGGAGGGGGGGCAGACTCAAAGTGGATTAGCGGGCGTTTTGATCAGGTGATTAGATGACTATAATGAGCAGAGTGCTTCTCTCTACACTCAAGTGCGCTGAACCCCATGTGACTGACATCTCCTCAAGTGGTGCCGGCCATTAGAAGAGGACTGCAAGATCGTGTGTGTGTGTTATCCATTACAGAAATACACAAGTAGGGAGGGGCCGAAGTATGTTCCCAAGAATCTAGAAGCTTCTGACATCATGGACATCAGGGCTATTATTGTTCTGAACATTGTGGGCTACGAGCTGCTTAATGTTGTATTGAAATTTGATATGGCATCTGTTGCGTCTTCTACGGTTTGTGCCGGTTCATGCGCAGCACAATAACAGGACGTCCCTGAGCTGGATTTGGTCATTGTACTGGTGTGTATGTGTGTGTTTGTGTGCGCGTGTACCTGGTGATGTTGGGGATGCTGCGTGTGTCTATCAAGTCGTTCTCCATGTCCAGTAGATGGGAGTTGTGGTTGTGGAGCTCCAGTGGGGACGTGAAGCGTCTTAGCCTGAGCAGAGCCAAACAAAACTGAGCGCCCATTTCCTCCAATTCATTTGTCCCGATCTGGAGACCCTGCAAACACACACACACACACACAGATCCCATGTAACAAGCACTGTTTGTACAGGATTAGTTTGCAAAATGACATCTGGGTCACATTCATTAACAGGAGACGTCTGTGATTTCATGTACTGATACAGACAGCATTGGGTTCTTCAGATTTTACTAAAAAGGGAGTGTGTTTTGTCTGTGTGTGAGACACGATGAATTACATTATGTATATAAAATTAAAGGAAGGAATTAATTCAATTAATTGCATAAAGAGACATACATAAATCCCGTAGAATATCTAGTCAGGTGGAGCTGGGGGAGGTGGAGGGGTTCAGAGTAAATCTGATAGCAGGCTCAAGGACTAGCTTACAGAAAACAATGAACCAGAATATTTAAATGTAGAGCAAGCAATCTCATTGGCTGCAGGATCATGTGAGACCAATCCGCTTTTTTTGGCTCTCTAGATAAAACTCAGCAGTCAGGACCACCCTTCAATGTAACTTAAGTTAAGCTCAGCATCTAGCATTTGTGGCATAATGTTCATTTACACAAAATAATTTTTACTTGTCCCTCGTTTTCTTTAATAATAGTAAAAAATAAAAATAAACAATTTGAGATTTGTCAGGGACTTACAATGGAATTGGGGGACAATTTCTGGAGAACTTGTATGCAGAAATGTGAAGCTTATGATATTTTAAAAGCACTTATTCTGTTAAATCTTGTGCATTATTTGAGCTGTAAATTTGCAATATCAATTTTATTGACATTGTAGGATTTAGGAGCTTTGTTGCCATGGCAATACAGTTGTAGAATTGTAAATATCTTAACTCATAAAAGGTCTACAAGTGATTTTGTCTCAGTAAAATCAAGTCAACAAGCATATTGCTTATGTCTTGAGCCAATACACAGAGTATTTAAATATTTATGAATTGGCTCTATTCACTTCTATTGTAAGTGCCTCACTGAAACCCACAGCTTTTTTTATTTTTTACAAAGGCAAGGCAGCACAAATATTGAACATTGTGCTAGAATTTGCTGTTGATTGAGCTTAACTTGTATTGAACACAGAAGCCAACTTCATTTTTTTTCACCCAGAAAGTCAGGCAAAGTAAATATCTTTAAAACAAAAAAACAAAACAAAAATGAATGTGCACCAGACAGCACATCGAGAAACGCAGCTTTTCATTGAATAAAATAATAATAATAATATACTGTTCACTTTTTTTCTTTTAACAAAACTAAAATGAAAACGGTTGATTAAATTATCAAAGCTATTATAGAAGCTTGCCACCGAAAAATAAACGTAAATGTGACTATTTATCCCACAATTCAGATTCACAATTTTCCCCCACAGAATTCTGTTTTTGTTTTGCAATGGAATAACGAAATATAAAAGATAATTGCAACTTTATTTTCACAATTCTGCCTTTTTTTGCAATTGCATACAGTTTATATCACAGTTTTTCCCCAACAAAACCCTTTTAAAGATTTGATGCCATTAATCACAACTTCCAATCCAATGATGAGTTCTTTCCTTGAACCGCTCAGTGTATCATCCCAGTGCATTGTAAATACGATACTTTGCTTCCAGGAAGACTGATAAAAACCACCTGTGTGCCCTTACTTGAGGAAGTTGTGTAATTAGATTTCGCCAGAATGAGAAAGTCATTTTCAAATTTGTTTGCAATATGCATCAGATATCAGACTATGAATGCACGGACTGTTTTAGATCCACAGACGCATCAGATTATTCCAAAAATACAAAAATGAGTTTTTGTTTTTTAGGATTTAAAAAAAAAATATTGTTTATAAACTGTTTATTTAATATTGAATTGTATAGTTATTACTATAATATATACTATAATATTAGTTATATACATACTTATTACTATGTTATTACTTACCATAGTAATAACAGTAAATTGGGCATAATTACATGCAACTAACCCTAATCCAGCCATAACCCTATAGTAAGTACATGTAGTCAATTAATCAGTACTTGCACTGTAACAATGACACCTTAAAAAATAAAGTGTGACCTTACTTTTTTTTTTTTAAATGTTGTTTCTTCGAAAGGAGAATATGGATGCTGTCATGGCTAGGGAAAAGAGGGCAACCTGGCATGTCCATTTTGCAAATGGGGTGTGTCAAGTCGTGTTGACCAATACGCCATTTCATGTTGCATTTTTATTGGCTAGTCAGTAGACGTCAGTCATAGCAGCAAACACGGTGAGATGATCATGCTGAATTTCTGACATTGTCAGAATATTATCGCAGGCTATCTTTGGTCACAAGACCGTGACAATGGCCATCTTTGAACCTCTCTCACTCTGAATGACGTAGGACCGTTTGGAGCCGCGGCCACTGGTCATCTTTCATCTCGGACAGCCCAAAATCACACAGTTTACCGGTCATTAGAGAATATAACCGCTAGGTGACGGCTCCAACACAGGTATGCATGCGTTTTTATAGTGAACTGAAAACTAAGTACAGAATACAGTGCTGCTGATGTAGTTTATCTAAATCTTTTCTAGTTACTGTAAATTGTCAGTTGGTCATGCTAGACAGAAAGAAGCTTCAGCCATGTTACTTGAACTCACAGAGACGCCATTATGTGTCCTACAGACAGAAGACAGTCACTATCAGAGACCTGAGACTACTGCATCTTTCACAGGTGGTCTATAGCGCCATCTACTGTTCACATTCATCATGACAACCTGTCATATATTTATTGACATTTTAACATTATTTCTTCATCAAGACGTTATAAAAACAAGCAAGCAGTGGTCATCACCTTTGAATATTAAGAGCGTCTGTTTAGATCTCGTATGACAGCCTTAAATCTGAGCAAATCTGTAACAAATTTTGTTTCTTGGACACCAATGTCTTAAGATGTGGCATTACAAAATGCTTATGCTTCTACTAATTATATTTAAAAGGGGTAAAGGAGCAGTTTTAAAGTAAACATGGCCTGTTCAGTGTACTTTTACACCCCTTTCCCTTTTTTAACATGGTTGAGAGAAGTAAAAATAGAACGGTTGTAATTTTTAAATGCTATGTTGAATCCCAAAATAGAATTTAGAACTGTACATGCTTCGCACAGAATAAAATATTGTGTTCTTTTAAGAATTTTGTTTAAGACTGTGCGCACATTTATTAATTATCAAAAAATACACAAATTAATATATAAAATTGTATTTTGACTAGTTCTCTTTGGCCAAATTAGAAATGTTTGAATCATAGCCATGTCTCATGAACCAGAGAGGTAACTTAATTTAAAACGAACAATGTTTCCGCTCCCAAGGCATCCGATACTGCCGCATATCCAAGAGAAATGTGCTCACTATGCTGACAAGCGCCCAGCGACGACAAACAAAAAACATGCTAGATACCAAAACACCCTAAATTTAACATGTACAGTACACTCTTAAAAATAAAGGTTCTTTATTAGCATCTATGAAGAACATTTAACATCTATGGAACCTTTCCATTGCACAAAAGTTTCTTTATAGTAGAAAAAAGGTTCTTTAGATTACCTAAATTCATCACACAAAGAAAAAAAAAATAGTTCTTCAAAGAACTTTCACTGAAAGCGTCTTTGGGAAATCAAAAAATGGTTCATTTATGACATTGCTACACAAACACCATTTTGGAACCTTTATTTTTAAGAGTGTATATAAAGTATATTAAAAACAAAAAAAGTTGTATATTATTTCTCTAATTTTCAATAAAATACAATATTCCATTTGTCAGTGTTAACTATTAAAGAAGAACCACATCTTCCATATTTAATTTCTGGTTTAAAAATAGACAAATTAATGGACACAAAAGTACACTGACCAAAATAGCATTGTCCTTTCAATTTAGAACTGAAAAAGCTTATGAAGTGATTAAGAGACCAGAGTAAACAAATCTGAATCTAGACAAACTACATAATTGCAGTTGTGCTATTTCTAGGGTTGCAAAATTCCAGGGATTTATTCCCACAGGAATATATGGGAATTAACGGGAATAATTAGCTAAATTGAAAGTTAGCCTATAACAGGAAACTTAATTTTCATTTTGAAGTGAACTACTCTTTTCTGTCATCATTTACTCACCCTTAAGTTGTTTCAAACCTGTATGAAGTTATTTCTTCGGCACAAAAGACAATATTTTGAAGCATGTTGGTAACCAGACAGCTGATGGACCACATCGACTTCCACAGATTTTTTTTTTCCAACTATGGAAGTCACTGGGGTCCATCAACCGTTTGGTTACTGACATTTTTCAAAATATCTTCCTTCGTGTTCACCAGAAGAAAGAAATTCATACAGGTTTGAAACAACTTCACGGTGAGTAAATGAAGACAGAATTTATTTTAAAGTGAACTATCCCTTTAAATGTAGCTGAAAAAAACCCCAAAACATCTTGCGGCATAATCTTGGTTTAAACCACCAGAATGCAAATTCAGTTCAAATGCGACCCTGTGTAATTCCTCAATCGCATGCACACGGCAACGTTTTATAAATCAGGCCCTGGTCGCTCTGGAATCAGAGGATTTTTTTAATATACATATTTCCAAAATGCCTCAGCTTAACTTCCCATGAAAATAACTTTTCCACCCCTTTGCAACCCTAGTTATTTCATAGATTCGGTGACTTGAACTGTTATTCTAAAATGTAGAAAAGTCAAAAGAATGAGTAGATGCGGTCAAACTTGTTTCTCGTCACTTCTCTGGTATTAGGGACACCAAATTGATTTTGGACAGGTTATGAGTATATTCATTTCCACTTCATGAAGTCCAGTGACAAAGATGTTTCGACTTGCAGGGTTGCAAAAAGGCTTACAGCATTCTTCTAGAACAAACTGGTGAAAAGATTACTCATATCATTCTTTTCAAAGGCAGAGTAAACACACAGCTATTTATGTGTGAAAAAACTAAAAAAATATTAACCTTGGGTTATGAAGGCCAGCTACTCTGAACTGCCAACGCATTCTCATCCTTTGGCGTCATATGTGACGCCATATGACAAAACGGCGAAATACTACGCACATGGCACCCTTTATCGTCAATATAACACGCACTGTAATGGGTAGGTTTAGGTGTGGGGTAGGGTCTGCGTCTCATATTCACGCTAAAGGATGCCAGTCAACTTTATGACGCCTTGGGTTCGCGTGTTATATTCACGCTAAAGGGTGCCATGTGCGTAGTATTTCGCCGTTTTGTCATATGGCGTCACATATGCCGCCAAAGGATGAGAACGGGCTCGAACTGCAGTGCCAAATGAATCCAGTGAGAATTGCTAACACATGTTAAAGCATGGCATCTCAGAAGGCTGAACTTTATCACAAACGAAGCTGTCGTTCATTCCAGCTGAGAACCGCCCGGCGAAGACCTTGTCATATCAATAGATCGTTTAATCTCACCCACACAGAAAGCCAAGAACCTTGATGTCAGACCAACATTTACGAAACACAGTTAAAACTGATCATGTGTTAGTCATTTCAATTTTTCTTGTCATGTTTTTTTTCTTTTACTTCCTCAGCATTCACATGGGGTTACTGTGTTTTATATTGTGAACGTTTCTTGTTTCTCCGTTTAGTATTCCCACACCCTGTGTGAAATTAATTTCCATGACGATTACTAGATAACAGCAAAAACAATAAGAGCAAGGCCAGAAACACACTTTACACAAGTACACAAATCACAGCGTTTTGAAGTTGGTTACATATTTTGCAATGCAATAATGCTTCAATCCATTCATGGTCATTTATTTCCAACGTGTACTTTTGTTCTTTATCTGGTGTTGTTTTTATCTGATATTCCTAGTCATTTTCAGAAGAACTCATTTTCGAGCAGCAATCTCAGGAATATTCAGAAGTTTTAAAAACAAAAGGTTATGTTAAGGTAAAGTTTGTGTGTAAAACTAAGCAGCCCTCACCTTGTATTTGCCCTGGTCACAGCCACACAGGGTGCTCTCCATGGTGTAGCTGCGCTGCACTCCGATCTCTCTCCAGACCACCACACGCGCCGTGGCTTCTTTAGAGCGCTCAACAACAAAACTGCAGCTGGACAAGCTGAACGCTGGAGCCATCTGAGACAGCAGCTTAGGCAGAGTCTAAAACACATGAGAAGTTGCTTTACATTCAACATACAGTATTTACATGAAACAATCAACACTGATGGAGAGTCAACTTTTTAAGACTAGCCTACGTTTTATGCTGTCTTTAATGCCTTTTTACATGTTCAACATTCTTTAGTGTGTAATATAAATTTCCAAAGCACAAAGTCACTCCAAAAGGATTCATTCTCTATATCAGTATTTCACAACACTTTTCCTGGAGGGAGTGTTTTTTTTTTTTAACATTCATGCATGAAAACCTGTTCTAGAGCCCCAAAACAATATCAAGACTTTGTAAAAGGGCATAATAGGTCCTACTTTAAAAGAATAATCCTCCCAAAAAAATTACAATACTGTCATTTACTCGAAAGATCGTATCTTTCTTTCTTCTGTGAAAAGAAGAATTGTTCAGTTGTTTTTGTCCATAATATGAATGTTAAAGGGACCCAAAACGTTTAAGCTCCAAAGATGACACGAAGGTGTAGCATGAATTTAATACATACAAAAACATCTGAATCATTTATCAAATATCATCTTTTGTGTTGTGCACCAGCATTTCCAATTTTCCATTTTTGGGTCACCAATAGAGTGCCGAAGTTATGACGTCACTTTGTAGGACAACTCGGAAGTTAGCGGCGCATGGGTTCCCTCGATCGAAAAGCTATGCATTTTCCCCATAGACTTTTGGAAAATCGCAAAAAATAAGATCTGTGTTCAACAAAGAGTTGTGACCCTTACACGTTTTGTCTATTAAGATAATCTTTAAGTTAATCCAAAATGTATACATTTTGAAGCCTATATAAAGTTTAAAAAAACCACAAGCAGACACAATAAAGTTTACAAAACCACAAGCAGGTTATAACTGGTGTGTTTTATGTCATAGATCAAAACGTGAAAATATTCAGAGGCTTTGTTAACCACAGACCTTATTTCAGGCGATTTAGCAAAAACCCATAGACTTTAGGACGAGGGAACCGGAGGGGAACTCACTTCTGCATTTTGGCCTACAAAGTGACGTCATAACTTCGGCACACTATTCCTTTAATGTGTAAATGTGGGCAGTTAAATGTTAATGAGGGCATTACATGTGAATAACCCAATTTTGCCTTTTTTTTTTTTTTTTTCATAAATGGTCTGAATGGACAGAGGGAGCTGTGTGTTGTGAATGTCAGATTATGCCAAAAAGGTGCCAATAAAAGATTAGTATATAAAGTGTGCAGATGTGTTACCCTGTATCCAAGGTCCTCGTGTATGTCAACAGTGCTGGTGTTGACACTGGTCTGCCACACAGTCTCTTTAATACTACAGCCGTACATGAAAACATTCTTCTTCCGTGAATGGCCGTGATAGTCGCAGAACACCTAAACGCACACGGTTAATAGGCAAACACACACTGCTGGTGTCATTAAACAGTTTAAACATGATGCTCTCTCACCAGTGGAGTTCTTCCTGTAGCTCTGAGGTACTGCAGGAGACTCTTGGAGTGGTAGATGGTGGGATGAAGCTCGGGGTTGGGGTTCTGCCACTGTCTGTTCAGATCCTCTCCACTCAGAGAACAACGATGACTGAAACGTGACCATAAAGAAGATTGAAATATGTGATTACAGATAAAGTATTGCAGTTTCTAATATTGGTAACACTGTGTGATAACTTTCATTAATAGTGTTAACAAACAGTATCATTTAAAATGCAGTATACTTTCCTGCCCATATCTTACGTGCATTAGATTTTTTATTTAAATAATATAATAACAAAGATCATTGGTTTGTGCTGTACTAATGATGAAGGAGCATTATCAACAGCTTCTGTTCATTTGCAGAACCAGTGTGGCTTTTTCAGTGTGGAGGGGATTTTGTTGTTTGCTGACATACTTTCCGTTGATGACCCCGTCAGGGTTGAGCATGGGGATGATTTTGAAGATGTAGCTCTCTCGTAGACTTTGGGCTTGAGGACTGCAGCTCATGAGAAACTCCAGAGTGCCCTTCATCACCCAGCTGGAGTTAGTCTCTCCAGGATGCACCCGCGCAGACAGAAACACCACTGGACGGCTTCCTACAAACACACGTTACAGCATTGCTGAGCGAGCATTGCTGACACTCATTCACGGAGACTGAAACGACAATCACATTATGGACTGTGTGCATGAGAGAATGTGTGGAAGAGAGCCTGAGTGAGTTCATGCACAGGGAGTGCTGCTAAGGTGCATGTAACAGTGCATGAGAGCAAGTGCTTTCAAGAGGTGCATGTGAGATTAAGACTAAGACCCATGTGAATGAAAAAGCAAAATTGCATGACAGCATGCATGTAAGAGAGCCAAAAAAGGCGAATGTGAGCAATTGGTAGAGTGCTTAAGTGTGAGCATGTGACTGTCATACACTTTTGCATGCCTGCTGACATGCATGCACAGTGTTCTTAACACTCGTGTGTTGTATGACATATGCGGGAGTGCATATGAGTGTATGGATATATTAGAAAGTGTGTTTGAGCATGTGAGAGCGTTCATGAGAGTGAGTGCATGTGAGTGTGCATAAGGAAGCATATAAATGTTTATGAGAGTGAGTGCATGTGAGCATGCATAAGGATCCATGTGAGCGTTCATCAGAGAGTGCATGTGAGTTTGCATAACACATGTGACAGCGTTCACGAGAGTGCATGTGAGTGTTCATCAGAGAGAGTGCATGAGGTCACATGCGAGTGTGTTCATGAGTCAATGCATGTGTGTGCATGAGGATGCATGTGAAATACTTCATTAGTGAGTGCATGTGAGGTTGCATATATGATTGTTCGTAAAAGTGAATGCATGAGAGCGTGCATGGGGTCGCATGTGATCGTGTTCATTAGAGAGAGTGCATGTGAGTGTTCATGAATGAATGCATGTGAGTGTGCATAAGTACGCATGTGAGAGTGTTCATTAGAGATAGTGCATGTGAGTGCGCATGAGGAATCATATGAGAGAATTCATTAGAGCGTATGTGAGCGTGCATGAGGACACGTGAGAGAGATCATGGTTGAGTGCATGCATGAGGTTGCATGTATGAGTGTTCATGAAAGTGAGAGCTAAAGAGCGTGTATGCAAGAGTGTGTAAGAATGCGTGTGAGTGTTTATGTGAGCGTGAGTTTGTGATTCATGAGAGCGAGTGCATTTAAGAGTACATGCTGTTTCTTACCCACTAAACCAGGGGTTCAGTTCCATCCTTACTCCAAGACAATATACCTGTAGTTTTTAAATAAGCCTGAAGCACTTGATTCGCTGGTCAAACTAGGGTTGAAGCTAAACTCTGCAGGGCTGTGGCCTTCCAGAAACTGAGTTTTGCACCCCTGCACTAAACTGATTGCTATGGCTGTATGTTTATCAGTGATGTTCCTGTCTGTGTGTGTGTGTTACATACTGAACTGGCTGATATGGTCATTGCTGGAGGATTCTGGCATGGCTGTGATGGTGAGCAGGGGACAGCTGTTTCCTCCCAGCGTTTCACACAGATCCTCCTGTCTGTAGTAGATCTGAGCAGTACTCAAAGCACTCAACTTCTGCAGATGCATCTAAACAAATGAGGAACAAAATCAAACTGAATCCAACTTTAGATCCTACTATATATCATGAAAGATCAGGATGATGGTAAAATCAAGGTATATTTAAAATATCATGCCATGGGGCAGATTTACTAAACAGGGGAAATTAGTGTGAGAATGAGCAATTCCAAAACAGCGCAAATGATAGTGGTAATGGTAGAATGATCTACTGACCACACGCAAATTAAAGAATACAGACGCAGCCGGATCATTGCTACAATGACCAACTCAATCTACCAATTGGCGCCTGGTAAATAATGGTGCAAACACTGGTAAATTGATGAGCGCAAAACTTAGTAAATCGACTTGCATGATTCATTTAAATACTCTCCCCTCATACATTTTGTGGCTGAAAGGAAAAGTCCTACAAATGCATATGAAATAAGGTCAGCTGCAAAAATAACCCTGCCCATGCCTTTCAGTGCTGATTTTTCACTGCGTGTCTTTAGTAAATCCTGACAGTAGTTTTCTAACACCAAAAGAGGGTTTGCACTGGTGCAAGCTGTTAGTAAATCTGGCCACATATGTCCCCTGACGGTATATTGTCAAAAGTACAACTGTAACCACCAAAGTAAATCATTTTAGTACATATAGAAGTATGTGAGTTGAGGTGTACTATTCAAACTAATGTGCTTCTTGATAAAACACATGCTGGTATTACTGTACATCCACTGTTGCATCAATTACAGGAGGGTACATTTGCATAGTACCTTCAGCATCGAGTAGGTGTATGGATAATGATAGGCAAAGTAGCAAACATCATCTTTATGCTGAAAGGTCACAGTGAAGGTCATGGTGAAGTATGATTTGCCCTTTTGCCCTCCGGCTGCAATGGAGCTCCGTGAGAAATGATTCCTAGATGACAAGAATAGAGGTCAATGCATGACAACCCACAAATCAAAGTACTTTTACAGGTTATAATACACTAATATACAACATAAAAGGATGGTACTAACTTGTAGTAGCAGATGTCTGATCCTGTTCTAACCCATTGGGGCCTGCCGTTGATGGCATCCTGGACAGAGTACATGAGCACCTGCATACCTGTCACATCATAGGAAAAACCAGTAGCAAAATCAGACAAAAACCAACCACACTCTGACTTTAGAGATGGCTAGAGATAGGTTGACTTAGTGCATTTAAGTAGCTGAATACTATACAACATCCAAACATACTCTGCATAACACAATGGCATTCTAGCTCTAGCACAATTCATAACACGTTGCCATTAAACTGGATTATTAAGTAACCCAATACTAAAGTATTCAGACATTTGAATGGAACAATCGCTCCAGTATGTATGTTTCTGGACTAATGCTTGAAATGACCTACCATAATTGAATTGGCTGTTAGACTTCTCACAGTTGATTATATTGAATCGATAACGAACTCCAGGACGCATATTGCCCACCTCAAAATAGAACCACTGGTGATAGTGATTACTATTGATGTCTGAGTTCAAAATCAAGTCATACTCGAACCTGCCGATAGAAGAAGGCAATACACTGAAGAAGCTGTTTCTTATTTTTCTGTTCTTTTTATGAAAAGCACATTTAAACAACAAAAATGCTTATTCTGCACATACTTTCTGACTTGCATTGCTTTCCGTAGGTTTCCAGACTCAAATTTAGAGTTGAACTTGAGAGACTCCCCATTGTCAATAACTGGACAACTGAAAAGACAAATAAATTGACATTGATGATTCACATATTTTGAAAAACAAAAACAAAACAAAGACAGTCTGGGTGTGTATAAATCAATAAATGTGGTCATATCTGTGATATTCCATTAACCTGAGCAATTAGTTAAAAAAAGGAATTAACAAAGATATTAAAAAGTGTTTTTAATACAGTTTTTTTTTCCAGCTTCAACCAGTGTTGGCTGATATATACCAGATGATAAAATAAATCGGTGTTATACTACGGGGCTATTGAATGCTTGAATCTGATTGATGCACAAACGTTCAAAGGTGTTCAATTATTTTCAGGGAAACGTATCAAAACCACTTTCATTAAAATAGGCAAAATAATCCAAAGCTATTAGGACTTTTTGAAATTTCATTACAAGTTTAGATCAGAAGCTGGCGCTTTCTTGAAACTTTATCATTAGGGCATGGAGCCAATGACCCATACTTAGTTTCATAACGATACGTTAATGCATTTGTAAATTACAGCATTTTAATTTAAAGTTTAAAATGGCTGAAATGAAAAAATTGGATTCCATTTGAAACTGTATGCAGTACCGAATCTAACAAGACCACTTTTATGAGTTTTAGGCAAACGGTTAAGAAGTACATACAAACATTTTTTTTTTTTTGAATATCTCCCGACCAGTAGGTGGCGCCGTGCTGAAATGCTGCATGTAGCTTTGGGTCATGCTTGTGATGACATAGACCAAGATGAACCTCAATAGAGTGGTACAGGTATGACATCACTTTGTAGGCCAAATCGCAGAAGCGAGTTAGCATTTTAGCACTTCCGCTTCCATCGTCCCAAAATGCAATGGGTTTTTTGAATAGGGTTTTGGTTGAATGGCTGAAATAAGATCTGTAGTTAACAAGCTCAAGACACTTTCACATTTTATTCTACGACATAAAATACATCAGTATTACCCCACTTGTGACTTTTTTGAAGCTGTTACGTGTCTTGGAAAAGGCGGTTGCTAACAAGTGGTTAAATGGGACTACAGAGGCTGTCTAGGACATTAAACGTCATCACGCTGAACAGGTAAACTCAGTCCGCTTTTACAGCATCATTATGCTTAAAATTGTGCTCATATAAACTATTCTAACTCAAATGTTCAGGGAAAATGTTTTTAGATAAAAACTGAAAGAGTTGTCAGAAGCTTAGTGATGGTCACGTTAAAGTTCTGGGACCGTAGTGTACTGTAGTTTGTTTATAGCCTACCTTTAGCTTTTTTACTTCTGGTGACTATGTTTAGGCTTCAAAATTAATAAAAGTTGTGTTCATCTGTGATAATTATCTAGATGGACAAAACTTGCAAGTCTCATAAACTTTTGCTGATCACAGAGCTTGTTTTTAGCGATAATCCAAAATCCTATGGGATTTGCCGAGGGAACCAGCGTGATGCTAACTGCCGGTTGGCCTACAAAGTGACGTCATACCTGTACCACTCAAAAAACAAAAGCATTGCGAATATATAGCCTCACATCCAATTTGGCATGCTCTTTATTTGCGCGATATTCGAGAACAGTTGGGTTCATTAAAATGCTTTTAATATCTTTTTTCCAGCATGGTCTGAAGATGATGTGAACCATTTTTTGGTGGAAATCATTTCAATGGTCTAAGACTAGTTTGAAAAAGTTTTTCAGAAAATCGAATCGTCTTGAGCAAAGGAATCAGAAGAAAAAAGATTTTTAATCCTTACGGTTCATGAGTTATTAGCATAAACTTAAGTGAAAATTCGGCCAGTCGGTGGCACTAGAGGCATTGAGTTAGAGACTCAAAAATTGCAGTGGTTAATAATGAGAATGTGCTTTATCTGTGTTTCAAATTTCAAAATTTTTCCACAAGCAGTTTTATGGGCTGCCCTTGACTCAAAAGCAGAAGAAAAGGGAATAATGATGATGATGATGATGATAATAAAGAAGACGACGACAAAGAAGAAGAAGACGAAGAAGAAGACGACGAAGAAGACGACAAAGAAGACGACAAAGAAGAAGACGAAGAAGGCGACGACGACGAAGGAGACGACGAAGAAGAAGACGAAGAAGAAGAGGACAAAGAAGCAGAAGAAGACGATGAAGACGAAAAAGACGACGAAGACGGAGACGACGAAGAAGAAGACGACGAAGAAGAAGACGTAGAAGACGAAGACGACGACGAAGAAGAAGACGTAGAAGACGAAGACGCCGAAGAAGAAGACGACGAAGAAGACAACGTAGAATAAGATGGCGAAGAAGATGACGAAGAAGACGACGAAGAAGAAGAAGACAAAGAAGACGAAGAAGAAGACAAAGAAGACGGCGAAGAAGATGGCGAAGAAGATGGCGAAGAAGACGACGAAGAAGACGGCGAAGAAGAAGACGAAGAAGAAGAAGACGAAGAAGAGGACGACGAAGAAGAAGACGAAGAAGAAGAAGACGAAGAAGAAGAAGACGAAGATGAAGAAGAAGACGAAGAAGAAGAAGACGTAGAAGAAGAAGACGAAGAAGACAAAGAAGACGAAGAAGAAGAAGACGAAGAAGACGAAGAAGAAGACGAAGAAGAAGACGTAGAAGAAGAAGACGACGAAGAAGATGGCGAAGAAGAAGACGACGAAGAAGAAGACGACGAAGAAGAACACGGCGAAGAAGATGAAGCAGATGACGACAAAGAAGAAGACAAAGAAGAAGAAGACGACGACAAAGAAGAAGAAGACGACGAAGAAGAAGACGAAGAAGAAGACGAAGAAGAAGATGATGAAGAAGACAAAGAAGAAGACGGCGAAGAAGAAGAAGACGAAGAAGACGAAGAAGAAGATGATGAAGAAGACAAAGAAGAAGACGGCGAAGAAGAAGAAGACGAAGAAGACGAAGAAGAAGAAGACGAAGAAGACGACGACAAAGAAGAAGACGAGGAAGACGACGACGAAGAAGAAGACGAAGAAGAAGACGATGACGACAAAGAAGAAGACGAAGAAGAAGACGACGACAAAGAAGACGAAGAAGACGACGAAGAAGAAGACGACGAAGAAGAAGACGACGAAGAAGAAGACGACGAAGAAGACGACGAAGAAGAAGACGAAGAAGAAGACGACGACAAAGAAGAAGCCGAAGAAGAAGACGACAAAGAAGAAGAAGATGAAGAAGAAGAAGAAGAAGAAGAAGAAGAAGAAGAAGAAGAAGAAGAAGAAGACTGGGAAGAAGAAGAAGAAGACGGCGAAGAAGTAGACGAAGACGACTAAAGATTATTATTATTAGGGTGCTTGGCCATTTTTTTTATATACATTTTTTTTTACATGACTATAACAATCTAAAGTTTTTTCCTTAAAAAACCTTTTATCCTACCTTTATTTAAGTCAAAAACAAAACAAAAAATGAGTAATGTATATTGTTGATGATCAAAATGTTGTATTTAAGAATTAATTTAAGAAAAAAATTCTTGAATTTGTTTAGCTCATCATAGTGTAGGTTTTGAAGGTAACCCAAACACAAATTAATCTTCAAGATGATTCGTTTAAACATAATTCCACACAAAAACCTCAACTCTAGACTCCACACCCCAAATCAGCAATCTAGGACCATAGATGAAGTGGGCTCCAGCCAGTCTGAGCTAACTAGAGAACCTCCCCAGCTAAGTACTTTATGGCCATGCAAGCTTGTAAAGATGAGCCTAGCTAAAGGACGAATATGCAAAGCAGACCTTTCTTGTTCTTAAGGACCTCTGAACCACCCCAGGGTTGAAATCTCTTAAAACCACAGAGACTGAGACTTTTACATGATTAAAAGGCATCAGATCATTCTACATGCTAAATGGACAGATATAGATATATGTGACTATTATGCTTTGATCACATATAAGTCATACAATTGTTATAACTATTGGATTGTTGACTGAAAGTCATATTCTTATTATAGGAATCATGTCTAAACTGTACTCTCTGCTAGAGCTGGAAAGTAAAGAGACACGAATAAAGGTAATTTATGATGCAAGGAGGAGAAACAGACTCCTCCGAACTAAAGACAGTGTCTAATTGGTCAGAACTCATCCAGGAGGCTAGACAAACTTCTGAGTTTAAAATCTTAGGACACGAACAAAGATTAAGAGTAGACATACAAACGACGATTCAGACCAGACATGTAGACGAGCAGGCAAAAGACTGCAGATCAAGATCAGAAGAACATGGGTTAAACAATTTCTTTTAAGCCATCTTATACTCTCTTCCCACTTTTCTTCCTCTTACTTAGTTTCTTTTCTTTTCCGTTGAGAGTCTCAGTTCTAAGTTAAGTTTTTCTGTACAGTTTAGGTCAACGATTCCACAGCAAAGCCCGCTTCTAACTACACTTGCACAAAAACTTTCCATCCATCCGCCAACACAGCACGTGATTGGCCGCCCAAGACATCTATCCAGACACGACGAGACCCCCAGCCAATCAACGAACACGGGAAACCCCCTTTTATGCCAAAAAATGAAACCCCAAAGGAACGCAAAGGCAAATGCAAGTAGCCTCCAGACTCTCAGCTGAACTGGTGCTTTGATATAAAATTGAATAACCAACCTGAGAAACGATAGAAGGGTTAAATTAATGATTGATGGTTCGTTCAGGTCATGTTTTATTTAAACTTCAGATTTCACCATCTAACTCCTAAAACTCATTCTTTCCTCACTTTCTTTCTTTCTGCAACTCGTATGAATGTGTGTTTGCGTGTGTTTGTGTTAGATATTAGTTATTTGTGTTAGAACAATCAATAAAGTATTGTTTGTATTTTAAAGAGAAGTGTTCTTGTGTTATGTGTTTACAAATTTAATGTCTTAAACTGCTGATCTGTTACCGTGCTAATAAATAGTGTTTTCAATATAGTTTGGATATTAATATCCGCTGCAGAGCTGATAGTTACGGCCCGTTCAAGTGAACGCTGAACGAGTCATTTGTTCGACGTAAAATAAATGATTCTTTCAAAAATCCCTATAAATTAATGAATCATTCCCTTTGAGCTAAATTGACCCGTTTCCCTTACAAGAGCAAGACAGTTTACTTCTGTTTCAGACACTCCTGTCAAAATTGCACACTGACCTCTGATTGTCCAAGTCATATACAACTTTATCGATGATGTCACTGGGGTGAATGAGCCTCTCAATATCCTGGAAGATCTTCATTCTGTTGAAAAAAGAATGTCTTAACTGAATGGTTCATTCAAAAATTTAAATTGTCATCATTTACCTACCCTTGGAACTTTTTGTTTCTACCGTGGACCGGAGCACAAAATGAGATGAGTTCTTTTCCACACAAAACATTCAGTTGATATCTTAAATTTTCGGTTAGATCGTCACATAAAACTTTCGGATGTATTCAGAAGATCTGGAATATAGTTCAAAAGACACTTTAATCATGCTTTTATGGTGTTTTTGGAGCTTGCTTGACAGTCCCTGGCTTTTGCTGTATGGAAAAGACCAGCGTGAACATTCAGCTGAACATCTCCTTTTGTGCTCCACTCTAACGGGTTTGGAATATCTTAAACGAATTACATCGAAATTTGAGGTTTTGTTTACCCTTTCAAGTACTATATTTCACAGCAAAAAAAGTCAAACATTTGTTAAGTACCTCTGCACACCATAAACCCTCTCTACAATGGGCTCGCGGAGGTTGAGTGCCACATGCCCAAAGTAATCTGGGTATGCCACCTCTGTGTAGGCAGGCACCGAGCGTGTACTCTTCACCATCTCTAAGTAGAGGTCAGGGTCATGCAGTGGCAGCAGTGCCGCTGTATCTGGAACTTCGAGATCCGCTTGTTCCCCGCCCTCCTCCTGAGACCCATCCACAGAGCCTCCATTCACGCCGCCATCTAGAACCAGACGACCCAAACTATAGACCAGATCGCAGTCCGATTTGCCGTCTGGGCTTTTTGATATAGAGATGGTGTCCAGCTCCAGAGATGATCTATCTGAGTTGGGCAGCAGAACGTCTCCCTGCGGGGAACATCTGTTTTGAGGCCCCAAGGATGTTGGCGTGGTGGGAATGATAATGGGACCATGATGAAGCTCTGGGTTGACGCTTGATAGAGGAATGAAAGATCTGGGGCTTTCAAAGTCATTATCCTGAGATCAAAATAGAAACAGTGATCACCCCCATTTATTAAGGCCGTTTTCACACCTGGCTCGCTTGGAGCGTTTGTTTTGGAATCTAGTGCGTTTTCTCCCTTAGTTTGTTTCGTTTTGGCATATATGAACACGACAATCACGCTCTGTTTCGCACCAAAACAATCGCTCTGAGATCGCCTGGGCGACGTGTTCTCGGCCCCATTGAAAACGGATGAAAATGAAACAAAAGTGGTTCGGTTGAGGTGAGAAAGCAATCCAACACAACAGACCAAGTGGTATCATAATTCATAACGGAAATGTGTAATATAAGAAACGGCAGTGTCTGATTCTGTGAGTGAGCACATTATCGCAGTTGAAAACCAAAAAAGCGCTTCTACATCTTAAAAATGTTTTGTAATTGCTCTCCTCCATGCAATACAAGAATGCGGTCCTGATGAAGCCTTGATTCCCGCTCAAACTGTATTTTAAATTTTATATATATTTTTTTATCAGTTAGAGCTTGTACTATCTTGAATGATGACTGTATTTTTTTATTATCATGTTTATTGAACAATTCTCGTGTTAATTAAAATCATCTTCTAAAGATGAATCACGGAGCGAACTTGCCAGTCCATCTTGATGAATGATGCAGTGGAAACCCTGACCAATAAGAGTTCAGTTTTACTCATGTGACTTGTACAGACACATTTTTTTACACCTTGAAATGTTGCCCTTTGAAAACGAACCAAACCAAGTAGAAAATGCTATATTGTAACAAATTAAGTCCCCATTTCAAAACAAACCAAACAATCTACAGGTCTGAACAATTTACTCACTTCTTAAAACGAAACTCAATTCTCTAAGTGCATGTAACAAAAAATAAAATTGTGCTATGGAGAAATAAAAAGCAAAACTACCTTAGATGAACAAAATAAACTTAAGTTCTTAAAACCATTAAGGCAAGTATTTTTGTGTCTGCTATTTTGAAATCCAAGTCATTTTTTTATTTACATGCATTTTTATTGACCTTTCACCAGCTAATCAGAAATGTTCTCACCTCAAAATTCTCTATGAATTCCCGACAGAAATGCTCGTAGACTCTGAGCTCATCAAACGGACGCATGTTGATCTGTCTGGGCCGCAGTTTGTTGATATCGGTCTCTATGTCATCATTCTGTAGTGCATAACAAATCTGATCAACATCAGTTTCCCAGAACTTTGATCGCTCTTTTACAAATATTCTGAACCCCCATGTAGGCCAACGAGTAGAGACAAGTATTCATTGGATAGGATTGCTTTAACATGATAATATGTAAATATTAGATGAAAAACTTAAACTTAAATGAAAATGAGAAATGTTGCCTTGGCAACTATCTAAAATAAATACTGTAAATTCAAAAAGTACAAGTAAAAAGTACAAAAATACCTAAAACTACATATATATATATATATATAATAAACTTTAAAAAACTCATAGCAAAGTTACTAAAATGTAAAATGAAATTGCTTTAATTACTCTAAATGATACCAAAAAGTAATTTATTATTATTAATTTATTATTTATACATTTATTTAATAATTACAATTTATAAAGTGATTTGATAAGGCTGAATCTCAAAAGAAATTAAAATGAATTAACAAATTTAAAAATATAATAATAAAAGCTAATTCAGAATATTAATAAATACTACAACAGTATATAAATAATACTAAAATAACACTAATCTCATTAGATATTGTTAAACTATTGGTAATGTATCTGTGAACCACACAAAAAACACTTGGATCATGTTCACCTAAAAATTTGAATAAAGAAATTCTTAAAAGAAAATTCTATATTTAATTATTACAATAATCAGAATTAGGGTGAAAAAATGCAATATATAACAGGGGAAACGTGACATTTGACCCATATAAATATTAGATGGAATCACATTATAATTTCCATCAGTCACCCTGTTCTCTGCATATTGGTATCAGCTATTAAAAGACCCACATTGTTTGATCACTAGAATCTTAGTGAAGTTTAATGAGACCATTGTTACCTGTGTTCTGTGCCCGGTTTCATCCTCCTCATTTTCCGTGTCATTTTCTGTGTCGACCTCTGTAGCTTCATTCTCATCGCTCTCATCTACTACATCATCCACTAACACAGAAGACAGAGGGATCTCTTACCAATGACGCTACACCAAACAAACAACACTGACACTTTATGCAGTGCTATAAGCTAATATTAAATGGGGCAAGAAAAAGCATTTGCAAACAATTTTACTTCTATAAGCTGACATATTTAGATTTTTTTTTTTAAATGGACAGGACTTGGTTTTATTCATTGAGGATTGATAAATCATCCACAATAAGAGCAAAGACAATAAATGTGGTGCATCAGAATTATCATGCACCAAGACCAATAAAAACAGCACCCCTCTGACACCTGTAAGTGTGTTTTACCTCCTGGCGGCTGGTTGTACAGCAGCGCCACTGCTCCACCAGCGGGTACGTGTGGCAGCGGGTGGAGAAAGACACTTTTAATGGTAGGCAGTGGTAGGCGGTTCTTTGGAAAGCACTTCCTCATAATTAGGCTGGAGGTATTGACCAGTGGATCTAGTGTCCGGACGGGCAGGCACTCCTGAACATATCACAGTAATATATCTTTATACTGTGGAGAAGCTGTTTGGCACATTCCAATGTTATAAAAAATAAAGTAAAAACTTTCATACTGTGGATGCGTTATAAAGGATCCTCATCCCACTTGCGTCTATGAAGGCCTTCCTGCCAAGCTTAATGTTAGTGATGTTTTTGATGCATCCCAGGATGCTCTTGCGGATGACTACATGGCGGTGACGAGTGTCATTGCGGTGCCAATCTTGGTAGATTGCAAGTAGTGTGGGAAGATATCCTCTGTCCACCGCCCGGCGGGCATTCATTCCTAAAGAGCACACACACGAGAGACAATTTGTAATGTAGTGGATTTGAGTGTGTAATAAATGCTTTTATTCAGCAATGATGCATTAAATTGGTCAAAAGTTACAGTAAAGTAATTTATAACGTTACACATTTTTTATTTGAAATAAACGCTGTACTCTTGAATTTCTCATTCATTAAAGAATTGTGAAAAATTGTTTCCACAAAAATATTAAGAAGCACAACAGCTTTCAAGAGTAATGATTCTGAAAATTCAGCTTTGCATCGAAAGAATAGATTTGAAACGTTTTATAATTTAGTAAAAAAGAAAACATACATTTTAAATTTGTACAACATTATGTAAGGGATAATCCACAGCTAGCAGTGCATTAAAATATTTTAAATGCACAATGTGGAGGCAAAAACCACCCAACACGAAGCGCATAGCTAGCTGTGCATTAAAAGATTTGAATGCAGTGGATTATCCTGCTTATACCACGGTCATTTAAATTGTCAGCATTGACAACTTAAAGGTGTCAATATTTGCAGTGCAATATTTGAATGAATGAATTATAGCATTTATTTTAATTAATTATCGAGAGAGAGAGAGAGAGAGAGAGAGAGAGAGAGAGAGAGAGAGACAGAGAGAGAGAGAGAGAGAGACAGAGAGAGAGAGAGAGAGAGACAGAGAGAGAGAGAGAGACAGAGAGAGAGAAAGAGAGAGAGAGACAGAGAGAGAGACAGAGACAGAGAGAGAGAGAGAGAGAGAGAGAGAGAGAGAGAGAGAGAGAGAGAGCAAAGCTGTGAGTTTAATTACTTCAAAACCAGCAATGTTACTCCCTCGTTGCTGAGAAATATAATGTAGTAGTGGATAAATGTTTTCAGAAGTCGCAGGGCAGCATTGATAAGTTTCTGTGCTCCTTAATGTGTGTGTGTGTGCGAGGCGTGATTGCCGATTTTGTGTGCGTGAGTGACGTATGCTTGAGTGAGCTTCAATGAAAACAGGGCATTAATATGATCAGACAGAACAGACCATGGTGTGTGTGTATATATATATATATATATATATATATATATATATATATATATAATGTATATATACATATAAAACAGTAGTATTATATTATAATAAATGCATAACTGTGGTACAGAAGGGTTAATAATTTAAGTATGAATCAGGAGATAAATCTGGAATAATTATTCTTTGCTAATATTTCTAATATTCATATTATTCTCATTGCTGTAATACATAACTTCAAGGTAGTAAAACAAACTACTACAATTTATAAATTACAATTTATAATTTACATTCTATAATGTTATTTTTACAGTAATGAAAACTATTATGGGAATAAAGTAATATACAAATCATGTCATTTTGGTTTCTTTTTCTTCATGCAATATATATATTTTTCTCTTCTTTTTTGGTGTATAATGTTGACATGTTCTTTTTTGTGAGAATCATCCAAGGAGGCATCTTACCGGACTTCAGTAATGCTGCCAGTGTGTCCAAGGCCACCCTGAGTTGGAAAAAATCAAATAAATTAATAAAGAAAGAAATTAAATAATTAAATAAATGATCAATATCATTCTTGTAACAATTAGACAAAACGTCTTGGTTACTATTGTAACCTCTGTTATGCGTCGATATACCAACACTAGGGATTACTCTTGGGAGCCACAAACACCTCTGACGTATTCAGAAAAGGTTAATGGAATTGGCGACTGAAATTTGCATGTCCAGCCACTCCCGGACATCCGGCTATAAAAAAGGGCCGGCGTGCTTCACTCATTCAGGTTTGTGAGGAACCAAGACAGCGTCTCGACCATTTCAGCAGCCATTCAGAGCTGTGTCAGGAGGAACACTACGTCTTCATTCCCTCCATCAGGGAAGTTCCCTATCTTTCTCTTTGACGTGTCGAAATGCCGACACTAGGGGTCCCTATACTAAAAACCAAAACTAACGATACAAGCTTCGGTAGTTCGTTTGCCAAGTAACAAGTGCACTCAACCCACTCAAAACCTTACAACGCCCAGAGGGTATAACCCCTAGTCTCGCTTCGTCCCTAGGGGATTTTCCATTGCTTTTTGCAGTTGAGCAAAATTGGTTGTTAACGTTGGGAAGCGTTCTCTTTCTCTACTGAGAAAGGAACACTATAGAGAGCACATCCTATCTGAAGGGGAGTTAGTATGTGGAAAATACAAGTTATGGACTTACCTGATGGAAAACACTACATAGGGATGAAGTCTCTGCGGTGGGTTCCACCTATTAGGGGAGAGACTACCGACCACAGTGACTGGCGATGGAGCAGAGCTTTGTCCAGGGGAAACCAAACAGTGGAACAATACATATGGAACCACTGTTAGGGAGTCAACACATATGGAGCAAAACTCGAGATGCAAAGTTGTTAGGTGTAGCCCAACCCGCAGCTCTGCAGACGAGGCACCATTCCCCAGAGCCAAAGAGGCTGCAATGCCCCTGGTGGAGTGAGTCCTCAATCCCAAGGGGCATGGTAAGCATTACAGCTTGGTAGGCCAGGAGAATTGCATCCACAATCCTGTGGGCCATTCTCATTCTAGTCATGCACTCGTCACGCTTACCTGATGCAGCAGAACATGAGGAGTTCATGAAGGTTCTGGTGCAAATGTTCGATGCCTGGTCGTCATGATAAAGAGAGCCATGAGTACCGTGTGTGTGTGTGTGTGTGTGACCCAGGGGAAAGAGGAAACTTGCTCTTCTGCTGATCATGTGGGAGCCTGGTGTTGTCTGGCCAAAGATAATTGCTCTCCTTGCATCCCTCCATTGGGAGTGAGAACTCTCCTCTCCTGGGTCGCCCATCTCAGGTTCGCTTTGAAGCCTTCCGAAGGGCTCTTAGTAGCCTGTTGACGAGTGGGCAGTGCTTTCTCTGCATCCCTCATCTCCATCAGGTTAAGCCATAGGTGCCACTCCAGGACCATGAGTGTTGACATCACCCAGGGGCGAGCGTCCAAACTCATCCAGAAACTCATCCAGAAGAACACGAGAGTGCAGAGGAATGGGAGTCCTATGGGAATTGCAGAGGATTCGTACCCAGAGGTAGAAGGACCAAGATGGGAAACATCTGAGGTGACTCTTGGTCTCTCGAAAAAGAACGAGAGCCGCAAGCGCAGCGTGCCCATGGCCATGTTCTCACAGTGAGGACATGAACCATTCAGGAGAGTGATCATTGCCGTCCGAGGGAGATGTAAATCTACTGCTCCCAGAAGGACATGGACAAAAAGGCATGCATGAATGATGCGCTCAAGGGGAACTCTATGCACTTATCTGGGTGTGTGAGGAGAGAGAGAGAGAGAGAGAGAGAGAGAGACCACTGATTGTCTCCGAAGAACAAAGCTAAGTGAATTAAGCAGGCCAGACCCCTCTTTTATACCAGGGGAGTTGGCTGGACATGCAAATTTCATTTGCCAATTCCATTGACCATTTCTGAATACATCAGAGGTGTTTGGGACCCATAGAGTCGGTATTTCAACAAAACGTCGATGAGACTGACATATAGGGAATGTGCATTATATCTTTCTCAGATCTGGTAAACGGGAACACACACTACATACTTTAGTAGAGTGGTGCTCTTTTTGCTAAAGGGTCCAATAATATCGAACATGATCTCCAAAGCACCACTCCTTCCCAGCGACACTGCATTTACCACTACAAAAAAGACAGAAAATCTTGAGGTTCACTAATGCCCTACTGTTTTTCATTTGATCATATCAGCACATTGTAAAGGTATTTATTATTGTAAATTTACTAGAGACCATCAAATGTAATGCGAGTGAACTTACAGTTGCTTGAGTAGACCCGAAGCACCTGCAGGCATGGCAACAACAGCTTGTAGTTGTGCAGATTATGTTTCACTAGATTCACAGTCACATTCAGAGCCCCGTTCAGACGCGCTTTAACACCAAACTTCTTGTCTGAATAAGGAAGTGATGTCACTGGAAATTGTTCATTTGTCCACTGCAATTTCTGACATCTTAATCAAACTTCAACAGATTCAAATAGATAAATAATAACTGTAGACTTATATGATGTTGTCTGGATTGTACCAAAATATTGTGTATTCTGATTTTAGGTTACAGGGTTAGCAAAGCTAAAACAAAGTGACATTTTTGTGTCTTTTGTACCTTTCGGGCCAACTTTGACCAGTAGAGAATGAATGAGAATCATTAGTTCCTCATTAGCCGGAGGGTCTTTGCTGGAGCTCACTAGCAACTGCAGCAGAATGGCTGTTCCTCCCTTAGACACAAACACCCCGGTCCTACGGCCTCCACCTACCACAAGTACAGCAGAGTTAGTGTGAAACAAACATTATGCTAGACCTGACACAGTCATTCTGTCCTTCAGAAACACTGTTTTGACTGAAGTCTCCTGATTACAGCTTTTCTTAGCTGAATCTAGTGTAGTGTACAAAGGGACTTTTATAGAAGTCTGAAGGTGATGATACACAGGGCAACTTTTTGAGCAATGTTGCTGGGCAACCAGATGAGACAGGGCCCACGACCGATCTAAAGTATCCAGATAGAAATTTGTTGCACATTCTCAATGGGAAAGTGCGCAAGCAACATCGCTCAAAAATCTTGCCCCATGAATCATCACCTTTAGAGTGCCACTAAAAGTGCCACTATTACGCTATTTTGCAGTTTTTCCTGTCGCATAGGTACATTTATTGAATCATTCTTAAAATTTGCAAACCAGTAAGTGCTTTTTCTCAAAACAATTCATACAGACAGCACAACACAATGGATTACCTGTATAAAAATTCATTTTCCTTGGGTTCATCTCCCAATAGTATTTGTCAGTGAACATATCAGTGCCATCAAAATGAGAAGTCTGTGTCATTGTTCACAAGCAAGATAGTCAAAATGCGTAGTCATGTTGTCAATATAACAGTGTATTTTGTCTGTATTTTCAGATGTAAAATGTCTACGATTTTGATGACAATTAAAATGCAAAAGACTGCACTTTATCTGTATGACATTTGTGTGTTTTACATTATCTCTATAGAGTATATTTACTATATAATGTAAAATGCAAGAGGACTAATGTATCGAATATAGCATTACATTAAGTCTACAGTATATGTATAGTGAACACTGTCTGATTACATACGGAACCTGTTCTTTCTACAAACGTTTGAATGATTGAGGACAATCAAAATTCAAAATTCACCTCTGCAATTCATTTTGTAAATTGACACATTTACAAAAAACAAACATTTACAAAAAAGTCTAACAGAAATGTATAGAAAATATGCTTGACAGTTTATAACAACTATTTCAATCATTTTGCATTTAATGACTTATGCTAGAACTAATGCCTAGATGTTTTGACTATTGGTAAGACTATTCAACCGGGAACCATATAATATATTTTGATCAACATGACATAAGCAATTGATAATGTAGTAAACGGCAGACAATTGTATATAATCAATTGCATGAATGTATCAAAGCATTTGCAATTTGTTCATTTTTATGATGTGCAATAGAAGTGACCAGATGATGTGGAGGTTGAACAAGTAGTTTTGAGAATTTCAGCTGTGATCTGCAAATGCACCAAAGCGACTGAGAAAAACTGTAAAGGTTCCTAATATTATTTTGGAGGTCTTCTACAATAGGCTTACATTCATTCAAAGTGAAAAAAAACACACTTTAATTTTATCATAATATACATTGAAGCATCACCTCTTTTCTCAGTGTCTGAAATGGCTCGATAGAGGATTCTGTCTCACCCTTTCCTTTTAGAGAGCCAACTCTTCTCTAATTGGTCAGATGAGCCACTCTGTTATGATTGGTCTACCACCCATTACCATATCTGAATTTCAGCTCCGGCTTCCTCAGCACTTGTACAGTAACGATGGAGTCAGTTTTACTGTATCAATCTGGTCCTGAGTCTTCATCCTTTGGAAGTGCATCAAAGTGGATTTGCTCTTCCGTCTTCGCTACAACTTATGGCTTTTCACACTACGCTTAACTCTGGGTTCATCCTTCTAAACAACGCTTTTAACCCCATGTAAAGGAATGTTTACACTTTATTTAGAATTTAGAACTTCAATCTAGAAGAGGGGTTAGAACTGCTTTTTTTGCTCCGGAGCAGGGTTTCACTAGCCTGGTCCCACCAGACTCTCGTACATTTCATTTGTACATAGAGTCTGGCACCGCTCCATTGACGAGCGTTAACTTCCTTGTAGGCGGGTACTCTATTGAAGTCTAAAACTATTGGATCTGCCCAGAGTCCCTCTGCAATAACCAATCGCTAACGTTTGGTCGTGACGTATGCCTAGCGTTCGCCTTGTCCAACTCATTCACCACTAACGGAGCGAGCTGGAAAATCAAACTTTTCCCGAACCCCGTGGGGAGGAGGGCCACAACATCATGGCCACCAACAAAACTAAGCAAAAATTTTTCTTGCTCCGGCTTTAAATTCTTGATACTCGGCAGTGTTGCCACAACGGACCGAATGGCTTCGCTAGCATCTTTCTCCGCTCCCATTACTGAAGTACAACTCAAAATAACGCACGACATCAACGTCATCGTTCTCAGCCTCTCCCTCTGTTCGCTGATTGGCCCGGTAAAAAATTGATCGGAGAAAACCAAAGACGAGAGCACAATCCCAAACCTATTACTGAAGGAAAATGAAAATTGAGCGGAAGTACGTAGGAGGGCGGAGCCAGGCTCGGGTTGTATATTGTGTATATTGTGCAGTGTATATTGTTGCAGAAACAGGAACAATTTGAGTGAAGAAGAGACCGTTTCATTCTTACCTGTATAGTCCGAAATGTCCATGCAATGTAAACTTGATAATACAGTCGCCAATATAAGGATGCGCAAATCTAGAGCTTTTATGTAAATGGGCCATGTGCTGCATTCGACCAATCAATGACACTGACAACACAAGTAGGAGCAGCGTGAATCGTGAAGCAAGGCAACCCAGGATTCTGTTTACCCAGGGTTTAGAATGACCCAGGGTTAACCATTTCAAGAGTGAAAAGCCCTCAGTGTTTGATTTTGGGTCAAATTAGACGTTGTTTGTGAGCAGCCAATGAAGACCATTGGCTGGCTTTATGCAAATTGAAAAAAGAAAAATTGTAATCCTACAAATAACTGTCTAAATCAGCAGGTATCAATAGTCTATATTCATCATTCAAAAAGAGAAACCGAAACTAGGACTGCAGATATACAAACCGTAAACAAAGCAGCGCTTGCTTTTATTTTGAATATCAATCATGCTGATCACTTTCTTCATTCCATTCACTTTCATCACTTTCGCCTTAATTCACGTGCACTGACTCGCTAGCTAAACTGAACAACCAATCAAAGCGATCGCTCTCACCCACAGCCTGATGCTGGAACACTCGCCCGACAGCTTGGTGGGTCACAACACAACACTTAGTTTAAATAATTTAAGTACTTTAACTTATTTAATTTCAGTTAGTTGCCTAGGTAGTAATTTTCACTTTTTTAAGTTTTAAGATTTACATTATATTTTATTTTACATTTTTGAATAGTTTTAGGTAACAATAACAACACTGAAACTCACCCACAGTCAACAGTTCGTTTAAAATACCGAGGATGTTCAGATTGGTCTGCAAATCCCGTGTATTCTGTAAAGAATCAAGTAGATTAGCAGCTGAAAAGCATTCCAACTTGAGCTAAGATAAACAGATTTCATGGCAGCGTAAAGTTGTCAGTTCTGAGTGATGGTACCTCGAGAGATGATAGAATGACCTCCATCCCACCAGAGCCTTTGGACACCACCTCCTTACGGGTCTTCTCTAAAACATCACAAAAATATTCGGTTAATAAAGGTAATTTACATCTAGCAATTTTGACTTTTTCTCTTAATTGCGAGTTATAAAGTTAGAATTTTGAGAATTGCACGTTTATATCTCGCAATTCTGAGAAAAAAAAGTCAAACTTGTGATAAAAATCGCAACTATATACAGTATATATACTATATATATATATATATATATATATATTTATTTTTTATTTTTTTTTTTTATTCCGTGGCGGAAACAAGCTTCAAAATAAAATAAAAAAATAAAATCCAATTCTATGGGGATAATCGTTAGTGATTATTAGATCCTTTTATCCATTTTTTGCTTATAACTGACTATTTAAGTGATGTGTTTGATTTCTCATATTATCACACAATTGGGCTCCTATACATTAACCTTCCTATACATTACATAGCCATTTCTACTCCCTAATATATGTAAGCTCACTGCAGAGCAAATGGGTGGAGCTTACGTCTCAGCTCACCCTTGCTAGACGTTCATCGAGGAGGAGCGAATGCAATTTGGGACTGATAGGTGAAGCTAGAATATCCTACCCACAACTCTATCCCTCCACCCCATTAGACATCCAGAGAGGTGGAGCTGGACGTCATTTGACTCTGCAGTGAGCACCACTTGAATATATGGGAAAAAGTAGGAAGTCACAAAGTGTCAAGACTATACTTTCATTTTCCCTTAATCCCTTATATCCTAGCTGATGCTACTCTAAGCAATGTCTGAAACTTTGCATTTTGAGCAGTTTCTGTGTTTATTTGCCTTTTCACGGTGAATTGCTTGCTTTTTTCCTCATTTGTAAGTCGCTTTGGATACATGTAAATGTGAACGTTATGAAAAACTAAAACTTTTCTTCAAATTGTGACTGAATTCAAGATTACACAGCTCATTTTATAATCACTGATGCTTTTGGTCAGTTCAGTATGATCCTATAGAAGAGCAATGGCACATTTAATAAGAGTAGAATATTTAACTTTTCCCTGTAAAAATTTGATTTTTGCACATTACTGTTGATAATAAAAGGACATTTTATCTCCATATCAATACAAGCTCAGTGCTCTACTTTTAAAACTCCAATAGACAAACATGTAATATTATTAGTAACTGTGCTTATTAATGCAAACCAATAGTAATTTTATGATTAAATGAACTTTATGATACATTTTCCCCCAGCACTACCAAATCAGGTGCTGGAGCCCTGAAAGACATCATTAAAGTAGTCCATGTGACTCCAGTGGTTTAACCTCAATTTTAAGAAGTGAAGTGATTACTCTAATGATGTCTTTACTCCCTTTCTGGGGCTTGAAAGTGGTAGTTGCATAGCCTGTCAATGGAGGGACAGAAATCTCTCAGATTTCATCAAAAATATCTTTATTTGTGTTCCACAGATGAACGAAAGTCTTGCGGGATTGGAACGACATGAGTGCAAGTAATTAATGACAGAATTTTTGGGTGAACTATCCCTTTAAAATTATGAATCAAAAATTAAAACAAATTGGTTGGACATTAAAGCATGCAAATAACAATTTGATATAAATTTAGTGAATTTAACTAACCTTAACAGTAAATGAGAGCGAAAGAGACGAGAGTTACTCAAGCGGTCCTCCGTGTTGTTTGAGGATGTGCTGCAGTTGTCATGGTAACTCTACTCTCTATCAACTGCCACCCAGAATTTAGAAAATGCAGCTTAACTATTCAATACTTTTACATTTTACTCAATGTAAACTCCTAAGTAAAGTCCCATTTCACTCGGCGGCCATCTTTGAAACGCCTCTCGGGCATTCAAGTGCAACTCCAATCTCTTTGAATGGGGAAATATCAAATTCTCCAAAACTGTTCGCCATGGTTACGATTAAACTTCATATTTGAAATTACCAATGAAATCTGACAACAACTGTCAAATAAATTTAGTTTCTACACGCTCGAATCATGATAGTCTTTGTTATAAGTAATTTTAAAAAAATACTTGATGTAGGGCGGTCACATCATGTCTGAGTTTTTAACCTTAATTATTAACTTAACAAGTTCCCTGCTCAAAGACAGACTAGTATATTGGTTTGAACCAGTTGCATAAACAGAGCTATTATGTTAAGCCTGTGTCTTAAGTAAGAGTACGACCAACTAGCGGTTAGTCAAGGGGTAGTCTTACTTTTGAGTATCACATTAGACCAATCTACGTTTTTATGTAACTAACTTAAAACAGTTATGAACGGTTTTTAAGAACTTGTAAGACTAGTCGTTTATGCAACCGGACCCTGGTATACTAGATAACTAATCTTTTACCATCCACTAGGAGTTGCATTTTACGATTTTAAGATTAAGGACCCTATTTTAACGATCTAAGCACATGGGGTGCTTCTCAATATCCCTCCTCGTCTCTTCGCTCCTCTGTCCTCCATCCTATGACCCAGAAACCAATCAAGCACAGCCATCTTGAAGGACATCTCAATTCTCTAATTGCACCGCGAGGAGTCGAGGATCGAGGAGTGAGGAGGCTTTCAGAGGAGTCATGAGCGAGGATACACAGGTGTATCCTATGCGGAAGTGTTTTATTGACTAAACGTAACGCACGTATACATTCTCCTCCCCCTTCACATCGGTCACAATAATTTGAATTTATACTTTACCTTTGCAGTTTAAATAAACCACACATCCGAATATTTCAACAGGGTATCTTGCTTTATTATTATTCATTATGAATTTCTTAAATAAACAAACTTCAACAACATAAGGGCAGATCCTTTGAGCGCTGCTGATGACGCAGTGAAGTGACGCTCGAGTGATCAAGTATTCCAATGTATAAAAAAAGCTTTCATTCGATTTCTCCGTCCTCATTTTCTTTCCTTGCAGCCTTCCCTCACAACCTACAGGGGGAGGAGCTGAGGCGCTAGGAAAGGAAGCGAGGAAAGGAAACGAGGATGCACAAATAAGAAATGAGAAGCACCCATGGTCTAAAGTGCAGGGCACAAGTGCACTTAGCGCGTGTCTGAATCCACTTTTGCTAGTTGAACGACGGGAAAAATGGTCGGTGCACCCGGCGCATGGTCTAAAAGTGTTGTCCCTATTCACTTAATGAGTAATGGGTGTGTTTTGGGCGTAACGTGAAATCAGTTCTCATCAGAGTATCATCTCCCATTCCCTTTAAAAGCCAGGTGCGCTCGCGCCATGACGGATTCGCTATTTATACCGATTTATACTATTTATATATCGCCTCCTAAACACTCAATCACTATTCACTAGGTTAGTCCACTAATACTGTTCACTTAAAAAAGTGAATGAAAAAAATAGCAGGTGAATTCGGACAGCTGTTGTGCGTACATCGTTATTGCGGTGGGATTGAAGTGCACTCAATAACATCCACTATGGTTTCGGACACCACTACAAATAGCTCTGCCCTCAAATAATACCCTATTTGAGGGTACACGGGGCAATTTCGGAGTCAGACCTAGCAGCCCATGGGCGCACAGATGGGCGCAAATGCATTTGCGATTTAAAAAACATGGCGCAGGACGTAAAAATGATAACTGCGTCGGGCTGAAACTAGCAAAACACAATTGCATCGCGCCTGGTGCCACGTATTGTGCCGGACGTATGATAGGGCCCTAAGACTTGTATGATTTCCAGTTCTCAGTTTAGACTTGAGTGTCCAATGAGAAGTTTAGCATAAACCCCCGGTTTCACAGACAAGAGTTAAAACCTAGTCCCAGACTAAATGCATGTGTGAGCTATTTTATAGCAACTTGCACTGAAATATCTTAAAAAATGTCAGTGCCATTGTTTTGTCTCAAGATGCAAACCAGAAATAATTTAATAACCAGCAATGCCTAATCCTGGCTTAATCGAAGCCCTGTTTTTTCCCCTGAAATATTATTAATAATATTATTTATCGTAACATTCATCATATTTTACACATTTAAAATCCAGTAGCATCTCTGAAGAAATGTCTTCTTGGCAGAGACCTGGGACCTTAAGCTAAAAGGGCCTATTACGACACAGGCCTTGAATAGCTGAGATGTTTTTGGTATGGCATTCGGTCAAAAGAGTGACGGATCTGCCTCAGTAACAGCTGAATCATAGTTTTGCATTATTTTCCTTTAAATAGTACCCTAATTCAGATTATTTGGAGTTTCGACACACTAAATTTGATTTTATGCTTATAGTTGTCCTTAATCTATGCTAGTCATGGAATTAATGTGGCATTTTTGTATGCATGCATGTATTTACTTATTTATTATACACTGCCATTCAAAGGTTTGGGGTCAGTATGACTTTAAATAAATTAATCTAACTAAGTGACAGTACAGACATTTATCTTTTGGTCATTAAATTATCCTGCAAAAAAAAATTAAGCAGCACAACTGTTTTCAACATTTATATTAATATTAAAATGCATCTTGAGCAGCAAATCAAAATATTAGAATGATTTCTGAAGGATCATGTGACACTGAAGACTGGAGTCTGGCAATGATGCTGAAAATACAGCTTTAAATAAATTACATTTTGCAATATATTAAATAGAAATCAGTATTTTAATACTTCACAATATTACTAATTTGTATCAAATAATTGCAATCTTCAGTCTTAGCTTTTGAACAGTAGTGCATAAATTTGATATTTATGGAAACTTAAACAGAATAAAACAATTGAAAAGATAACAGACTTTATATCTCACAATTCTGACTTCTTTTCTTGCAAGTGCAACTTTATATCACACAATTCTAACTATAACTCGCAATTACGAGTTTAAATTATGCAATTCTAAGAAAAAAATTCAGAATTGCGAGAATAATTCAGAATTGTGAGACAAAAAGTTGCAATTACCTTTTATTTTTTATTTAGTGGCGGAAATAAGCTTCCATAGATATTGAATATTGGCTTAATTGGGGGGGGGAAAAGAACACAAAAGTATTTAAAAATAATTTCCCCTCCCTCCCCACAATTGTCATCTTTTATTTATGACCTTAAAATGGCACTAAACCTTTGGCAAAATTATGACACTTGTTGACCGGTTCTATTATTAGAGCACAAAGTAAAAAAGAAGTATCTATCAACTCAACACAGTCTAAAAACTGCAGAGTAACGGTAAAAACAACTCGAGAAATGAAAAAGCGAGTCAAGCAGGCAGTGAACTTCTAAATTCAACACCTCGGAAAGAACAAGAAGTTTGGCCAGCGTTAAATATATCAGCGTGCAGTTTATGCATGCCAAGATCCCTCTTAAATGACACACGCACGAGACAAAGCCGCTCCATCTACTATTAACGGCAAATTAACTTGTTACATATCCCAGCCTAGATGTACACACACATAAATAAAAAGTGCTGCGCAAATCAGAAACTGATGACATGGCAGACGGCTGAGAGTACACATGTCAGGCTGAGGCAGCGCATGCTTTCAATCACTCTGAACTCTCCAATCGACACAGAGTAACCGAAGAGACACGAGCGAAGATCACACCGACACATCAATGCATTTCAATGCACGGACCCAAGTGCGGCAGAGTAACAAGATCACTCCCCCACCCAATTTAAGAAGCGGTAAGAACATGCTAAGAAATTCCAAACTGAAAAATGCTTTTTTGAACTTTAATTCATATAGCTGACACAATTTCATAAATTAATTACATTTTTTGACATTTATTCAACCTATACACTTCTGCTTTGGAAACATTAACTACTACTAAAATAATACTAATAATAAATAATAATAATAAACAACTTTTACGATGACATTCAATAAGACAATGTATTCAATAATTTCATTTATTTTAAGGCTTATATCTTGTTTAGTAGAACACAATTTGTTTGCAGTTAATCTGCCTTAGTAAATTGATAATTCATCATTAAGATCAAGATGAATACAAAAATACAACTATAATCATTACTTTGAAATTCAGTTCAATATTTCTATTATTTATACATTTTAATTATGTAGTAAATGATAGTTCAAATACATGCATTATAGATATATATAGATATGTTTAGTTGAGTGAAAGTTTTGATGTTATACTGTTTTATTAATACAAAATTAATAATTATCAATATAGTGTTCAAATGTGTTAATATTAAGTTTTAATAACTTAACTGAAAAATTGTGAATAAAGTACTAAAACTGAATTTAAAATGAATAACCTTTACTATAAAATTCATAAAAGTCAAGCGCATTATATTTGTATTGCGCTTTTCACAATACACATCATTAATCTTTATAATACCCTTAATGTCTAACTGTCCACATTTAGCAGATTAGAGCACTTGAGATTTGCTATATAGTATTAAAATGAATGAATTTATTATAGAGGCTGCTACACTATAATACTTAAAGGGATAGTTCACCCAAAAATAAAAATTGTGTTATCAGAGTTGGCGTCATCTGAATTTCCTCTGTTGAACACAAAAGAAGATATTTTGAAGAATGTTGGTAATCAAACAGTTGACGGTAGCCATTGACTTCCATAGTATTTTTTTTTCTACTATGGAAGTCAATGGGGTCCATCAACTGTTTGATTACCAACATTCTTCAAAATATCTTCTTTTGTGTTCAACAGAGGAAATTCAGATGACGCCAACTCTGATAACACAATTTTTATTTTTGGGTGAAATATCTTCTTTTGTGTCCAACAGAGGAAAGAAACTCATACAGGTTTGGGGTGAGTACATAATGACAGAATTGAAATTTTTTGGTGAACTATCCTTTTAAGTGTGAAACTTGATCTTCACATATCATAAGTATTATTTGGAAAGTTTAGAAGCCGTAAAAAGATCTGGTCTTACCAGGGCTGCGCGAGGGCCGACACAAATCTCTCGTCTTCCTTCTGACATGGCTTCTATAGTCCATGTTTATTCCTAACACATCACACTTATGCCTCTTCTCATAACCTGAATACACTCCAGCGCTTCATCCATAACACAGATACTGGGGAAATTCTACACCGGGGTAATCATATTTCACATAGACAAAGACCCCTCCCACAGCCCAGGAGCTGTCAATCAAAACACACACACATCCAAAGCCCACAACAGCTCAATGACGGTCACGAGCATGTGAGGATATGGCCGAGAATGTGAAGGGGAACTGAGAGAGAGAGAGAGAGAGAGAGAGAGAGAGAGAGAGAGAGAGAGAGAGACAGACAGGGGGAGGGCACAAGGGGCGACCATTCGGAGACGTGGGAACATTTCCATATTTTCTCTCAGTTGCTGATGACAAGGTGTGTGTGTGTGTGTGTTAGGAGATATTACGCATCTGCGGTGTACGGTTACGGTCAGCGGGGGTCAGGGGGAAGAGCGAACGAGTGCTGGATATCCCAGAGCTGTCACATTTCACAGCTGATCTCTTCAGAATCTCAGCAAGCTCAGGCTGTTTGATGCTTCCAAAAGAGATCGTAAAACAAATCCATATGATTTAGTCCAAAATTTCTGAAGAGGCACGATCGCTTTATATGATGAACAGATTCAATTTAGGCTTTTATTCACATATAAACATTGATCAGCGAACATAAACAGAAGCTCAATACATGCTTGACGCGTGAGAACAAACCTCATTGGTTCTTGCAGAAGCTCAAACGTGATGCGTTACACGAGAATGAATCTCATTGGTTCTTGCAGAAGCTCAAACGTAATGCGTAACACGAGAATGAACCTCATTGGTTCTTGCAGAAGCTCAAACGTGATGCGTAACACGAGAATGAACCTCATTGGTTCTTGCAGAAGCTCAAACGTGATGCGTAACACGAGAATGAATCTCATTGGTTCTATAAAATGCTACCAAAAAGCAAAGAGTATAGAAGAACAAGAGGCGAAACTCTGATGCTTTTATGGAAACAGCCACTAGGTGGCGCTTCGGTAGTGCGGCCGCCATTTTGGGGTGAAAATTCCAACTGGAGTTACTGGACAACAGCACAGTTAACAGTTAATCCAGTCATTATATACACATTTGAGGTGTTTTTTTCTTGCTTTATGGAGTATTTCCATTTTATGCAACTTTACACATTTATTACTATTGTTAGTTAGCAACTTCACTAGCCCTGAAATATATTTTGTACGTTTTACCCATAGGCCTACAAACATGTAACATATGGCCATATATGTACATATATTTTAAATAGCATGACATATATCTATACATATATTTGACTTATCTGAGAACACAATATCGCCTATGCCTGCAACATATATGAACATGTATGTGTCCAAACATGTGAAGAAAATATTTGAGTTCATCCATATATGATACCATATATCTGCATATATTACAGTATAGTATTGGTTTCTCGCATATGTGGACAACATTAAGTATAAATATGTGACATACATAATTGTTTCCCGCATATTTAATAAATGTATGTAAACATGCATGTGATACTGATGCATTGAAATAAGTACATATATGCGTATTAGGCTACATATATTTAACATTTATGTGCATATACGGTAACATATATGGCACTTACATGAAAACGGCCATTTTTGCTATATTGTTTCATATATGTCTATGTGTTTTATATGAATTTTGCATATATTCTCATATAGGCAGCAGACATACATGTGCACTGACATTAGGCTATATATGTAATTGACTTATATTGACATATATTACATTTCTGTATGGGTAATCCCCTGGATCATGCTACAAACATGATGATCTTATAGAACATGATGGACAGTGGCTGTGTTTTTTTGTTTACATAATCTTGCTTTAACGGTCATTAATATAAGATAGTAGAGCTACTGCAAAAGAAAAAGAAAAAAAAAAACACACAAATAAACAGTTGACTGTAAAGCTATTCTATTGCTGTTATATATAAATATTTTCCAACATTCCCAATTATCTAATATAGCAGCATGTCCTTTAATTACCTTTATATGTTGGTATTAATTCAGTGTTTGTAATGCTAATACTAAAGGTTTTGTGGGAAAAAAATAGAAAACTTGTCTAAGTCTGTGAAATAAACTGTTAAAAGGGATTTGATGATCACTAGTCTAGTGATTGTACGTTATTCTGTGTTGTCATCATTCAGTTTGGATTTGATCTTTAATGTAGGCTACTTTAATACGGATAGTGATGGGAAGTCCGGCTCTTTTCAATGAATCGGCTTTTAGAGCGGCTCGTTCCCGAATGACACATCAACACTAGTGGACTGCCGAGGCGCTTTCACCCCAAAATGGCGGAAGCGTAGCGCTGCTGCTGGGCGCTGGTGTTGCAATGGAACGTTCTATTGAGTTTCGCCTCTTGTTCTTCTATACTCTTTGCAAAAAGTGAGTGTTTCCTATTACTCTCTAACTATCAACTTTTGAGGAAAACGGGACACTCAAGACAACCCTGAAAAATCTATTCAAATCTACTGTTTAAAAACAATGTCTGAATAGCTATTTGGCTTTAGGTTAACATTAATATTTACTAATAGTATTATCTTTAAAACTTTGCAGACCTTTTACATTCACAAACATCTATATAACACACGGAATGAAAGGTAATATCTGAAACAGCATAACATTTTAACTTGCTGAATTTTCTACAAAGACCAGGAATTATTGTGCATGTTTGAAGCTGCTGATCCCACTCATTGTGTTAATGCACTGGTTTTGTGTATACGTGTGTCAGGTCACCTTGGGTCTGGATGAGGTGAAGGACTTTTCCAGTGATTTGTCGGATGGCATCCTTATCAGAGACTTTGGACACCTCGTTCAGTCTTTCCAGCTGACTCAGCAACACCAGCACCCGGGACGCACTGGGAATACAGGAAACCATCACAATAGGCCAAGTAAACACTGGCGAAGCTTAGTAAAGATGTTTCAGGCAGTCGAAAAACTGTAAACTGCATATCGTCATTGTCATAGAGCTGCCAGTGTGTGTGTGTGTGTGTGTGTGTGTCTGTGCGTGCGTGTGTGTGTGTGTGTGTGTGTGTGTGTGTGTGTGTGTGTGTGTGTGTGTGTGTGTGTGTGTGTGTGTGTCTGTGTGCGTGTTGGAAACAAAAACAAACCTTTTTTCTGTTGCCATTTTGGGTTTATTCATTTCTTCTCACATTCAAGTAAAACGTCAAACTGACTGCTGAGGGGGGAAAATGTAGAAATGCATTTATACAGAATATCAAATTTAATTTATAAAGAGAATAAAGTCACACTACTGCTTTAAAATCGGTCCGAGTTTATACAGCAACATAGGCCACTTTATACAGTCTTAAATCATAAGCATTTTGCTTATTCAAGGGAGGAAAAAACAAAAACAGCAGCAAGAATCTTAATCAAGATCAACGGCTGTGTCTCAAAACCTAGTGAGCAAACTACCTATACAGCTACCTAGATGAAAACACTCTTGTGCATCAGTGCCTACTGACTGAGCTGCCAAACTAGGCAACATTGTTGGGCATCATAGTCTATCAGTCCACATATACAACATTGTTGGGCATTAAGACCTACTGAGCTTCCTACCTAGACAGCATTACAGTATTTCTGCCTATACAGACTTCATTTTTAGGCATTAAACCCCTATAGAGCTTCCAATATACACAGCATTTTGGGTGTCAAAGCCTATTTCAGAGCAGTTTTGGGCATTAAAATCTACTGAGCTTTTTGGCCCTTGCTGTCCACATTTTTAGGCATCAAACTCTAGAAAGCTGCCAACATAAACCATATTTGTTTGTGTCTCATAGCCTACCTGCCCACACAGACAGCATTTGTAGGACATGAAAACCAACTGTGCTTTCAATCTGGACAGCCATTTTAGGGCATAATAGGCTGGGCTCCCAAAAAAGCTGTCCATGTAGGGAGCACATTAGGTTTTGAGCCAAGGCCAGTAATTGTGCAAGTACAGTCCACTCCTATTTAAATGAGTCTGTCAGAGGAAGTTGGCCATATATTACAGACAGATTCAGACCAGCTAATGAATAATTAATTCAACGTCATTATTAATTATTAAGTTGATAAAAACCCCTCCTGTATAATTGAAATCCACTCATGATCATGTCAGATCCACCTGTCCTACAGAGAAAGCTCCACTGTTAGCACAGATACGCTAACAGGACAGCTGATCTCTGTCACAGGCATAGAAATAAAAATACATGCGAGCACCAACCTTTAAAGCATGCGAGAGCTGCGCCATCTGAACTACTCACAGCGCGATCTCTTGGCAGCACAGACACAACACAAGCCCCCTGATGGTGTTATTATTATTGACTCTAACCCCCAACACACACTCGGAAGTGAGGGCGCGTCCAGTAACAGAGCTGGCGCATAATTCACGATCTGCACCTCATGTGTCACATCAGAGTCTGACGCACAGATGGACTACAGATCAGCGTCCATTCAGCGCTTTTAGCGTGACTAACGTAACGTCGGTAGACGTGAGTAAAAAAAACATTAGTCATTTATATAATACATATACATATTAGTGCGTTCAAATCGATTAATCGCATCTAACATAAAACGTTGTTAATATATGTCGTTGTTTGTTTATATATATATAATTTCTAGATGTTTATATTATTATAATTTATGATATATTTATATATTATTAAATGTATTATACTTACATACATACATACATACATATATGTATAATTTATATAAATATAATAATATATACATTTATAATCATATCACAATTTCACACGTTTTAAAAACATCTTGATACATTATTTTATTAAATTGTTTTTAATTTTGTGATTTTGTTATTGTTTATTGTTTTTATATTCCGCAACTTTTTGTTTTTGTCATACGTTTATTTATTTTACTTTATATATGCAATCTATTACTTTACTAATGTGAAATATTTGTATAATATATGTTTTCGAGTTTTGCAGTTCTGTCTGAAGTATAAAAATAAATAAAAAAAAGTGCAAGAAAATGGGTCTCCCATACCATACCTCTACACAAGATTATATTTTATGAACTAACCAAGCAACTTCAGTGCATTTTTAAATTTCTCATTCTGACAGGAATTTAACGGAATTTAACTCATTAAATATTATAATGATTATTAAGTATATATTATTTATTCTATATTTATAGATTATTTTTTTTTGATAAAGTAATAATATTTTTTATCCAGAAAAAATAACACGTTGTCACAAACATCTTACATTATTTTATTTACAGCTTCAAATCTCAGAACTACATGTCCCAGAATGCAAATCACAAAATGATGTCATTCACAGGCGCCCGCTGGAGCAGCGCTGTATATTTGCAACAGCACAGAAAGACTGCCTTTTTAAAGGTATTGTATTTATTTACCCTTTGAATGTCTTTTGTAATTGAATATGTACTTCAAATTTTGTAAAGTATAGAAGTTATTTAGCAGTAATGATATATGTTAGGGGTTAGTGAGCTTAGCATTTATCGCTCTTCGCTAATGTCATCTGCTATTTGTTTATGTGCAGTTTGACACATCGATGCTGGTTCTGTATTTAAATAATTTTACCAAATCACACGTGTAATTAAAATCCTATTATATTCATTAAAACTCACCTGAATTCAAAAACGATTCGTCGTCGACCAGTAACAACAAAGGGAGGTTCAGTAACGTTACAGTTACCATGAGTTCTTCTCCACAAGTGTCCTCATGAGTACAGTATATTTAACCTTGCAAAATACTGGAGTTTGTTTGAGTGTCTGTGCCTATGGTCTGTCATGCCTGATTGTAGCTGGACGAAATACCCAATTTGGACATATTTAGTTGTGCTCTAAAGCTAGTGAACTGCCTAGTGCCTACCGAGACCACATCATGTGGTGCTTCATATATTGCCCCAAAATGTGTTGGTAACTCACAAGGTTTAGAGACATCTATTGTGCTGAAACCCAGTTATTTAAAAACACTCAATTTTAGTCATGCAAACTGTTGAAGTGTGGTCCTCAGGCTCAGTCTGAAGTCTTGATATAGTTCCATTGTTTATTTAATCTTTAATCATGTGCACTATTAATTCAATATTCTGTCTTTCCCTTATATTACCTAATTGGTCATATTAATATGTGCTTGTACAAGATATTCCTGGCGACTCTTGAAGGGATAGTTCACCCAAAAATGAAAATTCTGTCAATTATTTACTCACCCTCATGTCGTTCCAAACCCTTAAGACTCTCGTTTATCTTCGGAACACAAATTAAGATCTTTTTAATGAAATCTGAAGCTACACAACTACCACTTTGACGCTTCAAAAGTTTCATAAAGAGATCGTAAAACTAATCAATATGAATTGAGCGGTTTAGTCCAACATTTTCTGAAGAGACTCGGTCGCTTTATGTGATGTATTTATTCACATATAAACATTCATCAACTCACACATCAGTTGTGGTAAACAGAAGCTCAAGCATGTTCGTTTGACGTGTGAGAACCAATGAGGTTCATTCTCGTGTTACGCAACACGTTTGAGCTTCGGCAAGAACCAATGAGGTTTGTTATCGCGAGTCAAGCGGGTTCGGTTGAGCTTCTGTTTATGTTCATTATGTTCATCATATAAAGCGATTGAGTCTCTTTAGAAAATTTTAACCAAACCTCTCAATTCATATAGATTAGTTTTATGATCTCTTTATGAACTTTTTGAGGCGTCAAAGTGAAAGTTTCATAGCTGCCAATGCAGTGACAGAAATCTCTCAGATTTCATCAAAAATATCTTCATTCTTGTTCCAAAGATGAACGAAAGTCTTACTATCCCTGGCCTTTAATAAAAATAGTTTTAATGCACATATTTTTTTTTATGTTCGTAGCTGTCTCAATGGTGATGAAGTCATCGGTAGAGGAGGAGGAGGGAGGTTGGGGTCTTGGGATCCCAGAGAAGATGAGAAACAATGCCGACTGGGTGGACGTCACCAAAGAATTCAAAGGAGCCTGTAAAGGTGTGTGTCTCTGTGTGTGCACTACGTGGCAAAACAAATGGGCCAAGCCAAAAATGGCAAAATATTTATTGGTCTTTTGATTTTTTTTAACCATTTTAATCACAAATCACTGGTCAGGAAATTAGCAAGAATTGCACAAATACTGTAGATAAGGGAATTTAGCACGGAATATCCTTCTCCAACTCTCAGACAGCTTTTTACAGCAAGAAGAGTCAGTGTTGTTCTGCTCAATGTTTATGGCTTCAAACAGAGACCAAATATTCACTGCAGGGTTCAAATCTGGACTCTGATCAAAGCCAAAACATGAGCCTGAACCAACTTCCCATATTCTGCCAAAAACGTCATTCTGTCTTTGATGTTTTTCTGTGAGAGCAATGGCTTTTTTAGTAGTGCATTTGGTTACATTTTGCTAATTTCTTGACCAATAATTTGTGCATAAGACAATTAAAAGCCAGTTTGGGCTTGTTCCATCTATTTTTATTTATTAATTTTTTTGCAAAGGAGTGTGTGTCTTTCATGGGCATGACAAAGCTGTGAGTTATCATTGGCTGAACTCTGCAGTAGCTATTTCTCAGAATAGCCATTTTCCACAAAGCCCTGAGAAATATATGCCTTGTTTATGTAACATTAAAAAGTTACAGTAGGCTATATTCCTAAACAGGATGCAGACTTCATATCCCATTACAGCCAATATTCTGATCAGTGATTTGTGATTCATCAGGATATTGTCTTGCATTAACTTTTTTTTTCCTCTCTCCCCCAAAAATGATCCGGGGAAATGTTGATTGCATGTAGGATCCATCATCTAAATGTGCAACGAGGCATGGCTGCAGAAATTTGCTGATATTTTAATTTTGACCATTTATGGTCACTAAGAGTTCTAAAATTGACTTCCTTTCCCATGCGAGCTTGACCACATCATGATTAAGCTCCAGCACTACGCCATAAGTCACCTCAATACATCTGTGTTATTGTGAACAGGAGATTTTTGGACGGTTCTGGTGCCATCAGTCTGGTTTTAGTGCTTGTGTTGATTAATCTTGTAGTGAAATGTTGTACAGAAACCAAATTTGCCGATTAAATGAGTTTGTTTTTGCAGAACTCAAACTTGGCGAATTGCTCCATGACAAACTGTAAGAAATTTATATTTTTATTTTTTGAGCAAAGAAATGCTTTTACATGTAATTCAAGATTTGGTGCATTAGCTCGGTGTACGTAATGCTCATGTTCCTGTAGGTTTGGTCTGTTTGAGGCGATGTCAGCCATCGAGATGATGGATCCGAAGATGGATGCTGGGATGATCGGAAACCAAGTGAACCGTAAAGTCCTCAACTTTGAACAAGCTGTTAAGGTAGCACTCGAAAGAGCTGGTTTCACCTCGCTCCTGATATTTTATTTTATCTTGTGAAGTGATGTAATTGTAATAATGAACCTGAATATAGTGAGTTGAAAGGGTTAGTTCACCCAAAAATTTAAATTCTGTCACTGTAAGACTTTCGTTCATCTTCGGAACACAAATGAAGATCTTCTTGATTAAATCTGAGAGATTTCTGTCCCTCCATTGACAGTTTAGTCCAAATTTTCTAAAGAGACGCGAACTCTTTATACAGTGATGTGAATAAGTTAGGACACCCATGCTAAAGTTGCCTAAAAAGAGGAATAAAAAAATCATCTTTTGGAAATAGATCTTAATGCCTTAATTAGAAAAATGAGGAAAAATCCAACCTTTAAGGACACCAACTTTCTTTGTGAAAACATAGGGGTTTCCTGACTTATGCAACCTGTATTTTAAGGAAGAACATTTATTTATTTATGATACATTATTCATTCACAAAGAAAGTTGGTGTCCTTAAAGGTTGGATTTTTCCTCATTTTTCTAATTAAGGCATTAAGATCAATTTCCAAAAGATGATTTTTTTATTCCTCTTTTTAGGCAACTTTAGCATGGGTGTCCTAACTTATTCACAGCACTGTATGATGAATAGATTTTATTTAGGCTTTCATTATTCACAGTACTATACTTTACTGAAAGTGTACTCTCTCTCTCTCTCTCTATGTAATTTTTTCCTTATTTCTTATTCCTTCTGTCTTCCTCTTTTTCTGAAGGATGAGGCCCTTCGAGTGAAGGATCTGAGTATTCCTGAGCTCATCGGGATCATGGACACATGTTTTTGCTGTCTGGTCAGTATTGATATCACCAAACACAAAAATTGTGTTTCATGAAGCTGTGTATCAATTGCAAAGTAAAAAAAAATATTCTAATAATAATAATAATAAAGTGTCTGTAATGATAATAAAAAAATCCAAAAGAGTAAAATACGCATTCAACAAATAATTTGATTTAATTTAATTTGATAATAATTTATTTGATTAAAAAAATTATAATTTTATTAACGAAGAAAGCATTAAATTGATCATAAGTGACAGGAATCACTTTTGTAATGTTACAAGATAGTATTTTAGACTTTATTTTCATGGAAAAATATTATCATGGTTCCACAAAAATATTATGCAGCACAACTGTTTTCAACATTGATAATTATAAGATATGTTTCTTCACATCAAACCAGCATATTAGAATGATTTCTGCAGGATCATGTGACCCTGAGATGGTAGTGTATACTAAAGAAAGCAGTGGCTGGAAAAAGCTGCATTTGAGTTTACTGACTGTACTGAATGTCACTGTTGTCTTCATCTGTCTCAGATCACATGGCTGGAGGGGCATTCTCTGGCTCAGACTGTGTTTACGTGTCTATATGTTCATAACCCGGATCTTATTCAAGACCCTGCTCTTAAAGCCTTCGCTCTGGGCATCCTCAAGATCTGCGACATCGCCCGCGAGAAAGTCAACAAAGCTGCTGTGTTTGAGGAGGCAAGACACATTCAATTGTCTTATTTGATTTTTGTTCAAATTGTTGTTTTATTAAATTGCCCCCATTATGCTATTTTAAATGTTTCCATATTCTGTTTTGAAGGTCTCTTACAATAGGTTTACATGCACCCAAGATAAAAAAAAAAACATACATTTTCTAATAATATACATTGTAGCTTCACCTCTTTAGTCACAGTGTCTGAAACGTTTCGATAAAGAATTCAATCTCTCTAAACCCCTCCTTTCTGAGAGCCTATTCTGCTCTGATTGGTCAGATGGCCCAGTCTGTTGTGATTGGTCAAGTCACCTTAATTTATGTCGCGCTTTTACCAATATAGATTGCTTCAAAGTAGCTTTACAGTGATAACAGGAAATTAAAGTAACAGATTGCTTTTGCTTTACAGCAGCTCTAGAATAAAGTTATTGTCCAGCTAAATTAGTTTTGATTGATTCACTTCTGTTGCAAAGATCATTAGTTATTAACTCAGGGACCGCTAACACAACACCGTTCTAACAGAAAACCCTTAACGCGCTGGTCGACAGCTTACAGCACGTGTCTGAAACCAAACGCTCATTGCCATATCTGAATTTCAGCTCCAGATCTTCCTCAGCGCTTGATACACCGAACAGTCCTCATCCTTTGGAAATGCATTCAAAAGATTTGCAGTGCAGAGAACAGCGTCTTCTCAACATGAATAACACAAACCTAACTCTTCTAGGCCTCAGCCACAACTACACTGTTTGAAGGTTAAAGTAGACGTTGTTCGCGGGCAGCAATGAAGACCGTAGGCTTTAAATTTGTTACAAACTTGCGTAGGTTCGAGGAGGAAGTCGTTCAAATACTGACGACTTGTTTCAGGCAGTTCAGAATCTATTCTTTCTTTGGGGGGACAATAACTTTATTTATCGTGCACTTTCAACTTTAAAACTCTGCAGACCTTTTACATTCACAAACTACACACTGCATGAAAGGTAATGTATGAAAAAGCATAATGGGGCACTTCAAGTTAAAAATGTCTGGTGTGATTACTGACGATATGTAGATTATTTATAAATGAACCCATTGGAAGACCATTGGAAATATTTAGTAACGGTGTGGCCATTAGTCACCATTTATTTTTATTGTAATTTAATTTTTCTGTTGGTTTATTCGGTGAATATGAATTTTTCTGTTTTCCAATCGCAGGAAGATTTTCAGGCCATGACTTACGGCTTTAAAATGGCAAATAACGTAACAGATCTGAGAGTGACAGGTGAGTGTAAAGACCGATCTTGATTGTGATTTTATATTTTGCGTAATATAATAAAATAATTTTAGTATCTACTTTTAATTTTATTTATTTTTCACTGTTGTGACAAAAAAGCAAATTTTCTCACCAATTCTGACAAAAAGTGACATCAGCATATTAGAATGATTTCTGATGGATCATGTGACACTGAAGACTGCAGTAATGAATTATATATGAATTTTAATGAATTATATTTTAAAATATATTAAAATACAAAAGTTATTTTAAATTGTAATAATATTTCACAATATTACCGTTTTTTTACTGTATTTTTTATCAAATAAATGCAGCCTTGGTGAGCAATAGAAACTTAAAAAAATAAAAATAATAATAATTCTTACCGATCCCAAACTTTTGAAAGATAGTGTACAACAAACAAAAAATAAAGCATTTAGATGAACTTCAGTAAAAAGAATTTAAGGTAAATGTTCTTAATTATCATTAAAATAATGCAACGGTGCAACATATTAGGCTTCGTCTTCCTTATGCAAAATGTAAATTAGACTACACGTTTTTGTGAGATTTTGTTGTTCAGTCTTTTCATTTCGCCCTTTAAAATTTCTATAGGAATGCTAAAAGATGTTGAGGATGAACTTCAGAGGAAAGTGAAGGTATGGTGACTCCATCTCAATACTTTTCACGATTTTAAATTTGTTACAAACTTGCGTAGGTTTGAGGTTTTCCTTCTTTTTTCTTGACTTGTTAAATATTTGTTCCTTCCTTTTTCTTTTTTCTTTCAGAGTACACGCAGTCGACAGGGTGAACAAAGAGATCCTGAGGTGGAACTGGATGTAAGTACATAATCATTTCCCCGAATACTAAACTGAGGATAACGAGATGCATGGATGCTTTGAGTGATATTGGCGTTTATTATCAGCCAGACAACAGCACTGTACTGAAATACTGCGAGTTTTGATGATTATCATCCTTCTCTTTTGTCTTCAGCATCAGCAATGCTTGGCTCTGTTCAGCCGTGTTAAATTCACTCGTCTGCTGCTTAGCGCGCTCATCTCCTTCACTAAAAAAGAGGTATGACACTATTAAATTCACTCAAGCATATTGCTTCACAAAAAGATTCACCAGTTCGTTATCTAATCTTTGATTGGTAATTGGACATTTAAGACGAGTGCTGTCAGCGAAGCACAGAAGCTGATGACTCAGGCTGCTGACTTACTGCCCGCGATACACTCCTCTATACAGTATGGAATACAGTCACAGAATGACACAACCAAAGGAGGTAACTGTCTAAAAACAATTCAAAATGTAATTTTTTTTGTGTTATTTGTCTTGTGGAGCTTTCTAATTCCCCAAATGTACACACTATGCTTTTTCCAGATCACCCAATCATGATGGGTTTTGAGCCGCTGGTTAACCAGCGCCTGCTCCCGCCCACTTTCCCGCGCTACGCCAAGATCATTAAGAGAGAAGAGATGGTCAACTACTTCAGCAAACTCATTGAGCGCATTAAAAATATCTGTGAGGTCATCAACATAACCAACCTGCACAGCATCTTGGTAAAATAACTCTGTATTAACACATGCATTCTGTGGTTGTATTGGAGAGTAATGTAACTAATCCTGCCGAGTGTTTGCGGTTTCAGGATTTCTTCTGTGAGTTCAGTGAGCAGTCTCCATGTGTGATGTCTAGATCTCTGCTACAGGTAACTTCATCTGACATGAATCTCAAACTTGTGCTTTACTCAAAGAAAATGGACAAAAAACAACATTTCTTAATCTTTAATGACCGTTAAAGATATTTTACCGGACTGGACTGTTTTAAATCTAAATAGACAGCGTTTTTATTCAGACATAATATGTTCAACTGATGTAATCAAAGAAGTATAATCTGAATTTGTTTTGCATTAATCTTAAATTCAGCATAAAATGGAAGTTCCGATCGTCCTTTCTTTCCTAATCTGACGTATAATCGAGTGAAACGGCTTCTTGAATGAGGAAAAATTGTATGGCGGGTTTTAATTTTGGGGAGTTATTTTAACGAAAGACACATCAATTATTTTAAAAATAATGATGTATACGGATAAATCATTTATGAAAGAAAACACTGCATCATTACATAATAAACAGGAATTGTCCATTCATGATTTCATGGTGACTTTAAATGTCGTATATAGTTTTCTTTTAATTGTATGATTTATTCACTCTTTTTCTCAACATGAACATCACCTTGCTGCTGCCGTGGCTTTAAAAAACAATTATCTTAATTTAGCTTAATTATCAACGAATTACACATTCAACACATAACTATATCACATAAAAAACTTGTCTCGGATAAATTGTTACACATAGTGACAGAATGATATGATGGATGGTCTTTGCATGTAGATAGTCTGACTCTGAACACTCACCTGCCTTCTGTGTGTGTGTGTGTGTGTGTGTGTGTGTGTGTGTGTGTGTGTGTGTGTGTGTGTGTGTGTGTGTGTGTGTGTGTGTGTGTGTGTGTGTGTGTGTGTGTGTGTGTGTGTGTGTGTGTGTGTGTGTGTGTGTGATGCAGACCACGTTTCTGATTGACAATAAGAAGGTGTTTGGGACTCATCTGATGCAGGATATGATTAAAGATGCATTGCGCTATTTTGTCAGCCCACCCGTCCTCTCCACAAAGTGAGCGATTATTTCTTTACACTTTATTATTTACTCTTTAATTAATTTGTTGCTTATAAATCACATGAAATTTCTGCATTTGTTTTTTAATTTACAATGTTTCCTGAGGTGCATTTATAATGTTAGTAGGATTTTTGCATAAAAAATTTACATAATTTAGAAAGAAGAGACCATTTTCGGTTACTCTTTATTTTAAGATGTCCTTGTTACAGTGTTAAGTATACATTTACGTTCTGAGTAATATTCATTAATTACATGTACTCACTATAGGGTTAGGATTCGGGTTTGGTTTAGGGTTAGTTGGATGTAATGTATAATTTATAGTTATTAAAATAGTAACTACGTGCAACGTGTAAAATAGTTTTACCCTATTTTCTACCATGATTTTAGCCCACTGTTTTAAACACTCCATTTAAAGGGGCGTGTCTCCTTTAAGATTTTAAGAAGTAAATACCCACTGCTAACATTTTTTGTGCTAACAGAGCTAACAAGTATTATACGTTAACTCCTTTTGAAAACATTTAAACTACGTTTTTACTATTAAAGTTGCAGAGATTAACTAATGTTATTCTTGGTCTCGTGATTCTGTTTTAGTATTTGTCCTGCCTGTCCTTATTATCTTGCTTAAATTCTCATTTCATGACTCTTTTAAGATGACATTATATTCCCTCACTGTTTAAATGCTGTTTTCACAGATGCAGTTTGAACAATAACCACCAGGCTAAAGATTACATTGACTCCTTTGTCACACACTGCACACGGGTTTGTGATTCATTTTGTTTGATATGTTACTGTAACAGGTGAAATAGTGTTTTTGATTAGATGAATTAAGAGTTTTATTTTGTGTCTCAGCCATTCTGCAGCCTTATCCAGATTCACGGACACAACAGAGCACGCCAGCGAGACAAACTGGGTCACATACTGGAGGAGTTTGCCACCCTTCAGGACGAGGTGCGTAGATGTTATTTGTTTGGTTAAAGTTGACATGAATTCCAAATTGAATCTAATACTTTCTTAAAGGGACACTTCACACAAAAATGAAAATTCTGTCATAATTTACTCACCCTCAAATTGTTCCAAACCTTTATGAATTTCTGAAGAAGATACTATGAAGTCAGTGGGGCCAATCAACTGTTTGGTTACCCATATTCTCCAAATATCTTCTTTTGAGTTCAGCAGAAGAAAGAAATGCATACAGGTTTAACACAGGTTTTGAGTAAATGATTGATGAATTTTCATTTTTGGGTGAACTATCCTTTTAATAAGTGTTTCTGGTCTTATTCCTCACAATTCATAGGTGTTTATTACAAAGAATTAAAAAGGTTTAACGAATTAGATTTATTGCTTTTGTTCTTCTTTTGTAAGCTTCTGCTAAATGCATGAATGTGTAAATATAAGGGTTAGGGTTCACCCAAAAATGAAAGTTCTGTCATAATTTACTCACTATGTCGTTCCAAACCCATCTTCAAACCACAAATTAAGATGTTTTAAATCTTTATTGCCCATCCTTTGAAAGTCCACTTAACCAAAATGTTCCTTCTTCTGAAATGGAGTGTGTTTGTTGGTGTTTAGGCTGAGAAGGTGGACGCTGCTCTTCACGGTCTTCTGATGAAGCTGGAGCCTCAAAGGCAGCATTTAGCCTGTCTGGGCACCTGGATCCTCTATCATAACCTGCGCATCATGATCCAGTACCTGCTCAGTGGCTTCGAGCTGGAGCTCTACAGCATGCATGAGTATTATTACATCTACTGGTACGACAAAGAGCTAAACAAACATGCTTTTATTGCTATAGACAGATCAGAATGCACAGGCACGCACTAAACATACTATTGTTTATTAGCGTTTTTTTTATTTTTTTTATCAATATCGACTTTTATCAGATATCCATCAGAAAATATTTGAGGTTTAATTATTTCTACCCATTTTAAAATTTAGATAATAATCTCACACTAATTTAAAGGGACAGCGACCATTGACCAATTATGCCGAAGATTTAAAGGGCACCTATTATGCCAAATTCACTTTTCCATGCTCTTTGAACATAAATGTATGTTGACAGTGTGTGTACACAAACACCCTATAATGAAAAAAATCCACCCAGTGCTTTTTTTTAAAAATCCCCATTAATCATAAGCACTGTCTCAGAATCAACCTGTTCTCAGATTCGGGGAAATGTGACATACTTTTGCACAAGCCCCTCCCACGACTGTTGACGGACACTGCAGTGTTAGCGTAGACCCGCCCTGAGTGAGCAGTACACAGTCCAACATTGTTTCGACACCGGAGCAGCTGTAGACAAGAATGTCTCCTAAGCGATTGAGGTATTCTGCTGTTGGATGTAAGAATGAACATAGCAGTCTTCATTTACTCTCGTTGGACCAAGTGTTCGTGATCCAGCTTACAGTCTCCGGAGCGATAGGCCTAACTTTTGCTGATCACTGATCATGGCAGAAATGTATATGAGAGCGGCGCGCGTACTTTATGACAGCTCATCAACGAGTCGTTTTACGGATATAAAGTTTACCAGTTTATTAAGCACCCAATGAAAAGGTGTGTATATATTGAAATGAACACTACTGAGAGTTTCTGTTCTGATATTATCATTCTGTGAGATGGGATTGTCCTGAGTGCCTCTGTGCCGGGAGCAGCTGCTCATTTGCATTTAAAGGGATACACTAAAACGGCGTGTTTTTCTCAGCCCCCAAAAAGTGACAATTTAAACATGCTGTAAAAAATGATCTGTTTGGTATTTTGAGCTAAAACTTCACATACACACTCTGGAGACATCAGAGACTTATTTTACATCTTCTGAAAAGGGGCATAATAGGTGCCCTTTAATAGCATATTAAAAAGTGGCCCTATTATGCATTTTTGGATATTACCTTTCATCTGGTGTGTTAGAAAGCGGTTTGTGAATGTAAATGGTCTGCAAAGTTTCAAACATGTATGTGCATGATAAATAAGGGATAATTGACGACTAATTTATTACGCATCTCATCCCACCCCTCCGTTGCTAATTCCAAAACTTAATTTTAGAGCTAGTAATGGAAGCTTCAGCCACTGATAACAGACTAATGCAGTTATTAGAGAGAGAGAGATTAAGCGTGTATGAATTACCCGAGTCTGTGTGTCTCTCAACAGTGTTCAGCAGCAGTGTCTCTACTAATAGCGAAACTGTAAGTTTATCTGCTTCAGGAACAGCGCCTTTATTGCCTCGCTAGTTAGAAATGTCATGTAGCTTTTAAGTTGCTTAACTATTTTACTGATAAAATCATCAGAGCACTGACAACGCGTTTCTGTGCGAGTGTGTGTCCGTACTGTATGTGTGTGCTTTTGAATGGAAGAGAGAGTGGGCGAAAGAGAGGATGTGCTTTGCGTATTTAATAAAACTTAATTTTGTGGCAAAAAAAAAACATGGAAATATTTTTTTAAAGGTCTTTTAGGTCTTTTTTATCCTAATATTTACTATATTTATTTGCTTGTTCCGTGTCGTTGTGGGATTTTGTTCTTTTGCTGTTGTCGGCTGTTAGGACCTTTTGAAATAGCTGAAATCATTTGGTGAAGTGATATGGACATGTAATGCGGTCAAGACCTGCCTCGAACTACTTTAGCCGTGTGTTTCCCTGAAAATGCGTATAAATGTGTATAAATGGAGTTATTGTCTCCCAAAATAAAGAATAGATTCTGAACTGCCTGAAACGAGTCATCAGTAATTCCAGTCTCACTTCCTGCACAAACTTATGTAGGTTTGTAAGAAATTTGCATAATTCCAATTTGTAGTTTTTATTTGGCTGCCCATGATGAACAATGTCTACTTTGATATAGATAAAGATATATCTTTCTCTCCATGTATGTTCAGGTATCTGTCGGAGTTCCTGTATGCGTGGCTCATGTCCACGTTGAGTCGAGCGGACAGCTCTCAGATGGCAGAGGAGAGAATCCTGGAGGAGCAGCTGAAAGTACGAAGCAGCAAGAAGAGCAAGAAGAAGAAGAAAGGTTCTCCCAGGCCCACATTCATTCAACTGTTGCTATGGAGGATTGGGATGTTTGGGTCTGGCTCGCTCATTGTGTTTCCATTGTCTCCTCAGCTCGTCCTCTGAGTAAAGAGATCACCATGAGCCAAGCTTACCAGAACATGTGTGCTGGCATGTACAAGGTAATGCCTCCTGACACACACACACTGGAGTACTCAAAGCTGCCAATGTAACATACAGTATTTCAGAGTGGCAGAGAATATTCAGATGGAAATAAATCATGATCATCAGGATTTTATTGGTGGGTCAGAGACAAATAAGTGTGCATGATGAAGGAGTGTCACAATCTGTGCTTGAACTCGGGTCTCAGATGTGGTGAGTTGAGAGATCTACCACTTAGCCACAGAGGAGGTTATGTTGGACCCAAACGAAACACTCAAGACAATACTCCAGGCAAAGCAGATTTATAAAAAAAAGAGGGTACTTTGTAAGTCAAAAGTAATCCAACAAAAGTTCTTCTCAGAAAGAGGTATTACTAAAAGTAGTGATAATGAAAACAATCACAGGAGAGAAATCAAATAACTCCACGAGGGGAGAAAAACAAAATCAAATAACTAAGAACACCTTACTTGGGATAACTTGGAAGGACTCGGTGGGACACAGCAGGAGACGCATAGCCAAGACTCAAAAACCGAGTGAGGAACAAGGGGAAAAGACGCAGCTAGGGGAAACAAGGCACAGGTGACCTGGATAATGCTAATGAGGACACATGAGGAAGAACTAAGGCAGAGGGAACACAGGTGACCTCTAGAGGCCCGGAGATAAACAACAGGAGGCCGGATGCTGACGAGGAGAAATCGAGGGGCTGTTTACACAACACCGTTTTCAACTAAGAAAGGAACTTTTTATGCCTTTGGACTGTTCGTTTACACGACAATGGCGTTTTGCTGGCCTTTCAACTTTTGAAAGTTTTTGAAAACGATCCCATTATCATCTCAGTGTAAACTACAAAAGTTCTGTGAAAATGATGACGGCATACACATGCGTATTACGTTTTCAGTCTATAGGTATGCGTGTTTGAATGTGTAGATGCACAGGCACGCGTAGTCTTTCTTTACAAAGTGACATTGCCAACTAATTGCGAGGGGTGATGGGGGTATGTGGCAAGCAGGGCGGGGCAGAGAGCCGCGAGAACAGTCATTTATTTAAATCACAATTTTAACTTTGTTCCAAATGAAAATGAATTTTAATGTTAAAATTAAAAACATACTCATCACAGAAGGGATGGATTCAAGTCATTGTATTTGTGTGAATTGTATTTTTGAATGAACTTAGTCTTTATTTCTGCAGACCATGATAGCGTTGGATATGGACAGAAAGGTGCGCAAGCCTCAGTTTGAACTGGACAGCGAGCAGGTTCGCTACGAGCATCGATTCGCCCCTTTCAACAGTGTCGTCACACCGCCACCAGTGCACTACATCCAGTTTAAGGTAGCACTGCTTTAACTCACTTCAAGGTCATGTTTACTGCAGCTATCCTGTCCAAAGATTACAGTAAACTGTTTTTTTGTGTGTGTAAATGTAGGAAATGTCAGATTTGAAGAAGTACAATCCCCCTCCTCGCTCAGCGGATCTCTATATGGCAGCCAGTAAACATTTCCAGCAGGCCAAACTTATACTTGAAAACGTCACCAGCCCTGATGCAGAGGTACATTTCAAACAGTCCTTATATTGCTCTGTGAGCCAGTCCAGTCTTATTAACACAAATATATAGTTGGAATTGGTACTTGGTTTTTGATTTTAACATATTTAAAAATGGAACTTATTCCTGTGATCAAAGCTCAATTTTCAGCGTCATTTCTCCAGTGTCACATGATCCTTCAGAAATCATTATATGTTGATTTGATGCTCAAGAAACATTTCTTATTTTCATCAATGTTGAAAACAGTTGTGCTGTTTTTCTGTCTAAACCGTTTAAAGGATTTTTTTATTATTACAAAGTTCAAAAGAACATCATTTATATTATATTTATAAGGTTTTTACAACAGTGTAAAAGTCTTTACTGTAATTTGTGATCAGTTTAATAAAATTTTACAGACCTCTTTAAAAAAAAACTTACAGACCTCACGTTTTAGAACTTTAGTGTATATATCATAGTGTAGCTATCTTTGGAGGAAATTCAGCAGTATTGCCTTTTTTAAAATAATATAATGACTTTAAATTTTGAAAAAGGGCTGTAATATTTCATTTTTGATATCATATTATTTTTAACTAATGATTATATCCAATGAAAACTGAAAACTCATACATTGTTACATTGAAGTCTTACATTGTTAGTTATATATTGTGTAAAGAAGTGACTGATTTGTTGCGTCATGTTGTAGGTTAACCGCATCCTTAAAGTGGCCAAACCCAATATTGTTGTAATGAAACTGCTGGCTGGAGGACACAAGAAGGAAACTAAGGTACAACATGTATATATAAATATTCTAGGTTCAGTACAACTTAAGCTCTATGGACCGTCTCTGTTACCGGACAAATCATTTTAACTTTTCTCTGTTTGTAAAAAATAATATTGTGTTTTTAGTAATTCACTTAATGAGACATCTATTGGGAGATGTTACAATAGACATTTATTTGAAAGTTATACCCAATACTTCAACTCCTGCCTTGACCATGTAACTTAAAATCAAAGCTCATCTGTCTATCCATCTATCACTGAGTTTTGTTTGTGGAGTAAATATACAGGCTAAAAACTGAGTTTTAACTACTTTTGACTAATGGCAGGTTTCAGTGTTCGCATAATCAACATAGACTTACGTCACTGGTTCCTTTTGTGCTGGGTTAGACCCTAATTTAGTTCCCCCAAAAGGTTTTGAAAAAGGCTATCAAACCGTTTCTCCAATGCTAAAGTCACTGTTGTCCCACTGCTGAAAGGATAATTTAGACAATTATTATTTTACAATTTTCTTTTAGTTGAATACTTAGTCTAAGGGTTTTTTCAGACCTGGAAATCAATTGCTCTTTTACGAAAAAAGGAATTACAACTGTTACAATGTTGCAGGTTTCTTCTTGGTTCGATTCACTTTCAAAAGGCAAAATTTCTAAATGGGCCCATTTACAATACATAAAGGTAGCTTAGAGCAGATAAAAAATAAATAAAAAAAAATTCATAAAAAAAAATCAGATTTCATGTGATTTTTTTTGTTTTTGTTGTTGCCATTCACACCTGCTAAATTTGATCGTATTCCCATCGAATATGCCTAAAAATCAGAGCTGGACTGACAGTCTGGACAACATTATATCGGTTATCCGTGAGGATGGATAGACAACAGCTTTGTGGCTTTCTTTGTAGCTGTCGCTATATGTATCATTTTGGCAGGAATCGAGGCTTAATCGGGACAAAATTCATACCTATTTCGGAGAAGAGCAGTTAGGAAGCATTTTAAAATGTAAACGCATTGCTTTGCTCCCGGTTAATCCACGATTCATTTTGAAAGACATTAGCAAAACAACTACTTGCTGTTTTTCACGCAACGTATGTAATTGCCCATCAAACACTGTGATAAAGCCTAGTTTGTTGGGTCGGATTGCTAACCAAAATGAACTAAGAGAGAAAACACGCCAGGTTCTGAAACAATCGCTCCGAACGAGGCTGGTGTGAAATCGCAGTAAACGCTTAAATTAGTTTTAAATATGTATTGAACATTTTTGCTTTGAATCTCAATATTTTGCCCCATAGGCTTTTTTTATTGTAAACTGGAGAGGAGTCAAAATGATGTCTCTTGCACAGATGCTGTTTAAAATGCATAACTTGAATTCCTTCCAAAAACACACGTTTTGCATATAGAAGAAATGAGATACTGTGAAACTCATTACATCCTTGTGTTTGTTCTTTGCAGGCCCTTCCTGAATTTGACTTCTCGGCACACAAATACTTCCCCGTAGTCAAGATCATTTGAGATCAGCCATGTTTCTCCAGGAACTCGTCTCGTTTACATGAACTGTCATCACAGTTGCACAATAAGTTAATATTCATAACTGCAATTGTACAGTAAATACACATGGACTCAAAGTGGTTTAGTTTGAACAGTTCACAAATCATGTTTTTTGTTTGGTTGATAGTATTGTATTAAATTGGAGTGAGAATAAAGCCTTTCTGGCATATTTTGTTTTTAGTGGCTTCAGAATTAACCCTCACTTCACTCATCAGGTCCAGGTTTGACAAGGTGCGTACAAAGTGTATTCCACGTTTGTGTCTATATCCTGCTCTCCAAAAAGGCTTGAATCTCCACGCCAGTAATATTGGATCCAGTCTCTTTACCAGATCCCATCAGAAGACATTTGTTTTGTTTGGTATCCAAAATTGTCAGTTTTGTTGGATACCCAAAAACAGTTAGCAGCAAGTGTTATCTGAAAGCCAAAATCTGTCAACAAACCTGTATTTTGTCTGGTACCCAAAATTGTAGGTTTACATACGAGGCTGTGAAATGGCAGGAAGCAGGAGACGAAGTGATGATGAAAAATGATCAGGGTTTATTGAATAAGCTTAGTTGAATATGTTTCAAAGCTCAGACTTCATCTATGGTATTCACATTGTAAAACTAATACTAATAACTATTCTGTGTCAGTTTTCATTGTCAATCGTTTTACTGTATGTGATTTACATGTTTATGCCCAAAATGCTTAATTAATATTCAAAGTAGTTGATTGTCATTGTCTTCTAAGCTGTGTGCGTTACTGTATAAGATTAATGCAATATTTAACATCGTTAATATTTTACATTTACTTAAGGCCTGTACCGCGCATTCTTTCCTTCAAATTCATTTAAAAATGTAAACTCAACAGGTATGAAATATGATCAGTAAGAGAAAAACACTGTTAATGAGAAGACGAACACAACTGCTGCATGTTTGTTTAATCCAATTGACAGCCATAAAATGTACGTAGGCTAATGTGCGTTGCTATGTACTTAATAATGTGCGTTCTCATTAACCCGTTTAATCCCAAATTTTTTCTTGCAATTTGAATACATGCATTTTACTCCTTAGACCTCCCTAACACTCAAACATTATGCCCTCTTTGATTTTATGTTGGTTAAGTTAGTGAAATATTACGTTTTATACTCGGCCACAAAAGTGACCGGTGGGAAACACCATAGTCAGAATTCAAACAAATTCTTCAATTAGACCTATTTACACAACACATTCCAAGACATCCAATACCTCGTTTTGTAATTTCATGAAGGAGGCTTAGTGAGATGAAAAGGTTGTCATGCAAAAAAGTTACACCCTGGAGGAGCTTCTGCTTGTTCGGCTATACCCCTATGGTTAGACCATTACTGCACTTGGGCCCTGTCCTAGGCCAGTTTCAGGGAGATGTGTGTGCACTCATTCAGTGCACTGAAGATGGGCCGTACGTTGTAGAAAGGGTTGTTTGTGGTCATGTGTAGGGCACACCAATTGGTTCTCATGAACATCTGCCTTATCCTCCAGATAGTTCACCTCTGCATCGCCATTCAATAGTCTACCTCGCAAATGGGCCGTTTCACTTCGGGACTCCCTATATGAACCATCAGTATCACAGTCACTTTCAATTGCCTCTGCTGCACACAGCACTTGGGGTGGGGGTGGGTCATGTCTAGAAGGTCCAACACATTGATCATTTTTGGGATACTGATAACTACACTGAACAAAATTATAAACGCAACACTTTTGTTTTTGCCAGGGATGTCCCGATACCACTTTTCACTTCCAATGCCGCAGCTTTGGCTATTTGCAATACCGATATTAATCCGATATTTTTATTTTATTCTTGAACTAATACTAGGCCTAATAAAATATATGGAAGCACTTTGCTCAATTAGCAACCCTTAAAACATCTCACTCAAATGGAGAACAAATACTTCTCCAGTACATAGTCCACAACAACAGTTGATTATGAAAGACTGCAACCCTTTATTCAAACACTACAAAAAAAAAATAAATAAATAATGCAGGCAGGCTACTTCAGTACGCTAGCCTACTTAAAGCTACAGTTGCCCCCTTAGACAATAACAACGACAACAAGATCTTTTCTGTAGATTTATTCGCCCCGGTTGTTTTTCTCTTTTGTTTTCTGTGACAGATTTTGGGGCTGAATTTAACATGAACAACCACATGCGTGAACTGCGCTTCTTCTCTTCCCCTTTTTCTCACTAGTCTTTTCTTCTCACAGCGCCCCCTACAGTATACATATTTCCTGAGGCTTTCTATATGTATACTGTTTACATTATATTAGTGCAGATTATCTACAATAAACAAAGACATAACAAATTAAATAATTATTTGAGGTCATTACACCCTCTCCCACTAAAATAATAATAAAATGTTACAAAACATTTTTAGTTTAAAATCTCTGGGCAAATATTGAAAGTGTAAGTTCCAATAACAGTGTAATGTACATGCTTTCTCACAGCTTAACAGTATATTTTACTTCCAAACTACTTTGACATAATTACAATCATCTAAACTTTTAGATTTGATGCATGTTGAGAGAGGTGTCTTGTCTTTAGGTTCGCTGGTGGGCCCCCCAGAACATCCTGTAATGACAAGTGGATACAACCACATACACCTCCACAATGTATTTGACACATTTTAAATGTCACTTCAGTAATGTATTAATTTCTTAGTGTTCTTCCAGTCTGCAAAATATACCTTGGGCTGAACAACCTATAATTCTGCAGTAGCCTATCGCATTATTACGACTGTAGACTTACAATACCCTTAACTGTTTATAACTCACTTAACAAAAATATTACCTTGAACGTAACTATTTCAACTCTCACTATTATTACTTACTATGAAGGATACAGATTCAGGTGATCGATGCTCAGGTGGGGTTGTACACAGCAGGTTATCACGTCAGTATTTCCACCACAAACACCCCAGCTCACTGGTCGAAGTGTGGGCTCACCCTAGGGCTGGGCGATATGGCCTAAAAAAAAAATCCCCGATTTTTTCACAAAAAATCCGATTTACGATTTAAATCGATTTTTTTCTCTCCCTACTTAAAATCAATCTGCAGATGACAAAGAAATTGTTCAAAACAAGTTTTAACTTTATTTTGTTTTAATATTCCCTTCTGGGATTTGATTTCCATTAAAGTGCAATCAAAAACAACAAGCCAAAGAGACAAGAGGACAGGCCATGTCTTTGAAAACAATGAAAATGTAACATAAAATAAAATGGGTGGATTGGGATTGGGGGGGATGTGTAAAAAAAAAAAAAAAAAACTTGCATCACAATAAGTGTATTGTGATTGTCAAATTATTTGGTAACTAAACATCATTTTATTAAGTTTACTGGTATGCTATTGTTTTTATTATAACTTAACACAAATTTCCCAATTTCAATTCTATTCTTGTGATTTGATTCTGATCTTTATTCAATATAAATTCCTTTGGATAAATAGGTACAGTAGATACGTTAATGTGTTAATTGTTCTCCCAAAAAAAAAAAAATTCTCCTAATGCTGTAAACATACAAAGAGCCCTGTCAGCTGGTATTATTAAAGGTTTACTAAGGTTTAATTTACTAACTGAAATTAAATATAATGCGTTTTTTTATTTTATAATGCGTCTAACTAACATGCGTTCTATGGGTCATTAAAAGCCACCCTGAGGTAAATGTAACGTTACGTGACATATGTTGTTCTCCAGCTGTTTTATGGACATCTTTCCGTGGTTGAAAAACACTGATCGATCGATTTTATTACATTTCGGTAAGTTGGTAGTAAAGAGTAGCCTAACAGATGTTCGGTTCACGTGCCGCTTGAACTGAGATCTGCCAGCGTTCTTTCACGTCACATTTACAAGCGCCAAAACGGTGTTTATTGTTTGAATTTTGTAATAAAATTGACAGAATCTGAGAGCTGAGAATCTGTTTCATATCGATAGTATCCTGCTCTGTCTTGTCTGTCGGTGTCAGTGTCCTCTTTGCTTCGCGATTTTTCTCTGCGTGAGAAAATGGATGTGTGGCGTGAGAGCGTGTAAAAAGTGACAGAATTGCGTCTCTCACAGTGAACTCGTGAGAGTTGGCGGCCCTACAGATTCAGCTTGTAGCCTAAATGTTTTCGGCGGGTGTGCTTCTGCTGCCGCGGTCCTGCTCATTTGCCATGTTGTTTGTGTATCTCTATCATGGCAAGCGCTGAGCCCGGTCGGAACTACGGGAGCCCAGATGGGAGCGTCGGCGGTTGTTAAAGAGAAAACCGATTATCATAAAAAAAAAATCGGCGTAAACTACACATTCGAGTTAATCGATAAAATCGATTTATCGCCCAGCCCTAGCTCACCCAGGGTGTCATATGTGTATAGATTCCTAGGTCGCCTGGTTCTGGCAGAAGTTCTACTGATAGGTTCTGATGCCAAGTCACTATCTTCATGCTTGGCTTCTCCAACGGATCCTTCCTCCAGCTCCCGCTCCCCTTGAAGATCTCCCAGCACTTCTTCATCGGACTTATCTGAGTCAGGTAGGTTTACAGATTCGTCACCAATTTCTTCGATGTCAGGTTCCTTTTCCGGGTTTCCTGTTTCTCTCCTCTCTTCCAGGGTGAAATTCTGCTGCACATGGATCTAGATCTGTTCCTGCTCTCTGCATTGGAACCCACAAGTCAACCTCCTCGTCGCTGGAACTGTCAGTGCTTCCATGGTGAGTATTTTGTGGTGGTTGTTCTTCCTGTTTTGACCTGTTCCTCTGACATCCTTTTCTTTCTAGACGAACATTGGCTGTCCTCTGCTCATCAACCAGGTACGGACAAGGTAATAGAAGGTTCCGGTGCAGCACTCTATCCTTTCCAGTCGCATCCAACGGTTCAACTACATACACCGGCCTATATCCTCCTCTCCTTTCCTTCACCATATACGTTTGTTTTTCCCAGAACGCTCGCAGTTTTCCTGGGCCGCCTCTTACTGACAGGTTCCTCACCAACACATGATCACCTGGCTCCAAGACAGAACTCCATGCCTTCCGATTGTAATTTCTCTGCCCCTTTGCAGCAGCCGTCTTCATGTTCTTTTTTGCGATATCATATGCTTCTTGCAAAGACCTTTTCCACTTTTCAGCATAGTCGGCATGATACCGGGTGTCCTTTACTTGCTTTGTGGGGAGCACCAGATCAATTGGAAGAACTGGCTCTCGGCCAAAAAGGAGAAAGAATGGGGAAAATCCTGTTGACTAGTGCACCGTGGAATTATAGGCGTGGACAACTTTGTTAAGGTGTTCTGCCCAATTCGACTTCTTTGTCTCCTCTAAGGTCCTCAGCATCCCCAACAGTGTCCTATTGAACCTCTCTGCCGGGTTAACTTGGAGATGGTAGGGAGTTGTACGTGAATGCCAAATCCCACAGTAACTCTGTAACTTTTGGAACAGGCTGTTCTCAAACTCCCTCCCCTGGTCATGGTGGATCTTTGCAGGAAAACCATAGCGCATGATGAAATCTTCAAAGATCTTCTGGGCTGCTGTCTTTCCAGACTTGTTTCTGGTGGCGTATGCCTGAGCAAACTTCGAAAAATGGTCTATGATCATAAGGATATACTCTGCTCCCCCTTTACTTTTCTCCAGGTGCAGGTAATCAATTGAGATCGTCTCAAATGGAGCTGTTGTCTCAATGCTCTTGATTGGGGTTCTGGTAATCCGGTTTGGTTTCTTTTGTCTTAGACATCGACACACTCTTGTGACATAATGCTCTATCTCTTCTCTCATTCTTGGCCAGAAGAAACGTGCACGAGCTGCTGCCACCATACGTTCAGCACCTAGGTGGGCCATGTCTTCATGCAAGTACTTGTATATCATACTTTTCAACTTTTCTGGGACAACTAACTGAGTTCTGGTCATTATCTTTCTTTGCAGGATACCTTCCTCATTAATCTGCAGGTGATGCCATTCTCATAAGAGTTGTCTCACAGGTTCCGGTTCCCTCAATTTGTCTTTGTGTTTGAGATAGATTTGTTTCTGTTTCAGATCCAGTACTCTGCTAATGACTGGATCACTCAGCTAAGCGCTCCTGATATCCTGAGGCGTTAGCCGTTGACTGTTCTCTGATCCACCCTTCAGCTCCTCCAGTAAGACATCTATGTTGCAAGTGGTTGCAGATATCCAGTCCACTTCTCCATGTCGTTGTGCTTTCAGGACTTCCCCGATTGATCCCAGAACTTCTGGCTCACATTCCTGAGTGCCCTCTCTGACTGTGACTTCAATGGGCACTGGTCTCCGTGATAAGAAGTCTGCATTTCGATTTGCCGTCCCTGGTCTATACTTCAAAGTGAAACGGTAGTCTGCCAGCTAAGAAACCCACCGTTGCTCCGCTGCATTAAGCTTTGCCGTTTTCATGACATATGTCAATGGGTTATTATCACTATAGACAATGAAATGCAGTGCATGAAACACGTAGTTCCGGAAACGCTCTGTGATCACCCATTTGAGTCCCAGGAACTCCAACTTCCCAGAATGCAGCTTGTAGTTCCTTTCGGCAGGGCTCAGAGTCCGAGACCCATAACCAACTACTCAGAGTGGTCCTCCCTGTCGTTGGTACAGTACAGCTCCTAGCCCTTCTTCTGACGCATCAACATGAAGGACAAATGGCTTTTCAAAGTCTGGGTATGCCATAATGGGTGGGCTTAACAACTCCGCAATCAGCCTCTCCAGCACTTCCTGATGTCTACCTGTCCACTCTACTGGCTGTGATGGAGGTGTTTGCGAGGAAGAGTTCCCTCTTTTTCCGGAGCCTTTCATTTTGCACATGCTGGGCTTTGTCAATAGTTCATATAAAGGCTTGGCTACTCTGGCAAAGTCAGCAATGTATGATCTGTAGTAACCAAGGAAACCCATGAGCTTCCTCAGCTCACGAACAGTGCTAGGTGTTTCCCACTTTAGTGCTTGCACAGCCTCTTTTTCTTTGGGGGTTCATGCTGTATCCATGTTCCGAGATGATGCGGCCCACATAGCAGACTTCCCGCTTAAAAAAGTCACATTTCTTTGGCCTTAGCTTGATCCCACACTGCTCCTGTCGCTGTAGCACTTTCTTCAAGTCCTCTAGGTGCTGGTCGAAATCCTTGCTGAAGACTAACACATCGTCAAGATAGGGAACACAGACATCATCCCTTAACTCTCCTAGACACTCTTCCATGTATCTCTGAAAGGCGGCGGGTGCATTCGTGAGGCCAAAAGGTATCCGTACCCACTCGTAGAGCCCCCAGGGTGTTATGAATGCCGTGTATGCCCTACTGTCTTTGCTCATGAAGCCCTGATGATAGGCTTTACCCTGGTCCAGCACAGTGAACCAGGAGTTTCCCCCTAAATATTCTAGTATCTCTTGGATTCGTGGGATGGGATGCCGGTCAGGGTGTGTCTTCTCGTTGAGCAGCCTGTAGTCCACACATAGACGCAAGCTCCCATCCTTCTTTCTCACACACACAACTGGCGAGGAATAGGAGGATGTCGACTTTTGGATCCACCCCTGACTCAGCAGATTCTGTATGTGGGTCTTCACCTCTTGATACAGGGGTCGTGGTATTGCATTGTACGTCTTTTGTACAGGGTTTTTGTCTTTTAAACAAATGTCCATTCTAAGGTCTGGAATGCAACCAGTATCCCAGTCATCCTTAACAAACACTCCACTATTCTCTCTCAACAGCTGTCTCACACGTTCCTGTTGTTCCCCAGGTAAGTGACTGAGGTCCACTGGCGGGTCCCATCCTTCACTCTCCTGAACCCTAGGTTGGGTGTCTGGAGGCAAGTCATTGTCACCTTGTGATAGCTGAGATTGGGATTCAGACGGAGACGGTGGCTTCACTTCCAGCTGATGGATGGCATCCACTGTATGCAGCCACCCCAGGACAGTCTGTGCTGTAAGTGTCACCTCTTCTTCTGTGGTATTTTCCACCATCACTGTAATGTTGTCATTCTCGTTCAGAGGCATCTGAATAAGCTGTTTGTTTAACTTTATACCTGCAGGCCAGGGTACTTCTGAATTGGGCTCCAGCATCACGTGTGTTCCAAGGGTCTTATTCAGTTTGCCACAACTGACGTTCACTCTCGCGCACCTTGGAAGAATAATGGATTTTCGTCCAAGTCTTGCAATATGACACCCACTGCTGTTTTTGCGTTTCTTCAGGAGTGACAGAACGGCTTTTGCTTTCCTTGGGGTAACTTCCAGGGATGAACTCAGTGTGTTTACAAGGGAACTCAAAGGAATCTGTTGGGCTGCATTAGCTTGGACCAATTCCTCAATCACATTAAAGCCGATTATGGGTTTCTCCAATTCACTGGATTCAATGAGAATTGGTGCCAGCAGGTGTGTGCCCCTTCCTTCAGTCTCAGTGTTTCCAGACAGACAAAACTCCACTTCCATCCAGCCTTCATATGGGATGCTCGTCCCATTCGCTGCTGTCAGGTTGAGTTCTCCCTCCTCAAGCAGCTCTCTCACTGGTCTCACCTCTGCGTCAGGAAGGTGTCTTTTCTTCCACGCTGAGCCCACAATTGAAACCTGTGACCCTGTGTCCCAAAGCACTGATGTTATAACACCTCCAAGAGAACATTGCACCAAGCATCTGCGTCCCACCAAACTGGCTGTTTTCTCCTGTTTGTTCGACCATGGTCCTTCAGATAAGCAAACTCTTGGTAAGCTTTCAATGATGTCTGATGTAATCTCAATCTTGCTTGACGTCACATTGTTCACAGTTCGTTTTCGACAACCCGCTGCCCAGTGCTCACTGCTGCCACACTTGTAGCAGTGTTCACACCTTCCCTCTGGGTTAGACTGCTCACATTGGGTACAGCGCCTGGTGGTTGCTCGAACAGGTGGAAATTGATTGCGATTGAATCTCTGGTTAATGTTTCTAGTCATCTGAGGTCGTGATGTTTGAGCAAGGCTCACTACTTGAGACGTAAGATTCTGGATTGCCTTACAGATCACTTTGTCTCGCGCATCCAGCTTTTCCATCAAGTTGTTAGGCTTTGGAGATTTCTCTTTTTTCATCCTGACACCTCTATCTTGTTCAGCATGTGCCTGTTCCTCCTCCCTAACTGTGGCCACTTTGGCTACTTTTGGTCGAGTGGCTGAAAACTTTGATTTTCTTTCTAGCTCAAGACTATGCGACATGTTCATTTTCTCCAAAAGCACTTCATCTTCCACCAGCGAGTTTTCCAGGTAGGGTTTTAAATCTGTTCGTACGCTGTCATCATGAAGGCCAGTCAGAACTGTCTGCAAAAACTGATTCTGGATTAGTTCATGATTATATCTTAATCCTGCCTTTACATTTTCAGATGCTGACAAAACCCTCTGCCTGAGATCCATGGCTCGAACTAAGAACTGGATCGGCATTTCTTTGGGTTCTTGAAATGCACGTGTGAGTGAGTGGTACAATTCAGTTGCATCCTTTTCAATAAAATGTGCTCTGAGAATTTGTTTAAGGGCAGGCAATGTTAAGTCTGTCCTATTCTCCAGGTAACTTCTCAAACTAACACCTGGGATGATGGCTTGAATGACTGCCTCAACAATTCCTCCCTCTTCATAACCCTTTTTGCAGGCCCTGTGGATCTGTCTGTCCAGGCTGGTGAAGTTTAATTTGTCTCTCTGGCCCGGTTCACCTATTTGTCCAATTATTTTGAGTTCTTTTTTATACACTGGATGCACTAGTGTGACATTTTCTCCTGAAACTGATGAATTTCGCAGTTTTCTGTTTGTTCTGGCATATAGTGATTCTGTTGCAGTGATTATCACAGGCTTTTCTGATGCAATTCCACTAACGCCCACAGAGTAGTGCTCCAGGTCAACTTTTCGATGCACCTCGTTGGTTGCTTCAACCCCTAAACTGGATGGGCTATCGGTTTCCTCTTCGTCCACACTTCTCAAACTGTCAATTTTTTCCTTTGTATCTAACAACATAGATAGTCCTTCATCTTCAAGTGAAACAACATCATCTCCCTCTAAATGCTGCAGAATGCGTCTCCTCAGCACGCGAGGTGTGTGTGTGTCTTATCCACCCCAACATTTAGCATTAACATTTCACACAAACCTCTCAGTTGCGAAGCAGATAACTCGAGTAATTTACCCTCTATTTCATCCAGCGTAGCTTCCCACACAGGCAACGTTATGGCCACTCACTGAACAGATTAACTCACGTTTGTAGTAGATTGCAGTTATTTTTCCGCCGTTTCACAGTCCACTCTCTCCGTGAATCGCGGCTCGTTCTCAGCTCGCGCTGCACTCGCGGCTCGTTTCATCATTCGCTGGCCGCTCCGCACTTGCTGCTTTCTTCTTCCCGAAATCCGTCACAACCGAGCAGAAACACCAATTTTATGTTGCCCCCTTAGACAATAACAACGACAACTAGATCTTTTCTGTAGATTTATTCGCCGCGGTTGTTTTTCTCTTTTGTTTTCTGTGACAGATTTTGGGGCTGAACGTTTTAACATGAACAACCACATGCGTGAACTGCGCTTCTTCTCTTCCCCTTTTTCTCACTAGTCTTTTCTTCTCACAGTGCCCCCCACAGTATACATATTTCCTGAGGCTTTCTATATGTATACTGTTTACATTATATTAGTGCAGATTATCTACAATAAACAAAGACATAACAAATTAAATAATTATTTGAGGTCATTACACTACCAACAGGTTTAAAGTTAATCATTTAAAATTAAAAAGCTTTAAAATTACCCATTGATCTGTGTACTTTTGCGTCGATTCGTTTTTCCTTTTTAACCCGTAAAAAACGAAAAGGTAACGGTTGTTGTATTTTTAAAACGCAAAGTTGAACACCAACATTTTAATTTGAACTGTATGCACACCAAAAGCTGCGCAAAAAATAAATATTGACGTAAGTTATATATAAATAAGTTATTTTCTGTATGACCAGAAATGATATAGTATTTTAAGTTGTTTCCAATGTTGAAAGGAACACGGAAGTGTTCGCGCCCGTGCTCTGTCCATGCAGTGCGCGCTCCACCCTCTGAACAAACCCTTGCTTGGATATGCGTCAAAGTCCTGTGTAGCATACAGTTTACTGCCCACGGTTTATAAACTGAGGAGACGGATTGCAAAACCGTGTTTATAGTACACCGAAGTAGTGGGATGGAGTGTCTGTTGTGAGTTTAGGGGGCACGTCAGCCAGAGATGTGTATGTGTCAGCCGGACTGATCCGAAACCAGCCCAATTTTTATCCACCCGCCCAAACCCATTTTTTACCCGCAAAATAGATTGCAAAACCGCCCAATATTCACCGCTTAATTGGATGTCGCAGCAAGGGAAATGCTATATTCAAGCATTGTTGGATAGATAGGTATCGGATCATATTTTTTCCGATCTCCAATCTAGCGTTCTGGTCCAGTATCGGCACAATACCGATGCTGTGGATCGGATCGGGACATCCCTAGTTTTTGCCCCCATTTTTCATGAGCTGAAAGATCTAAGACTTTTTCTATGTACACAAAAGGCCTGTTTCTTTCCAATATTGTTGTCAAATCTGTAAATCTGTGGTAGTTAATTCTCTAATTGCACGGCGAGGAGTGAGGAGGCTTCCGGAGGAGTTATGAGCAAGGATACACGGGTGTATGATATGCGAAGAGTTTTATCGACTAAATGTGACGTCACATCATCACAATCATTTTAATTTATTCTTTACCTTTGCAGTTTATATAAACTACATATCTCAAATATTTCAACAAGGTATCTTGCTTTATTGTTATTTCTTATGAAATTCTTAAATAAACTAACTTCAACAACATCAAAGATCCCTTTAGCGCTGCTGATGACGCAGTGAAGTGACGCTCGAGGTTATGGAGAGCCTAAGTCCCTCCCCTTCCGGTGGACACCATGGGACCTCATTTCGGAAAAATATTGTATGGTAGTCTATGGCGGGGGACAACAATTATTTGGATCCCGTTTGAATTGTGCCCTGAATTACACATATGATGTTTGTCAATTTAAAAGATACATTTTGAAGTCAAGAAAGTCGCAGTTTGATGTAAAACTGTTGAGGTATAAGACTGTGAAAATACGTAATTACAAAGACTACAAACCCAAAAGGCGCGCATGTGACGTCTTACCTTTTCTCTCAATTAATCAAGCTAACTTTACTGAAGCTTACGTCTGTCATGTTTTCTATAGTCGAACGTTATAATCGTAACATTACGCCGTCATGCCTGTGTGTTTTGTACCAGACTGAACACACAAGACCTTGGTGACGTACATAGTGCGAGACGAGAGATGTAGTTCATTGAGTGATTTTCACATAAAACTAAATGTTACTCTTCTGTTTTATTACAAACTGTGACTTTCTTGACTTTCATAATTATCTTTTAAATTGACAAACATCATATGTGTAATTCAGGGGACAGTTCAGACGGAATAAAAAGATAAGTTGTCTCTCGCCATTGACTACCATACATTTTTTTTCCGAAATAAGGTCCCATGAGCCGGAAGCAGAGGGGAGGGACTTAAGCTCTCTATAGGGGGTGCTTCTCAATATCAAGGAGGTAATCCATCAGCCGGAAGTTGAAGCCTCGCGGGGGCCGCCATTGTAGCAGAACTTCACCTGCTGTTAGCATTCCACTGACTCCCATTCATTTTGGCGTCACTTTGACAGCAAATAACTTTACATCTGAGGCGTCCAAAGACTTCATTTGTCCATTATTTATTTCTAAATAAACACGACAATGTATAAAAGGCTCCATTACTTTGTATCTTACGTTATGGCCCCGTAGAAGTCATTTTTGTTAAAAAAAGGCTAACGATTGTGTCATAACCACGCGACTTTATGTCGCACAATAGAGACATTACCGTATAGACAGGAAGAGAAGCTCGCAGGCAATCTTTTACTGTCTATGAGGCAATCGTAGGGACATAGAGGCATAAAGTCAAGGGAGAAACCCATAGATAGAGAGTCCATAAAAGCAACAGGACAAAATATTTCAACAACGTGTTTGAGGAATTGGGTGATTTAGATTTGTTTTGCAACAGCTACTAGAAGATGTACAAATGTCAGACTGTTGTCACCATAGACATCATATAGAGACTAGATGCCCTATTGGCAGCTGTGGCGCAAGAAATGCGGCCGCCATCTTAAACCGGTCATACTCATGCCATACTCCTATTTGCGTTGCATAGCAGCAGTAGATGCCAGAGCACTGTGCAGCATATTCCTGCTCAAATCGGCGGACCATCACTCGGGGATTACTTTCCACAAGTTAGATTTAACATTTAACATTACCGTACTATTGATTGTATTTTGTGAACAAAATATTCAATGTGTCCTGTATGTAATGGTTCAGTTTAATTGTGATTGTGTTTAAAGGTTGATTTGGTTATATGTCAACCTTTAAGCGCCCTCTTGTGGCGAGATTGTGTATGTTACTTCCGTATGACTTGCGTCGAGTTGAGTTCATTGTAAAGTGTCATGGCTGAAGTGCTGCTCGTACGGTGAAGTTTTGGCTCGCATAAGGCTGTAAGTTACTATAATTTGTCATATAAATTTGATGTTTAGTAAGCTTAACATGTTTGTCAGTAAATTCAGAGAAGCAAATGTGCTATAACCATGACGTAAAGTGATTGTGCAATACGTGAGCATTAGTTAGCGCCGTATGCTAGCGATCTTTTGTTATGATAATTAGGCTAATTTGGTTTCCGTGATTACAAGCTATTACCTAAAACTAGGAATATAATTATCAAATGCACATGACAATGTAATGTTTAATGCTTAATATGTTGATTTAATGTTTCAAATAAGTGCTTATTATAGGCAGTAAATACTGTTCAGTCAGCTATGAACTTTGAATATGTACAATTCTAATTGCTGTATTTTCTATGTTTGTTTACAGTTTTACAATGTTAAAGTTTAATGAGAAAAGATTCATGAAAGCTAATGGAAGATTAAAAGCCATGAATCAACATCTCGCCTGTTCACTGTCTGTCTAGCTGGATAGAGAAGTGACACGTCTAGTGAGGACAGAACAGTAAAAAGCCTTATTATTAGCAGACATCGCCTTTAGGACGCTGTTAACTTCAGTCATCATGTGGCAGCCATTGGATCCGCAATCCCAACGACAGCCAGGGAGTCTAATGCTGAAAGTACAAGAGGAGGTACTGGAAACGTGATCCCGTTGCTCAGCTTCTTCATCACGATCTACCAGGTCATCTGCAAGCGTAGCAGCTCTCAAAGCACGAGCCAAAGCTGAGGCTGTTCAAGCGCAGGTGGTCTATGCAGAGGAGGAAGCTGAAGTAATGAAACAACAAGCTGAAATGCAGGCTCAGCTACATATTTTAAAGATAAAGAAAGAAGCGGCAGCTGCAGCTGCAAGAGCAGAGATACTAGAAGCAGTCGCACAGTTTGAAGAACAACAGCCTTACAGCCAAGAACATCTGTGCGACAACCCTGTGGATTCCAAGGAAAAGGTTCAAAATTTCATTGACAGTCAAGTATTCTTGGAAAACAGCCAAGTGCCGTCACAGCCTCAAATCTCAATCATGAACCCCTTCTACCAACATGATAATGCAGGCGCAGAACCATCACCAGCCCCCTACAATACTCCTGTAACCAAGCAAAAATTCCCAGAGCACAGACAACAACGGCCATCCATATACTCATCAACACCACATCCTAACATATCACCTCCAGTTCTCAAACACCAACACCAGTCATTCAGCTCATCGCCCACAAATCCTCAGCAGACATCTACGGTAAATTATATGGCTAAATATCTGATGAGACGTGAACTGGTGTCAGCCACTTTGCAAACCTTTGATGATGATCCACAGAATTATCGAAGCTGGAAATCCTCATTTCTGAATGTCACTAAAGACTTGTCCCTGTCTCCTAAAGAAGAATTAGATCTACTTGTAAAATGGCTTGGACAAAAGTCAAACCAACAAGCTAAAAGAATCAGTGCGGCTCAAATCAATGATGCCGCTGCAGCCCTAAAAATGATCTGGCAGCGCTTGGAAGAAACCTATGGAGCATCTGAGGTAATTGAACATGCACTCTTTCAAAAGGTTGAAAACTTCCCTAAGATTACACCTAGAGACTCAAGTAGACTAAGAGAGCTAGGAGACCTCTTACTTGAACTACAATTAGCTAAAGCAGATGGTTATTCACCTGGGTTAGCCTTTCTGGATACAGCTTGTGGTGTTAATCCCATAGTGGAAAAGCTCCCTTACTCCCTACAAGAAAGATGGATCTCACATGCATCCAAATACAAGGTAGATTACAATGCCACATTTCCACCATTTTCTACTTTTTCTAACTTTGTACGGGAGCAAGCACGCATAAGAAATGATCCTAGCTTTTCATTTCTGTCAGCAGTTTAGTCCAAGTTTGACAGACCTGTTAAAAACAGTACTCGCCCTATGATTTCAGTGAAAAAGACAGAAATAGCACAGAGTAATGAAACAACAGATGTTAGTGAGGATCCTGACAAACAATGTCCTTTGCATAAAAAGCCGCATCCCCTCAGAAAATGTCATGGTTTCTGTAGTAAGTCCCTAGAAGAGAGAAAAACATATCTGAAGGACAACAACATCTGCTTCAAGTGTTGTGCATCAACCAAACACCAAGCCAGAAGCTGTCAGATCAAAGCCACCTGCAAGGAATGTGGGAGTGAAAGACACAATACAGTGCTACATCCAGGCCCACCTCCTCCTAACAGCATCACACCGCCGACAGAGGTGAAACAGCATGGCGGGGAGCCTGAGCTCAGCACACCATCAGTCGCAGCTACTGCAATGTGCACAGAGGTATGTGGCGAACAGCGCGGCTCAAGGTCTTGTGCTAAAATATGCCTTGCCAAAGTGTATCCAGTAGGTCAGAGGAACAATGCAATAAACCTGTATGCTATTATGGATGAACAAAGTAATCAGTCTCTTGCACGCTCTGACTTTTTCGACCTCTTTGGTGTTAAAGGAGGCACAGAGGTGTATACTTTGAAGACATGTTCAGGTATCATGGAAGTGAGAGGGAGAAAGGCTAAAGACTTTGTTGTCGAGTCTATGGATGGTCACATAAAGGTGCCACTGCCTGCGATGTTAGAATGTGACATGATCCCAGCGGATCGCTCAGAGATCCCCTCGCCTGAAGTCGCCCGATATCACTCACACTTAAAGGCAATCGCACACAAGATACATCCCATAGACTCGAATGCACAAATCCTGTTGCTCTTGGGTAGAGACATCCTGAGTTTGCACAAAGTGAGACAGCAGTGCAATGGTCCCCATGATGCACCATTCGCCCAGCGCCTTGACCTTGGTTGGGTTATTGTGGGAGACGTCTGTTTGAATGGCGCACACAAACCAAAGTCTGTCGCAGCGTACAAAACTAACACGTTGCTCAACGGCCGTCCATCATACCTCAGACCATGTACCAATGTCCTGCAAATAAAAGATAAATCTGTAAGTCAATCAAAAGACATTCAGAGCTGTACAGATACTTACCAGGCAAGACAAACTGACAGTCTCGGGGACACTGTCTTTATCAGAAAGGAGGATAATGAAAGGTTAGCACCTTCACAAGAGGATGCACAATTTCTCACAATAATGCAGAACGAAATGTATCAGGATGAGACAAACAGCTGGGTTGCACCCCTACCCTTTGTTACACCCAGACAACGTCTACCAAATAACCGACACCAGGCTTTAAAAAGACTCAACACACTAAAACAAAGCCTCGACAGAAAACCTGAGATGAGAGAGCACTTTGTACAGTTCATGCAAAAAGTCATTGACAACAAGCAGGCAGAAGTCGCCCCCCCTTTACAGCTGAATGAGGAGTGTTGGTATCTCCCCATGTTTGGGGTGTACCAGCCGCAGAAACCCAAGCAAATCCGTGTAGTTTTTGACTCGAGCGCCAAACATGAGGGCGTAGCGCTCAACGATGTCCTTTTAAGCGGCCCAGATCTCAACAACGCTTTTCTTGGGGTTCTAATCAGATTCCGCAGAGAGCCCATCGCAATAACAGCAGATGTGGAACAAATGTTCTACTGTTTCACAGTAAGAGAAGACCATCGCAATTTAATACGATTTCTCTGGTTTAAAGACAACGACGTCACCAAAGAGATTATCGAGTATCGCATGAAAGTTCATGTTTTTGGAAACCGTCCGTCTCCCTCTGTTGCAATCTATGGGCTCCGCAAGGCAGCTGAAGCCGGTTTGAAGGAATATGGCAAGGACGCAGAGCATTTTGTCACCAGGAACTTTTACGTAGACGACGACAGCAGCAAGGTCATGGAGGCGTTCCCACCCCAATGACTTAGCAAAAGACATCAAAAGCCTTGACTTAGACACTGACCCATTACCTGTGCAAAGAAGTTTAGGCATCAGCTGGAGTCTCGAATCGGATTCTTTCACGTTTCAAGTCTCTAAAGAACAAAAACCATTCACCAAAAGAGGCGTGCTATCCACTGTAATAGTTTGTACGACCCCTTAGGTTTTGTTGCGCCTATAACTATACAGGGAAAAGCACTCATAAGAGAACTAACCTCCGAACCATGCGACTGGGACGACCCCCTATCGCCAGCCAAAGAAAGACTATGGTCTGTATGGAGAGACTCTCTTCTCGAGTTAGAGCACCTACACATTCCCAGACCGTACGTACCATTGTCTCTTTCCTCAACACAACACAGAGAGCTTTGTGTTTTCTGTGACGCCTCATCCACAGCGATAGCAGCTGTCGCCTACTTGCGAGTTGTCAATGAGCAGGGACAGCACCTCACCGGATTTGTCATGGGCAAGGCTAAAATAGCACCAAAACCAGCTCACACAATTCCACGGCTGGAACTATGCGCTGCTGTCCTTGCTACAGAAATGGCAGAGCTTATATGCCAAGAAATCGACCTGAAGCTTCATGCTGTAAAGTACTACACGGATAGTAAGATTGTACTAGGTTACATCTACAACACATCAAGAAGATTTTATGTCTATGTATCGAACAGAGTTTCTAGAATCACAAAATCTTCAGTACCAACACAGTGGCATCATGTGTCATCAGAAAACAACTCGGCAGACACTGCTACTCGCCCAATAGCAACATTTTTACTGCCACAAACATGCTGGTTCACCGGACCCCCATTCTTGTCAAAGGAACTGCCCCAGTGTTAATCTACAGCAGATACCAACGAGTTTGAGCTAATAGAACCAGAGCATGATTCAGAGATTCGACCAGAAGTGAATGTCTATGCAACTAAAGCCAGCATCGAACCCCTCAGTCCACACCGGTTTGAACGGTTCTCAACGTGGAAACATCTCATACGAGGTATGGCAAAACTCATTACTCTAGCTAGAAACAAGTCCAAAGCTTCAGATCAAAACACAGCAAATCCTCAAACTCAAGCTAAGCTTACAGTCATCTCATGCATCCAACAATTTGCTTTCAAAGAGGACATTAAGAAGCTGCATAAAGGGGAACGAATTCCCAAAACAAGCCCCTTGTGGGCTCTAGACCCCTTCAGAGACTCAGATGGGCTGTTAAGGGTGGGGGGTCGGACGTCTCTAGCCAACCTTCCATATGACGAAAAGCACCCTCTGATACTCCCTAAAAAACATCATGTGTCAACTCTGCTTGTGAGACATTATCACCAAGGCGTAGCTCACCAAGGTCGTCACCTCACTGAGGGAACTCTACGATCCGCTGGTGTTTGGATAATTGGAGGCAGGAAACTAGTCTCATCTGTAATCTACCAGTGTGTCACTTGTCGTAGGCTTAGAGGAAAACCTGTTGAACAAAAAATGGCCAACCTCCCAGAAGATCGACTCGCCATGGAGCCCCCGTTCACTAGGGTCGGGTTAGATTTTTTTGGGCCCTGGAGTGAAGTCACTCGCAAGACTAGGGGTGGGGCCGCAGAAAGCAAACGCTGGGCAGTTTTATTTAGTTGCTTAGGGACTCGTGCAGTTCACATAGAAGTAATTGAATCGATGTCCACCTCATGCTTTATTAATGCACTGAGAAGGTTTTTGGCAGTCAGAGGACCTTCCAAAGTTCTCAGATCAGACCGTGGCACAAACTTTATAGGAGCCTGTAAGGAGCTAAAAATCAGTACCGATCAGCCTGAGATCCAAGACTACCTCAGCAACGAAGGCTGCACATGGACGTTCAACACACCTCACTCATCACATATGGGTGGCTCATGGGAAAGAATGATTGGCATTGCTCGCCGCATTCTAGATGCCATGTTACTGCAGTCAAGTCCAACTCGCCTTACCCATGAGGTCCTCACTACACTAATGGCGGAAGTCATGGCAATCATGAATGCTCGTCCATTGGTTCCCATAAGTACTGATGCAGATTCACCAACTATTCTGACACCGTCTATGCTTCTAACTCCAAAGGCAGGAGCTGCTCCCGCTCCTGAAGGGACATTTGACATAAAAGGCATGTATAAAAAGTAATGGCAACACGTTCAAGGTCTTGCAAACACCTTTTGGAAGTGCTGGAGACAAGATTATCTGTCAGTGCTTCAGCCAAGGAGGAAATGGGCTCATGACAAAGAAAACATTCAAGTGGGGGACGTAGTCTTGTTGAAAGATGACCAAGTAAACGTAATGAATGGCCCATAGGACTCATAACTAAAAGTATCCCAAGCGAAGACAAGAGGATCAGAAAAGTGGAAGTCAAAGTTGTGAAGCAAGGGATTTCTCGTGTCTACTTGCGCCCAGTGACTCAACTTGTTCTCCTGCTTCCCCAAAGTAGTGATACAAAGACTGATTAGTATTAAATAGTGGTATAAAGCATTTATACCAGACGGGGAGTGTAATGGTTCAGTTTAATTGTAAAAGACAGGTTGATTTGGTTATGTGTCAACCTTTAAGCGCCCTCTTGTGGTGATATTGTGTATGGTAACTTCCGTATGACTTGCGTCGAGTTGAGTTCATTGTAAAGTGTCATGGCTGAAGTGCTGCTCTTACGGTGAAGTGTTGGCTCGCATAAGGCTGTAAGTTACTATTATTTGTCATATAAATTTGATGTTTAGTAAGCTTAACATGTTTGTCAGTAAATTCAGAGAAGCAAATGTGCTATAACCATGACGTAAAGTGATTGTGCAATACGTGAGCATTAGTTAGCGCCGTATGTTAGCGATATTTTGTTATGATAATTAGGCTAATTTGGTTTCCGTGATTACAAGCTATTACCTAAAACTAGGAATATAATTATCAAATGCAAATGACAATGTAATGTTTAATGCTTAATATGTTGATTTAATGTTTCAAATAAGTGCTTATTATAGGCAGTAAATACTGTTCAGTCAGCTATGCACTTTGAATATGTACAATTCTAATTGCTGTATTTTCTATGTTTGTTTACAGTTTTACAATGTTAAAGTTTAATGAGAAAAGATTCATGAAAGCTAATGGAAGATTAAAAGCCATGAATCAACATCTCGCCTGTTCACTGTCTGTCTAGCTGGATAGAGAAGTGACACGTCTAGTGAGGACAGAACACTGTATCATAGCTACGTGTATGACCTTTGCAGCAAAAAAAAAAAAAAAAAAAAAAACAGCGTGAAAATCAGTTCGGTATTCAGTGAGATGTGATTAATTAAATGAGCTTTAATTAATCATATCTCACTGAATACCAAACTGATTTTCACGCGGGTACTTTTGCTGCAAAGGTCATACACGTAGCTACGATACAGGACACATTGAACATTTTACTCACAAAATACAAACAATAGTACGGTAATGTTAAATGTTAAATCTTACTTGTGAAAAGTAATCCCCGAGTGATGGTCCGCCGATTTGAGCAGGAATATGCTTCACAGTGCTCTGGCATCTACTGCTGCTATGCAACGCAAATAGGAGTATGACCGGTTTAAGATGGCGGCCGCATTTCTTGCGCCACAGCGGCCAATGGGGCATCTAGTCTCTATATGATTTCTATGCCAGCGTTTCCCAAACGGGGTGCCGCGGCACCCTGGGGTGCCTTCTGGCGAGAGCAGGGGTCCCGTGTAAAAACTCCATTAAACGTTTTTAAATTGCTAAAATGTGTAAAAAAAAAAAAAAAAATTAATGTATCATCAATCTCGCATCGTCGGAAGCGTCTAATAACAACAAATAATGCACACAAATTTATAATAAAAAATGCAAATCATAAGTTTTCTGCGTTCGTTGAATTGCGATTTCCGCATGATTTCATTCTCGTGCTTCATTCCCAGCGTCCACACATAAAGCTGCCTCTTTTTCATGGCTTGTTGCGCTTACGGTCAAATACACACGAAACATTGTCACAAGGTCCGTCTTGCCGCATATTCACAAACACATCGGTTATGTCCGTGCTGCTGTCAACGGTAACGCGTGCGATTAATGTTTTTTCAGTTTTACGCGTTAAAAAATATTTAAACACAATTAACGCAGCATCCGTTTTTTCTGTCATCCTTTGGCTAGCCTTACATTATATAATCAAGTTCTTATTCATGCAAATGCTTTTAAACCATGCAACCGCGAAAAGACAAAAGAGAACGCGCTGTCTGTGAATGTCCTGCTGACACTGACGACGCGCATCGCGTGCCAGAATCGTCTTCTCTTTCGTGCTTGAACGAATAATAACACACAGTTATGCCAACATTTCAGTTTTGTTGAGTATCGTCATGAGAGCAGTCTTAAATTAGTTAAAATCTTAAATTAGAGTTGTGAGAAGATGGGACGCGTGTGAAATAAACAAGTGCAGCAGTGACAACAGAATCAAAGAACAAGTAACAGAGAAAATTACTCACTGCTCTTGACTAAAGAACGCTTGTAGCTTTAATAAGGATTCATCTATATTTCATTTATAATTTATGCAGTGAAGACTGTAAAGTGTTTGATAACTTTATTCAATTTCTGTGTATTTCCTGACATCAGTAGCAGTATTGGTATCAGTGATATGGGCTTCATTCATAAAAAAGATGCCATTAAACAATTATTTAAAATATACTGTCTTTATGTTGTTTATACATTAATTTGGAGATTAACTGTGAAATTATTACATTATAAAATATATTAAAAACAAGCTATCTTGTGCAATTATAACAAAATTATCCCAATATAAAAACACAAATAGGCCTACACTGAGTGAGCAAACATTTAGGTGAGATTTGCAATGGTAATTGAGCAATGTTTTACTGAATTATGAATAAAAGCCTTAATTAAATATGTCATCATGTAAAGTGATCTCTGGAGAAGAAATTAATGATTTCCTAGACTTTAAATGGATGGACAAAAAAATTTATAATATTAAAAAATATCTATATGGCAGTAGGCCTATATACGGCAGTTATTCCCTGTGGTATTGAAAATCAATACATTTCAAGGTATAGTATCAAAGTAGTATCGTGACAACACTAGTGTAGGGTGCCACACATTTTTTAAAATTTTCAAAGGGTGCCTCGACTGAAAAAAGTTTGGGAAACACTGGTCTGCTATAGCCTATACATGCATGTGTGCGTGATGTGATGGAGGGGTGCGATTTTCGAATAATAATTGAATAATACCCAGCGATCTTCGAATATTATTTTTGCTTGAAATGCCAGGAGTGGCATCACTATATGCCAAACAATTACAAAGGATGGCCCTTTCAATTTTAAATGATGACTCTCACCCTTTGCGAAATGAGTTTCAGTTATTACCGTCTGCGAGGAGGTATAAAGTCCCCAGGTGTAGAACGAAAAGATATAAAAGCAGCTTCGTAACAAATGCGATTGATATGCTTAACAAATTGTAGAGGTGTTTTTTAGATATGTACTAGGGGTCTTATGATTTTATGATGTTAAAAGATCATATGAAATGCTCTTGAGAGCATTTTCTTTCTTTTTATGAGAGCACTTCACTAAGTTTATGAGTATTTATTTATCTGTCCTTATGTGTAGTGTAGTGTCCTGTGTTCTTGTGTTTTTTGTATTGGATGCCATAGAATGTCATTGCACTGTAAAACAAATTTACCTACGGGTATAAATAAAGTAAACAACAACAACAACAACAACATCCCTACTGGTAACGTATTACACATTTTTCATTGGATGTCTACAATGACGTCTACTCTCTGGCATTGAATGTAGCTGATACCGGACATAGGCATTATCTCCTTTTTATGTTATGCTCAAAGCACCCAGTTTCTAAAAAAAATGTCTTTGAATTGTTAAAACAACCAACAACAGCACATGTAGAGCCTGAACTCACTCTCTCACTGCTAATTTTTTCATTTAAAAGTTGAATTTCTTGCCCAAAGCAAATAACAAAATGAAAAAAAAAAAAGACCGGTGGGATTAAACGGGTTAACTGCGCAGAATGCTGTGACCGGAAACTTCCGAGTTGTAACAATAGTTTCACGTGGAAGTGCGCAAGTAGTAGATGCTTTTAGTTTCTCTTTCTCTACAGTCAGACAAAGACGGAGAGATTCTGACAAAAACATACGGTGAGACATGTTGTTTAAGGTAGCCTACGTGTAATATAAATGACATTATATTCTTTTATTTGTGTTACACAGTTAGTTTTAAGATAAATTGGATCGGTTCAGTTAGGCATAACTTACTTTCTCGTCACTCTGTAAAACAGAGTTCAGCTATCAAGACTGCATAAATGTTGGACTTAAAATGTGCATTATTAAATTGTATTAGGAGTTGTGATGGTAATCAGCCACTGATGCAGGGAAACCGAAACTAAACACATGAGCAAAAACAAAAAGTTTGGCATAACTAACAACTTCTAAATATTGTAAGATTTGTCCATAATGTCACATTCGCTCTTTTTTGTAAATGATTACGCTGCAGCAGCGTTGCCAGAAATTTATTTTTAGCTGACCGTCCGTGTGCGCTCCGATATGTTCATTATGTTGTTCCCTGGATTTACCAAACTGAAAAATATTTAGATAAACGAAAAAAAAAACATCAAGGCATTAGAGTAATTTGTTTTTAGACAAATTAAAAAGCCTTATTCGGTGAGCACACCCTGATGAAGGCTCATTTGCCATAACGCGTAGGTGTGCGTTATGGCCAACGCACAAAATCTAAGCCATGAAAGAATTAAGGCTTTTTAAATTTTTCTAAAAACTAGTGCCTTGGATTGTTTTTTCTTATGAGCGGAACCATACACCCAAAGACCATGAGTTAGGCTACTGAAGTTATAGGCACTTTTGCATTCCTTGCATTTATATTTTAGGGGTGGGAATCTTTGGTCACCTCACGATCCGATCCGATTCCGATTCTGGGAGTCACGATCCGATTCCAGAACGATTCTTTATCTACCCTTCTCCCCGTTATTAATTCATTAGTTTACATAAGTAATTAAGTACTTTTTAAAAAATAATTACACTTTTTTTTTTATTAAAACAGTTGTATGTTAAGAATTTTAAACTAATATAAAAAATAATGAAGAGGAGCATAGAAAAATATAACAACAAACAAAAAGTGCTTTCAGTAGCGTATAGATTATCTGAACGTTTTCCATTCAAGAACTGTGAGTGATTTTTCTTCATCTTTACTGTTGTTTTTTACTATGACATCATAGACTGCGGGAGATCTATTAAGCTGCATTCACGCACGCATCTCTTTTGAAATAAAAAAAGTAATGCGGTGAGTCCTGTCCGTTTAATCCCTTAAGACATAACTGGCTGTGTTTACGTTAATTTTGCACAAGTACATTAAACCACTACACGGAGTCGCACAGCCGCATGCGCGAGCAGTCTCACAAACAAAGCGCGCGTCAGCATTTGATATTGAAAGCAGCCTTCTGTTAGTGAGGTTCATATTTTAAATATATACGTCCACTGCATTCCAAACCACATAAATGATGACTTCGTAGAGCATTTGTAAGGAAAATACCGACGGGCGAGACAGCACACTTAGTGTAACATCAAAGAAAGCGCGTCTCTCACCGCGTATATCCTGTGCAATGAAGCCTGTGAATGTCCTTGTAATTCGCTTCAACCTTTCCGAACTTTATGAAAGATTATTTTACGGAAGGTTCGAGTGGTGTATGTGTGTGAGGAATTGGAAGCAGGATACGGGTGTTTCTAAAGCAAACTCAACGTCATCGCACATCTGGTTAAAAACTAAGCTCAGAATCGATTCTGGAATTCTCAGAATCGATCCAGAATCGTTGGAGAGAGAATCGCGATGCATCGATGGATCGATTTTTTTCTCCCACCCCTATTATATTTAGATATAGGCTACGTTTAGCATGTGCAGGGTAATGATGCATCAACCGATGTGTTAACATAGGCTAATTTTTCTATTTTCTCTATTCCCTACTGGATAAACCCTTTTAAACCTTTTACATAAATTACTTTTTATATAATTCTAATTCATATATTTTGTGTGTCATTAATGTAAAATACTAAATCAACTATTTAAAATTTTATTTTGACAGCAAATCTCACAAGCAGTGTTGAATTAATACTTTTACCCCCAGTTTCACAGACAAGGGCTAGTTCCAGTCTAAAATGCATGTTTGAGCTGTTTTAACTGAAAGCAACTTGCACTGAAATGTCTTAAAATATGCGCCATTGTTTTGTCTCAAGATGCACACCGTAATGTTTTTGTTTTCTAAGCTTCTTAAATGTCCTAATGGAACTAAGGCCTAATGCTGGCTTAGTCATGTCTGTGAAACCAGGGGCCGGTTGCATAAACTGCTAAGACTAGTCTTAAAAGTTAGTCATATTTTTTTTCCTTAAGACAGTTCATAACTTTTTTTAAGTAAGTTACATAGACATCTAGATGCCTAATTTGATACACAAAAGTAAGATTGATTACCCCTAACTAACTCTCAGTTGTTCGTACTAGTTTTGAAGATGCAGTCTTAACATAAATAATAACACATGTAACAACATACCACTTGGGACACAAAAGACACGAAAGTGTCATATTTTCCAGAGACACCAAATTATATCAATCAATCAACCTCAAAACTTTTTCGACTGACTAAATCTCACAAATGTTGATATTCAGATGAAATGGCAAAATAAAAAATGGGCCCTATGTTACCCAAATTAAAGCAGCAGTCCCTATAGTTTTTCCTTTTTGTAGTCATCTCTGGTCGAAATCTGCAATTGCAGTTCTTCACGGAATTATCAACTTTACGTGGGTTGTGCCTCGGCAGGGCACAGCGCGGATGAATCCAATGTTTTGAGGAGAATGTAAGTCTGTCAGTCACCGCGTCGGTGTGGATAATGTTATTCAGAATAACAGATTATACTTTTAGGAAGTATGACCAACATAAGAATTTTCTCCAGAAAATGTCGTCTCAACAAGTTACATCCACTTTTGTTCTGACCAACTATGGGGGAAAAAAATTGCAGTAAATCGTGCTGATTAAATAACGATCGCAAACCGTACAAACTATACTTTGTTCTCAAATAGTTAATGTTAACAACATCAGCATTGCTTGACTATATTTAATGCCCTTCAGATATTTATCCTTGTCACATTGGCCCGGTTGCTGTCTCTTTTTTTCTGTAGCCACTCCGAATTCTTTTGCATTTTACAACGGGTGAATCTCCAGTTGTCTGCTGGTGATTGTCGTCACCAAATTGCCATCAAATTGATAAGTTTAAGTATATCAAGTGCTGTAAGAAAAGGCTATAAATCTCCACCTCCAACATCCTCACACACAATATACCCTTCTAGCCAAGGAATGTGTACAGATGTGACCTATTGACGCAAAGACATGCTCGAATTTCCCACGGAAATCCACCAGTACCACTGGAATTAAAAACATTATTACAAGCTTACTGTTTTGAATCGAGCTAAAGGCAAGCAGATAGTATGGAACACTGGCTGGTTCTGCGCTTGCTCAAATGTATTTTGGATAATTTTTAACCAAAAAAAGTTACGGACTGCAGCTTTAAGCATGTTGAGAAAGTCATACGTGGAGAAATGTGATTATAAACAAAACACCTGGTTTTTGACAGCATTGTGTAATATTTAATGAAACAAACAATGTGGCTAGATCAAATGTGATGCATTGTTAATAAACTTTTGAAATTCAAGGATAATCAATAATATGTACATTTTAGTGGCGTGCATTAACAGTACCCTTTCAATGGGCTATTTAACCTGAATTAAATAATGATCAGTTCTGATTGGCTGTCGCAGATCCAAGTCTCTTAAACTCTCAGACAGGAGAGACAATGTAATTGTGAATCCGTTTGATTTGATAAAGATGTTTTATCTAGATTTTTGCTCATCCTGATTTTTGTCACCCTTTCTCTGTAGGTTTTAAAGCATCTGACACTACATCACTGATTGAGTACCTTAATAAGAGGCAGTGAAAATGCATCAGAGTTCCTCTGACTCTAGTGATGGCAGCAGCATTGATCCTCCTCCTTCATTTGCATGTGAGCCAATATATTGCATTATGCACTTTTGAGTCATTTTCTGCAAAAATTAACAAGAAAAAGTTTGTTAAATATACATAAATATATGAGTTCACTCAACATTCTTTACACAATACTTTACTTAATTAACATGTTCAGATTAAATGATTAAACAATTTCTCAATCATGTTTTTTTTTTTCATGTTTTATGTTTTTTTTCAAACTGATGTACAAAAGGCAAGGGTCAAAAGCCCAACTCAAGCAAACATTGATTACCACAACGGTAACTTCGACAGACGGTAACTATGATGGAAATAAAGTCAATCTGGTTAGTAATAAGTGTAGCTGGTAATGCTGCTTGTGGAGTTGTTTAATCCTCCTGCAGAGATCTTGAGAGATTTAATGTCTTCTTTTATCTTCAGTTTATTTCATCTAAGGCTGTGGCTGGAAGTCAGTTGTAGTTTCTGTTGTTGTTGTTGTTTCTCATTCCATCAGTGATTCAGCTTGTTAACAGCAGGTGTTTGAATGTTTCAGGAACATCATACAAACCTTTAATTGACAACCATTAACATTAAGGAAAATGGACTTTTTTATGTTATTGGAATGTTACATATCAATGTCCCTAGAATTTTGAGTTGTTGAAAGAATGTTGAAAAAATGTTGAAAAAGTTGAGAGAATGTTCCAGGAACATCATACTTACCTTGAAAAAACGTAACTCTAACGTTAAGAAAAATTGACATTTTAATGTTTCCATAACCAAAACAGAATGTTTGGAGAATGTTCTTAGACATTTTTCCCAAACTGTAAATGGTTAGTTCAAAATTTTTAAATTCTTGCATTTACTCTCTCATGTTGTTTTTGAGTGTCACGCAAGCATTTGAACGTTCGTGTTTACTACAGTATGCGCATCATTGAAAATCTGTTCATCATATAAAGCCATCGTGTCTCTTCAGAAGACTTGGATTTGGATTGGAACACTTGATTGATTATTTTTACGATGCCTTCATGGTGTTATGTTTGGTTGAGGATTGAACACTCGTATTGAAGGCAAATTCAACCTGTTTCAAGTGGGCATCCCATTCCCCACCTATGGTATACAAATATTTTGCAAGCTGATTTTTTATGCACTGATAGAACCAGTGTCTATCATGATGAGTATGTCAGTATCGTCAACAATGCCATTGATGTGTGCTGTACAAATGTCCTTCATGTTTGTAGCAACACAGTGTTCAGTCTCTGGACGGCTGTTGTCTTTGGTTGTGATCCGTACGGTGTCGTGTGGGGCTGGTAGTGAAACTGCTGATGTGTGCCCCGCCGCATCAGCTTGTGGAAGTTTCCCTGATGATGGCTGTGATGATCTGGGTAGACGTCATGTGGACCACTCTGAAGATTCAGGCTTAGATGCTGAGGTCTGTAATGATGGCCTTTGTACTCCTCAAAGGTGACACGCTTGTGATGAGGGCTTGGACTGCGTCGTTGAAATGACGTGCGGTTGTAAGACATGGTGCCATTCTGTTGTCCCCGTCTGTCGTCCTCGTAGTAGTCAGTGCAGACTGCAGTGGAGTATTTTGGAGAATATTAATCCTTGAACCTCCTCCTACGGTGAGGTGAAAAATCCACTCTGACATTAGGCTGGTATTATTTGTCTGCAAAGGTCTCTGTGATGGCTGGGAGATCTTCTGTAGCTGTCAGGTGAGAATTTCCTCTTATTGCAGGTGGAACCGGCTGCACCAATCTGGCAGCCTGGCGCACCCGTTCAGCTTGAGTAGTGACTTGGAAGGCATCTTTGAACATTTTCACGCCCCTCTCATGGCATTTAATCTGAAGTTCTTGATCTAAATCAGCCAGAAATCTCGACAGTTTCATGTATTTAGAAGCATTCTGTTCAAAATCTGGAAAACCTTCTTTGACCAGTTTACATATGTCTGCTGCATACACTACACTAGGCAATAGTGACACACTGCTGCAAATGTTCACTAGGCAATTTGTGGTGTGAATTTGGAAATGTTTGAAAAGACGCAATTACATCCTTCTGACCAAAAGCATCTTGTAAATGTTTTTTCACTGCACCAAAAGAGTGCTGTATTGCGGATGGAAAATTGTCCCAAACAATAAACAGTTCAGGTGGTATTCTAGTAGGCAACTCTGCTGCTAAAACTGCATTCCAAATCGACACCACTATCTTTATAACAAGCCTCTTGAATTACCTCATAACGACGGGCACACAGCTGAAAAGATTCAGAGCCATCGTTGCGAAATGGCCGTGGTAAAGGAATGTCCTTTTGGGGTTTGTGCATGGCGCGTCCACACACTGTTCTCCCGCGGTGCTTGTGCTTCCTCATCTGACATCGCTGAAGTTTATTCACGGCAAATCAATGTTCACAGCATCTTGCTGAAATCACAGTAATGTAATTTATGTATGTCATTAATGTGAGTTATCTGACTGCTCACACAGTAATGTGAGTAATGTGACTGCGTTCGCCCCAAGCGGCAACCTCCCTGTCTCTCTTTTGAAACCAACACGGAAGTGAATTAAACAGCAATTCATCAACTGGCCGCTTGAGGCTGGATGCAAAAGTGAGTCAAATCTGTATCTCCCCCATTTTAAAATGCTCAACTTTTCAGCTGAAAAAATATGTTTATATCCTCGTGCAAAGAGTGTGTGGCGAAGGACGGCCGAGGGACGTGAGAGAACGGCGCGAGGCCGGTGGTGGGATTCCTAATGAGCAACACCTGTGAAGCACACCGGTCTCGCATCTCTCACGGAGGAGCGGAAGCATAAAGGAGGAGCGACGACGTTGATGATCGAGAGAGGAACAGGCCTGTGTTTTAGTTGTGTTTTTGCATTGTATTTTATTTTAGCCAGCAGTCGTCCTTGAGGGGCTGCTGGCAGTTCTTTGTTTATTTTCGGTAGCCAGCAGTCGTCCGCGAGGGGCTGCTGGCGGTATTTTGGCTTGTTTGTTTTATTTTAAATAAAGATTATTTGATTGTTCGCCGGTTCCCGCCTCCTTCTTCCCTGAACATTGCTACAGAGTGGTTTTGGTCTATATAGCTAATTTTGTCCTTCATGACAACTGTGAGAGGGGCGGATAACTCATCCGTTTAAATTATATTAAGCCTTAAAGTTCTGCATAATTAAGGGCGTGGCCACTTGAGTGACAGGTGGATTGCCGCTGCTGTCACTACTAATTACCCTTACGAAAAAGTATACTTCAAGTTCATTTTATGAAGTATACTTAAGTAATGTTCAAGTATATTTTTGAGTATACTTTATGTAGTAAGTATACTAATATCAATGTATACTTGTAGTAAACTTGTAAGTGTACTATTTCAATACTGCTTTGGACTAAATTCGCCCACTTTTAGTATATAAACGTATTTGTTTAAGTGTACTATAAGTGTAACAGTAGTAAACTAAGTACACAACTAGGTTTCTCATTTGTAATGCATCTGTACAACAAGTGAACTTATAAGTATAATAGTAGTTTACTATTTTAATACAAGTAGCAAATTTTTTAGTTTATGAAAGTACACACTGAAGAGTACTCTCAGTAAACTACTAGTTTAGTAGTTTACTGTGCTTAATGTTACATTTGGTAACATTAAGCACTTTTGATTTACACGCTGTTTGATGATCACGTTATTTTACATTTGAGTGTGCAATCTATCTATCGCTTGTTTCAGCTTCTTCTTCTCCTGTGTTTTGATCCCTACATTCTGTACTAGAATTTGTCATAGCGCCCCCTTCCGTATAACAGTGAAAACATGGATAGCTGGAAAAATCAGTCAATGGTGGGGAAAGAGTAAAGTAGAATTTAAGTAAATTCCTATGTACACTACCAGTGGACTAGCCTACACAGAAATTCAGATACGAAGAATTAGAAACATCTGTTTTATATCAATATTCTAATCAATATTTTCAAACAATGTAAGTTTCATAAGACTGTATATGAAAAACTATGTAAAAAAGTATATTTAATAGGCTACTCGATCAAAAGAGTTAACAAGCCAAGTATACTTTGAATACTTTATTTTACTTTAAAGTATATCTCTGTCAAAAGATTGAGTACAAGTACAGGCCAAATATACTTGGACTTTTCTCTCAGTATAAGTCAAGTACACTTAAGTGTAATTTTCTCTCAGTATAAGTCAAGTACACTTAAGTGTAATTTTAAGTATATTTTTGAGTATATAAGTACATAAAATGTAGATTGAAAGTATACTTTCTTATTTTTCACATTAACACCTGCCTCTCAGGGAACCAAGGTTACGATAGTAACCGGAGATGTTCCCTTTCGTGAGCAGTAACTCTACATTGCATAGCAACGCTGCGGGAACTGTATTAAATCCCGCCATGAGAGTAGTGAAGATAAGCCCTGAGAAACGGGGTCAAGCTACACAAGCCACGGAAGAAACTGACTGTCAGCCAATAGCCGCGCCGCTAGGAATGCTCGCATCTGATAGGCGGAACTAGAGCAGTGAGACATCAGCACCGACCCTATCCAAATTTGCATATCCAAATGCAATGAAAGCGAAGGCTGCACTGATCCAGGGCAGACACAAGACAATAAGCACTCAAGCATGAGGGTTAAACAAAGTGTCAACGGCAGTAGCGGTGACAGCTGTATTAACACTAGTAGCCATATACACTGAGTTAACAGCATAGTGGTAACCACTGCATATATGGTTGCAATAGTTCACAATACACCAGTAATAAACTTAACTCACCAAAAGCACTTGCGATGCCACAGATGGTACATCCAGCTTGCAAAATCTGGCGAAGGTGTTTTGAGAAGACCAGCTAGCAGCAAGACATAATCCTGGATAGACATCCCTCTAGACCAGGCCCAAGAAGAGGCAACTGCCCTCATCGAATGAGCTCTGATGTTAAGGGGACAATCTTTCCCCTGGCATTCGTAAGCCAATGCGATTGCATCCATAATCCAGTGAGAAAGTCTCTGTTTTGAAACAGCACATCCCTTAGTACATCCACCAAAGCACACAAAAAGCTGGTCCGACTGGCGAAAGGCGGCCGAGCAATTCACATACATCTGCAAAGCTCTGACAGGGCAAACAGCGCTCTGAGCCTCAGAGTCACACAAGGAGGACGGCTCAGCAGATAAAGCGGGCAGGGAAACAACCTGCACTTTGAACGTTGTAGAGAGTCAAGTCAAGTCACCTTTATTTATATAGCCATTTTTACAATACAGATTGTTTCAAAGCAGCTTTACAGAGATAACAGGAAAATAATGTTGTAATAGTATTATTAAATACAAAATTAAATGTCCCCAACTAAGCAAGCCAAAATCCAATGGCGACAAAGTCATAGAAAGGCGAAAAGGCAACAGTGGTAAGGAACCAAAACTCCATCATGTGACAGAATGGAGAAAAAAACCTTGGGAGAACCCAGGCTCAGTCAGGGGGCCAGTTCTCCTTTGGCCAATGAACGAACAGTGTATGATTATGATTCAGGCAGCATAATAGGTCAGAAGCCAGATGGGCTCAGAACTTCAGGAATATTTATCCAGTTCCATCTGGTTGGGGGTCGGAGTCATCACGCCGGTATGGAGACGAGTTTGTTGAGGTGTCCATGAGGCCTTCACAGTGTTGATGAGGCTGGCACTTCAGGGATGTGTTGTCGTCGTGTGCATGTGATGGTCCTTCATCAGATCTGGATATGGCCTGGATCCGGCGGTTTGCGGTAAACCTCGGGATAAACAGAGAGACTAATATTAGCGTAGACGCCATCCTTCTTATGATGTAGAAGGTACATCGGGATTTATGGGAAGTGTTCCTGGTCCCGGCTGATCTAAACTATGCAGCCTAACATTGAATTATAGAAGTCTATAATGTGTTATGTGTATGCTAAGCCAAAGAGATGTGTCTAGATTTGAACTGACAGGCTGTGTCTGCTTCCCTGACCATGTTAGGAAGATTGTTCCAAAGAAGATTGTTGAAGATTGTTGTCTCGCTCAAGTACAGGGGAGCTAAACTATTTAGTGCTTTGTAAGTAATTAGCAATATTTTAAAATGTATACAATGTTTAATAGGGAGCCAATGCAGTGTTGACAAAACCGGGCTAATATGGTCATACTTCCTGGTTCTGGTAAGAACTCTAGCTGCTGCGTTTTGGACCAACTGTAGTTTATGTATTAAACGTGCAGGGCAACCACCCAGTAGAGCATTACAATAATCTAGCCTTGATCTAGTCATGAACGCATGAATCAATAGTTCTGCATTTTTCATTGAGAGCATATGACGTAATTTAGATATAATTTTAAGATGAAAAAATGCAGTATTACAGATACTAGACACGTGACTTTCAAATGAAAGATTTGTATCAAGGAGCACACCCAGGTTCCTAACCGACGACGAAGACTTGACAAGGCAGCCATCAAGTGTTAGACAGTATTCTAGGTTATTACGTGAGGACGTTTTTTGTCCAAAAATTAGAATCTCTGTTTTTTCAATTTAAGTAGTAGGAAATTACTAGTCATCCAGTTTTTTATATCAGCTATGCATTCTGTTAATTTTGTGGTTTGGTAAGTTTCGTCAGGGCGTAAGGGATCGAAATTAATTCACAATCTCAAAAATCGAAATAAAAAATGGAATCGTCGATACTGCCACGCCCCCATGTCGCGCCCGTGATGGAAATTTCGGATCGTTTTACTGACTCTATTGTTCAATCTCGTTCATCAAAATTAACTAATCTTTTTTCTAGTCATTTCAGGGGCTTTAAATGTTATACTTTTAACAGGCAAATTCCCCGAACACATCCACCTACGCAATCTTGATCATATTCTGAATTAAGAAATCATTTTAATGCAGTCAAAAATAATTTACAGGGAACATTAATAATTACTTGACCTTCCGAGTCTTTTGTTCATTTGTCCCGTGACAGAGGCAATGAACGGATCGTTCATGAACGACTCATCACGGCGCGGGGAAAAAACACACGTGTTGAAAGGCTGTGAGTCCTCTAGCTTGGATTCTATGCCCGACCCCGAACTTGGTATTTCCCGTCACTATCCTCGGGCCGGGCTCTTGATCTATAGACGTGCACTCCCAACGCAATAGAGTGCGCTGCGGGACTAGATTTGATGGCCGAGCGCGGGCGTTAATGCACTCACTCTGTGTGTTGTGGGAGAATAAAACGATTCGCGGGACTCCCGCAAACTAGAAATATCTATGAATAAAACATATAAAAGCTAATACATTTTTATTTATCTGTTGCAGAAAAGCAACAAGAACAACTAAAACAAAATAGAAACGATGTACAGGCCAGAGTTTATATTTATAACATGTTTGCAGCGTTGAGCGATTTAGCCAATCACAAACATATGTGTTGATTTCTTGAACGCAATGGCCAATCAGAAGCATTTAAGATAGACTCTCCTCACCGCTCAAAACTGACTTTTTGTTCAGTCCGGAATTCTGTAAGCTGGCAAATCCTCTAATTATAACAAACAAAGTGTAGGCTATATATTATGAAAGATTCATTGTGCAGTCAGCTTCATTGATAATAACAGAGATGTGTGAGATTGCGATGAACTGATGTCAGCTTTTTATGAGCAACAGCAACCTGTGCTTCAAAATCGAGAATCGAATCGAACCGTGACCTTAGAATCGAAAATGTAATCGAATCGAGGATTTGGAGAATCGTGACACCCCTATCAGGGCGTGAAGAAATATAGAGCTGAGTATCATCAGCATAACAGTGAAAACGAATGCCATGCTTCCTAATGATATCTCCTAAGGGTAGCATGTACAGAGTGAACAGCAGCGGTCCTAGTACTGAGCCTTGTGGTACACACCATACTGAACTTTTGACCGATAAGACATCTCTTCATTTACTACTACAAACTGATAACTGTCAGATAAGTATGATTTAAACCATGCTAGTGCAATTCCACTAATGCCAACATAATTTTTGATAGTGTCAAATGCAGCACTAAGATCGAGTAGCACTAATAGAGAGATACAACCACGATCGGATGATAAGTGAAAATCATTTGTGACTCTAATGAGAGCTGTCTCAGTACTATGACACGGTCTAAATCCTGATCGAAAATTCTCACAGATACCATTTCTTTCTAAAAAGGAACATAGTTGTGAAGATACTGCCTTTTCTAGTATTTTTGACAGAAAAGGTAGATTCGAGATCGGCCTGTAATTGACTAATTCTGTAGGATCAAGTTGCGTTTTTTTTAACAAGCGGTTTAATCATAGCCAGCTTAAAAGTTTTTGGTACGTATCTGACTTCTGCAAGCATCCCTTTCAATAGTTTAGTCGGTATAGGGTCTAACATACATGTTGTTGATTTAGATGATTTAACGGGTTTATAAAATTCACCCTCTCCTATAGCAATGAATGAATCAAATTTTTTGTCAGTGAGACTACACTGCACTGTCTGATGCGATACTGTAGTAGATGGTTGCATAATTATAATTTTCTCCCTGATGTTATCAATCTTGTAAGTAAAAAAGTTCATAAAGTCATTACTGCTGTGCTGCTTGGAAACAAGCTTTATTTTTCGTTAGTTTAGGCACGGTTTCAAATAAATAATTGGGTTTTGTTTATTTTCTTCTAATAGGGTTGAAAAATAAGCAGATCTAGCAGTTTTTAAGGCCTCTCTGTATGCAATCATGCTCTCTTTCCATGAAATGCGAAATACCTCTAGTTTTGTTTTCTTCGAGTTGCGCTCCATTTTTCTGACTGCTCGCTTAAGGGCCTGAGTGTGCTCCTTGTACCATAGCGTTGGAATATTTTCTTTAATCTTCTTTAAGCACAAAGGAGCAACTTTGTCTAAAGTGCTGGAAAAGAGAGAGTTAAAAGTTTCTGTCGCAATATCGAGTTCTTCTAAGCTATCTGGGATGCTGAGATGATGAAACTGATCAGGAAGATTATTAATAAAGAATTCTTTAGTGGCAGAAGTGATAGGTCTAACATATTTGTAACACGGAGTCGGCTTTGCAGCCTTGGTTAAATGAAGTTTACACGAGACTAGATAATGATCTGAGATGTCATCACTCTGCTGCAGAATTTTAACAGCATCAACATTGATTCCATGTGATAATATTAGATCTAGAGTATGATTACGACAATGAGTAGGTCCTGACATGCGTTGTCTAACTCCAATAGAGTTAAAGGGATAGTTCAGCCAAAAATGAAAATTCTGTCAGTAATTACTCACCCTCATGTTCTTCCAACCCCGTAAGACCTTCGTTCATCTTCGGAACACAAATTTAGATATTTTTGATTAAAACTAAGAGTAGTCTCACTCCTCCATAGGCTTCTTAAGGGATTAAAACTTGCCAGCCCTGAAAAGTTATTAAAGACATCGTTGAAATAGTCCAAGTGACTCAGTGGCTCAATCTGAAGTTTATCAAGCGACGAGAATACTTTTTGTGGGCAAAAACAAACAAAAATAACGACTTTATTTCGACTATTCATTTCCTTCTCTGTCTGCCTCGAGTCAGTTCACTAGTGTTATAGCGTGTTTCTGTGTTATACGTCACACGCATCACACACATGACCAGCGTTGGCCAATAGTTAGCCTACGTGTGACGTACAACACAGAAACACTACCCTATCACACTACGTCAACGGACTTGAGGCCCACAGAGAAGGAAATGAATAGTCGAAATAAAGTCGTTATTTTTGTTTGTTTTTGCGCACAAAAGTATTCTCGTCGCTTGATAAACTTAAGATTGAGCCACTGTAGTCACTTGGACTATTTTAACTATGTCTTTAATAACTTTTCGGGGCTTGAAAATCCAAATATGTTCTATTTATTTGTGTTAGAATGCGGGTATAGCCTAGCATATCATCTGTCTTATTCATTTTGTTAATAAATGTATGTTTAATATAAGCAAATTTGTCATTGTACTATTTTGTTGAACAAAATATCCACTAAGCATTAAAGTAAGACCTTTCATTTATTTGATACAATATAGCTATACCATATTATCAGTCTTAGTTGTTCATTTTGTTAAAGTTTGTCATTGTACTATTTTATTGTTGTGTTTTTTCATTAAGAGTAATATTGAATCAGCATTACACATTCGTTGTGTTCCAAGAAAAAGATCTAACGAGATCAAAACAAGAGCTGAAGATCCTGAACGTCATTGACAAATATTTATTCTTGTAAAATATGGGGTGTAATACCGGTGTTGTCACAAGTTTATTAATCTTGGGAAAAATGGCTCATCCCTAATGCCTCTTAAGTAAAATGTTGATAAATAACTAGAATGCGAGATTAGTTGCTGTTGGGGGATTAGTTGCGCTTCTCTCTCTCTCTCTCTCTCTCTCTCTCTCTCTCTCTCTCTCTCTCTCTCTCTCTCTCTCTCTCTCTCTGCAATGACTCTAGAAGTGGTCATTAATATTCTTAATGGTGGCTGCAGACACATCACAGGTTGACTTTAATGACATTGTTTCAAATGAATTTTAATGAATAGAAAAAGAAATAAAACTATTTATATTTCTTTCTTTTCTTTGTTCTGCAGCACCCTCAGCACCCCCACTTCCTGCACAGCAACTGGACCTCGATACCGGGGTCGCCACCAGGACAAAGGACAAGAACAGTAAGAAGAGAGTTTATTCATTTTTGAGTAATATTACATTAACAGATTATTTTTTCTTTTTTACCATGTGTTAATTTCTAATGATTGTCATAATAAAAGAGCATTCAAAAGAACACTCTTTTAAAATCCCTATCAATTACCTACGAAGGTTGATTTTAGGTGTTAAACCTTAAAATATGGAATTGTTCTTAATTGATTTGTGTTTTCTTCCTGTTTGACAGGAGGAAGTAGGTGTTTGGTGTTGACGATAGTGTGTCTCGTGTTCATTTGTGTTCTTCTGCTGGTCGTTCACCAGATAAAGTTGAACAAACACTGTATTAATTTTACTGGAAGATCTTTTTTTTCCAACATTGAGAGAACCTTGGCAGAACGTTAGCTAATGTTCCCTGTATTAGCTAGGATGACTCTATACACCAATGCTTTGGTGTAAAAACAGCATGCCAAATGATAGCATGAAATTGTACATGATACACAATAGCAGAAAACCGAGTCGATGTTATTAACTGGGGATTAAATTGTTTGAATATTAGAAGCATTTATCACGATCATGAAGAGCTGCCGCTAATGAAATGAACTGTTTGACAGGTGATGCACATGATCTGAGGATTGTGTTGCTTGGAGTCTCTGGAGCTGGAAAGAGTTCAATAGGAAATGCAATACTGGATCGAACGGCGTTTGAAGAGAGAACAACCAGAGAGAGTGAGATGCAGAGTGGAAAAGTAGAAGACAGAAACATCTCCATCATCGACACTCCAGGATTCTTCAGCAATGATCTGACTGATGAAGAGCTGCAGAAGCAGATGATGAAGAGTCTGGATCTCTCTGATCCTGGTCCTCACATGTTCCTGCTCATCGTCAACCTCGAGAACTTTGAGAAACACACAAGGAACATTGTGGAGAAAATTGAGGAGATCTTTGGAGCAAAAGCTTTGAAGTTCACAATGGTGCTGTTTATTGGAAGAGAAAAAATGTCAAACAATAACTGGAATAATTTTATACTTAGTGAAGGATTTAAGGGCCTAGTCGAAAACTTCAGAAACAATTATCATGAGATCAACAGTACAATTGAGATTGATAAAACTCACATAACAAAACTTCTAAAGAAGATCGAATTCAACAAAAATGATAAACATTTTAATAACAAGATTTTCTTAATTAACAAAGGAAAAAAACAAGAAAAGCAAGAGAAAGAGAGACAAGAGCTAGCATTGGGGGAAACCTTTGAAATGAACGCTGCAATGGAAGGAGCAACAAGTGCTGTGTTTGAACCAGAAAATGTCCAACAAAGAAAGAAAACAACTGATGAAGAAACAAATCTACAAGGAAATACTTCATTAGATAGAGATCTGAATATCTCGGGCCAGGAGAAACAAAAAGTGGATAAAAGCGGGAAAACGAGTCAGAAGAAACAGGAGTTGGTGTTAGAAAAACCACCAACTCAAGCAGGTGAGAACTTTTAATATAACCATGACAATTTTTTTCATCAAATGTCTGTCATGACATCATCCTAAAAACATCCTAAAACACAATATCCTCTCAACTTATACTTTGTCGAGTCACAGCAGGGCTGGAGCGTGTCCCAGCATCTATATAATTAAAACAGTTAATTCACTTACAACAGTGCAACTGTCAGCAAGGGTGCAGAAACACACAAAGAAGATGAAAACACAGTCCACTGAAGGAACAGAACTGACGCAACTTACACACACGCTAACTTTAACATTGACTGGACCAATGAGAACTGAAAACAGAGCAACTAAATACAGGTCAAATGAGGGTAATAATGATAAACACCCATGAGAAATGTATCACTATGACAACTGATATGTGTGGTGGGAAACTGAACAAAGGAACAATATGACTGAAAGTAACAAACTAAACGTCCATGAAAATTAAACTAAGATAAACGCAACTGAATATCCCTGAAAATAACATTAAGCGATTTCATAAAATAAATGTTTACAGTCCACAAAACAAAATAATAGCTGTATTTATAAAGTCGCGCCCTGCTTCATACCACAGTCATGTTAAAAACATCAATGTATTCACTATCAGCATTACGACAAGTTCCATAATTCCGCTTATGCGTCATCAACCTACGCCTTTGTTATTGTAAGAGGTTAGCAACACCTAGCGGTGAAAAAATGACATATGTAGCTTTAACAATAGAGATTGTTTCAAAGCAGCTTTACATTGGTAATAGGAAACTAAAGTAACAGATTGTTTTGGCTTTACAGCGGCTCTAGAATAAAGTTATTGTCCAGCAAAATTAGTTTCGATTGATTCACCTCTGTAGCAAAGATCATTAGTTATTAACTTAGGGGCCGCTTACACGACACTGTTCTAACAGAAAACCCTTAATGTGCTCCGGCCCGCTCACCCACATACAGTGGTGGTAAGTAACGAAGTAGAAATACTTCGTTACTTTACTTAAGTAAAGTACAGATCCCCGAAAAAAATACTTGAGTATGTTTTATTTGCATCTACTTTTACTCTTACTCCACTACAATATTAAAGACAAAGTTTACTTTTTACTCCGTTACATTTGCCCATGCCTGCTCCAAGTATTTATTACACTGGCTTTCCAAACCAATGAAAAACTTGGTTTTATTTTGAAAAAAAGAATGCGCAAGCTCTTTGCCAGCATGTACACTCACATAGCAGTCAGTTCGCCATTGTGGAAGATGACCGCAGAAACAGGTGAAGGTGCAGCTCTGCCCAGCAATGATCCCGAGATTCCCGCTTACCTTGTATCTTGCACATCTTCTGTTTGATGCAGCTAATGTTATGGAACATGTCTATTGCAGAGCTGCCAACTCTCACTCATTCAGTGTGAGACTCACGCAATTGACACTTTCCACACGCTCTCACGACACGCATCCATTTTCTCACGCAGAGAAAAATCGCGAAGCAAAGAGGACATTGACACCGACAGACAAGACAGAGTAGGTTACTATTGATATGAAACAAATTCTCAGCTCTCAGATTCTGTCAATTCTATTATGAAATTTAAACAATAAATACTGTTTTGGAGCTTTTAAATGTGACGTGACAGATAGCTAGCGCCTGCTATGCAGGGTGCCGTTAATCTCTTTACTACTAGTTAATTGTAAATAAACACAAATGAACAATAATAGGTAGCCTATGTTGAAAGATACAGTACAACTTACCGAAATGTATATACCTTATACATAATATCAATAAATCAGTGTTTTTCAATTTTTCACATGTATTTTTAACATGTAATAATACCAGCTGACAGGGCTCTCTGTAGCCTATGTTTACAGAATTAGGTGAGATTTTCTTAATTTAAAAATTAACATGCATCTACTGTACCGAATATTTATCAAAATTAATCTATATTAAATCAAGATCAGAATCAAACCACAATAATTGAATTGAAATTGTAAAATTTGTATCAAAGAATGGCCTACCAGTCATTGCACCATAATATGCTGTCACTAAACTTAATGAAATTGTTTAGAATTGATGTAAGGTGCTTCATTGTCTCTTATGATTTCAAATCTAACAAATTCTTAATTGCAGTATCTAATAATTTGTTAAATTAAAACATTGCATAACACTCCCAAAACAATTGATCTGTTTAATTATTGATATTTACAGTTTGAATATTTACTTTTTACTTTCGATACTTAAGTATGTTTTAAATCGGATACTTTTGTACTTTTACTCAAGTGATGTTTGAATGGAGGACTTTCTACTTTTACTGGAGTCATTTTTTATTTAGGTATATATACTTTTACTCGAGTATAATTTTTGAGTACTTTTACCACCCCTGCCCACATAACAACAGTGCCTTGTGGCTCGAGAACGCAAACCTTGAAATAGGTTTGAAGGTGAAAGCGTTGAATAATTTTGAAAAAAAATCATCTCTGCGTAAACTTTAAATACGCAAATGCGTATTACATGTTTAGTCTATAGGTATGCGGATTTGAATATGTGCGCAGGCGTGTAGTCTTTCTTTACAAATTGACCTCAACAAATTATTTGTCTGGCCTTAAAAATGTATAATACAGATTTTTTTTTTCGCTTCCGCATATCCATGTGAACTGAAATTATTTTGACAACGTTTTATCTGTACAGAGGTAAAGGGAAGGGAAGGAGCCTGTACAGGTGTGAGACTAGTTGACATTTCAGACACAGGTCGAGGGTTCCATGAAATGCGAAAAAAACTAGTCTTGTTTTCTTCCAGTTGCGCTCCATTTTTCTGGCTGCTCTCTTTACTTTCTGAGTGTGCTTGTTTTCCCACGGTGTTGGACTATTTTCTTTAATCTTCTTTTATGCTCAAACAAGTAACTTTTTTCTAAGGGACTGTTCGTTATTTATTTAAGGGGCCACCGGAGGAGTTTTGAGATCTGTTGTCAAAAAAGACTTGACCCTCCCTTCGCCAGCAATAATTTTTTCGATGACCCTCCAAAATGATTGTTAAAAAATGCATGACCCTCCCCGATAATTTATTGAGTTCTGTATTCGTTTACGCTTGGTAAAGATGTTCAGAAGCCATTGTTATTTTTACAACTATGACAGCGTACGTTACACATCACACTCCACGTTTATGGTGGCCATTTCAGTAGATTTTACTCACATTGTTGTGGAAACACAATACGCAACACTTCCTGCATACTACTCATCTAACGTTAACGTTAACTAGTAACGTTATTCACATGAAATATAACAATGAGACCCAGGACCGGCGAGTGCACTTCTGCCGCTCTAGGCGAAAAACAATTGTGCCGCCCCTCTATTTGAAACGTATACCAGCAACAACACACAAAGACCAATATGCCATATACATATACCGCAAAACCAGCAACAACACACAAAGACCAATATGCCATAGGCCTACATATAACGCAAATAGTGCCCAACGTGCGTGTGCCCAAAATGTCAACAATATTAAAGTTTATGCAGGAGGCAAATGCCTGCTGGCATTTTTCTTTAAGCAGTCATGCCAGGACTTTTCCAAATAATCACATTTCACCTCCTCAAATTACTGTTGCAAATCTCTTTACACCACTTTCGTATGTGCGTAAAACACACACAAATGAAATGTCCGCAAGCACATCATATCATCAGCAGGTTCAGCATCTTAAATAACGACTAAAGAGCAAATGAAGCTTAACTTACGTTTCAGAAGCGCGCACGGCGGGCCTTCATCGCAGCAAAGGTCTTAACTGCATCCTCTTTTTCGATTCTCTGTGCCAGTTCATGTTCTATGGAGATTGTTGCCAGTCCATTAAGTCTGTTCTCTGTTCACAAAACGTTCCCCATTCAAAGCAATCGGGACGTCACATATGAAACAGCCAGCCACCGCTGTCAGCGAGTCGCCGTATTCAAGCACCGAGGGCGCGCGCGCCGTGCCCATACCTCCGGTTCAGTTTCCCGAGCCCACGGCACGAAGTGCGGCGATCGGAACCCACAGGACATTCTGCCCCTAGCTGTACATGTAAAAGCATGGGAAGCGATTCCAGGGATATCAGAATGGGTGCTGAGCACAATAAGACAGGGCTATTCACTACAGTTCGCTCGCCGTCCCCCGCGCTTTCGAGCACGGACCGCGACGAAAGTGAATACGGAAGTAGCACATCTAGCTACTCCGCACAGAAATAGCGAAACTGTTGTGCAAAGGTGTCATAGAACCGGTACCTCCTTCTCTGAGCGAGTCAGGCCTTTACAGCCGGTTCTATGGCCCCTTTGCACAACAGTTTCGCTATTTCTGTGCTCGAAAGCGCGGGGGACGGTGAGCAAACTGTAGTGAATAGCCCTGTCTTATTGTGCTCAGAACCCATTCTGATATCCCTGGGATCGCTTCCCATGCTTTCACATACAGCTAGGGGCAGAATGGCCTCCGGGTTCCGATCGCCGCACTTCGTGACGAAGTGACGAAATGAAATAAACTAAATGACTCGAATGACTCAAGAGAGTCAGTAAAATGATCCGAACTTCCCATCACCCAGTCATGACTCGTGAGAGCAGGGGCGCGCCGTCGCTATGGGGCGGCGGCAGCTCAGTAAATCATATATATAACCTATTTTGTGAATTGTTCATTCCCGGTTGGCACACATTTTGCCGCCCATACAAAAGTGCCACTCAAGGCAATTGCCTAGTTCGCCTACGCGCCGGCCCTGATGAGACCATTCAACAAAGCACAGTGACAGCGGGTATAACAAATTCAACACATTTACTGGTTGCTATGGACTCGTCACTAGGCTTCCTCAGTCATTATATATTTTAGCATAATAGGTATTACCTTTAAGCTACCGAAGCTGAACATTATCCAAAACTCCATTTCTCAGACGAAAAAGCTGTTGTTTGCACAATTTCAAATCACCGGGACCGAAAAGATATTTGAAGAGTTGCCTACGTATTGGCGCCAGAAATCACTTTCGCTCTTTGCTCCTAGTGCCCTCTCAATGGTTTTCAAACTTTTTTCTAGAGCGACCACTGATTAGTTGTACGTGGGTCATGTGACATGTGGAGTATTTATTTTACATGTATTTGAAAGATTTTTCAGTGTAATTTTACTCAAAGTTGATATCATCAATAATATTAATATGAAAACAGATTTAAAAAATTTTTTTCTTAAATCACTGGCCCATTTTTTAATTCTCGCGACTCACCCGAGGATCGCGCGCAGTCTCACCACTCGAAACCCACAGCGCGAGGCTCAGACCATCTGCTAGCGATGGAGAGGGGGGACTGAGGGAGCTACATTGGATATATGCACCGAACAAGCCACTTTGAAATTTAGCTGTTTTCATGAATACAAAAGTTAAGTGACCCTCCCCCTAGACTAAAAAAAAGTTGGATGACCCTCCCCTCAACAAAGAAAAAAAAGGCATGACCCTCCCCTATTTTCCTCCGGTGGCCCCTTCCATAAATCCCGAACGGTCCCTAAAGTGCTGGAAAAGAGAGAGTCAAAAGTTTTTGTTACAAACTGGTGGGTAGGATGGAGGTAAATTGAAGCGTCAGCATCTGCGAACTCAGACATGTGCAAGTACCTATCTTATATACCACAACTATTAGAACACGATTGGATAGATGAGAAGGTAATGAGTGACGGAACAATTGAGTCTTCCCGGCAGAACTAATGCTAGAGCTTCATTTCTTCTAAGCTATCTGGAATGCTGAGGAGATGAAACTGATCAGGAATATTATTAATAAAGCAATCTTTAGTAGCAGAAGCGATAGGTCTATCATATTTGTAACACGGATTCAGCTTTGCAGCCTTGGCTAAATGACGTTTACACGAGACTAGATAATGATCTGAGATGTCATCGCTCTGCAGCAGAATTTCAACGGCATCAAAATTGATTCCATGCAATAATATTAGATAAAGAGTAGGGGTGGGCGGTATGACCAAATTTTTATTTCACGGTATGACTTATTTTATTTCACGGTAACGATATATTTCACGATATAGTTATTTATACATGTAGTTATTCTCAAAAATCGACAAAAAGGGCTTTGTATAATAAATAAATCCAAATACTTTAGAAATGAAAAGTATTTTTTACCTTGTTTGATTTTTATTTTATTTGGTAAATTATTTCTTTGGTAAACTATTTTGATGGCTAAATATGGTAAACAAAACGCACTCATCAACTTTTAGATGAACTGCCCCCAACTGATTGATATTAAATACAACTCATAGGTGCAATTCAACGTTAAATAAAGTGTTGCTGAATAACTTTTCAATTTCATGTTATTGCTTTACTTCATCAATTAGTTTACAATATCTGAATATTTTATATTGAACTATTCTATATTCATAATACATTAGTTACTTCCTTTTAATTTTGTAGGATATTAGTAATACTATACTAGTTTACATGTGTTCCCCGGTACATTTTTGCAATGTCTGCTTATTATACTGCGTTTTTAAGGGGCTTGTTTGGTTGTTTTTTTTAATATCTGACAACCCGTCACCTGGAGCTTTAATCAAGAGAAGTTCAGAAATGTCAAACTCATCGAGTTCAGAAGTGACTAGAAGTAGAGCAGCAGTATGAACACCGAACAGCAGCTACTGTTAGTGTTGACTAAGTAGCTTAAATTATACACACCTTGTAACTGCGTCATTATTTGACCGTAGCTCGGTGAACACTGACACACCGCGCTCCCTCTCAGTGTGAGTGCACGTGTGCGTCTTTTGCATCAGTAAAATGCGATCAGTTCATTTGAGTGTCAAGTTGTAATCAAGTATCGAATCAAAGGAAGATTTTATCTGCTGGTTCAGTGGCCAATTGTTTGGAATTAGAAATATATAACTCGCGCTGCATATTTAGTTTTGCCTCAGATACAGAATTATACATTCGCTTTAACAAGCAGGTTGTTCATTACCACGGCAACCACTTGCGTGTCATGGTGATTGCGATTTTCGTGTTTAAAAAGTATACATAAGAGACGGAAAGATGCAAATAACTATACATTATTTAAGGTTATTTCTATTCGTTACGATATTGATATATGAACTGATGTTGTCAAGTAAGCTGCTTTCCCCATTACGAACGTGCACTCCTCTAAACTGTAGCCTACGGGTGCTGCACTGCTAGTGACTGCTGCTCATTTTTTCCCGAAAATATCAAGTTAACAACAACCCTTTAGAAAACTTAATTCCTTTTTAGGTCCTCTTGATCTGCTTTCTCCATGTTTCTTTGACAAATCTCAGTGTCAGTCTCACGCACGCTACACGTGAGTTAACCACGCCCACTTATTTACATGTCGCGGTATACACAGAATAAAAAAATCTGTTACGGTTGACATTTTCTAGCGATATATACTGTCATACCGCCCAACCCTAATGTAGGGTATGATTACGACAATGAGTAGGTCCTGACATGTGTTGTCTAGCTCCAGTAGAGTTCAGAATGTCTCTAAATGCCAATCCCAATGCATCTTTTTCGTTATCTACATGTATATTAAAATCACCAACAATTAGGACTATCTGCAGCCAGTACTAACTCTGATAGAAAATCAGCAAATTCTTTGATAAAGTCTGTATGTGTCACGGATGTGGTGCGGGCTGAAGAACAAGAAGTCCAAAGTTCCAATTTAAACTTTTACTAATTCCAAATATCACAAACAGGTACAGACAGGCAAACAGGCAGAGGGTACACACATGATGCAACATAAACAAGAACCGACAAGGACTAACTGAACAGAAGGAAACTAAATACAGACACAAATCAACAATAAAGAGGTGAGCACAGGTGACAAGGATGATGATGACGATGAACAGGTGTGGGTAAATAAGGGAGTGAGTGCAGGTGTGAAGACAAGAGGGATTCCGGGAAGTGTAGTGAAGATGAAGACAAAGTGGTGCAGACGAAGACCTTCGGGTCCCTTTGGGTGGCCTTGGGCCTTTTGGCGGCCATGGCGAGGATATATAGCCCCCCCCCCCCCCCCCCCCCCCCCACTTCTTGCTACTTCTTGGGGGGAATGACCGAGTCAGTAATAGACTCTGGGACAGGCTCTAGGATAGGGACAGGCTCTGGGACAGGGACAGGCTTGGGAACCATCACGTTAACAGTCTTTGGCTTGGCGGGCATGAAGTGAACAGTCTCTGGCTCGGCGGGCATGACATGAACAGTCTCTGGCTCGGCGTGCATGACGAGATGTGCTGGCTCGGCGGGACTGATGTGAAGTGCAGGCTTGGCTGGACTGATGTGAAGCAGCTCAGCCTCGGCAAGGCTGACGTGAAGCAACGCAGGCTCGGCAGGGCTGATGGGGAGTGCAGGCTCGGCAGGGCTGATGGGGAGCGCAGGCTCGGCTGGACTGACGTGAAGCGCAGGCTCGTCTGGACTGACGTGAAGAGCAGGCTCGTCTGGACTGACGTGAAGAGCAGGCTCGGCTGGACTGACGTGAAGCGCAGGCTCGTCTGGACTGACATGAAGAGGCGGCTCGGCTGGACTGACGTGAAGCAGCTCAGGCTCGGCAAGGCTGACGTGAAGCAACGCAGGCCCGGCAGGACTGACGGGGAGCGCAGGCTCGACAGGCTGACACGGAGCGCAGGCTTGGCAGGGCTGCCATGGATCATAGGCTCGGCGGGAAGAGACTCAGGCAGGATGGTCTCGGCGGAGCGAGACTCAGGCAGGACGGGCTCGGGACGAGACTCAGGCAGGACGATCTCGGCCGGACGAGACTCAGGCAGGACAGTCTCGGCAGAACGACATACTACTTCATCATAATTACATCCTTGATAGACAGCTTTGTCCTTTAGTTACATGCATCTTGTCACCGTTTTCACTGCCCTGTCAATCATCTTGTCATAGTTAAAATCCTCCACATTCCACTGAATTTAATTTCCTACTGTTTCAGAGAGAAATGTAGTAGCATGTTGATCTTCCAATCATGGTTCTTTCATGTGGAGACTCTCCTCATGTTTTTGGAATTTGCATAGTGATGACTTTTTCCGTGTTTAAGTACTATACCATGTCCCCGGTGCATCTAGCAACCCAGAAAACGTGAAAAGTGACATCCCAGTAATTTTGTTTTGGTAAGCCTTTCTCTGCAAGCATGTCAAAAAATAAATCGATCAGATGTCGCTCCCCTTCTGACATAGCAAGGGGATCTTATAATATTACAGCCCATTAATCTGCACGTTTCGACCCACGGCGCCACCATTTGATTTTCACAAGCGACAACAAACAGTGTAACCACTAACGCAATGGCAAAAGTTCGAGCAAAGCATACAAACTGTTCTGTCATTGGCAGCTGCTCAGACAAGCACAGAACACTATTTGACCAGAAAAATGTCACAGCTGTCTTATTAAGACCTCAGGGAACTTTGTCAATTTTTGTCAAAGTTAAACATGATGGTACATGCAACTCGATGAGATGAATCAATGTAAATACACTCCACAAGAACTAGGGCACATAAATGTATCCACTATCTATTCAGACATCCAGGTGCGTCTAAAATTTGCAACCTCTCCCTGAGTCTCTCCGTAAGGCTGGACTCCGATACTGGTTATTTCTGAGATTTTGAATGAGTGAAATTTGCGTGTTTTGTTTTTGCCGGAGTATCCGAAGCTCATGAAAAGGATCGGCTGTCTTCTGAAAGGGGGTGGGGAGCAGTAGCTCATTTGTATTTAAAAGCACACACGATGGCCCTTTTTTGCTCACACCCAAAAAGTTTCTATTTTAAAGGGTAACTAAACTCCTGGTCAGAGCCTGACTCCACCCACTGGCAATATTTGAAAAATGCTGGAAAAGTGGGCAGAGCCCAGCGGAGGGGGGGCGTGCACCTGAGGCAAGGGCGTGGTTAGCTTGGACAACTTCCAACAGGAAAATTCAACTGCAGTAGCCACAGTTCAACCTGAAGAGGGCAGCATTCAGTCGTTTTTACATCATATATTGTAGAATTAAAACACTTTAAACCCAAATGTCAAAAAATGTACTCGAATCAGTGAACAGCATTTATGAAGCTCGATTCTAACAGATCATTAACTAAAAAAAGTTGTTTTAGTGTTTAGTTACCCTTTAACAGTGCTATTTTAACAAATTATCTGGGGGGTGTTTTGAGCTGAAATTTCACAGACACATTCTGGGGACACCATAGATTTATATTAGATCTTGTGAAAAGGGGCATTATAGTTAATGAGAAAACGTATTTTTTGATGCAATGCTGTTGCAGATTAAATATCTGGATAATATTTAATTTAGCGTGAGGTGTGATGACTGACAGGACGATGACAAAGGCAAAAGAGAACTTTTGTTAATAAAAGTGTGTTTTTATTAAAAATACTAATGAACTACAAAATAAGCATTTGTTTTAAAGTAAGGGGAAAATCCAAAGATCTTTTATTTACTTGTCTTTACTTAAATTATAGTCTACCACATCATCCATCTTATTAATTTTGTTAATAAAAGTTTAATGTTTAATATAAGCGAATTTGACATTGTTATTAGAAAATACCTCAACAACAAAATAGGCGGAGGTCGACTTGTGTACGGCCGTCTGCTGGAAGCTAGTTATTTTAGATAAAGTCGATAAAGTTTTAAATATGGATATTTTTCTTACCCCCTTTTATTTATTTATTTTAACTCTCTCTGCAGCACCCCCACTGCCTGCGGCACAGAAACTGAACCTAACCACCAGGATAAAAGACAAGCTGAAGAAAATGTGCAGTAAGCAGAATGTTTTTTTTTGAAGCAGTGATGTTGTTCATTTTTGAGGAATATTACATACTGAGGATATTACATCAAATTTCAATCATTGTTCTCTAAAAACAATACATCAATGTTAATGTATTAACAAAGATTGTTTCTTTTTACTTTTTTAGCATATCTTCTTGTTTGCATATTTTACCATACATTAATTTCCCATGATTGTAATTATAAAAGAGCATTCAATAGAACACTCTTTTAAAAGCCCTATCAATTACTTACAAAGGTTGATTTTGGGTGTTATATCTTATAATATGGAGTGAATTGTTCTTAATTGATTTGTGTGTTTTCTTTCTGTTTGTCAGGAGGAAGATGTTTGGTCCTGTTGATGACAGTATGTCTCGTGCTCATTTGTGTTCTGCTGGTCACCAACATACAGCAGCACATCACCATCAAAGCACAGAGAGACCAGTTAAACAGTTGCAATAACAAAGTTGAAGAGTTCAATCAAATTATCAACAGCTTACAGGAACATTTCACTGAACTAACGACTGAAAAAGACATGTGGTATCAATTCACCAAAAGGCTAGGTATGGCAAACTCTGATGACATCATCAAATCTTACTCGCTTGACATGACAGTCCCACATATTTTCTTTCATTCCTGACTTGTTATTATTAGGGGATATTTGCACGTGTGCAGAACTCAGAATCCACTCACCGCTCAAAACGCCAGAGTTTTTGTTCATGGCAAACTTAAACATCTCTAATTGGTCATTGCGTTCAAGAAATCAACAGATATGTTTGCAATTAGCTACATTGCTCAATGCTGTAAAAACACGTTGTAAACCATATACTTTGTTATGAAATACGTGAATGGCCAAATCCACAGAAATAAGGTTTTTAATCTCAATTGTAAGTTTAGTCCATATGATTAGGGTGGCACATTGTGTCATTGTAACTGTAATCTGTAACTGTAGCAATTGACGTGACAAAACATGTAGGCTACAATGCTTTTTTTGAAATAGACCTGCACAATAAACCTTTAAAAGATTGCGATCTCAATTCAAACACCCACGCACTGGACCACTGGTGAAAAGAGTACTAAACATTTTTACTTAAGTAAAAGTATTGCTACTTAAAAAATACTTAACTTGAGTACAAGCAAAAGTACTGAAAAAATAATATGACTCAAGTAAGAGTATTTTGCTCAAACAAAACTACTCTAGTAGTAAAAGTAAAAGTACTTTAGTATTATTTTTCTATTTCTACCCCAAATTAGGTGATGTTAGCAATATATGGAGCGTTAAACACTCTCATGTAATGTTTGTTTCAGTCATACTGAAAGCCAGAGGGCGCCTTCGCATAAAAAGTCCACAAGTGAGATTCATAGAAGTAATAAACTTATTAAAATCCAGGAAATCCCTTTAATGGATATCAGATAGCTACAGCTGAATAGAGTGGTGCAGGTATGACATCACTTTTTAAGGCCATCCGGAAGTTTGCAACACTCTGGTTCCCTCGACAAAAACCCAATAGGTTAACTATATAACCTATTAACTATATGTGTAACTAGCTTATTTATTTGTATTGACTATTGGTGCATATTGTGTGGAGTACACTAGATGTTTGTAGTGGTGTCACTCCTATTTTTCACTTGGAGATCTCTCATACCCCTTTTCCACCAAAAAAGAACTGGTTCGGAACTGGTGCTGGTTCAAAGTTGGTTCGGAGTTTGTTCACTTGCGAACCTTCTCAGAACCTGTTTGTTTTTCCACTGACTAGAGCGCCCAGCGAACAACGTCGTTACGTCACTGTGTACGTCGCCATACATCTTAGCTAGAAACTCTTGCAAACCTACAACATTACTTTGGGATTATCTCTAGCTCGTGAACCAAAAAGGCTTGTAAGTCTTTTAACCTTTTCCTTTGATATGTAATCTCTTCTGATTAGTTATGTACCCCTGTCTTTTTTTTTTATTTCCATTTATTTGTTCTATATTGTGACTGTTTTCTTCTTTGCTTGCATAATGTTTTCAATAAAAAAAAACTAGAAACGCTTGCGCCAACTTCAAGCATAACAATAACATTGGCGGACTACATTGTGTTTCTGCAAATGTTTCTCCTGGCTTTGTGATCCTATATTATGGTTAGAAAAGATATTTAGAACACATCTAAACCCCAGCCCCTGACGTAAGCATGACGTGGTAAAAGAACGGTTCTAGTCCAGCAAAGAGTTGGTGCCGCTTTGGAACCAGTTTTCCTGGCAGAGAACCGGTTCTTTGGCTGTCGAAACACAAAGAACTGGTTTGTGCGCAGGCACTGGCTCCGAACCGGCACAAAATGCTTTGGTGGAAAAGGGGTATCATTTGGTCTTGTGTTTGTACAGGTACTTTTAAAAAAAATTAGCATGTTGTGATAAAGTTCATTATTTTCCATAATGTAATGATAAAAATTAAACTTTCATATATTTTAGATTCATTGCACACCAACTTAAATATTTCAGGTCCTTTATTGTTTTAATACTGATGATTTTAGCATACAGCTCATGAAAACCCAAAATTCCCATCTCAAAAAATTAGCATATTTCATCCGACCAATAAAAGAAGTGTTTTTAATACAAAAAAAAACCTTCAAATAATTATGTTCAGTTATGCACTCAATACTTGGTCGGGAATCCTTTTGCAGAAATGACTGCTTCAATGAGGCGTGGCATGGAGGCAATCAGCCTGTGGCACTGCTGAGGTGTTATGGAGGCCCAGGATGCTTCGATAGCGGCCTTAAGCTCATCCAGAGTGTTGGGTCTTGCGTCTTTCAACTTTCTCTTCACAATATCCCACAGATTCTCTATGGGGTTCAGGTCAGGAGAGTTGGCCGGCCAATTGAGCACAGTAATACCATGGTCAGTAAACCATTTACCAGTGGTTTTGGCACTGTGAGCAGGTGCCAGATCGTGCTGAAAAATGAAATCAGATGGAAGCGTGAAGTGCTCCAAAATCTCCTGATAGCTAGCTGCATTGACCCTGCCCTTGATAAAACACAGTGGACCAACACCAGCAGCTGACATGGCACCCCTGACCATCACTGACTGTGGGTACTTGACACTGGACTTCAGGCATTTTGGCATTTCCTTCTCCCCAGTCTTTCTCCAGACTCTGGCACCTTGATTTCCCGAATGACATGCAAAATTTGCTTTCATCCGAATGAAAGTACTTTGGACCACTGAGCAACAGTCCAGTGCTCCTTCTCTGTAGCCCAGGTCAGGCGCTTCTGCTGCTGTTTCTGGTTCAAAAGTGGCTTGACCTGGGGAATGCGGCACCTGTACCTCATTTCCTGCACACGCCTGTGCACGGTGGCTCTGGATGTTTCTACTCCAGACTCAGTCCACTGCTTCCGCAGGTCCCCCAAGGTCTGGAATTGGTCCTTCTCCACAATCTTACTCAGTGTCCAGTCACTGAGTAAGTTTTTTTAGAAGGACCTGTATGGTTTAACCTCTGGCATTAAACATTAACTGAACTATTGCCTCTAGTGGTCAAGAAATTGTGTTGCAAGTACCAGAGTGGCACACCTGAAATCAATGCAACTATAAGTATGACTTGATTCTGTCTGTTTGTTACCAACACCCTGATGAAGGCCAGTGGGCCGATACACGTTGCTGTATTAGCCCTTAAATAATAATAAAGGCTTTTTAACTTTTGCATCCTACTGAGTGCCTGGACTTGGACTTTTATAAATAACAGTGATTGACTAATCAGACTCAATATTGTAACATGCTTTGCACAGTCACGCCAGAGCTCTGATTCAAGCAAGCTTTCGTCATTTTTTTGTGCTTTGTGCGAATTATGGGTGTAACTTCCGTTGAGCTGTAAACAATCAGTGAAAGGCTCGCTCTATGAACGCAATATATTTTTTTAAATTGGGTACAATGAGATGAAATTATTCTACCCACCCTTCAACCATCAAACATTAAAATGACATTTAAAAAATGTAAAAGCATCAACAAGGTACTTTCAACAAGAGACCATGAATAACCCCAAAAGAGATTATTTTCAACAGCAATAACGGACGGGTTAAATAACACTGTAGTAATATATATCTGTATTATGTAACATACGTTGCCTTAATCAAAAATGTAAGAAAAAAAGGGAGAGTCTCAACGAAATCCGAACACAAGCTGTAATGGGATATGCATTTGATACTCATGTTAATACCAAGGCCATTTTTCTTTTTTTCTTTTCCAGTCATGGCGGATCTCAGGATAATGGTGGTTGGTAAAACTGGAGCTGGAAAGAGTGCATCAGGAAACACCATCCTGGGAGAAAAGGTGTTTGAAGAAAATATGTCTTCTGAATCTGTGACTAAGACATGCCTGAAACATCAGCAGAAGGTGAACGGTGGAAACATCTCAGTTATAGACACTCCAGGACTGTTTGATACAAAAATCAGTAAAGATATAATGAAGGATGAGCTTGAGAAATGTATAAGTATGTCTGTTCCTGGTCCTCATGCATTTCTGCTGGTCATCAGACTGGACGTGAGATTCACAGACGAGGAGAAAAAAACAGTGAAATGGATTCAGGAGAACTTTGGAGAAAAAGCTGCTGATTACTCCATCATTCTGCTCACTAGAGGAGATCAGATAGATAAACCTATAGAGGAGTTTCTGACCCAAAACAGGCAGATTGAAGAGCTTGTTAGACAGTGTAAAGACAGGTATCATGTTTTCAATAACAAAGACAAAAATCCATCACAGGTTAATAAACTGCTGGACAAGATAGTTAGAATGGTCATGGAGAACGGAGGAGGACATTATACAAATCAGATGTACAAGGAGGCCCAGAAGAGGCAGAGAGAGGAAAATGAGAGACGGAAGTTGGAAGAAGAGGAAAGAATGAACAAGGAAGCTAAGGAGAGGCAGAGAATCAAGAACATAAATGAGGATCATTTTTTTCGTCAGTTGTTGATACATTATTGCATTATTTAAAAAGGATATTTTGTTTTTTTAATATAAATTATCAACACTGAGAAATGCTTATGAAATGCACAGGGTGGCAACTGTTTACCATTATATGACCCATAACTCCTGAATGACTTTAGACACACAGACACCAAGAATCAGTTTATGAATCTCAACAACGGTCACCAGATTTATGCTGCAATGCATACTGGGAAATTGGGTTCCGTATAGTACACCCAGGATGCATTGCACCATGAATCATGTCACCGTTGTTGAGATTCATACACTGATTCTTAATGTCTGTGTGTGTTTATATGATGCAGGAGCTCAAAGAGTTTTTTGTGTAAAATGTGTTTTAATTTTCTTTAATTTTCTATCACAGCTGAATGTGAAGATGTACGCTTACATGTTCACTATAATCAATAATGTGAAATTCATTACATCACCAATATCATACTCTGAATGGGATCAGTAACACACTGTTAATTAGGGGTGGGGGGAAAATCAATTCATACATGATTCGCAATTCTATCTTCTGCTGAATCGGACCGATTTACAAATTTCAAAAATTGATATCCTAAAGTGTTATATATTTTCTAAACTTCAATAAGCAGCAAAAAAATTCGACACACAGCAGAACCTCGAGCACAGACACCGCTCAGATGCATGTAATCCCAAATTCAGTTCTCTTTCACAGTTTATTGCGCTTGAATGGTTAATTACACATTAATTACACATTACATTGTGTGGAGTATTCACATGAACACAGTCTATGTTATACGTGAATGTAAACAGTTGAAAGCAAATAGGATGTGTTAGGGGCCGTTCACATATCGCACTCAAGTTCGTTATTTAGGTGCGCGGCAAGCTTGCTCATTATGGAAGCGACACGGTCGTGACGTGCACGCGGTGCAACACGCTCGTTTTTTTCAGGCGCAGCAAGATAAAACAATCTCTACTTTTCAGAATGCTGCAAGTGCACCGTGGGTCATGCGACTAGAACCAACCAATCAGGTGTACCAAAACATTCTGTAACAACATTGAGAGCTGGTGAAATTCTCTGCAGCCAAAAACTACAAGTTTTTTTTCTCCTCTTCATAAATAAATCTTGTAGCAGAGCTTCAGCATTTTTCGGTATTGGAAATCCATTACTGAAACTTCTTCGCCATTGTGTAGACTGAGAGCGCAGTTCATGGTTGCATAGCAACGGCAGACGCCACGGAAGCGCAAGCACTTGCGGAAAGGAAACGGCGGCACAGCGTTTTTAGGCGCGCTATGTGAACAGCCCCTAACAGTATATTAGGTCTGTGCATTTCTTCTTAAAGGGACAACAGCCTAATAAACTGTTGCCATCTGTTTAATTAATGTAAAAAAAATAAATAAAAAAAAATCAGAAGTCACTCACTGCTTTTGACTGAATCACTTTCGTATCTTTATTATTCAAGAATTTAATTCATACAGTGAAGACTATACAGTGTTTTATTTTTAAATTTGATTATTCAATTTCTGTAGTATTTCTCAAAGTCGTCATGGAATCTATCACATCTGTTTTGGTTCACTTTTAAAAATGTTATGTATGTTATTTTGTAATTTCTCTCAGTCATGCTTCCTCTCTGTCATGTGTCATGTTCTGATTGGTTGTTTTCAGTCCTCATGTTTCCTTATTCTCTTGTCGAGCTTTGTTTTCTGTAAACATTATTGGTGAGTTCAAGTTCATGTTTAAGTTCATGTTAAAGGTATCTGTAAAGGTATCACTTTTTGATTTAATAAAACTGCACTTAAGTTTATCAAGCTTGCCTTCAGTGGACTTCATTACAAAATCAAAATTGACCCTATTTACTTATAGTGCACATTACTAGTCTTGTGGTGAACAACTAATCTGTGCAAGTTAATAGACAGAAAAAAAGATTGTTTGTGTAACAAATTAGCTCTCTGAAAAATGAATAACCAATCATAACTTGTTATAATTGATTATGAATATTTGGGTCAGTTAATCGGATTAACTTGATGTAGCTACATTAACATTACAACCACTTACTCAGTTCATCCTGTGAACCCTCAATATTGGTTATTAATTAATTAAGAGAAATTTACATTTCCGGGCATGGGAAATGTCTTTCTTACTAAGTTCTACTAAGAGCAAGTAGTCAAGATCGATACGATTAGTGACTCCAGATATGAGCTTGAAACACTGACAACTTTACGTGTGGTATGAACAAGACTTTATTAACTAGACTAAACATTTAAACCACTCTAACATACACATGCATACAGTTTACCAAGGGAAAGAGAGCTGAATAAGAATACTGGAAAGCAAGAAGTTATAGCATTGTTTGAAATTCAGCAGATCAACAGCCTTGAGCAAACCATCAGTTTACTGTAGTTCTTTCTATAAAAGGTGTAAGGATACTTAATGTATCTGTTGGAGCTCTTTCCTTGTTTTAACTTAATTACTTTATTTTTGTTTCACCTTAAATATTTTTTATGATTATTTTATTGATGTAGATACAGAATATATTAATGTTATTATTTTAGTTAATTTGAGTATTTTTTGGGACTTTTATTTTGAAAGCACTGAGCACCTGTTTGCATGTATATAATGGTGGTCACACTTAGGATAGGCAGGCACTGGGAAAGGTTGTTGGTTTTTTACCACACACAGGGTAAGTGTCACTGTGTGGTGTGGGTTGAAGAAGACTCAAAGTCCAAAGTTTTTTTTCATTGGGTCTGATTATAATTTCACCAACAGTAATTCTGGATTGCCTCCACCAAACAAGTAAATAGGTAATAAGCAAATCAGAACACTGCGCACCAAAAAAGCAGTATGCGCGCAAGCGTGAACCACTGTTTCTTCTTGCTGCGTATCTTTTACTGGGGTCTCCAACACGTCGCTCGCGTGCTACCAGTAGCTCGTGGCCTGATTGGAGGTAGCTCGTCAAGGGGCCGTTCACATATCATGTCTTTTGTGCTCTCAAGTTCGTTATTGCAATTGTAGGCGCGCGGCAAGTGCGCTCATAATTGAAGCGACGCGCTTATTTTTTCCTGGCGCAGCAAGATGAAGACACCTAAACTTTTCAGAATGCCGGAAACGAACCGCAGTTCATGTGACAAGAAACAACCAATCAGCTTCAACCTTTCTGTAACAACATTGAAAGCTCAGTCAACATGAAGGATGGGGGTGCACCCAAACACTACGGGTGTTTTTCTCTTCTCCGTAAATACATCTTGTAGCAGAGCTACAGCAAAACTTCTCTGCGCTGTGGAGAGCACAGTGCATGGTTGCTTAGCAACGACAGACGCCATGGGAAAATCAGACTGATTTCAAGAATTCAACTGAATGTCAAGTAATTTATCTTTTTTGACTCATTCTTCATATAAAAATGATTTAAAGGCTGAAATATGTAGTTTATCTTTTGTAGTTTATCTTTATCTTTTTATAAAACCTTTTTTGTGTGAAAAATGTGAAGTTTATCTTTTTATAAAACCTTTTTTGTCAATTTTATTTGAATTTCATTTTACTATATGTGCCTATAGGGGTGGGCCGGGGATGGCAGGGGTTGGTGGCAATGTAAGTATCTGGATATTTGCCGCGGGGCGAGGGCTTCGATTACCTCTCTCTTTTTTGACCATACATCTGTTTGCATCCCTGATCTGGGCGAGTAGATCATCCATCCCGCTCCAGAACTGCTGTTTGAGAGATTCCTCATCCCAGTTTGGGTCTTGAAAAAGGTCAAGATATACCTCCACATAGTCTTCTGGCGACCGGCCGTTTTGTGAAACAGAGTCTTTGTCCATTTTGTAGGTCAGTTCTTCTGTCACGGTGTGGTGTGGGTTGAAGAAGACTCAAAGTCCAAAGGCTCCAATGCAAACGATTTACTATATATCTTACTCACAGGTACATACAGACAGGATAACACACACACTAAACATAACTATGAACAAAGTAACCTTGATGCTACATAACATAGACGCATGACATTGACAAGAACCGACCAAGACTAACTGAACAGAAGGGGACTAAATACAGATACAAATGAACACTAACGAAGTGAGGACAGGTGATGACAATGAACAGCTGGTAATGAGGGAGTGAGTTTAGGTGTGGAGACACGAGTGATTTTGGGAAGTGTAGTGAAGACAAAGACAGACAGGTGCAGACGAGGACTTTGACAGTAGGAGAGAATGCAGACAACATTTGTTTGTACGCCTGCTTATTGGAAATAAACTGCATGAACGATATGCTTGCCTGGACATTGGACTTCTTTTGCTGTGCGTAAGATTCGAACTTTCAGTGCCTCAGTGGTCTTTTGATTTTGAGTTTGTTTATTTTATTTAGATTTCTTGTTTGACCTAAATTGGAGGACAAATTGCCAACAACGTATCAAATAATGAGACTAAGTTAATACTTGCATGTCTCGCCCATTTGAATTAAACTTTCCTAATGCAATTTGTTGAGGCTCCAGTTGATCTTTGCTGATGTTGTCTTGATGAGAAAGAACCAGTTGGAGTCACAGGATTTTTGGTGAATGGAAAGACAAGGCCGCAGCCTGGCACAAGTTTGGGGGTCCTTAGAAAACTTCTAGTTTAGCATCATCTTCACATCAGGACTTCTCAGGAAGGGCCAAGAGATGGTAAGAGAGGGAGCTAAGAGAAGCAAAAAGAGCAAAGAGTTTAAGCAAAAGAATCTTAAAGATTCTTATAATACCCATGCGTCACAAAGTTAACAAAATGTAATGTAAATTAACAAATGGGGAATGAAGATTGGAGTTTGTAACATTAAGCCATTCAAGTTTACAAGAAAACCTAGGCCAAAGCAACATAAAAGGAAAATCATGAGAAAGAATGATTAGATAAATGTTTATGCATTTCTCAAGTGGTTATATATATAGAATATATAGGATTAACTGGGTTTATTTCTCCTTCTCAGTAAGAATTCAGTAAGAGTCACATCTCTCAGGAATTCCCCTTTTGGCGTCTTAAAAATTCTTATCAATGTAATAGGACACTGAGTTCTGCCAGTGGTGTTAGCTTCATTGTGATGTTAGTTTCGGGGGAAAGTTACACAGATTTTTTGTTGAGAGAGTGAGTTTGCCGGAGTATTCATTAAATATAATGAATAATTTGTGTGTGTGATTGGTCCAGACGCTACATTTTTCATGGTAATCTTTAATCAATATACGAATTTTCTTCCACTTTGGAATGACATTCCTCCTCTGCCAATTTCTTTAACCGCTCCCCTCCAACCTCCATCAGTCTGCTACACTGTAAACCCAAGTAAGCAACAATCCATTGCCTTAAAATTTTTAGGTTAAGTAAAATAAAACCTAATTTTTAGGTTAAAGGTTAAGTAAGCAGAACTGGCAGATCATAAAAAAATATATACGATACATCCTTCCCCAAAATTGGTAACACACTCTATAGATATTCTTAGGCAAAGGTCTTTTACTATGTGCCACACTAGAATAGAATTTCCAGCTGTAAACAACACATACCAGGCCTTCTGCAGACTTCAGAAAGTCAACTCAAATCATGCATGTAAATCTATTGTAGGGGACTTCCAAAACACAATTAGGAACATAATAAGGGCACTTTAAAATAAATTTATAATAAATTTTTTTATTATAAATAAAAAAAAATTTTTATTATTTTTTTATAATTTTATAATTTTTTATTATTTTTTTATATTTTTTTTATTAATTATAAAAATTAATTTATAAATAAATTTCCTAACTTCTTTTTTTCATGGACCTTTTTCACATTTGCGGGTTTCTCAGAAGCGGAAGTCATAATAGATGGGTAAACTTCTATAGTGGTGAATGAGATAATACATTAAATATATTTTTTTGTGTTCCCATTTGCTCAAATAACAAAAAACTCCACAATAGTGTTTTCACAACTAAAGATTGTAAACTTTACCACCACTCTCATAGCCGCTGTATTAGAAACACCCTCACAGCAGTGTATAGTTTTTTGTAATTTGATGCGAAGGTAATATTAGAGAGCAGCTTCACTCCTGAATTCTGCAGGTCATTCAGGTCCAGCACTCTCAGGACAGATTTTGAGGATTGTAGAGCTGCTGCCACAATTTCACAATCTAGAGCAGTGAGATTACAGCTAGCAAGACTGAAATAGAGCAGAACATAATTTTCTGTGAGTGTAAAATCTCTAATAGTGAACATGCATCTGACTTAAGTTCTATTAGGCACACTATCTATCATCAAAGATGATTGACATTTAGCATACAGTTTGGATTGGCGGTATGGTTCTGCTCTGGGCAATAACTCCCTGCCCATCCATCCAACCAACATAAATGTATCACAGATATTATTAAGTTTAACTGATTTAAAAAGAGTAAACATGACAAGATGTGCAGATTGTCCCGTAGATATACTTAGAGTTTTGGTAGAAAATACAGTTAATGTAATTTGATAGAAGTAGTCTAGTAATGATAAATGATCCACGGTTTAGCCCTTAGACTGATATTGTGCTCACTGTGTGTAACTAAGTATTGAGAATTTTTCTTCCAATAAATGTTTAAAACGTGCCAGTAGATCAATCTTCTCACTCTCTTCGGAAGCTGAAACACCCACAGCGCTGGTGGTAGAGGTGCAATCTGGTCTCCAGATCTGAGGGTCTGTTTTCTGCAGATGAGGAAGAATCGGCACTGATGGAGGTCGACTTTCCAGCTATCTGTGAACAAAAATACAGTACTGTCTTGATGAGATATTTGAATGTACAGTATGAAAGATGGATAGCCGCTTGCTTACATGAGGCAGTGTCTTCAGTGCTTAAGTCCAGTATGCTCACATTGAAATATTATTAACAATATAAAAGTGATTATTATGTTTACTTTATGAAAATCATTAAAACTATCAAAGTAAAAAGACATGTGTACCACATCCTGTCGGGGGACGTTTTTACATGTATATATATATATGATATATATGGGTGTTTCTGCAACTACAGGCACTTTTGACTGTCCCAATTTAAAAAAAAATCAACCTCTATGAATTTCAATTTTAACCATCACAGTCTGTAATACATATAAAAATTGACATAAAATAGAATGTAGTCGTTAAGATTTTAATCTGGAACATGTTTATTTTTTATGTTTTTCGGGTCATCTTCTTAAAAAGTGCCCTTACCGCAATGTTAATAACGTTCATTTTATGCATTTTTCTTTAGTAATTTCCATAAAACAAATAATATATTTAAATAGCTTTTTCAAATTTGATGCGGTTTTGTAAATACTGTTATAATGGCGAACATATCGGATGTGTGTCTAACGTTACCTCTGAGTGCAGGTGAGGACACATTCGAGCTGGTTTCGGTACGATTGGAGCTGGAGTCGGTGGAGAAACAGATCCGCGTTCTGCTGGTGAAGCAAGCCGAGCTGCGAGATCGGCGATCAACGCTTGAAACATCACGCGCCGATGCTCACAAGTCAGTGGTTAGTAACTTTTTGACTCCGACTTCGTCTACTCCGTGCGTTTCTCTGCCCAGGAGGACGCGATCATCTCTGCCTTCATTCACTCCGGCACCGAGGCAACACCACGGACCCTGGGTGATCCCACAGCGGAAGACACGAGCCAGGACCAGACCAAGGACTTCCCCCCCCCTCCCGGTCTTCGAGATCTCCACCCGGAACCGCTTCTCCCCTCTTCGCGAGCCGGAACGTGACGCCGCCGTGATCATCGGCACTTCCATGGTCCGTCATGTCCGTGCTACCTCAGGTAAGCGTAAGGTGCGCACTCACTGCTTTCCTGGTGCTCGTGTTCTTGATGTCGCTGCACAGATTCCCGAGATCCTGAACGGTGACGAGCGCGTCGGAGCTGTGGTCCTACACGCCGGGACGAACGACATCAGGCTGCGGCAGACGGAGGTTCTGAAGAAGGACTACAGAAGCCTGATCGAGACGGTTCGCAGCACATCGCCTGAAGCAACGATCATCGTGTCTGGACCGCTTCCCACGTACCGACTAGGACAAGAAAGGTTCAGTAGATTATTTGCTCTAAATGAATGGTTAATGTCATGGTGTAATGAACAGAAACTGCTCTTTGTAAATAATTGGAATCTGTTCTGGGAGCGACCTAGGCTCTACCGTGCTGATGGCCTGCACCCCAGCAGAATCGGAGCGGCTGTTCTGTCGGACAACATCTCCAAGACGTTACACACCATATGACTAGTAAGTCAAAGTCCAAATCACAGTCTTTGCTGTCCCAACTTAATTGATATAAGTAGTGTAGAACATTATATAGAAACTGTGTCTATTCCTCGCTTAGTGAGGCCAAACAATAAATCTAGTGTAGGATCTAGCAAAAATCTTATTGTAATTAAACCAGAAAATCTAAATATCAGTGAACAAAAACAATTTCTAAAGCTAGGTCTTCTAAACATTAGATCGCTCACACCTAAGGCGGTTATTGTAAATGAAATGGTCACAGATAATAGTTTCGATGTACTTTGCCTTACTGAAACCTGGCTTAAACCAAATGATTATTTCGGTCTAAATGAGTCCACTCCACCAGGATACTGTTATAAGCATGAGCCCCGTCTGATCGGTCGTGGCGGCGGTGTTGCAACAATCTATAGAGATATTCTTAATGTTACTCAGAAAACAGGTCACAGGTTTAATTCGTTTGAAGTACTTGTGCTAAATGTTACGCTCTTAGATGCAAGAAACAAATCCATATTATCTCTAGCCTTGGCTACCCTATATAGACCTCCAGGGCCCTATGCTGATTTCCTAAAAGAGTTTGCATACTTTCTCTCAGATCTATTGGTCAATGTCGATAAAGCAATAATTGTTGGAGACTTTAACATACACGTAGATAATACAAATGATGCGTTAGGGACTGCGTTTACAGATTTATTAAACTCCTTTGGGGTCACGCAAAACGTCAGTGGTCCCACTCATCGTCTAAATCATACACTAGATTTAATTATATCATATGGAACCAATCCAACTGATATAAATATTATACCGCAAAGTGATGATCTCACTGATCATTACATGGTAACTTGTATAATACGTACTGCTGAAATTTGTCACGTTGCGCAACGTTATCGACCAGGCAGAACAATCCTTCCAACCACTATAGATAGATTCTCAAATAGCTTACCTGATCTATCTCAGCTGCGCAGTGCACCCAAACAAACAGATGAACTAGAGGAAATGACTAGCAGTTTGAGCACCATGTTCTCTAGTACACTAGATATTGTTGCACCAATTAGATTAAAAAAGGTAAGAGAGAAAACTAAAGCACCATGGTACAACAGTGCTACGCATGCAATCAAGAGAGAAACTCGTAACTTAGAGCGTAAATGGAAACAAACTAATTTAGAGGTCTTTAGAATCGCGTGGAAAGACAGTATGTCACGTTATAAAAAGGCTCTAAAAGCAGCAAGGGCTGAGCATCTCCGCAAACTAATAGAAAATAACCAAAATAATCCAAGGTTTTTATTCAACACCGTGGCTAGACTAACAAATAAACAAACATCACCAGAGCAAAATATTCCATTACAATATAGTAGTAATGATTTTATGAATTACTTCAATGAGAAAATAGAAAGCATCCGAAACACAATTGTAAATATACAATCCTCTATGATGTCTTATGATTCAGCCTCAATTATGGCCCCTCTAGAACAACTACACCGCTTTACAACTATAGGACAGGAAGAGCTAAATAAACTTATCATTGCATCGAAACCAACAACATGTTTATTAGATCCAATACCCACTAAACTACTGAAAGAAGTGTTACCTGTAGTCGAAGAGCCTCTTCTTAATATTATTAACTCGTCTTTATTTTTAGGTCATGTTCCAAAAATATTCAAGCTGGCAGTAATAAAACCTCTCATTAAGAAACCGCAATTAGATCCAAATAACTTAGCAAATTACAGACCCATCTCAAATCTTCCATTTATGTCTAAAATACTAGAAAAAATTGTGTCCGCTCAATTGTGCTCTTTCTTACAAGAAAATGATATCTATGAAAAATTCCAGTCGGGATTCAGACCGCATCATAGCACAGAAACTGCGCTAGTTAAAATTACAAATGATTTACTTTTAGCTTCTGACCAAGGCTGTATCTCAATACTAGTTCTACTCGATCTAAGCGCTGCGTTCGACACTATCGATCATAAAATACTCCTGGATCGACTACAAAACTACACTGGTGTTCAGGGACAGGCATTAAGCTGGTTTAGATCTTACTTATCAGACCGTTACCATTTTGTCTGTCTAAATGGGGAAAAATCAAAGATAACGTCAGTAGACTATGGAGTGCCGCAAGGATCGGTGTTAGGCCCTCTGCTATTCTCAATATATATGCTGCCACTTGGTAATATTATAAGAAAACATGGAATTAATTTCCACTGTTATGCTGATGACACTCAATTATATATCTCATCACGACCAGATGAAAACACTAACTTATCTAAATTGACAGAGTGTCTAAATGATATAAAATGCTGGATGACGTGTAATTTCCTGCTATTAAATTCAGATAAAACGGAGGTACTACTTATTGGTCCAAAAAAACTACCCACAAAATCCCTTACAATACAACTTTAATTTAGAAGGATGTCCTGTTACTTTATCCACTACAGTAAAAGACCTGGGTGTTATACTAGACCGCAACTTGACTTTCGAAAATCATATTTCATATATTACAAGAACAGCCTTTTTCCACCTTAGAAACATTGCTAAGCTACGCAACATGCTATCTGTTTCTGATGCAGAAAAGTTAGTTCATGCATTCATGACCTCGAGACTAGATTACTGTAATGCTTTATTAGCTGGCTGTCCTGCATCCTCAATCAACAAGCTACAGTTAGTGCAAAATGCAGCTGCTAGAGTTCTTACTAGATCAAGAAAATATGATCATATAACACCTATTTTATCATCTCTACACTGGTTACCTATTAAGTTACGTATCAATTACAAAGTATTCCTACTGACCTATAAAGCCCTAAATGGTTTAGCTCCTGTGTATTTAACAGACCTTCTATCGCCATACAATCCATCGCGCTCTTTAAGATCACTAAATTCGAGGCTTCTGGTCATTCCTAGGATATCTAAGTCCACTAAAGGAGGGAGGGCGTTCTCGCATTTAGCTCCTAAACTCTGGAATAGCCTTCCTGATATTGTACGAGACTCAGACTCGCTGTCCCAGTTTAAAACTAGATTAAAGACGCATCTCTTTAACCAAGCATTCACTTAATGCTTAACCTTTGATACTGCTGAATCAGTTCGAATGCATTAACATTATGAACATCAGCTATGCTAATTATTTCCCATCTGCCTTTCTGCTGTTATCTCGGGACGCTAGTCCCGAGGTAAATAGCGTTCGTCAGCTCCAGTTTGTATCCAGCCTCTCACGGAGACTTCAGATGCCCCAACGCCTGTGAAGAGACGACTCGACGCCTGTGAAGAGACGACTCAAAGCCGGCGATATGTTATGCCATAAATTAATACTTGATTAACTAACTGTATTTTTCTATGTACATTTCCGAAATGCAATTTCTGTAAAGCTGCTTTGAGACAATGTGTATTGTGAAAAGCGCTATACAAATAAATTTGAATTGAATTGAATTGAATAAAAATATAGAAAATAGGGAATTTCATGTTTTTTTCTATGCCATGTAAAAACTTTACAGTAACCTTAGATGTCAATTGTTTCCATACACACAAAAGATAACATATTTAACTTTTTATGACAGATGTTGCAATTTCAATGTGTTAATCATCTCAGCTTAAGTGTAAAAATATTTTTTGCAAATGAAAATGTGAAAAAAAAGAAAAGAAAATAGAGCAGTGCTGCGGTAATGACATCTTGTGTCGGTAACTGTGTTCACACCGCCGCCGGCGAAAGCATAGACATCATAGGGCGAGATCGTCAAAGTGGCTGGAAGTCATTTTCAATGAGAGCCCGGCGGCGAGCTCCGGCGAGGGTGGCGCGGCGCGTCTTGGACGGTGAGAGCGGCGAGGAGAGTTGAAATCTGGTCAACTTTATGGTAATGAGCTATGACGAGGTTCGCCGGCAACGAATCGGAATGTAGAAGTGCCCATTTGTGAGGATTCCAGAGAACGCAGTCCTGTAAACTTTGGTTCCGACAACATTAGTTCCCAAGCAAAATAGAGGAGAGGTTGATCATTTGAATTTGATATGAAGGCGCGCAACACTATTTATAGGCAAGATTTTCGCGCTAATACACTTTTTTTTCTGCGGGAATGTAAATTAGAATATAACTTAACCATAAACACAAAAGGCAAACCACCACACACATGGCTTTTAATTGGTTTATTTCGTTAGCAAACATGTCACTATAATTGTTAAGTTCTTTCCATTGATCAATTTTCTGCAAAAATAACGATCGACATCCTTGTTTGCTTTGCGGCCCCTTTAAATGAAGTTTTAAAAAAGACCAAGCATTCGATCTACGTCAGGGCATCAGAGCGTCCACGAATCTTTGCACGGCGTCGCTGGCAGGGCGGCGAGAGCGAATTTTGCCGCTCTCGCCGGCGGCGGTGTGGTCCATGAAGGGGAACAAAAACGGGAAATAACAATTTAGCCGGCGACCAGGGCGAAGTAGACAGTCCATCGGACGGCCAGGGCGAAGCAGACAGTCCATCGGGCGGCCAGGGCGGAGAAGACGACCCCTCGGGCGGCCAGGGCGGAGAAGACGACCCCTCGGGCGGCCAGGGCGGAGAAGACGACCCCTCGGGCGGCCAGGGCGGAGAAGACGACCCCTCGGGCGGCCAGGGCGGAGAAGACGACCCCTCGGGCGGCCAGGGCGGAGAAGACGACCCCTCCAGGGTGGAGAAGACGACCCCTCGGGCGGCCAGGGCAGAGGCTCAGGAACAGCAGACACCGGCTCAGGAACAGCAGACACCGGCTCAGGAACAGCAGACACCGGCTCAGGAACAGCCACAAGAACTGTAACAGTCACAAAAACAGAAACAAACACTGGCTCAGGCGCTGGAACAGCAAACACTGGCTCAGGCGCTGGAACAGCAGACACTGGTTCCGGCTCTGGAACAGCAGACACGGGCATGTCCAGGATCCGAGCCAGACGCTCCAGATAGTCCAGGTCCAGGAAGTCGGACGGAACGTGAACGGTCTCTCGCTGGGCAGACGTGACGTGAACGGTCTCTCGCTGGGCAGACGTGACGTGAACGGTCTCTCGCTGGGCAGACGTGACGTGAACGGTCTCTCGCTGGGCAGACGTGACGTGAACGGTCTCTCGCTGGGCAGACGTGACGTGAACGGTCTCTCGCTGGGCAGACGTGACGTGAACGGTCTCTCGCTGGGCAGACGTGACGTGAACGGTCTCTCGCTGGGCAGACGTGACGTGAACGGTCTCTCGCTGGGCAGACGTGACGTGAACGGTCTCTCGCTGGGCAGACGTGACGTGAACGGTCTCTCGCTGGGCAGACGTGACGTGAACGGTCTCTCGCTGGGCAGACGTGACGTGAACGGTCTCTCGCTGGGCAGACGTGACGTGAACGGTCTCTCGCTGGGCAGACGTGACGTGAACGGTCTCTCGCTGGGCAGACGTGACGTGAACGGTCTCTCGCTGGGCAGACGTGACGTGAACGGTCTCTCGCTGGGCAGACGTGACGTGAACGGTCTCTCGCTGGGCAGACGTGACGTGAACGGTCTCTCGCTGGGCAGACGTGACGTGAACGGTCTCTGGCTGGGCAGACGGGACGTGATACATCTCCCTTTCACCTCCTCTGCAGCGACCTCCACGGGTCCCACGGAACTTTACCAACCGGGTCCCCTTAAACAACTCCCTTCTCTCCCGCTCGGTGGCTGGGGAAGAGAAGTTGCAAAACATACCGCTGGATCTTGGATCTGACGACGGAGTCCTTCTGTCACTATCCACACTCAAGGAGACAGAGAAGATCCAAGCGCAGTATATTTATTAAGGGCCAATCCGTTACATCATAATCCAGTCCATGCAGAGGTCAAAATCCAAAGAAGCAATCCAACACAAGAACAAAACAAGACACAGTCAACAACCGACCTAAGAAGTGGTGTGATACAAACAAGGACTCCGTAACAAACACTAAACAGGCAGGGTATATATAACACTGAACTAACAATGATAATGGGGAACAGCTGAGTGCAATGATGATGGGGAACAGCTGAGTGCAATGAACTGATGAGTGACAGTGACAGACAGAATGCTGGGAAATGAAGTCAATAGTGAAGGACACCGTGAGAACGAGGACCTCTAGTGATAAACAAGGGAACACAACCAGACACTGTGACAGTTCCCTGTAGGTTTTTTTAGGTTTCATTTTCCAAATAGGTTCCTGGAACGTTCCCCTAACCTTAAGGGGACGTTCTATTTACATTAAGAAAACTTTCCTGGAGAACCAATAGGGAACGTTCTGGGAACCAAAAACTAACAGTCCCAGGAACAGTTTTTTTCCAACTGTGGAAGTCAGTGGTTGCCATCAACTGTCTGGTTACCAACATTCTTCAAAATATCTTGTTTTGTGTTCAGCAGAAGAACGAAATGTATACAGATTTGGAAAAATTAGAGCGTGAGTAAATTATGACAGTATTTTAATTTTTGGGTGAACTACCCCTTTAACTTAGTCTGTGCTTTTAAAACCTCTAAGGAGAAGGGCTTGAATAACTCTTGTCATTGCTAGAGGTAAGGAAGTGATAAAGAGAGATAGAACGACCAGCTTGAAGTTCTTTTCCCAGAGGTTTTTTTTCTGATAAGCTAAATCTGTATGACCTCTCCTTAAGATAGACAGTTCATTCAGGGGTTTACAGACACAACCTCGACGAACGGCAGGGATATTTGGCCGTCACAAACTCTCAAAGTGATTAATAGACTAAAGTTTCGGATCAAAGGTGTTCTAACAGAGTCTGAACTCTGAAATAGAAAACAGCATTATAACATATAAATGTTTATAACATATAAATGTTATAAACTCTTTAGACTGTTAATGATTAGTGCTTTTTAAAAAAAAAAGATTGTGGGTAAGAATCGTGTAAAAAAATCTCTTATTTTGGGGATGGATTCCGGGAAATCTCCCTTATTTTTTATGTTCAATGTTGACAGCTATGTCACAATATGCTATTTTTTTTAGAAGGACCCATATATATATATATATATATATATATATACACCCACACATATATACTCTTATTTCCCTTTAAAATACACAACTTTAACATATTTGCCAGATAAGAAAATATTTAATTAAAGATGCTGCCACTGACATCACTGGGCGCGACACGGTGAACTCGCATCCTGCTGCCACGTCTAAACTCACTCTGTTGGCAGGTAACTGAAGGACAGACAGCTGAATCAGCCAATCACCGGGCCCAAGATCAAGGCGCAGCCTTCTTTCTCAACCAATAACAATCGTTGTAGGCGTGTTTTCACTGACAGCGATTAAGAACAAGGAACTAAACAGCTTTTGGCAGCAGAAACGGAGACATGTGTGGTGAGTACAGCAATGAAAGCTAATTTTTTATGTTATATTTACACTGATTATATACGTGACATTTATTTAAGTTACACGCGTCATAGATTATTGACGTTTGGACTGCAATAGTCAGATAGAAAAGCCGTTGGAGGGAAAATCTACTAGCAGTTAGCATCTGACAGAGGCTGTGTCTGAAAATCTACAGTGAGCCGCCTACATACTAACATAGACAGCATTTTTGGGCATCACGAACGCGGTTATGATGCTAAAACGTTTTCTAGATGGACATGCCCTTAATTTATCAATATTTAAAGTTATTTGAATCTATGAGTTTGTTGTACATTTCTTGTTTCTTTTTACTCTGTGTATAAACCATCTAGATTATAATTATATTATCGCAAAGCACATTGTGTAATCTTGTTTGATACGATAAATATTACTCATCATAGTGTTTATTCATTCAACATCAAACATCCCATTATTTAAAGATGATCAGACCACTCTTTCCAGTGGAAACAAAACGTCATTTAAAAGGACCTCAATCTAATTCAGGTTTGTTTTGGTGGCACATGTCACAGACAAACTGTTTTTGTCCAAAAACATATATATTGAGGAATGTTGATAACCACTGACTTGCATAGTGGTAGTTTTTTTTTTTTTTCAACTGTGGAAGTCAGTGGTTGCCATCAACTGTCTGGTTACCAACATTCTTCAAAATATCTTGTTTTGTGTTCAGCAGAAGAACGAAATGTATACAGATTTGGAAACATTAGAGCGTGAGTAAATTATGACAGTATTTTAATTTTGGGTGAACTACCCCTTTAACTTAGTCTGTGCTTTTAAAACCTCTAAGGAGAAGGGCTTGAATAACTCTTGTCATTGCTAGAGGTAAGGAAGTGATAAAGAGAGATAGAACGACCAGCTTGAAGTTCTTTTCCCAGAGGTTTTTTTCTGATAAGCTAAATCTGTATGACCTCTCCTTAAGATAGACATTACATTCAGGGGTTTACAGACACAACCTCGACGAACGGCAGGGATATTTGGCCGTCACAAACTCTCAAAGTGATTAATAGACCAAAGTTTTGGATCAAAGGTGTTCTAACAGAGTCTGAACTCTGAAATAGAAAACAGCATTTCCTTGCTTTTTGGGGGGAAGAGTTGGTATATATCACATAGATATAGCCTACTTTAAAGGTCATGCATGTTATTTACACACTGTATAGATGGTTATTTACACACACACACAAAATCCTGTTAAATTCTTTGGGTCAAAGAGAGCGCCGAAATGTAGTTGTGAAAATCTAAATTAGGCTTTATTTTTTTACTACAAGAAACATTTAGTAACTAAAGTGAAAATGTAATATGTTTAGATTATGTCATTTTTAATGTATGTTTTTTGGAAACATGAAGTAGTACTCTTCATACTCTTTATAAGAATATTCCCCTAAAGTTAGCTACACTATTCAATAGTTTAAATGTGAAGAAAATATATCAGTTTCTACAAAAAAAAAAATTAGCAGCACAACTATTTTCAACATTGATGATAATCAGAAATGTTTCTTGAGCAGCAAATCAGCATATTATAATGATTTCTGAAGGATCATGTGACGTGGAGTATTTTAAACTGGAAATTATAAAAAGGAAACAGTTATTTTAAATTGTATTAATATTTCACAATATCACAGTTTTACTGCTGTCAAATAAATTCAGTCTTGGGGAGCATAAAATACTTTAAAAAACATAAATCAAAATCGCACAGACTTTGTAACTTTGTACAACTAATAATGTAGGCTACAGTATGTTGAAAAAAAGTACATATTTTTGATTGATTTAGGCTCAGGTTTATTTGTTTTAAAGGTTGGAGATGAAACTATTAACAATCCATCCTTCATTAATTTTAGCGAGTCATCTGTCTTAGTAAAGCAGAGCCTTGTTTGACTACCACACACACACACACACACACGCACACGAGTGCAGACCACTGAATGGTGCTTCTGTGACGTTTCTGTCTTTTCATAGTGCTGTACTTGGAGTAGCCTATATTTATCCCTTAAGATAGGAACATTTATATCAGTCATTTTCTTTATTTACACTTTCCTCATCTCGCTCTTTACACCAGATTTTGCTGAGCTGAACATTGATTTTTTTCTGACTGTGTGTATCCACAGAAATGGGTGTTTCTTTCCATTAGGCTTCTTCATTTTCTTAATTGCGTACTCACAGTATCACTTCTTAGTTGGTGGCAATGTATTTGTTTGAAATGCCTTTTTCTAGCGCCTGCCCTCAGTGTTATTTAAAAGGTGTCAAACCGGTTGTCTTCTTTAACATTGTCTTATCAGTATTCAAACTTTGCAGTCACGTGACTACCATGGATACCTGGCGGGCAACAAACGCTGACAAAATGGCGACAAACAGTGAACAGCCAGTATAGTGAGGCTATTTTGTTTTCATAGCACATTAACAAAACATTTAATGACACTAACACTAAAAAGAATACAATTACTAGTACTAGTACAATTACTAGTTCACGAACAGCACAACTCTGCCATCTGTGAAAATCAAAAACTGGTTTATAAAGAAATATTCTTCTAATTTTTCACTGTCATTAATGTAGGTCCACTAGAGAAATATTAAGCCAGTAAATTAAGATAGTCGTCGCTATACCGTTATATCCATCGTCGTCTCTGAGAGAATGCGGTGTTAATGCAGCGACAGATGCTGAAAGCTCAGTCCGTTTCTACTTTCACTTTCAGGGAATGAGCGCGTTTACATGCAGGTTCTTAACCCGATTATGCTGAATAATAGTGCCTCCAATCGCACAACAACTATCTGGCATGTCGTTTACACCTCAAAACACCAACTTTTGTATATTAAAACTGGCGACGTCCTGGCAAGATCCTTGATTACTTTACTGGGTTTCGCTGCTAAAGAACGACGTTCTTGCCCGCCAGCCAGTACTTGTGACGTCACGTGCAAAGTATGAATTGACATCACTCTTTGCTTTGCGTGTTTTATGTCTAGCTGTCACTTCGTCTAGGAGATTCTAGCGCTTTCTTTACTGATTGTTTGCTGTGCTGTTTTTAGAGAGACTGACGTTTTCCAAAGAACAGCAAAAGCAGTTGGTATTTAATATGTTCTATCTATGACAAAGACTTAAACTCAGAAATATATTTTTAATTTTGATAAAAGTTTTTGGAAATGAAAGCTCTAGCTTTTCTTACATGTAGCCTAATTATTATTATTTATTTTTTGTCCTTTAAATTTGCAATTAATCAGTAGTATGAGCTCCTGGTTGAGCTGCACTAGATAAGATGAAGAGTGTTGCAGTCGAAGAGATTTCATTTTAAAACATTCTGCGAGACGCAATTTCACAAACAGCGTGAGTGACTCTGCCAATGCCGCATCTTTTCTGTCTCTTAAAATAGGTTACAAGGCAAGCCAATCGCGCTGCAGCTGCAGACGGCGACTCTAGACTCTCGCGTTTCAGGAGTCGGGACATTTGATGGAAATGTCACTTGCACAATCGGGCCATTGCATCGTCACTATTGTTTATAATTTGTGCGTCTTTTTAAGTCTTACCTATTTAAACATTCAAGTGATTTTAACCCTGCATAACAAACAGCTTGTGAGTAACAAAACTGAGTTATTTTTCTTGAATTATAGCGCTTTAACCGTCAAAAACACACAACATTGTCTAAATTTCAGTCTTGGGGAGTATCCTCTCAACACAATCGGTTATGTCTAAAAAAAATAATACAAAAAGAAAATGCATGTGACACTATAATGAAAACAGTATGGGCCGTTCTCGTTACATGTTTTGCGCGCTCATCCTTTACTGAAACGTCTTCATGGAGAACGTGGCTCATGATTGCTTAGCAACAGGGAGCCCTTTTTTAAAAGAGGAGAAAGTGGCGCGGACTGCGCTTTACACGCAACATGTGAACGTGGATCCGTGCACTAGCTCTTAAAGTGAGAGTAGCCTAAAATGTGTCTGTGATTATTGTATATAAAACAACAAAAGATAGCATTAATTGTAAGGAATCAGGATTAATAGCCTATGTATTCAAATTATACAGGACTAAAAGACTATTCCGTGTTATTTTACATTTGATTGCTTTTTTCCGTTTCTAGCATTTCTGAATACTAGTGTTAGACCTAAACTTTTCTCTTTATTTCATGTATTTATTTGTGCTACTTTTTTCAATTTAATTCAAAGATTGAAATCAAGCTTCCTTTTGTTGTGTAAACTAAAAAAAATTACCCCATTGTAAAAACACAAATACAATGAGTGAGCAAACATTTAGCTGAACGTATTTTTAAAAATTGTCTAAAAAAACTCCCCACTAAAATTAAAAAATCCCCCCCATAAGAATAAACTAAAGGGGGATTTCCCCCCTATTTTCCAAAACGAAACTCAAGGCCCTGCTTTTCACTCCGCCACAAGGATCAGTCTGGCTCCTCTGGATGATGTATTATCATGTTTACTGTTATTACCTTGTCAATTCATAATAAAAGAGCCATGATGTGTGCAGTTGTGCCACACTGATATACAAATCGCTGGACAAAAGTTTTTCAGTTATCCTGAAAGACTGGAAAAACTAGTTTATGAATGACCACTCCTCGAGTGCAAATTAACATTTGAACTCCCTGTTGTGTACAATCGAGACGAAGGTCTCACCTCCCTCATCCTAATCTACATTTCTTCCCCTCATCCCCCACTCTTGGTGAGATCACCCAAACTCTCACAAGAATCTATATGGTTTTAATGTGAACAATTATTTATCATACAGTTTTATACATGTTTGTTTGGTATCATTTTAAATGTCTCAGTGCGACTGGTACAAATGTCTCATTCCCAAAGAATTAAACCAAAAGGTAATAAAGTTCTTAAGAGTTAAGAAATATCTTTCTCACAGAAGGGGGTCACTTTCAAGCAAATGGCCACAGCTTTAAAACTACTGATATTTTTATCAAATTTGTTTATATGAAAGATTTCAAACCTAAAATGATTCCATAGAATTTAGTTAAAAAAATTTGAAGACACCATTTTAAATAGTTTCTTAGTCTGTTCATTTGTGCGGACAGTTGTACAATGTATTAAAAGTGAATTAAAACTAAATAGGTTTTATAGATTAACGTGGTGATATGTCATGCATTTATCAAATTATTTTAAAAGGAAATAATGTAGTTGGACAAAAATATGCACGTCATGTCATTGACCTATTTCATTTATACAGTGAACTCTAGTGCAATTTTACATTTAAAGATTATATTTCTGTACCTGAATACTACTGTTAGACATTACTTTATGTGTAACTTTGTTGTATTTAGATTTTTGCAGTGGTATTGAAGTACATAAAGTGGGTTTTAAGTAATAAATGAAAATCAGAGTTACATTAACCCTAACCCCCCCATATATTGTTTTGCTCTTTATTTTTGGAAAAATTATCCAATTTGTGACTATAATATGATCTGATCCGTGAGTTTAGTGATCTGTTACACCACTATTATTACATCACCCATCTTTTCTTAGGCCTATATCTTTGTATCGGCAATTAAAAAAACTTCTACCACTTAACCTGCTTTGCATAGCACACACAAACCAGTTTTGTTGCATTATCACATTAATATCAGACAAACTAATCACTTGTAAGGTCCTTTAGGTTCAACTATTTAAAAACTGATGAAATGGCATTTACATCTGATATCACATTATGCATCGTATTTCTAGTTTTTGATTTGATTGCTGAATTTACAAATAAACAAGAGTTTGACTGCACTGTACATACTGAAAAACACACCTTTTTTCTCTCTCAAGGAATCTTTGCGTATCTGAATTATCACGTGCCTCGCACTCGCCGTGAGATCCTTGAGGTCCTTATCAAAGGTCTTCATCGCCTGGAGTACCGTGGCTATGACTCCGCAGGTCAGGAACAAACGACTGATTACACACACACTGATTACACACACACACACACACACACACACACACACACACACACACACACACACACACACACACACACACACACACACACACACACACACAATTAGCTCTTCTGGAACAGGACCCACTGATCTTGAAACTAGCATTTTCCTTCTGTCTTGCAGGTGTGGGTATTGATGGGGGAAACACTAAAGAATGGGAAACCAACTCCAAGAGCATCCACCTGATCAAACAATCAGGAAAAGTAAAAGCCTTGGATGATGAAATCCACAGTAAGTAATTGTGCTAATTTTTCAGGTTAAGGCCCAAAACACACCCCATGCCAATATAAGAACGCTTCTAGAAGCTTGACTTCACAATTTAATGTGCTTCGAAATGTCACTGCTCGAACCACAACACAAATTCAAGTATCTCAACATTGCCGCAAGACGCTCTGTAGCGTGCATCAGTGAAAACTGTCTTCTAGTGTCTGTTTTGAAATGAACAGTTAAAAATCTTGATGAGCAAGTTACAGTTGATTAACCTGTTACAATCTGACAATAACAAGTAAAAATGTCAAGATGACACGCCTATCCAATTGTTGTAAGAAAAACAAAAAAAAACTTTTTACCAAATCTGCTTCCCTGTTTTTAAGAACAAAAAACATTTGTCCTTAAAATCAGTCATGTGTTGTGTGGCCCACAAAAACATTGGTAATTTACAAATTATTGATTCATGATATTGTAAAAATACTTTTTACTGTGGAAAATATATTTAGAAGTGCACATTCACATGCATTTTTTTTTTTTTACTTTTTACTTTGTTACATCACATGAGTCATTATAATCAAGCACTTGGCATGCTTATTTTACTGCTTTTTTCCCTTAGGACATATTTTAGTAATCATAATTTAGCATTCGAAAGCTTTACACTCAAAATTCATCCCATGAAAAATGTTTTGAAGTTGGACATTGCGTTATCATGGAAATGGTACTTCAAAACCTTTTAGCGGGCTGAATGTTTGTGAAATCAACTTCAAATTTGGAACACAACTTAAGTTAGACAAATGACTTTTGAGTTTTTGATTTATATATATATATATATATATATATAGTGTATTTGTATAAAATAAAATAAAAATGTTCAGTACAGCTTTCAGTCCTGCAATAATCTGTTGAGGGTCTTCTTTAAAAAAAGACCTTAGGTTTGCATTCTGAAGCATTCATGAATTACAGCTAGGGCTGGGCAATATGGCCAAAGAATGATAATTATCACATGAAATCTTTATTTCTTTCAAGTTTAAATGCAGATTTTTGCTCCTAAGGGAAAGTTTGTAGGAACATGACAAACTTCACATTTTTTAATTATTTGTTTTTCCAGTCATTTTTCCTTAACAAAATAAATATATTAATAGAAAAATATATCCTATTTACAACGATTATTTTGATAATCGATTAATCGGACGATTCTTTTTTAGATTAATCGGATAAAAAAAACAAAAAAAAACTTAAAATAGATTTTTTGTTTATTATAACTGAATAAAACCCTAAATGAGGGTATTTATGTGTAAAAGTGTAGGCCCTACTTTAAAAAGTGCAAAAGCACTTGAGATTTACTAATATCAATATTTGCATTGTTTTTAATGATAATTGCTGATGGCAAGTTGACAACCATGATTAATGTAAAATAAATTAAAAATTGTATACACCATATTATGTTTTAACAATTTTTGTTAAAACAACTTTACACAGACATTTTGTTCAGATGTGAAGATATAAACCAAAAATATCTAAAATAGCCTGTATAATTACATTTTTATTTAAATTAAATTAATTATAAGGATATATTGATAAAAATAAAAGACTGAAAACAAGCGTGTGAACGTAGAGCCGCAGTAGATTGCGTTTGAAAAACAATTAAAACTTAAGACAAATGCTATAAAAAGAGAACGGAATGGAGGTACGCAGCAAGCTAACAGGCTTGATTAAAAGGACAGGAAAAATGATGCATTAGTGCAGAAGCATTTGCTGAAAACCACTGACTACAGTGACTAAAAAACAATCTTTTACTGCTGCTTTTATTAAATGCCTTTATAGTTAGTGCTTCACTTTGTTAACACCGTTTTAATTTAACCTATTTCTGCGGTAGCGCTATTTTAATTCGTCACTCATGTTGCGAGCGAACTGATTGCGCAACCTGATGTTCGAGACAAATTACAGACAAGTTCCGGGAGTCTCCCGCATATTGATAGCGACTCCCTGATGCCCGCAAATTTAGTTCAAATCTCCCGGAATCTAGTGCGCGCGAGCAAGAGCGCGCATTCGAGACAGAAGAGACTGCTCCAAACCGTGTAGCGCGTGCGCACGGTAGAGCGGGAGAGGGAGAGAGACCTTGACCCAGTCCCAATTACAACGACCTAAAAGTGTGTACTCTTTTTGTGAAGAAAAATTACATACTTTTGAGTGTGTAGCAAAATAGTAGGCAAGCTTTTGGGACATACTATCACGTCATCTCACGGACAGATCTGTCGTGTGTTCCTGTCACCGTAAACTGCTCTGTCAATCATCTTGTCACAGTTAAAATCCTCCATTCAATCTAATTTGATTTTCTACCGTTTCGGAGAGCACGTTCATCTGCAGTCGTGGGTCTTTCATGCGAAGACTCTCCTCGTGTGTTTGCAATTTGAATATAATGATGCATTTAAAAGGTAATGGCTAAACATATCTTTACAAAAGTTCACAATGCTGCTGCAGATGCAATATAATGTAGACAGTTTTGAATAAATACATTTTCGTCAGGTTAGATACTGATAATTAAAGACTCAAACCCCTTTATCTAAATCTCTCTACATAACCGCCGGACTTGCGCGTCGTCCATGTCTGTAGTTTTTTTTAACACTTTTCACTCGTGTTTGTAGTTCAAACCGAATCCTCGTCCAACGTGCGATGGGTTGTGGGCAATGTTAGCCGTTAGACTGTGCATCGATCTGCACTTCGGATTCTGACCGGAAATAGTAGACCATCCGGGTATCTTTGGAACACTCATTTCAAAATACTACGATTTGGGACGTACTAACTCTATTTTCGAATACTATTTAGGACGGATAGTATGCGAATTGGGACTAGGTCCTTGCGTGTGTGTGCCTCATGAAGCACATGTAAGACAGAGAGCATCATGATTGGCCTGTTTCAACCAATAACCAGTAAATGCTCCCTGTGAGCATTTTACATTCGTTGACAACGATTTTCATAATCGATTATTATCGATTAATTGTTGCAGCCCTACTATTTATTCTGCATGTTCTAACAGGTGATAGTTTCAAGTCATGAAACAGGTTTGTGACAGTATGATGCAGATGTTGAGTTATGATGCAGATGTTCTTTTTTTATGTTCTTTAACCAAAACGGTAACATCTGTAAAAATTGTAACAACCTAATTTTTTGCACAAATGCTATAACCTAATCTCACACAGAATACTGCAATTTATATTCCATTACTCCTTTAATACACGTCTTCTTTAATAATGAAATAAAATTCTATATAAATATCCTGCATTTCTGCGACAATACCACAGTGTAGTTGGTGTTCCTACACTAAATCCATGGTGAATGATGGCGATTTGTGGAATGAAAAGCCTTCTGACTGTATCGCTGGACACAGTGTTTCTCCTGTTTCTCAGCACTGTTTCATCTAGATTGAAACTAGTTTAAATCACAGAGACCGATCAGCGAGTAAACGCATTGGCTCTAATAAGCTTTTAAGCTCTAATAAAACTTTAATCGAGCGAATGAATGGTTCGTGTGGCGCGGTTCAAATTAGCAGCGTTGTTTCGTTTGGCTTTTGGTGCATAAACAACATTATATTAAACATTTATCAAACTCTTGTTATCGTTTTACCGAGGAAAATTATATTCAGATTTATGGTAATCGTTTCAGTGCCCAGCCCTTATTACAGCCATTTAAATTCAGATCAATGCTTAAAAAGGGGGATTACAGTTAAGAGGTTTTAACAGGTAAACTTTTTGAAAATGATCTAAATGTTTTGTGAAACCAACTTGAAAATAAAAAGTACATTTCGAAGAACATGTTTTAAAATAGATTTCTCCTTTTCTTTAACATGCATTGGCCAAGTGCATGCATACTTGTGTAAAGAATAGTCTAAGTGTGATCATGTCACTATTTCTTTGAAATATGAGATTATCAGTTTGTATTTGAACATCTTGTTCCACAGGGCAGCAGGATGTTGATCTTGAGGTGGAGTTCGATGTGCACCTGGGAATCGCTCACACTCGATGGGCCACTCATGGAGCCCCCAGCCCTGTCAACAGCCACCCGCAAAGATCAGACAAGAACAACGGTCTGTTACCAACAGCCTGCTTTTCATAACACGTTTACTTTCACAAATCTGTGAAAGAATGTATCATTTTATAGTTGTGATTATTTTATTTGCTTGCAGAGTTTATTGTCATCCATAATGGAATCATCACCAACTACAAAGACCTGAAGAAGTTTCTGGCAAGTAAAACATTTTGCCATCATCGGTCTATCCATTCATCCAACCAACCAACATATGGCTATATTTTGACCACTTCTGTTTTTATGTGTTCAGGAGAGTAAAGGTTATGAGTTTGAGTCTGAGACAGATACAGAGACCATCGCTAAGCTGTTGAAGTACATGTATGACAACCGGGAGAGTGACATCACCTTCGCCACCCTTGTGGAACAAGTCACCCAGCAACTAGTAAACACCTTTTCTGTCACCTTGACAAAGAGAGGATCTAAAGGTCTTGAATAATGAGAATGATGTGGTGATAAATGCCTTCTCTATTTAGGAAGGAGCGTTTGTCCTTGTCTTCAAAAGTGTGCACTATCCAGGAGAGACGGTGGGCAGCAGGTAACTGCAACCTGATATAGTTAAAGTCAACATATGTGCTTAAATATATGCGTTTAGTGCATTTATTCAATTCAGGTGATTCTTTCTATTCAGATGAAGACCTGATCGTAATTCTCTCTCTCTCTCTGATGAAGACCTGATCGTAACTCTCTCTCTCTCTCTATCTATCTCTATCTCTCTCTCTCTCTCTCTCTCTCTCTCTCTCTCTCTATCTATATCTCTCTATCTATATCTCTCTATCTATATCTCTCTATCTATATCTCTCTATCTATCTCTCTCTCTCTCTCTCTCTCTCTCTCTCTCTCTCTCTCTCTCTCGATTATCTCTCTATATATATAAATTAAACCAAATGGGACATTTAACAAAAGTAATTTACAGTCTTTGTATGGTAAAAATGTAGGTAACACTTTACAATAAAGTTCCATTTGTTAACATTAGTTAATCACATTAGCTCACATGAACGAAAGCCCTTTCATAGAAATGCAATGTCAACACCTGTTGAGGGCTCATGTGAAGTCCACCAAAAAGTGAGCAAAGTAGTTTTATTTTTGTATTATTTCAGGTTAGGTTTGATTTCTGTTTTTCCCCCCACATGTTTTGTTGCAGTTTGAGAAATATACAATCTGTTTATTATTGTGTGGAATATTAGCATTCATACATACAGGAGAACCTCTCATGTCAAGTTCAAATCAAGTTCAAATTCAAATATTACTTTTTAAACAGACTTGAACTTGAACTGATGTGGTTGAATGCGTTTACTAAAAAAATAATTACCAATCGCTTGACAGTCATCAATGGCACTTTATTACAATACAACTAAACGGATGTTTCTGTGCATCCATCTAGGAGAGGAGGTCCGTTACTGATTGGAGTTAGAAGTGACCACAAGCTTTCCACAGATCACATCCCCATCCTGTATCGCTCCGGTGAGTTTGCACACACTGTCTTCTTACAGACCTCACACTGCGTTAAGCACAATTTACATTTGCAAAAAAACTGACACATGCTGTGTATAACTGAGCAAGATTCCATTGGCTCATCTTTGTCCAATTGAAGTACATTCCTTTCAAATATTTCTGTCAAAGAAGTCCAGAAGTCCAAAATGAAAGTAAAATTAGATAGCCGATTAATAAGCATTCATATATTGGCAAAAACAAGACATTCACAATATGCATTTGAGTATGTTGTCATGCATACCTCATGTAGTTTACATGCATTATCCTGCTTCAATACAACTTTTACTTGCGTCATAAATATCATTCCTGCATATATTCTCTTTAGTTTCCCAAAATAACGTGTGAACCAAAAATGCTGCAAGTTTCTGTTAAATCCCCCTGTTACGTTCTATAATGAATGATAATGTTATTTGTATCTTTTATATAGCTGGTAAAGATAAAAAGAGCTGCAGTACTCTGCCCAGGTTGGACCAGGACACGTGTCTGTTTCCTGTGGAAGAGAAAGCTGTGGAATACTACTTCGCATCTGATGCCAGGTCCATTGCTTTATTTCATACATTTACTTTCTTTTTTGGTTTTATCCATATATTGTGCATTTTCAAGTCAGGTCACTTTTTACAGCTTTACAGAGGTAACAGGAAAATAATGCAACAAAGTTTGTTTCTGCTGTACAGCAGATCTAGAAGAAAATAGCGTCATAGTTCAGCTTAAGTTCATTGGTGGTTCATTTCTGTTGTAAACAAGTTATTCATTTAGTTCATTTATCTATACAGCCGCTCTGAGCTGGAGGATGACATCACTGTTTTCTCCAGTTCATTTTCAGACAGAATATATTTGTTTGCACTGTTTTTGAAGCCAATGGGGCAAAACCCAAGAAAAATTGAATGGTTTTACACAGAATAGGTGTATGTATTTGGTCTTGGTGGAATAGATATGCTATGTGGCTGCTGAAGAGCAAGTACAGAAACTTTCTATTGCCAATACATTAGAGCTGCACGATTATGACAAAAATCATAATTGCCGATTATTCCCTTTAAATTGTAATTGCGATTATTAATTACGATTATCACAATTTACATTGAATATATATAGGCATATTATAATACATGTTTACACAAAAAATGTTAACACACACACACACAAGTACTGTCCCCCTTTACTTAACATATACATAAATTGTAAGAATGACTCATAGTAAAGAAAAACATTAGGACTATGCTAAAGCAATTAAATAGCAGTCCCAAACTAGTTTTTGTTAATAAAATGTTGATATGAGCAACCGCAGTCATTTAATAATATAAAAAATAACACAAAGTGAAAATAAAGTGGCATTTTGGGGTTAGGGAAACGACAGTTACCATGGTGAATACACAATACTAACAAGAACTGTTAATGAAACAGCTCCTGGTGAATAGAATGAAAATCATACCTGCATGCAAATCCTTCTCAGCTAACATGTGATTTATTGGTATTTTACCTTTTATCCCGTGACTTACTAATTCACATTGTAACGACGTTGCATGCTCGTAGTTTCTTTTGCTCTTTATACAGTGAAGCGATACACAGTGCGCGCCGCCGCATTTGCGCGTGTAATTGAAGAATTATCTGCTACAGTAACATTGACATACTCTTTTGAAATGTTGAGCAGCAAGCTCATCGGCTACAGATGCAACAGGAACCAATCAACTTCTGCCGTGTAGTTTGTAGTGTGATTGTTAGCAGGTCGCGTTAAGGACCTATCAGCCTGCGCCATCTAGAGTTTCTTGATGAAGGTGGTATTTATATGACTGTGCTTTTGTCACTGCAGTGCTGTCATCGAGCACACCAATCAGGTCATCTTCCTTGAGGACGATGATATTGCAGCAGTGAGTGACGGTCGTCTCTCCATTCATCGGATTAAGCGCACCGCGGGAGACCATCCGGCCCGCGCCATCCAGACCCTTCAGATGGAACTGCAGCAGATCATGAAGGGTAAGGACACATGCATGATGTACACAAAATTGAAATCCCCAGTTCCAACCTGATTGACTGGCTCTTCCTCTTTACTGTTTATAGAATGAAATAAACATGAATGAGCATCAGATGGCATGTTGAAAGTAGGGCTGCACGATGTGTCGTTTTAGCATCGATATCGCGATGTGCGCATCCACGATAGTCACATCGCAGGATGTTGCGATGTAGGCCTAAGTCGTACAGTAGTTGATCCGTGATTCATGATCTGTACGGGCCAGCAGCTCCGGATTAATTGCAAAGTTTAACCATCATATAGTGAAAGTTTATCATTTGCATGTGTTTTTAAGTCCTGTCAGTTTAAACATCAAGCGTAAGAAGACTGGAACTTGCGCGTTGTTTTCTGTGAGCCGGGCAGATCAGTGGTCTTTCTCTTATTTCTGAGCTTGAACGAACACGAGAATTCAAAATAAAGTCAGAATGCCCTTCCTCCATTGAACAATTTTTGGCGACCGCCAAAGCGTATTTTTGTCCCGCCAAAGCCTTATTTGACCGGTGAGTGATAGATGACTGACTGCGGCGCAAAACTGAGAGAACGAGCAGAGAGAGAGAGCCCCGGTCGCGCGCGCACTCTCACCGTTTTCAAACTGTCTTGCTCTCTCACCCTCCCTTGCGCATATTAATGAATTGAGTTGACTGAATATCTTTGAGAATACACAATGGTAAAAGGTCGGAAGACCGAAGTTTCAGGTGAAGCATTCGGATATATTTTTTTCCTGAACTACCGCTGGTTGTGAATTGTGCAAAAAAAAATATTCTCTGAAAAGCGTTCCACACATTCAGATAAACCACACTTTCAATAAACAAAACAAAAAAATCTATCCAGTGATGAAATGTTTTCTGTGTTGAGACCAATCTTGTGCGATGCCCTAACTGCCGGGATAATCACACAACGTGTGCCGTGGTCCGTTAATGACACCTCCAATTCGCGAACTAATGATTCATTTGAACCGATTCACTTTAATGAATGGTTAAAACAACTTATCTGTCCAACACTGAACTCACGAGATATAACAAATCGGAAACACTTTACAATAAGGTTCCATTTATTAAACTCTAGTTAACTACATTAGTTAATAGAATCTATGCAGATTTACTCCTTTACAAAATCACCCCAGTCATTCAGATGATTCATTCTTTCCAAAGAAAGCTATTTAAGTCATTGGGTGAAATTGTTTTCATATCGCAATATATATTGCAGAAAAATAAAATATCGCAATGTAATTTTTTCCCAATATCGTGCAGCCCTAGTTGAAAGACACCGTAGAACTTACAGAAATATATCATGTCTCATGTCATCACTCAGTGAACTGCAGAAATACGTCAGTAAAACATGCATAACGTTACATTTACCTCAGAAAAGACATTCAATGACCATAACTTGTTAGTCAATTAAATAAAATAACTCTAGAGAGGAGCTTTATTGTTATAAAACCTGCCTACAACTGCCTGCAAACATGTCACTTCAATTGGTAGGCAAGAATATGATCAGACTTGAGGCCCGTTCACACCAAGAACAATAATTATAACGATAAACAGAGTTATGGTCCATTGATGTGAACGCTAATATAGTTATTATAATAAGCATGCTACAGTTTTGCCATCGACTGCTTTAAGCCCTTGAGCTCTTCAAATTTGGGTGGTTTCTGATTGGCTGTCAATGTTTTTATCTTTCATCAGCTGGAAAAAAATTGTTCTGAAAGTGATTCTAACGATGTCGTTCCTCTGTGTCGTTATTGTGTTGTGGACTTCCCTATTCTTATAGAATTAAACGATTATGCTTTATGCTGTTAGTCAACAGTCTGGTTATATAAGAATAATCA